>NC_056661.1:135221267-135829392 GCF_018350195.1 Panthera tigris
CTTTTCAAACCTTAAAGGGTGAAAATAATGATTGCTGATTATCCTTATTCTTCCTGTATACATCATTTTCATTGGAGATTAAGTGAACAATGACAAATTACTATAAAAAAAGACTTCATTGAAATTGCAGTTGTGAAAGTTGTATGTGAATAACAGCTGCCAGATAGAGTGCAAGGCTTAATTATATACAGTTTACAAAGACAGATTAATAGTCATAGATGCATTAGCATTAATGACAAGGAAAAAGAACTTTTGAGAAGCAATTGTTTCATTGTAAAAACAAAATTTTATCTTATTCCAGTTCTTTCAGGCACAACTTTGATAGATCTAATGTTGGCTACAATATAATTATACATTCTCTTACATGGTTTTGAAATGGCTCTTCGGTCCTGGGATTGATAATGTAGGACTATTCTATCACAAGGTGTCTCATTTTCCACTTGGAATGCTCCCTGCACAGCCTTCTTCCATCCCCACCCTCTGCCATGCCAACTTCTCATCCATCAGACATCAATAGCAGTTAATTAGTTCCAGGAATGCCCAAAGATCACCTTCCATGATTACTCAAATAGACAAAGTGCCTTGTTATCCATCTTATGGCAACATTAGTCTTTTATAGTAGTAATAATCACTATGACTAAAATAACTAATATTTAATTATTGTCTGCTTTGGGGGCTATGATGCAAATGACAAGATGGTAGGAATTATGACTTGCCACTGAGTTCCTAGTAGCTAATAGAGCCAGGTACAGAGTAGGTCCTCAGTGACTACAAATTGATTTTATTCTTTTATGATTGGAGAGAGGAAGGTACGTGTCTTTTTGTGCTCTAAAAACCTCTGAGTATATGAAAGAAGAGATATGAAAGCACTTAAAGTTGGGAGTATTATTTAAATACTTACGGTAATTATCTTCTTGCAGCAGTTTGTTAATAATTGATTTAGGAGTTTTAGGAGGTTAATCTGGTTTACTGGTCAGGATTTAGGGCACATGAACTTGAACATTCTTCTAGTTAATTAGATATTTTTCTAGTTAATTTCAATTAAGGTGGGGGGGGGCTGTTTCTATGGATGCACTATATAAAACCCAACTGGTATAATACATGGTCCTGATTTTCATCAGTGGTATCAGCCAAAAGAGTGAGGGTGTCTGGCAGACAACTACATGTGGTGTGTAACTTCACTGAAAATTCCAGTTAACCAATATTTTTGGAGCACCTGAGATTACTGAGAGAGTAACTGGAACAGTATCCAGCAGAAAATCAGTATGGAATTCCTCTTCTATAGAGTTATTGTCATTTTGTATGTGAAAGTTTACTAGTAGGAGATCTACTTTCCCTCTTTTACTTGAATTAAATAATGCCTAGCAATTCTGCCATGCCAAAAAAATACTAATTTGTCAATACATATAACTTATGGTAATATTCTCAGTCATGCATATTTCAGCTGCAGATTTTTGATTTACTCAATTAGTCTCTCCAAGTTTACAATCATTTGAGGATAACTTTTTTCAAATGGAGCTGAATTTATATCATGACTGACAACTTGTTTGGAAAAGTTTCTTCAAAAACCACACAGTAATAAAGCAAGCATTGTGGAACAAACCCCAATAAGTAATTTTTTATTGACTTTCACAGGAATGTTTGAAATGTAGGCAATTGCTTCAACTATATATTTCCTAAATTAGTCATATATGCAAATTGTTAGCAAGCCTAGAATTTTTAGCAATCTAGCTGCTCATTACCTGTTGCAGGCTAGTAATACTTCATATGCTCTTTTCCAGTTTCCCATTGCCACTGGTTTTATACCACCACTGAGTACTGTTTTATAGACACTATATAATAAAGCAAATAATTTATCAGATAATTTAAATGTAAATCAGTAGATATTAAATTATACAGACAAATTACTATACCATTTACTGTACTAGTAACTTGATGAAATCTTTCCCACACTGAAACTTGAAGGGAAAAAGAAGACATTTTATTAAGATAAGTTCACAAAAGGAAAACTATGTGCATTGACTTAGAAATCTGAATATCATGTAATCAACAAGTGGAAGGGGGAAAGGAAGAAGAAAAACCAAATCAACTGGACTCTCACTCTTTTTAAAGAAAGTATTTGGATCCTTTTAATGACCAAAAAGTCCTTACTGAGTTAAAATGTTTTTACTAATGTACCTTTATCTGACTGTGAAAACAGTCCCAATCTTTCTGTCATAAGATTGATCAGATCAGGGAAAAAAAGTAGATTACTAGGATAAATAAGATAGTCAAGCAATTTATTTAATTCAATGAACTATTATTTAATTCCATAATAAAAAGTCTGTATAAAATTGACCTGAGTTATTGCAAGAATATTCTAGCTATTTTCCACTTCTCCATTTGATCCTTGTCTCTAGAATTGTATTTCTGAAAATTATATCTGATCCTATAAACATTTAGTGCTCTTAATTACCAGGGAAGAAGTGCTCAAGCTTTAAAAGATGTCATTAATAATTACTTAATATTATTGCAATATTGCAATTATATCTTTTAGGGATTTATAAAGATTTTATCAATTATTTCATATAGTCACGGGTAAATTACTCAGCATGTAAGGTCTTTTTTTTGTATATAGAAATACTGAGAAAATTTATTACAAGATTAGATGGAAATAGAAGTATTTTGTTTTCTTTTTCTTAGCAATATCCTTCAATTTGGGATTGTATAGAGTCTTAGAATTACATGCCAAAATTCGTATGGTAATCTACTACCAAATATTATTTTTAATGATCTATCATGTGACAACACAGTTAGGTTACCTTTTAATATTTTGAAAGCAAAGAAATTAAAAGCATATGATTTTCTACCAGTTTTATTATGCAATATTAGAGGTACTTTCTCAACAAAGAATTATATCAACTGTCACCTCTGTTTGATTCAGGGACAGCTTTACTCCTTAGGGCAATGCACTCTATTAAGATCTAGGTGGATACCTTTCTTTTAGAATAGGGGGAAAAGAGTAGAAAAACTATCACGAACTTTATTTAGTCTCTTTCTCAGATCACTTTTAGGAAAGAGTATATATGGCTTTGATTATTTTGTTTGTGTGCCCTTGGAAAGTCTTTGTGTAATCCAGGAGGTACACTGCTTAGTGTGAAGACTAATGGTCCAGACTAGAGCGTCGATTCTCAGTTCCCTGACCTGGCGTAGATCTCTCCTAATTTTGGTATAATCCACCTTTCTTGCCTTCTCCTCCAGCATAGCCTGCCTCACGTGCCCAGGGATGGGATCTCACTGACTTATTTGCTCGTACTTAAAAGCTCTTTCCAGTCTCTGTGCCTTTGCAAATATGGTTTCCATATTTGCATATGGCTTCCTTCAATTAAGGAAACTGCTTGTTTTTCAAGATCCTGCTTATGTTCTATCTGCACAATGAAAACTCCCCTGACTTTAGGAAGCAGAACTATTCCCACCTGTATTGCTCATACTGATCTAATCTCTCTCATGTTGCATTGATACTATGTGTTAAGCTTTTTATTAAACTGTCTTATTCTAGAGATTCTGGGCTATGCCTTATTATTTATATCCCTTTGTATAGGTTGGAGGTATTCAATAAATATTTGATGAATGAATATATTTGACTAAGGTAAACACATTAAGAATATGCATTAGAAACACGATATATATTCTATTGCTATATAAATTGTATTTTAAAAACTGTCAGTATTTCACTTTATAACTTTATTTATTTGTTATTTTCCATAATTTCTCCACATTATACAAACAAATTATGTTTCATACAGTTCAAGGTTGTATTTTTAAATAGTTACCATATATTGTAGCATTTTACCTGGACCATTGTGATATTTTCTTG
The DNA here is from genome assembly GCF_018350195.1 of Panthera tigris. NCBI lineage: Eukaryota > Metazoa > Chordata > Mammalia > Carnivora > Felidae > Panthera > Panthera tigris. The sequence continues at coordinate 135,225,124 of NC_056661.1, forward strand.
ATGCATAAGGATTTTTATTGTTTGAATTTATAAAATACAGTGGACTCCAAATTTATAAATGGGCATTGTTCTAAAAGTTCATTTAGAACTTTTAAGTTCTAAAAAAACTTAAGTCAGTTTTTTTGATTTTAGAATTTATATTCCCAAAGAAGGCTTTAAATGGTGCTTAAATTGCAAGACAGACAAGAAAAACCTGTTTAACTGATAATAACTTGAAATATGGTATAATGGTTCGATTCCAGGTTTATTTAAAGTAAAACTGTAACACTGGATGGAAGACAGCTGTTTATTTTCTCTAATGCATTCTGATTCCTAACTAAATAATGTCAGAAATACATTTCTAGGGCTATTGAAACTCACATGCGTTGGGAAAGGGCTAAAGAAAAAAAGAAAACTGGTATACTTCTTGCTCCTCAGTGTGGCCTATGGAGTAGTGGAATCACCATGATTAGAAAGGCAGAATCTCAGGGTCACTCCAGGCCTACTGAGTCACAATCTGCATTTTAACAAGATTCCCAGATGATTCATATGCACACTAAAGTTTGGGATGCCCTGGAGATCACAGTGGCTTTTCCCCCCACTTTTATACCTGCATTAGAAAAGAATATCTCTACTGTCAAATATCTACAGAAGAGGAAGAACTACTTGATATCACTAATTTCTGGGAATTATTAATTCAGGGCAAAAGAATATTTTTCCTGTAGGGTCAATGAAAGGACCTAGTCCAGCTTTCTATTGGATTATATGGCTCTTTGGTAAGAAGGAAGAATAAATGTTCAGGATAATTCAAAACCTGTTGGATTAAACATGTTTCCAAATTAGTGAGATTCTTTGTGTATATGTATGCATATATACACTACTATGATTAATCCAGAATAGAATATTAATAAAAATATAAAAATAAATAAAGCATAGCAAAATAAACATCCCAAATAACTAAATAAAATGAATTGAATATATATCAAAATCCTTAAAATTATGAATAAGTAATAGAATCCTGAAATTCAACAATTATATTAGGTAGTTTTTGAAAATAAATTAAACTGTATTAGAGGCATAGAAGTGAGGTATATTTGTTGTACACCAAACTAGGACAATACATTTGTGAAAAAAAAGAGTCCTTTACATCTCTTTCACTGTTTTCTGGATGATCATTTTAAAATTATTTTCAGGGGCGCCTGGGTGGCTCAGTCGGTTAAGCGGCCGGCTTCGGCTCAGGTCATGATCTCGCGGTCCGTGAGTTGCAGCCCTGCGTCGGGCTCTCTGCTGACAGCTCAGAACTTGGAGCCTGTTTCACATTCTGTGTCTCCCTCTCTCTCTGACCCTCCCCCGTTCATGCTCTGTCTCTCTCTGTCTCAAAAATAAATAAACGTTAAAAAAATTTAAATTATTTTCATATATTCTACTCAAACCAAATTTGGTTGGCAGATGGCATCTGTAATTTAGGTTTTTAATCTAGCCTTCTTCCCTGTGCCTAATTATTATTAGCATTAGCTGACATGATAGATAATGCAGTATTGGAGAATATCTTCTCTGAATTTTATGAATGTTGACTATATATAGTAACTATTGGTTAACATAGTCAATGTTTACAGTAGTGTTTATCCTTAGTTTCCACTGAATAAGTTTCCATATGCTTTATTATTATTTTTTAAGTTTATTTATTTATTTTGAGAGAGAGAAAAAGAGAAAAAGAGTGAACAGGGGAGGGGCAGAGAGAAAGAGAATCCCAAGCAGGCTCTGTCAGCGCAGAGCATGATAGAGGGCTCAAACCCATGAACTGTGAGGTCATGACCTGAGCCAAAATCAAGAGTCAGACATTTAATCAACTGAGCTACCCGGATACCCCCAATGTGTTATCTTTAAATATATATACATATATTTAAATACATATAATATGTACATATTATATACATATAATGTATCATCACATGTGTCTTTTTACATTTAAAATTGCTTAAAACACTGCTTTTTAATTTTTTTAGACAAGAGATGTATTTTTATAACATAAGAAATTACAAGAGTAATAAGTAGTAATAAGGTATTAACATTATCATTTCCTTCTAGATAATTTTTTAAATATCTAGCTTAACAATGAAAAATGTTCGGTTAATGAAAGAAACTAAAATTAAGTTCCTTCTTAATTCTGGGAGATATGATGATGTTGTGGAAATAATACTGTACTAGGAATAAAGAAACAATCTTGATTCTTCTTGTGCACCTCCTAACTTTGTGGCTTTGAAACAGTCATTTACTATCTCCTGGCTTGAAAGCAGATTTCGAACTAAAATCCTGTCTTAAAAACACTTCTAGTTTTAGATCCATAATTAAGGAGCAGTGTTTTAAAGTTTCCATAGTCTTATATATATATAACTTTCTGTTTATTTGTTTGTGCTAGTATAGACAGTATTAGGTATGGAATGTTAATCAGAATGATGTTTCAAATAGTAAATTCAACTGTCAATATTAATTATTTTTTTTAAACTAACCTAGATAACATAACAGTATTTTTACTGTTTAATATATGGGTTCAGAAACACAAAGAGAGATTCAAGAACTGGTTAGCTTTTATGGTATAGTTTATCTATAAAACGTTGGTATTAAACTTTTATAATATAAGCACTTCAATTTTATGATGTTGTATGTAGTAGGTATCTCAACATTCAGTTATTCCACAATAGTAATTTAACTTTATAAACTTGCTTTGGTATCAACTAAAATATTAGCAATAAGTCTATCAGCAAATTCTGCTTTTTAAAACAGTCTATCTGTGACAGGGAAAAGCAAATTAGTCCACCTTTTTTAAAGATTATTAGCCTGCCAATAAATTAAAACACCTCTTCTAAAACATATTTCCTAAGATTGCAATTTCAATTATAGATATGCTCGTTGGGATCCTACAAATAGGATACTGTAAATCTTGAATAAATTCAAAATTCCATCTGTTGTATTCTAAAGAAAAATAGTATTCTAAAAGAAAAAAATCATTTTTTCTTTACCAATTTATATTGAGAACTAGACTTAAAATCACTTGTAAATAAGTCCCCCCCCCACACAATAAACTAGCAATGTAACTAGCAATAAAGTTGAGTTATGTACTAATTTTAGCTCTAAGCTATAAGTAACTGATTTTTTTAATAGCATATGAAAATTATTCATTTAAAGTTGCTTAAAATGTTTTTTGATATTTTGTAGATCAGAGACCATTTGAGTAGAGTCCAATGAGGTTGACCTATTCAATTATATTTTCACAGATACTTTTTTGTGCTTTCACTAGGCAGTGTGCTCTTTGAAGGTGAAGATCATATTTAATTTACTTTTATGTTCCCATCGTTTTTTAAAGAAGAAGAATGTCTAAATAACATTAGTAGGTCTTAAGTTGCAGGGTTTTCTAAAAAAAATTCCTTAAAATTGTAATTTTATATTCATTTTATATTCATTTCTTTTTTACATCATTTTCCCTTCTGTATTTCTTATACATGTGTTTGTGCTGTGATCTGTGGTGTCAGGAAGTCATTATGTTTCATATGATGTAGTCTTGTAGGAAAGGAATGCCCTTCCATGATAATATAAGAGTGGTATAGATTATAATTTACTGAAATGTGGTTAGATGGATGGGGCTGGGTAGATAACTTCCTGAGGTGTAGGCGTAAGGGTTAAACCTGACCTCCTTCATGGTTCAAAGTATTATTTTCCTTTGCTTGAGCAACTAAAATTATTTTTACTGCTTTAAGAATGCAAGCAATAATGTGTTTACTGTCTTTGCACATAACTTATTTTCTGAATTTCTATCTCATTAGGATAGGGTCATTGAAGGGGAAATTACGAGGACAAGGATTTAAACAATTTAAGCCTCATGGTATGTAGTGCCTAAGGGCATCTTTAACTATTTTAGATCTTGCCATTTTTTGACATTTGATAATTTTAAAAGTGAAAGTGGAATTTATTGTTTTATTTCTGAAATTGAGCATTTTTCAAATTTGTTAGGCATTTATATTTTCTTTTCTAAAAATTCACCTCCACTTTCTGTAATGAAGAATTTTTAGAGGTGAGTTTCCACTCTTACTCTTCCTTTGAATCTCCTTTCTGGGCTGATGTTGTTTCTTCCACTTCAGAATTTTATTTATCTTTTAAAAGCATCATGTTATGGGGGCACCTGGGTGGCTCAGTCAGTTGAGCTTGGAACTCTTGATTTCAGCTCAGGTCATGATCTCACAGTTCATGGGATCAAGTCCCATGTTGGCTCTGCACTGACAGTGTGGAGACTGCTTGGGATTCGTTCTTTCCCTCTCTCCTCCCCACTCCCCCGCCACCCCCCCCCTTTCTCTCAAAATAAATAAAACGTTTTAGAAAGCAGCATATTATTAAAAATATTCTGTAAAACATTTTTGGTTTGTTCTAATTTTTCTGTTTTCTGATTATCTCTTCTATATCCTTTTAATGCCCCAATTCCTTAATTCATTATTTTATGTACATCATTGTATATTATTTGTTTTGCTGACAGTTATTCTCAAGTTCAAAACCTTTCAGAAGCACCTTATTGTCATCAGGCAGAAACTTCTCTGCTTGTCAACAAAGGCCTTCAACAAAGAGGATCCAGCTCCCAGTTTTTCAGTTTACTCTCATGCATGTACACATGCATGGCTCACCCTAGCCAATCTGAATTTATTAAATATGTGCTTATTTTTCATTTGTGTCTTTGCTGATTTTGATCCCACTCTCTAAACAGCCTTGTCCTATTATTTCCAGTGGAAACTCTGTAAGGCATGTTTCAAATTTTACATTTCTTCATGAGAGCTCATTGGATCCTTGGTGAGAGTTTATTGGGACCACCACTAATGGCATTTCCTGTGTTGATTTGTATAGAAGTTTACCTAAAGAATATGTCCCTACGGTAATCATGTCAGCACTTAAAGGACTGGCTCTGTCCGCTCCTCCTCATGGTACTTTGGGACTTTGCACAAAATGATCCTCAATATACACTTGTTTAATTGAATTAAACCTAAGTGCTAGTTGGTTAAATCCAGCTTTATTGAAAAGCTTGAATTAAGGCCCACAGCAAAAGGTCTCAAAAGTTCTTATGGATTTTCATATTTGATTTACACACCGAGCCAGAAGCTTTGGAATTATTACTGCCCTGGCTTAGAGAACATATTTATAAATATTCCTTGGGGAAATGCCTTTCCTCTCTTTTGAATAAAGTAGACCTACTAAAAATAATTCTATAAGTAACCCTTCCTAAGGTAGCATGTGCTGTGGGCAGTAAAATATAAAAATATATTTAATATTTAAAGAGGACAGCTTGAATATAAGGGGTAGTGAAAATATCTCTTGATGCGTACCTAGAGAGATTTAATGTTTTCACTTTTCATCTTAAAGTAAAAGGCAGAACAGCTGATGATATTGTCAGGAAGTGATCTTTAGAGAGTTACTCTAACAAACGGATAACAGAAAATCTTTAAGACTACCAATTTAATTGGTAATTCATACTTAAAGAGTATTTAAATGTGAGAAGACATCTGCTTCTGACCAAGATGGACTGGGTTTCTAGTACTCCCTGAAATAACAAACAAACAAAGGAAATATAAAATGGGAGTGATAAATGTAAACATGTATGTATGTATACATACACAATAGTTTCCAATAAAGGACAATAATCCTTGAAAAACAAGCAACAGATAAGTCATATAATTATCTCAGTATACTGCCTTGAGTTTTCAAGCTGGAGAACCCAGGCAAAAGCTGGCTGACTCCACTTAAGAAGGTGGAGCAGACAGTGTGGGGAGGCCAGAGTGGCTATAGTTTGCAGGACAGAATACGAGAGAGGAGAAAGCTGAGCAGAGAATTCCAGAGATCTTCAGAAAGCCCCTCAAGAATGTTCAGCTGAGTACAGATCAGCACCAGTGTATGAAGGAACGTCCCAGGGCCAGGGAAAGAACAATACTGAAAGAATAGAGGTAACTCTGCTTGGTGCTCAGATGGGGCTGGGAAGAGTGCCTGTTCTCAAAGGCCACATACAAAACGTCATGATTCATAGGGCATTGCGAATAGTATGCAGAAGAGTCTTGCCTCAGAACAGTCAGCCTATACTGACCACAGCTCAGTTCTACCTAACAAATATTAAAAGCAAGACCTTAAAGGATCACACCTGTCCTCATCCTGGTTAGATGCCCATCTTGTGTGGGATCAGGCATTCAGTAAACTCCAGAGTAGTGGTTTTGATTGATGCCCTGCAGGCAGAAAAGCCAAACCTATCACCAGAATAGTTATCTATGCCTGTGTTAACAAACTATTGCCCTTTCTAGAACAGAAAGGACCCAATGTAGCCATCTTTCCGCCAAGCGGTTGTTGATCCCTCAAGGACTAGTGCCATACTGAGAGCTGAGCATTGGTTCTTGGGAAGGCCATGTTCTATTAGCCATCTCTATAACTCTTTACTGGTTAGTACTCCTGGATGCCACTCTGATATTATTGTTTATTACAACAGTTGTAATCCTTTGCCTTCTGGAAGTTAAGTCACACACTCGACCTTTACTGCATCAGGGTCCTACCGCTATCAGCAAGCTCATTTCTATGACAGCCTCTATCATCAGCCCTGGCCTACAAAGAATCACCACTGAACATTTTATGATGCTAATGACATTCATACCAGCACATTCCTTATGGTCTTGGTAAACAGTGTGTTTTCTAGGCCTTCTCAAAGAACACCGTTTTCTCTTCGGTCTTATGGTCTCATTAACATAACTGTTCCAGCAGACCTAAATCACTGAGTTTTTAATCTCCTACTCTATTGTCTGCCACAGCAATTCAAATATTTCAACCTCACTCACTCTGGGTGACTTTTTTCTGGTTTCTGCTAGAAATCTTAACACTTACTATAAGTCTGTTGGTCAGGAGTAGAGGTCAGGAAAACTGAGAGGGCAACTGTTTTGTTGTATGGAAGAAACCTCTGTATTATCTTTCCATGTGGGGGGAGAGCTAGTTCTTAATATGGAAGGGTGGGGACCATTCTGTACACTCAGAATGGTGGGGAATCAAAATCTTCAGGGGTACCTACTTAGATGTTCCTATACCATGTGACAGAATCCTAAGATCTGACATAAGTATGAGAACTCATGCTATATAGAACATTCAACCATCTTTGAAGCTCAGTAACTCTGACTGTTGAAGACTGACCTTGATTTTCATCTTTTTCTGCTTGCCAGCTGCATGAGTAGAAGGATGCTTTTTAGCTACCAGATAGACTCTCCTGCTCTTACACTTAGCTTTCAGTTATTTGTTAATTTCTCTGAGCTCTTCATTATCCACTTTTAGGGCAGTGATGAACTTAGTAAAAATTATTTAATTCTATTATCTTTACATTTATTAACTCCCCGTATAGTTCAAATGCCTAAATCCTCAACACTAAGGTATAGCCCTCCCTGGACACATTGCCAGGTGGCAACAGGTAAAGGTTTCAACAACTGGAATACTCCCTTGTGCCAAAGTCTGTCCATGCTCCACTCGCCACTCAGGGTGGAATCTACATTGCCAGCTGAGGAATGAGTGACAGTCTCAGACCCCATTTTACTGCCTGCCTTCTCACACCATTCCTGGTACCAGCTGTGACCACTGGGTGATCTGGACATCAGATGCTGGGACAAAAATTTTATTGGAGGGTAATACCATGAAGAACTAGGAATGTCTCTGCCAGCCTGGTAGGGCACTCAGGAGTAAAGATATGTCAGAGGAAAGCTGATTGGGTGCAGTCCTGTCCTTTACCTAGATTTAATCAGTCTTTGGCTGACAGCCAATGTAAAAATATTACATCAGAAGCTAAGGCAGACATTGAAGACGCTAAGAGGTGAAGGTCCGCAGCTAACCACATGCCTCACAGCTGGGCAGTGGGTCTTTTAAGGGGGATCTGCAGGCCACATCACGGTGTTTGCCAGATGTCTCATACAATATCTGCTTCTGTACTCTGATTTCTGAATCTGTTTCTAATTGTAACCATAAATCCAAGAATTGGAAGCTTCAAATGTTGCCCTTGCTGGAGAAGCTCTTCACTTCTCCAAGGGAAAGGAAAGGTGGACACAGATGCAGATACCTGGCAGTGTTAAACTGAAGAGGAAGGGCCTCAAGGGGAAATGCACTCATTTGTGCTGATTAGGTCATTACCTTGATTTCAAGTGTGTGCCCTAATCTCTGTTTACCTCTCTTCATGTATTTAATTCTTAATTTCAGTGAGACTGCAGAGTTTGAAATGAAAGGATTGAGTACTGCTAACACATCTTACACAGGAGATATTAATTAACTAACAATTTGGGTATTTAAAAAAATACAATAGAGATTTTGGAGATGTTCAAATTAGAAATATATTACTTGTTTGAGGAAGTCCAATGGAGAAATACTAACAGACATCTAGAATATGTGTTTCCTATCTAGACTACTAACAGCTCAGGGAATGTGGTAGTTTGAGTTTGGATTGTTTGGATTTTACTTTTTTATTCTCCATGAAAAATAGATTTACCCACAAAAGGAGTAGTTAGTGAATAATATTGCAGAAAATCTAACTCTTTTAAAGCCATCTAGAAGCACACAATTTAATTATGTCACTTCTATCTACTTAAACATTTATTATACTTGTTAATTAAAGCGTGTCTCCAAAGAGCTCTGCTTGCCTACATGTATAACCCTGGCTGGAAGTGCCCTATATATCTGAAGGTAAAGATATTTAATAAAATTATTGTATAAGACAGTCCACATTGGCCTTCCTCTTCAGGGGAACAATGCATACATGAAAGTAAAAAGCTTTGCTGAAATATTGTATAAATAAGATATTTTACTAATCCACATTGGTTGTTGCCAGTACATTATGCATTGATTTGCGAGTTTCAGACTCTTAAGTTTGACTTAGCACAAACAAAAAGACAAATTTATTATAGGAGTGATAGGGAAATTGCTAACTAAACTGCTGTGTAAGCAGGGTGGGCATTGTGAAGTTAATTTCTTTTCTATTGAATCCTTGGAAGGACTTGAATATGCAAATCTGGGCTTTGAGTTGAATTTCAAAGCCATGCTCTGACAATAATTTGTAGTGCTCCTGAAGATGTTGAGAAGAGGAAGATAGGATAGAGGAAGAAAGGAATCCATATGATAATGAAAAGCTGGAATTCCAAATGGGGAAACAGGGCTACTGGGGAAAATCCTGGAATGGGGTGTTCAAAAATGTAATACTAAAAGTTCATTGTTTCCACCTTTTATTGTAAATCCTATTCTGGCTTCTTCAAATCTTCAGTAGAATCTGTCATGCCTACAAATGCTGTGTTTGAGAGGCAGAAAACTCTGTGGTTGTGTTGTTGCTTTGAAGTTTACTTGTTTTACAGAATTACAGAACGAGACTGAGGCTAAATTCCATGACAGGACTCATACGAATCAGAGAAGATCATCATCAATCAGAAAAAAATTAATAGAATTAATTCAGCAAAAGCCAAAAATGACCATGAAAATATAAGCCACTTCCACATTCCATCCCCCACCTCCCAATACCTAGGGATTAGCAGAAATCTGGGTAAGTTTTCTGAATTATCCACAAATCGTGGATTGGGGTTCAAGTCCATTAGCTAGCTCTTAAGGGGCAGGTGATCCAGTTAAAATCTGAGTTGCACAGGGATACTGGAATCCAAGAACAAGGATACACGTAGGCCTCAGTAATAATGGAACCAAGAACTCAAAGTTTCCTTAAAGGCTCAGCTCAGTTTCTTTAGGTATATTAGCTTTTCAAAATTTTAATTTAACTATGGGAAGAACACTTAACATGAGATTACTCTCTCAACAGATTTTTAAATGTGTAACACAAATTGTTAACTATTTGCAAAAGTCAGAACTATTTTCATAGGTGAACATCTCATCTGTTTTTTAAAAGCCTTCATAGGAAAGCACATTTTCAATATCCATTGGCACAATATTGTACAGGGGATCTCTAGAATGTACTTATCTTGTACAACTAAAACTTTATTTCTATTGCACTTGTTTGTCTTTACCTTACTGAAGACGTTTTTTTTTTCTCCACATATTAGAAAACTTGCCTTTAAGAGCTACCAAATAACCAAAGTCTAGGGAGAGTTATGATTATGTTTGACTCAGATAATTTCCGATGATATCTTCTGTACTAGCCAACTGTGGTACTGTATAGTTTGCACTGTATACTAGAACAAGGATTTTGTTTTCAGAGTACCAGCATTTTTAGATCTATTATTCTTATGTTCCTATAGTCATCCATTTATTCTTTTGATGTATGCATTAGGAATTTTGCATCACCCAAAATGTAACAGGTGTTTTAATCCACTAGTTACAGAATATTATAAACTGTCTTTTGCAATCATAAATCATATCAACATTGAAGAAATAACATCTACTAAGAGAATTTAGGGACATGGCAGCAAATTATTAATAGAACAATTGAGACAAGGGAAAGGATGCACTTATTAGTCAGGAATAGATGATTAATGTTAGAGCAAATTTTTTTCATGAAGAATTTATGTTACACTCCCCAAAGACCATCTGGAAGGCCTTCTCTGGATGTTTACCTGTGTATTTTGAGTTTAATAACAGTTCTAGACATCTCTTAATTAATCACATCTGTCAAATGATGTTGGAGATAGACACCTAAACATAATGTCTTCAAGGACAGTTACACATTAGTGGATAAGACCTTCATTCACTCAGAAAAAGAGACTTGAAAATGTGATATATTCTGGTTTCAACTGCTCTATGTTAAATAATATACTTAGGGTATGTTCAAAAAATGTTTATATGTGTAGATGTGAAAGTGTATACATATGTAAATGTCTTTGGTGATATTTCTGACCTTCATCACCAACATTTTGCTCATATGTCATGCAAACATAATGACGTCAGACTGGCTGTTCTTTCTAAACTGTGTTCCTATAGGGGAGGGGCAGGTAGGAAAAACAACTCCCTTTTATTTGCAGTTCTTACATTATTCTTGAAGTTTTGTTGTAATATACAGAAGAAATGAATTAACCCAAAAATCTCAGTGGCTTAGCCTGACAATACTTTCCTCTTGTTCACAAAACAGATCCAGTGCAAAGCTGAGGTTGGGTAGTGCTTTGGATTCACAGTCACTCAGGGATTTTGGCTGACAGAGGCCCCTACTACCTTACACATGAACCATCTAGAACACATGGTTTTCCTCATCCAGGTGAAAGGCAAAGAAGGCTCCATAAAATCTTTCACTGGCAATTAAGCATTTTGCTCTGAAAAAGACATACATGTGTAATTCCACTGGCTGGAACTAGTCACATCCCCCCCCGCCCCCCGCCGCCCCCAACTGCAAAAGGGCTGGGAAGTATAAGAGAGTACATGAAATAATCAGCAAGTTGTTTTTGCCACACTATATTCCAGACCTATATTTTGTTGGGCAAGAGAAATTTTAAAGAACCGAGTGAAAATTTTAGATACCAAACTCTCTTTGTTCCTTTCTCTTATTCCAATGACACAACACATATAAAACATGATGGCATATTTAGAGTCCTAACACTTTCCTTATGATTTTCATTTTTTTTAAGTTTATGTATTTATTTTGAAAGAGACAGAGAGAGAGAGAGAGAAATCAGGGTAGGAGCAGAGAGAGAGGTGAGAAAGAATCCTAAGCAGACTCCATACTGTCATTACAGAGCTCAATGCGGGGCATGAACTCATGAACCACAAGATCATGACCTGGGCCGAAATCAAGAGTTGGATGCTTAGTCAACTGAGCCACCCAGGTTCCCCTGTTTCCTCCTGATTTTCATGCTGAGGACACTGTTCTTTCAACAGTCAGCTAGTTCTTGAGTTAGATGTGGATTACTCCATGTGACAGAGAAGTGCTGAGAGCTTTAAGGTGACTCTGCTTAGAGAAACTAAACATACAACCTGCCCCCCTGCCCCCACACCAAATGGTTTATGTGAGGTAAATTTAATTTCCAGTTGAGAACTTATTTTTAGGGTCAAAAAATTAACCTTCGTTTTTCACCTCTTTGACACATTCTTCACTTTCTCTTTGGTTCTCTATCCCTAATCTTCTAATGAGTAACAGGTTGAGCGAACAGAACCAATTCCTATTTCCAGCTATTTACCGTAAACCACTGCCTCTTTATTCAACTTTTCCCCATAAGACCCTTTTTAGAATTGGAGTTGATGAAAACCAAATGAGATGCTGGTGAGCTACAATGCTAATCAGCGATAACCAGCAATATTCACATTGTAGAAAACATTAAGTGTTCTTTTTAAAAAGGATTAACGTAACACCTTAAAGGCTATTCTTTTCATTTAATAACAACTTAAAGAGTAATCCAAAAGGAATATGCTGATTTTTAATAGCCACAAAACGTCTAGCTACTTAATAAAATATCACGAACCAGTCTTGAATTACATTCAGGAGCAATTCAAATTATATGCAGAGAGAGACATAATCTCTGGCGGAGAAACCTGTAGTGAGTCTTATTTATAAGATCAAAGTCATTTTTGCTTCATTCAAATACGAATATGTACTTATACATCAATTTAGAAGAAGATTGTGGAATATAGGTCTGGATGAATTTCTTGTGGTACCGATTTTTGCAAGTTTTTTTTAAAACATTGAAATCACTGTTATGGGTTCTTAGAGATGAACCATCTGTCACAAATCAGAATCAACATTTATTTTAGCTTATTAAGAGGAAAAGTTGCTAGCAAAAACCATTTGAAGTGTAAAATTGGATACTGAAAACCTTTTTTTTTCCCCATAGAGGTTTTTAAAAAACAGATTAGATGTTCATCTGTGAAAATAGTTCTGACTTTTGTAAATAGATAATTATCTCATATGGTAAGATCACTAAAAAGGTGAGAAATGCACAGGGACAGAAGGAAGGCAGAGAAGCATGAGCACGTGTATGCAGCATGAGAGAGAGAGAGACAGAGAGAGGAGGCAGCTGCATTTCTCAGGAGAATTACATTTGTTTGTAGGTATCCTAACTGAAAATATGAAATTGCTTTTGAAGATAGCTCACAAACTAGAATGTACATTATGAAGTGGAGTGCTATTAAATAAGTTGTAACTTAATGTGGGTATTCCAACTTAAGATGTTATCACGGCTCAAATTTTGTTAATAAAAATGCCATCATAGGAGTGAGATCATCAAGATGTTGACATGTCATTCTCAACTTTGGTCTCCCTCACAAGAAGACCTACTGATAATTATCCATAGATAAGACACCATTGTGAAAATCCTAGAACCTGGGAGTGAGGCTGAATCACCCTCTTGGACCACAAAGACCAAAAAGGACCACAAGAGTAAGAGTAGTGGCTACCCTCTTAATACATTCCATCCCCCCCAAGAACAGCACAGCATTGCGCTGAGATTGACCCCCTGAACCTAGGTTTCTCCAGTGGAAAAAAGAGCCCAAGGTGAACATCCAGCTCCTTCAGCATTTTGAGGCACTTCCCAGGAGGTCTACTGAAGTGTCACCTCATAGGAATCACTAAGGGAATCTGTAGGGCTTGACCACTGGAGATCAGATAGAAACAGAGGAGTGGGGCTTATACACCTGGCACTCAGATCTTCACAGACTACAATTCTCCTCTGAAAGGAGGTGGAGCAGAGGCCCTAGCCAGTTGCTCTGTCCAACTACAGGGTCAAGCTGGTGGCCCTGTCTGGCCTAGAAATAAGCCCATACATATGTGCCCAACTAATATTTGACAAGGGAGCCAAGAATACTCAATAGATTAAAAAGATTCTCTTCAGTAAATGCTGCTGGGAAAACTGGATATTCACATGTAAAAAAATGAAAGTGGACTTTTATCAAACACCAATCACAAGAAGTAACTCAAATGGGTTAAAGATTAAATGTAAAATCTCAAACCATAAAGCTCCTAGAAGAAAACACAAGGAAAAACTCCTTGACATTGGTCTTGGCAATGATTTTATGGATAGGACAGTCAAAGCTTAAGAAACAAGAGCAAAAACAAACAAGTGGAACTAATTATATTGAACTTAAGTGCTCCTGCATAGTAAAAGAAATGACAAATGAAATGAAAAACCAAAGTATTATCCAAATAATGAAATTAAGTATTCATTCCCACTTGAGATTGTAAACTCTTTGCAGGAAGGTTACTTGTTACACTTTTGAATTTTCCATGATATCTGTTAAGACATATGTAAGTATATGATAAATATTTCTTATTTAATTCAGTCAACATTAAATATGATTTCTACATAAGGACACTATTCTACCTACCAATGCTTTGGAGGTTTATTTCCAGAGCAGAGAAAAAGTAAAAGCTTCTTTATACAATGAAGGACCTAATGACCTACTTTTCTGAAAACACATTTCACAGATAGAAGAGTATTCTTTTGTACTTTGAAAAGCATGATTTATTTAATTTCAAAATAAATGCTTTGCTTGAATAATAGCTATAATAAAGTATTAGTAATAAAATAATTAAAATATTTTTCTTAGAAGGAAAAAAAAGGAAAACCAACATACAGAATGGGGGAAATATTTACAAGACATATATCTGATAAGGGGTTAATATATAAGAAATATAAGGAACTAATACAACTCAATATAAAAAACACAAGTAGTCCAATTAAAAAAAATGGGCAAAGAACCTAAATGGATATTTTTCCAAAGAAGACATACAAATGGCTAGCAGGTGCATGCTCAACATCACTAATCATCAGGGAAATTCAAATCCAAACTACAGTAAGTGAGTGAGTGAGTGAGAAGCTGAATATCAGGCAGGCCTGGGCAGGTCAGCTACAGAATGGAAAAGGACTATGTGGAGCAGTTAACCCTGTGACGCAGAGCCCAACAATCTGTAAAGTGAAACCCCCTGAAATCAGAAGAGTAAGAACCTTGGCAGTTTTTCAGTAGAAGTCTTGAGGAAATTTTCATTGGTTAAAAAATAGCTGTTCTCAAAAGTTGAGAAACCAAAGTCACCCTTACTTCAACCTCAGTCTGAGGAGCAGGAGATAGAACAGAAACTGAGGAGCCATCTAAATCTGTTGGACTTACCTCTGGAGTCCAACCCATGAAACATCACATCCTTCAGAATCCATGAAAGAAAGCTGTTCCATCAGAGAGTCCAGGACTTCTTCAGGTAAGGAAGATTCTCACTGAAAAAGCAGTGGAAGTCAATGCTGTAAGAATATTAGTTCCCAAAGCTGCTATAACCCATGATATCCCCAACAAAAAATGCAAAAGCTAAGTCTCTGGGTCATTGTAAAGGAGAATTACTTGGTCAGTCAGAGGGAGTTGCAGAACCCAAAAAAGAACTATCGGAGGTAAAGAATATATTGGAAAAGCTCAAGAACTATTAAAGTAGGTTACTACAGGACAAAGAAGGTCTTTAAAACCAGTTCAGGGTATAGACAGAGGTCAGTTGTGAGTTTAAAAAGTTGCTAGTGGCTTCTGTTGGGGATGATCTTCAGTGTTACTTTGAATGTCTAGCCAGAGGAAAATCAGCTTATTTTAGAAAATAAAGCCATAGGTCAAAACACAGGTCAACTTTCTGAACAGTTAGAACGTATGTCAATATAGTGTGATATATGACGAAGTAAATTCCTCACAAGCAGGTTTATGGCAGATGAGTTAACCAACTCCTAACCACATTTACAGCGTCAAAACCACAAGGCGCAGAGTGCTATTCAAGATATCCTGACTGAACGGGAACAGTTTTGTCAGGAAATGACAGTTACCCATAAATTATTGGAGGAGCTCTTAGTCTCCATGCAGTGGGGAAGAGAGCAAACCTACTACCCTAGTACACAACCTCACATCACAGCAGGACTGGCATCTACAAATCACAAGTTGGCAAAAGCAGTAAATGCTCATCTTCTGGGAAATGTCAGCACTAATAGTCAAAAGAAGATTCCACGAACAGTTGAGTTCTGCAGCACCCCAGCAGAAAAAAAAAATGGCTGAAATGGTTCTATGCATTCTATCCAGTTGCCTGTACAGAAAGCTCACCTGATAATCCATTTTTTGAGTCTTCACCAAACACCTTACTTGGTACAAAGAAAAATATTGGATGATTTATTTCATCCCTATACTAGATATGAAGATACAACTTTCAGTTGCTGCCATCACTTCCAGGGAGAACTTCTTGTCCTTTCACATTTGGTATGTTGGAGGTATGCTACAGGTGCTTGCTTATTACCCAAGAGTCATTATTATTTGGAAGTGGGAGTTCTTATAATCGTAGACATAGTATCACTTTCTATTTAAGTAATATATACCCCCCCAAAGATGTTTTTCATGTACTGGACCACAGATAACCCTTTCTTAATAAATGTTTCAGGGTAAGGAAAGAATGAAAGGCATATTTAAAGTAGATGATATTCGGGGCGCCTGGGTGGCTCAGTTGGTTAAGCGGCCAACTTCGGCTTAGGTCATGATCTCGCGGTCCGTGAGTTCGAGCCCCGCGTCGGGCTCTGTGCTGACCGCTCAGAGCCTGGAGCCTGTTTCAGATTCTGTGTCTCCCTCTCTCTCTGACCCTCCCCCGTTCATGCTCTGTCTCTCTCTGTCTCAAAAATAAATAAAAACGTTAAAAAAATAAAAAATAAATAAAGTAGATGATATTTTCCAGGCATTACATGATGCTTTTCCAAAGAAGGAATTATATGATGCTTTTCCTTTTTCTGAAAGAAAAAGATTTTACCTTCATTTTAGGCCCTAAGTTATATCTTGCTATGGATTTAATAGGAGCAGATTCAATTCTGATACTCTAATGCAAGGTGGGTCATATGCAGCCACATTCATTCACTTACTCTTGTCTATGATTGTTTTCGTTTGTTTTTTGCACTACAACAGTAGACTTGAATAGAAAGAGTTTTCTGGCCCCTACTCTAAAGGAATAGTAGCTGGTAGAGGATGGGTGGAGGGAGTGTCCATTTCCTTTTTGATGATTTTTTGGGTTACAAAAGGAGGCTTATGGAAATACTATGGGTAAAGGGACTAATATTTTAAAACTAAATGCTATACTTTAGGAAAATTAAAAATATTTTACAGCCACATTAGCAAGTGTATCAGCCTAACATATTCTCATGTTGGTTTTGTTTTGGGGAAAAGCATAGCTTGAATGGATGCAACTTGACATATATAAAAGAAACAGATTCTACTGGGCTCATTTTGACAAATGCAACACAATAGGAATATCCAGTTTGATATAAAATGTGCTGGAGAAAGTTGGATCTTCCTAGAACATTGTACAAACTCAAAAATGCAATCCATCAATTAATTTATATTAATATATATTATTATTTATTTATGATGGGTCATCATAAATATCCTTTTATAGGTCTTTAAAAATATCCACCATATGTTTATACCAAATTACACTGCATTAGGTGCAGAATTGCCTATCAGAAGAGAAATCTTCTAAAGATACATTTGGTCAAGTAACACATTTTAATGTCAACTTGATGATAGTTTGGTCTGATTCATCTGAGTTACATTTTGAAATGGTATTAAATTTATCTACATTCTTAAAAAAAACCCTACAATGTGATATCATCCAACCATTATTAGGATGTCTATTATCAAAAAGAGGAGCGATAAGGGTGTGGAGAAAAGGGAACCCTGTGCACTATCGGTGGCAACGTAAATTGGTGCAGTCATTTGTAAGAAACAGTATGGAGGCTCCTCAAGAAGCTACACTAGAATTATCATATGACCCAGCCCATTTCACTTGTGGGTGAAGGAAATGAAGAGAAATCTGCACCCCTTTGTTCACTGCAGCATTATTTACAATGTATTCATCAAACATACAGTATTCCTCTTCCTGTATCAGGCTTATTTCACTTAGCATAGCGTCCTCCTCCAGGTTCATCCATGTTGCCACAAATGGGAGGATTTCCTTCTTTTTTTTTTCTTATGGCTGAATAATATTGTATTATATATATGAAATATCTATCTGTATCTATCTATATCTAATCTCTATAGACTTTTCTTTGTTTAGTTGTTGCTGGACACTTAGGTAGTTTCCGTATCTTGGCTATTGTGAATAATAAGTTCTTTAGGCTGCCTTATTTTTTATTCATCTGTGGGTAAAAATTATTTAATTTGTTTTGGGGATTTTATAATATTATGCTATTATAATTCATAAATTTGATTTTAAATACTCTTAATGAATAATTGAATATAGCTTCTACCCAGAAACTTCTACCCAGAAACAGCCTATAATGAAAAGTTTGTTGCCAAGTGCCTGTGCTTCCCAGTATTCGTATTCATAATAGACACAGAGGCTTTTATTTTATCCTAAGCCAAGCACCATAAGGGATCCTGATGAGTGGTGTGCTGGGTTGCTTATTATTTGTAAACAAATAAAGAATATGCCATAAGGCTATCTTTTACTGTTTGTGCTTCACCCTACATAAAAAGATTTGAGGCCCTTGTGAAATTATAATGCAGGATCAGCCATTTTTCAGAATTTTAAATTTAAGGTAGATTATAAAACAGTAGGATTTAATTTAACCTTGCAATTTTGCTCATTTCTTAAATGACAGTTTCCTGCATTGCTTTTTTAGGGAATTTGTACAATGAAGACTAAAAAAGTACACCTTGAATATGGCGATTCTGATGTTTATACCGGTCCAATAAAAGCCCTGATTTGGTGAGACTGCATCACAACATGTCTTAGAGATTAAAGGAGCAACTTCTATTGTAAGTGCTGTCCATAAAACATTCAAACATTGGGCTTTTTCCAAAAGGTCAGTAGATTGCAGTGAGTGATCCTCTAAAGCATTTTCATGTGTTCAGACCTTACCAACTGCTGCAGAGGTGTTATCCGCTGCTCTACTTAAATATTCAAGGTTGTGGTGTGAGGAGTCTATAAAAGGAGTCAGCACACTGAAGACCATGCCTTTTCAAAGAGCATTACTATTAAGAGATCATAGTGTACACCTGCTATAAAAATAAGCTGCATGTTAAATGTTTCAGAAAGTCTACCTACCTGCTTCCTATTTTTTACTGCTTCTTCTATAAATTTTATTTCAGAAATGCTTTTTATAAATGCAAAATTAGTAAATTCTACTTTGCATTTTGATGAGATTTGTACATTTAGCATTGCACTTGGCACTGAAACAATGTGGGGGTTAAGGGTCCCAATTCCTGAGCAATTGGAAATCTCCCCACAGCTTTTGGCTCCCCCAAAAACTTTACTAACAACCTACTGTTGACTGGAAGCCTTACCAATGATACAGTTGATTAACATATATTTTATATGTTATACATATTATATGGCCTATTCTTACAGTAAAGTAAGCTAATGTTATTAGATGTTATTAAGAAAATGTTATTAAGAAAATCATAAGGAAGAGAATACATCTATAGGACTGTACTATTAAAACATCCATATATAGGCAGTGCACCACAGAGTCATGTGGATCTCTCTGTTGCTTCAACAGTGTTTGGACAGCACCGACCCAGGTACGTCCCTTCTTTCAGCCTCTAACCCTCTCCGACCTCTTTTCCAGTGGTAACCTTCAGAACCATCATCTCAGGCATCCTCTACTTCCGGTCCAAGCCAACACCATTTTTTGAGCTTAGCTCCTTATTGCCCATCAAATACCAGCTCCCAGATTCCTCAGAATTATTCCACTGAGGTGGAGGCTGATGACAACCACCTGAGCAACATGCATCTGTGGGTCTCCTACATTTACCCCTATCTGGGCTTCTATTTTGACCAGGATGTTGTGACCCTGGAGGGCATGGGCCACTTCCTCAAGTTGGCCAAGGAGGATTGAGACGGCACCTAGCGTCTTGAATACACAAAACCAGTGTGGTGGCCGTGCCCTCTTCCAGGACCTGCAGAAGCCATCCCAAAACGAATAGGATAAAACCCTGGATTCTTACAGACTGCTATAGTCCTGGGGAAGAACCTGAACCAAAAGAATTCTTTTGGATCTGCATGCCCTAGGTCCTGGCTGTGCAGACTCCCATCTCTGTGACTTCCTGGAAAGCCACTTCCTAGATGAGGAGGTGGAATTCATCAAGAAGATGATGACCACCAGACTAACCTCCGCAGGCTGGCTGGCTGGCTCCTAAGTGGAGTTGGTAAGTATCTCTTTAAAAGGCTCACCCTCAAGTATGACTAGGAGTTTCTGGAGCCCCACAGCCCTTGAGGGGTTCCTCTGGCATCCCTCTAGTGTCAAGGCTCCTGCCTGAACCTCTTTCTGCAGCTACTAAACAGCTTTTCAGCCACCTGGGAGACCTCCTCCTTTGGTCTATTAGACCAAACAGAAATAATAAAGCTCTTGGCAGTCCCCACCCAAAATCTGTGTATAAGTGGACCCACATAGTTCAGCCCTGTGTTGTTCAAGGGTCAACTGTATAGGTATAAAATTTTTTTCTTTTCCAAAAACTAACACCTGAAATCAACAAAATACCTATTTTTAGTAAAACAGTATATATTGAAATACTTAAAGATTATTTTTAAAGAGCAATGCTCCAGCAAACTCCAAATAAAATATATTGGCTAAATATTAAGAATTTAATGTGAGGATGCTCTGCTCCCACAAAGGTGTATCAAAGAGGTAACAATATGATTTTTTAAATATTTTACAGTTTAAAATTATTCTAATTAAAATACTTTTAAAAGTTATTTTAATCACAAGTGCTGGGGGTTTTTATAGCCTGGAAACATACTGTCTGATGGTTGAAACATAAGTATTTGTTTGTATTATACTTTCTGAGACTTTAATTTACTAGTAATTGCCCAGAATAACATTGTTACTACTCTCAGCTCCAAATCCACTCCTCTTTACTCTGATTTGTGATATTGGAGATGGACCCTGTAGCCATCTCTATTCTTCCAGCTTGGATAATATTAGTTTATGGCAACAATAGTGGAGGGACTCTACCAATCTAGAGCAGGAAGAAGGGACACACTTCTTCATTCTTTCAATGTGCTCTTTTCTGGGAGGTAGGCTGGGTTGTAGAGTGATATGTGTATGTGTGGGGTGGGAGTGAGTTTGTGCATGGCCAATAATATCAACTCAGTGGCTCTCACAATTAAACTTCATCTGTGTCCTTGGCAAATTTATTTTCTCTTAAAGAGCTGCATATTTCCATGAAAGCCATGGCCTCTACTCGTATTTCTGAATCCTGGGCTTGGATATCCTCCCTGCCCTAAATTATTTCCTTATTATTTTCCTACAAACAAAGTAGCTGTGTTCTGTACCTCATAGAGTCCTTGTTTGCTCCTTTTAGTAATCACTTTTTATTAGTTAACAATTCCTTATATTAATCCTTGCTGTTCAAATTACAGGTGTGGTTTTTGCTTCCTGAATGAACTCTGACATGTTAAGTAATATGTACAGTGTAAAAGCCTACAGCTGGAATGCTATAAAGTTACACTGTGAAATTCGTTATAGTTTAAGGGACTTGTAAGAGATAATTTGAAAAGGGAATAATTGACACTTTTTAAAGTCAGGGAAATAAGGAAGACAATGTAAGTCAGAGACTGTTGGTTACAGATATTGGAATGATCAGAGAAAGAAGTTAAAATAACTATGATTAATATTTTAAATATTCCAATGGCAAATGTAGACAATATGCAACGTAGCATGGCTAGTGTAAACAGGGAAATGGAAACTAAAATCATCAAAGAGAAATGATAGATGCAACATAGCTAAGGACAGATCAGTGATGTTGAAGACAGGTGAATAGAAACTTCTCAAATGCAGTAAATATAATAATAATAGTAAAAGAATGAAAGGAACAGAGCATCCAAGAACTTTAGGACAATATCCAAATATGTAACATATATATAATTGGAAGACAAAAATGAGAAGAGAATGGACAGAAGAAATATTTGAACTCATAATGGCCAATAACCTTCAAAAATTAATAACAGAGACCAAATCACAGATACAAGTAGCTCAGAAAACATAAAACAGGATTTTAAAAAGCTATAGGCACATAACCTTCAAATTGCAGAAAAATAAAGACAAAGAGAAAATCTTGAAGAAAGCTAGTCATGGAGTGGGACAAGTATAATAATTCATTATCAGACTCTTTCATCATACTCCATGCAAGCAAGGAGTACAGTGAAATCTTTAAAATGTTGAAAAAAAAAGCTATTAAATTAGAATTGTATATCTGGAAAAATTCGTAAGTGAAGAACAATGACTTTTGGGGAAAAAAAACCTAGGGAATTTGTTGTCAGTAGATCTGCTTTATAAAAAATATTAGAAGCTGATAATATCAACTGCTGGTGAGCATACAGAACAATGGGAACTTTCATTCATTGCTGGTGGAAATGCAAAATGGTACACCCATTTTGTTTTTTTTTTTTTTTTTTATATTTAGTTTTTTTTTTTTTTTAAATATATGAAATTTACTGTCAAATTGGTTTCCATACAACACCCAGTGCTCATCCCAAAAGGTGCCCTCCTCAATACCCATCACCCACCCTGCCCTCCCTCCCACCCCCCATCAACCCTCAGTTTGTTCTCAGTTTTTAACAGTCTCTTATGCTTTGGCTCTCTCCCACTCTAACCTCTTTTTTTTTTTTTTTCCCTCCCCCATGGGTTTCTGTTATGTTTCTCAGGATCCACATAAGAGTGAAACCATATGGTATCTGTCTTTCTCTGTATGGCTTATTTCACTTAGCATCACACTCTCCAGTTCCATCCATGTTGCTACAAAAGGCCATATTTCATTTTTTCTCATTGCCACGTAGTATTCCATTGGGTACACCCATTTTGGAAGACAGTTTGGCAGTTTCTTACAAAGCTAAATGTATTTTTTACCAAACTATCTAGCAAAAGCACTTCTAGATTTGAAAACTTGTGTTTTCACAAAATTCTGCATGTGTGGTTTTATTCATGATTGCCAAAAGTTGGATACAATCAAGATGTCTTTCAACAGGTAGAGAAACTGTGGTACAACTATAAAAGGGAATACTCTCCAGAGATAGCATGGAATGAACTGTCAAGTCACCCTAAAACATGGATGAATCCTAAATGCAAATTGCCAAGTGAAAGAAGCCTGTAGGAAAAGACTCCATACTTTATTTTTCTACTAAATGACATCCTAGAAAAGTGAAACTATAGAGTAGGTAGCAGAGTGTTTTCAGGGAGTTAGGAAAAGGGGGATGGGTTGAACAGATAAGCTCAGGGTATTTATTAGGCGACACAACTCTGTATGGTACTGGAGACACGGTACTATACAGTTGTAAAAATCCATAGAATCTTAGACCACAGAAAATGAACCTTAATTATATGCAAATAATGAAAAAGTCAGTTAGGAGACTGGAAGAGTCCCAGGAGGAATGCAGACTGTGATAAAATAATCCTTATTACAATGTGTGACATAACCTCTTTGAAGGGAATGGAAAAAGAAAGGTGCCGATGATATACGTACCTCTGGAAATGAGTGGGGACTCCAACTTTAGGAACTATACATAATCACTGTGCTGTATCTGGTAAAATTGTTTGTTACAAGGGTATGCATTAACCACTCTGAAATCACTATCCATGTATAAGGATTGAAAAAATTAGTAAATGGATGGCAGATGAGGAGAGGGAGGTTTCTCACTGTTGTAAGGAGAAGTTACAGATAAACAAGGGGTGAGAAAGAGTCTAGATTCAACTATGTGGTACTTAGTGAAAATCAGAGATTTTAGTGTGAATTCATATTTACCTTAATATAGATATAGATGGATGTAGATACACATACGTGTATATACACAGGTTAGTATACACACATATGTGTCCTAGCTCTGCCTATTGAGAGACTAAAGGCAATGACACTCTTATAGCAACAAGTACACCTAGCACCTAGATCTCAATTCCTACTATTGTACACTAATAAAAGGAACCAAGGCACTTTGGAGAAATGGCTGATTTTGAGGTTTAAGGCAGAGGACATACAAGATGAGCCTGGAGTATCTTGTAGTGTCTGAAAGTGAGTGCTAAAATCAATTCAAAACACAATGATGGGATGTATCATGGGGATATATGAGCCAACTGAAAGAGTTCCAGTGGCAAATGTGGAACAATTTGATCCTGGGGCTTCTTGAGTCAGAAAGTAAGGAGGTACTTAAAAAAGCAAAATGATATGGGTATATCAAAGGGACACAAGAGTCAATTGAAAAGCTCCCAATGCCAAAGCTAGAAAAATGAGCCACAAAAGTAATAACATACTATTGGATTATAACCCAAAGTATAAAATATTCATGAATCCATACAGATATAAACAAATTATTGAATAAATGAAGAAGGAATGAATGGGGAGAATAGATAAATCTCACAGAAGAATTCCAATTTATGTAGATATCACTCCTTGTCTTAGTCCATTTGGGATACTATAACAAAATGTCACAGGCTGGGTGGCTTTTAAATAACAGAAATTTATTTCTCATGGTTCTGGAGGCTTGAAGTCTAAGATCAGGGTGCCAGCATGGTCAGGTGAGGGCCCTCTTCTGGGTTATAGACTTCTTTTATCCTCACATGGTGGAGGGTGCTAGGAAGCCCTGTGTGGTCTCAAGAGCGTTAATCCCATTCATGAAGGCTTCTCCCTAATGACCTAAGAGAAGCACTTCCCAAAGGCACCACCTACTGATGACATCACCCTTGAGGGTTAAGATTTCAACATATGAAGTTTTGGGGGATACAAACATTTAGACTATAGCACCCCTCAACTCACTTCTTTTTTTTTTTAATGTTTTTATTTATTTTTGAGACAGAGAGAGACAGAGCATGAGCAGGGGAAGGGCAGAGAGAGAGAGAGAGAGAGAGAGAGAGGGAGACACAGAATCAGAAGCAGGCTCCAGGCTCTGAGCTGTCAGCACAGAGCCCGACGTGGGCCTCGAACTCACGGACTGTGAGATCATGACCTGAGCTGAAGTCAGACACCTTACCGACTGAGCCACCCAGGCGCCCCTCAACTCACTTCTTAAATGTGGAGTACACATGGTGACTTTTTAAAAGTAAATACAGTATGGAAATGGAAAAAAAAGTAACACTGCAGTAGAGAAACCTGATAAACATTATGACAAGGTTAACATAATGAATAATAAATAATGTTAGTAGCACGCCTTTGATATAATGTGATGAGAATAGCACGTTACCTCTGTAGTCTTTTTCCCAAACTTTCATAACCACTATGTAACCATGAGAAAAACATTAGGCAAATCCAAACTGAAGAATATTCTACACATTGGCTGACCTGTACTTCAAATGCTTAAGGTCATCAAAAACAGGGACAGTCTGAAAAAGTGTCACAGTGAAGACGCAGCTTCAGCTAAGGAGATATGACACTGAATATGTTATCCTGGTTGGAATCCTGGGATAGAAAAAGAACATTGGGTATACAATAAGGAAGTCTGAATAAAGTATTGACCTCAGGTGTAATAACGTATTAACATTACACTATTAGTTGTGAAGACATATCATAGTAATGTTGACAATAGGGGAAAACTGGGTGTGGGGTATTGCAGAACTCTGTAACACTCTTTCAACACTTCTTCCAAAACTATTCTGAAATTAAGTTTTTTTAAAATTCTATTTTCAGTCTAATAGCCTCAGGTTTTCATTAAATAGCAAAATTCTAGATTGACCCTCTATTATAAATATTACATTACCAATTATTTCAATTATTGATAATGTTTTTGGGTCAGATTTTGACTAAAGGACATTAATTCCGCTTTGTAACATTCAGCAGGGCAAAAGATTTTACTGGCATTCAGAAGACAGGTGTGCCTATCCACTGCCAATTTGAAAAATAAATTGGAATCTAACTGGTAGGATTGCTGTTTAGGTGAGAATGTTACATGTAAAAATATCAGTAAAACAGGATGTCAAAAATGACTTACTTTTAATTTGAAAGTTGTCATTTAACAAATTAAAATACAGGAGGCACACTTAAATTTGAATTTCAGATAAACAATGACTACATTTTTAGAATACACATATCCCAAATATCAAACGAGATACATGTACTCATAGTAAATTTTTTTTCATTTTTCTTAAATTCAGCTATGATTGGGTCAGCTATGTTTTTTTAAATGTTTATTTATTATTTGAGAGAGAGAGAGAGAGAGAGAGAGAGCACAAGCAGGGGAGGGGCAGAGAAAGGGAACACAGAATCTGAAGCAAGCTCCAGGCTCCAAGTTGTCAGCACAGAGCCCGACGCAGGGCTCGAACTCACGAGCTGTGAGATCATGACCTGAGCCGAAGTTGGTTGCTTAAATGACTCACCCAGTCGCCCCTCTCAGAAACTTTAGAAGATCATTATATTTGAAATCTCCCCTCATTATTCTGCATTTAGATATTAAGTATAAATTTTCTGATGAAAACTATTTCCAGGAAAAAAAAAGACACATTCTTTATGGGGACTCATAGACAATGGCTTATTTTTGTTTTGAACCACATGATACTGTCATTTTTGTAGGTAATATATGGCAATTTCACATGGTTACCACTCATGTCATTAAGTACATCTATATCTTTTATTTTTGTGGTATATCATAATTATTTGGCAGATCATAACTACATTAGAGTGCTGAAGAAGAATGTTATTTTTATTGGTTGTCATATGTTTATATTATTTGAAAATAATTTAATATAATTTTGTAGCTAAATAGGCTTCCAGGGAGTCCTGCTATTTAATTTTTTGTCATGATATTATTATTATTATTATTGTTATTATTATTATCACTTTTGTCATACTCAATTTTTTCTTTGGGTTTAATTTATTAAGAATTTATTAATCTTTTTGGAAATCATAGTTGACAAAAGTAGAAAATTAAGGCAAAAATGGTAATGTGTAATCAAGATGTGAACCCTAGCTGGATTGTAATAATTAATACCAATAACTTTTCATTTTACATAGCAATGCACATATTGACTGTACTGAACCCATCAACCCACAGGGTACCTAGTGAGGCAGATAATAGAATTTGTGTTCCATAGCTATGGCACAGAGATAAAACAACTTATCATAGGATGCCTTTACTTAGGGCAGAGATGGAATCTGAATTAAGTAGTTTGGTCAACTTGAACTTAAATTTATTTCAAATACATCAATAATGCACTGTAATTTAAGATAGCCTTCAAAAAGAAACTGACAGCGGTGTGGTCAATAGATTTTTGCAGTTAAAAGATCCACATCCACTTGGATGTGGAGTGTATAATTTGCATATGAAATATTCACTCTCCAGGTCTAGTTATATCTGTATGCAAATTTTATCAAAATGTACTGCTTAATAAGAAACGGACAAGAAAAAATTTAACAAATGCAAGGATAAGTCCAGAACTCATCTGGCATCCATCCTATGCTCAAATAATAAGGTCTGGAAACATGCTTCCTGAAGGTTCCTGTACCAATCATGCTTCTAGAAGCCTTTTTTTTTTTCTCATATTGAGCTGAAACCTGTGTCTTCATACTTTTAGGATTGCTAGATAAAATACAAGGTGTTCTTGCATTATTTGGTTCTTGCATCATTATTATCTATAAAAATGATTTAATGTTTATCTGACGTTCAGATTTAACAGGGCTTTTTAAATTTTTATTTGCTCAATCTGGCCACATTATCTTTCTACCCACTGGTTGAAGAACAGGAGAGCAACAGAGAACAAGTCTACTTTTCCTTCCTTATGCTATTCATTCATCATTTATTCATCTATTCATTCATCTACCACATATCTAGTGACCACAGTCTGACTCAGATCCTAATTGCAGAAATAGATATTAAAAATCTCTACCTTATAGTTATCAGGTTAAGTAGTCATTGGCCAGTATTACCAGTGCTCTGATAAAAGTACATCCAGAATTCTTAAATGAGTTCCATGAAGAGCCACTTGACTCTCATGGGTGAGATTAGATGTCAAGAGGATGTCAAAGAGGCAAAAAACGTCTCTGACTAGGACAGCTGTTGCCAATGTAGACTGGCCTGTGAAGGCTTAAGACGAAAGGCGAGCTTGAACATCAAAGGGAGTAATTAAAAATAGAGCCACGCTATGACCCAGCAACTACACTCCTAGGTATTTATCCAGAGGACAAAAAAGTGCTGATTCAAAGGGCCACATGCACCCCAATGTTTATAGCAGGATTATTAACAATAGCCAAATTATGGAAAGATCCAAATGTCCATTGATTGATGAATGGATAAAGAAGCTGTGGTATATACATATATACAACGGAATACTACTACCCAGCGATGAAAATGAATGAGATCTTGCTATTTGCAACAACGTGGATAAAGCTAGAATGTATTATGCTAAGCAAAATAAGTCAGTCAGAGAAAGATAAATATTATATGTTTTCCCTCATATGTGGAATTTAAGAAGCACAAAAGATGAACCTAGAGGAAGGGAAGGAAAGTAAGATAAAAATAGAATGGGAGAAAAGCAATAAGAGACTCTTTTTTTTTTTTTTTTAATTTATTTATTTATTTATTTATTTATTTATTTTCTTTTTTTTAATTTTTTAATATATGAAATTTACTGTCAAATTGGTTTCCATACAACACCCAGTGCTCATCCCAAAAGGTGCCCTCCTCAATACCCATCACCCACCCTGCCCTCCCTCCCACCCCCCATCAACCCTCAGTTTGTTCTCAGTTTTTAACAGTCTCTAATGCTTTGGCTCTCTCCCACTCTAACCTCTTTTTTTTTTTTTTTTTTTTCCTTCCCCTCCCCCATGGGTTTCTGTTATGTTTCTCAGGATCCACATAAGAGTGAAACCATATGGTATCTGTCTTTCTCTGTATGGCTTATTTCACTTAGCATCACACTCTCCAGTTCCATCCATGTTGCTACAAAAGGCCATATTTCATTTTTTCTCATTGCCACGTAGTATTCCATTGTGTATATAAACCACAATTTCTTTATCCATTCATCAGTTGATGGACATTTAGGCTCTTTCCATAATTTGGCTATTGTTGAGAGTGCCGCTATAAACATTGGGGTACAGGTGCCCCTATGCATCAGTACTCCTGTATCCCTTGGATAAATTCCTAGCAGTGCTATTGCTGGGTCATAGGGTAGGTCTATTTTTAATTTTCTGAGGAACCTCCATACTGTTTTCCAGAGCGGCTGCACCAATTTGCATTCCCACCAACAGTGCAAGAGGGTTCCTGTTTCTCCACATCCTCTCCAGCATCTATAGTCTCCTGATTTCTTCATTTTGGCCACTCTGACTGGCGTGAGGTGGTATCTGAGTGTGGTTTTGATTTGTATTTCCCTGATAAGGAGCGACATTGAACATCTTTTCATGTGCCTGTTGGCCATCCGGATGTCTTCTTTAGAGAAGTGTCTATTCATGTTTTCTGCCCATTTCTTCACTGGGTTATTTGTTTTTCGGGTGTGGAGTTTGATGAGCTCTTTATAGATTTTGGATACTAGCCCTTTGTCCGATGTGTCATTTGCAAATATCTTTTCCCATTCCGTTGGCTGCCTTTTAGTTTTGTTGGTTGTTTCCTTTGCTGTGCAGAAGCTTTTTATCTTCATAAGGTCCCAGTAATTCACTTTTGCTTTTAATTCCCTTGCCTTTGGGGATGTGCCGAGTAAGAGATTGCTACGGCTGAGGCCAGAGAGGTCTTTTCCTGCTTTCTCCTCTAAGGTTTTGATGGTTTCCTGTCTCACATTCAGGTCCTTTATCCATTTTGAGTTTATTTTTGTGAATGGTGTGAGAAAGTGGTCTAGTTTCAACCTTCTGCATGTTGCTGTCCAGTTCTCCCAGCACCATTTGTTAAAGAGACTGTCTTTTTTCCATTGGATGTTCTTTCCTGCTTTGTCAAAGATGAGTTGGCCATATGTTTGTGGGTCTAGTTCTGGGGTTTCTATTCTATTCCATTGGTCTATGTGTCTGTTTTTATGCCAATACCATGCTGTCTTGATGATGACAGCTTTGTAGTAGAGGCTAAAGTCTGGGATTGTGATGCCTCCTGCTTTGGTCTTCTTCTTCAAAATTACTTTGGCTATTCGGGGCCTTTTGTGGTTCCATATGAATTTTAGGATTGCTTGTTCTAGTTTCGAGAAGAATGCTGGTGCAATTTTGATTGGGATTGCATTGAATGTGTAGATAGCTTTGGGTAGTATTGACATTTTGACAATATTTATTCTTCCAATTCATGAGCAGGGAATGTCTTTCCATTTCTTTATATCTTCTTCAATTACCTGCATAAGCTTTCTATAGTTTTCAGCATACAGATCTTTTACATCTTTGGTTAGATTTATTCCTAGGTATTTTATGCTTCTTGGTGCAATTGTGAATGGGATCAGTTTCTTCATTTGTCTTTCTGTTGCTTCATTGTTAGTGTATAAGAATGCAACTGATTTCTGCACGTTGATTTTGTATCCTGCAACTTTGCTGAATTCATGTATCAGTTCTAGCAGACTTTTGGTGGAGTCTATCGGATTTTCCATGTATAATATCATGTCATCTGCAAAAAGCGAAAGCTTGACTTCATCTTTGCCAATTTTGATGCCTTTGATTTCCTTTTGTTGTCTGATTGCTGATGCTAGAACTTCCAGCACTATATTAAACAGCAGCGGTGACAGTGGGCATCCCTGTCGTGTTCCTGATCTCAGGGAAAAAGCTCTCAGTTTTTCCCCATTGAGGATGATGTGAGCTGTGGGCTTTTCATAAATGGCCTTTATGATCTTTAAGTATGTTCCTTCTATCCCGACTTTCTCAAGGGTTTTTATTAAGAAAGGGTGCTGGATTTTGTCAAAGGCCTTTTCTGCATCGATTGACAGGATCATATGGTTCTTCTCTTTTTTTTTGTTAATGTGATGTATCACGTTGATCGATTTGCGAATGTTGAACCAGCCCTGCATCCCAGGAATGAATCCCACTTGATCATGGTGAATAATTCTTTTTATATGCTGTTGAATTCGATTTGCTAGTATCTTATTAAGAATTTTTGCATCCATATTCATCAGGGATATTGGCCTGTAGTTCTCTTTTTTTACTGGGTCTCTGTCTGGTTTAGGAATCAAAGTAATACTGGCTTCATAGAATGAGTCTGGAAGTTTTCCTTCCCTTTCTATTTCTTGGAATAGCTTGAGAAGGATAGGTATTATCTCTGCTTTAAATGTCTGGTAGAACTCCCCTGGGAAGCCATCTGGTCCTGGACTCTTATTTGTTGGGAGATTTTTGATAACCGATTCAATTTCTTCGCTGGTTATGGGTCTGTTCAAGCTTTCTATTTCCTCCTGATTGAGTTTTGGAAGAGTGTGGGTGTTTAGAAATTTGTCCATTTCTTCCAGGTTGTCCAATTTGCTGGCATATAATTTTTCATAGTATTCCCTGATAATTGTTTGTATCTCTGAGGGATTGGTTGTAATCATTCCATTTTCATTCATGATTTTATCTATTTGGGTCATCTCCCTTTTCTTTTTGAGAAGCCTGGCTAGAGGTTTGTCAATTTTGTTTATTTTTTCAAAAAACCAACTCTTGGTTTCGTTGATCTGCTCTACAGTTTTTTTAGATTCTATACTGTTTATTTCTGCTCTGATCTTTATTATTTCTCTTCTTCTGCTGGGTTTAGGCTGCCTTTGCTGTTCTGCTTCTATTTCCTTTAGGTGTGCTGTTAGATTTTGTATTTGGGATTTTTCTTGTTTCTTGAGATAGGCCTGGATTGCAATGTATTTTCCTCTCAGGACTGCCTTCGCTGCATCCCAAAGCATTTGGATTGTTGTATTTTCATTTTCGTTTGTTTCCATATATGTTTTAATTTCTTCTCTAATTGCCTGGTTGACCCACTCATTCGTTAGTAGGGTGTTCTTTAACCTCCATGCTTTTGGAGGTTTTCCAGACTTTTTCCTGTGGTTGATTTCAAGCTTCATAGCATTGTGGTCTGAAAGTATGCATGGTATAATTTCAATTCTTGTAAACTTATGAAGGGCTGTTTTGTGACCCAGTATATGATCTATCTTGGAGAATGTTCCATGTGCACTCGAGAAGAAAGTATATTCTGTTGCTTTGGGATGCAGAGTTCTAAATATATCTGTCAAGTCCATCTGATCCAATGTATCATTCAGGGCCCTTGTTTCTTTATTGACTGTGTGTCTAGATGATCTATCCATTTCTGTAAGTGGGGTGTTAAAGTCCCCTGCAATGACCACATTCTTATCAATAAGGTTGCTTATGTTTATGAGTAATTGTTTTATATATCTGGGGGCTCGGGTATTTGGCGCATAGACATTTATAATAGTTAGCTCTTCCTGGTGGATAGACCCTGTGATTATTATATAATGCCCTTCTTCATCTCTTGTTACAGCCTTTAATTTAAAGTCTAGTTTGTCTGATATAAGTATGGCTACTCCAGCTTTCTTTTGGCTTCCAGGAGCATGATAAATAGTTCTCCATCCCCTCACTCTCAATCTAAAGGTGTCCTCAGATCTAAAATGAGTCTCTTGTAGACAGCAAATAGATGGGTCTTGTTTTTTTATCCATTCTGATACCCTATGTCTTTTAGTTGGCGCATTTAATCCATTTACATTCAGTGTTATTATAGAAAGATATGGGTTTAGAGTCATTGTGATGTCTGTATGTTTTATGCTTGTAGTGATGTCTCTGGTACTTTGTCTCACAGGATCCCCCTTAGGATCTCTTGTAGGGCTGGTTTCGTGGTGACAAATTCCTTCAGTTTTTGTTTGTTTGGGAAGACCTTTATCTCTCCTTCTATTCTAAATGACAGACTTGCTGGATAAAGGATTCTCGGCTGCATATTTTTTCTGTTTAGCACACTGTAGATATCGTGCCAAGCCTTTCTGGCCTGCCAAGTTTCAAAGGAGAGATCAGTCACGAGTCTTATAGGTCTCCCTTTATATGTGAGGGCACGTTTATCCCTTGCCGCTTTCAGAATTTTCTCTTTATCCTTGTATTTTGCCAGTTTCACTATGATATGTCGTGCAGAAGATCGATTCAAGTTACGTCTGAAGGGAGTTCTCTGTGCCTCTTGGATTTCAATGCCTTTTTCCTTCCCCAGTTCAGGGAAGTTCTCAGCTATAATTTGTTCAAGTACCCCTTCAGCACCCTTCCCTCTCTCTTCCTCCTCTGGGATACCAATTATGCGTATATTATTTTTTTTTAGTGTATCACTTAGTTCTCTAATTTTCCCCTCATACTCCTGGATTTTTTTATCTCTCTTTCTTTCAGCTTCCTCTTTCTCCATAACTTTATCTTCTAGTTCACCTATTCTCTCCTCTGCCTCTTCAAGCCGAGCCATCGTGGATTCCATTTTGTTTTGCAATTCGTTTAAAGCGTTTTTCAACTCCTCGTGACTGTTCCTTAGTCCCTCGATCTTTGTGGCAAGAGATTCTCTGCTGTCCTGTATACTGTTTTCAAGCCCAGCGATTAATTTTATGACTATTATTCTAAATTCACTTTCTGTTATATTATTTAAATCCTTTTTGATCAGTTCATTAGCTGTTGTTATTTCCTGGAGATTCTTCTGAGGGGAATTCTTCTGTTTGGTCATTTTGGAGAGTTCCTGGCGTGGTGAGGACCTGCAGTGCACTTCCCCTGTGCTGTGGTGTATAACTGGAGTTAGTGGGCAGGGCCGCAGTCCGACCCGATGTCTGCCCCCAGCCCACTGCTGGGGCCACAGTCAGACTGGTGTGTGCCTTCTCTTCCCCTCTCCTAGGGGCGGGATTCACTGTGGGGTGGCATGTCCCGTCTGGGCTACTTGCACACTGGCAGGCTTGTGTTGCTGGGGATCTGGCGTATTAGCTGGGGTGGGTAGGCAAGGTGCACGGGGGCTGGAGGGGCAGGCTTAGCTCGCTTCTCCTTAGGTGATCCACTTCAGGAGGGGCCCTGTGGCAGCGGGAGGGAGTCAGATCCGCTGCCGGAGGTTTGGCTCCGCAGAAGCACAGAGTTGGGTGTTTGCGCGGAGCGAGCAAGTTCCCTGGCAGACACTGGTTCCCTTTGGGATTTTGGCTGGGGGATGGGCGGGGGAGATGGCGCTGGCGCCTTTGTTCCCCGCCAAGCTGAGCTCTGCCGTCCGGGGGCTCAGCAGCTCTCCCTCCCTTTGTCCTCCAGCCTTCCCGCTTTCCGCGCAGAGCTGTTAACTTATGACCTCCCAGACGCTAAGTTGTGCTTGCTGTGGGAACACAGTCTGTCCGGCCCCTCCGCTTTTGCCAGCCCGACTCGGGGGCTCTGCTTGGCCGGCGAGCCGCCCCTCCGCCCCGGCTCCCTCCCGCCAGTCCGTGGAGCGCGCACCGCCTCGCCGCCCTTCCTACCCTCTTCCATGGGCCTCTGGTCTGCGCTTGACTCCGGAGACTCCCTTCTGCTAATCCTCTGGCGGTTTTCTGGGTTCTTTAGGCAGGTGTAGGTGGAATCTAAGTGATCGGCAGGACGCGCTGTGAGCCCTGCGTCCTCCTACGCCGCCATCTTCCCGAGGAACCAAGAGACTCTTAAATACAGAGAACAAATGAGGGTTGCTGGAGGGGTGTTGGGTCGGGGAATGGGCTAAATGGGTGATGGGCATTAAGGCATTAAGGACGGCACTTTCTGGGATGAGCACTGGGTGTTATGTGTTATGTGTAAGCACTGGGTGTTATGTGTAAGTGAAGAATTGCTAAATTCTACTCCTGAGACCATTATTACACCATATGTTAACTAATTGGGGTTTAAATAAAAATTTTAAAAAATATTAGTTGCAATGTGGAAACTAAAACCCTATCAACAAACATTTCATATTTTGTTATATTAAAATCCATTCATCTTCACAAAAAAATACATTGTGTAAAGGTGTTTAGTTTCAACAGCAATGAACTTACTTCCTGGTTACCTTGTGTAAGGAGTAAAATATAGATCCAGCATCTGTCTTGTTTGAAAACTGGTCCTACCAATTGGACAACTTACATGCTACTGATGTATCTCAATTTATTCATCTTTAAAATGGTAATAAGTATAAAACTTACTTTAAAAAAAAAAAAGAGTAGTTTGCATGGGGATTGAAGTGAATGAAAGTGATATGCGAGTGTTTAAAGAAAGCTTCTCCTACCCATATTTTTTCTTTTCCAGACTAATCAGTATTTAATTTCTTTTATAATTTATTATATAATCCCAGAACCTTTCCTATTCTTCTAAAAGTACCCTCATTTGTCAAAAGTGCAGTTTTTAACTGGATGAAGGATTTCACAAATCTGAAGTGCCTTTAAATACATCTTTGAAATAGTATTATTAAAGACAGTTTCTTAACCACCCTCCCTCTTCCCCTGCCCCCGGATAATGCTATTGAGCTAAAGCACTAAGACCAACACTACGTAGGGCACAGACATCCCACTTTGTATTCTGGACACGCTGCTGCTCTCATAATTTAGTTTTGTTTATTATTGGGTTTCAAAAGCATAAACTGTAATTGGTGGGATTAAAACTTCTTCCTCTTTAATTTAATACAATGTAAATTATGACCAGTTTTGAGATGGAACTCTCAAGGTCATTCTGTGGGGCAAGATTAAGCAGATATCTAGCAGCATGCATCCATTGATTTACTGGATTTCTCAAACCTGGCACACATCAACCATCTGGAGTGCAGAGGCGAACTTCATGAATTTGTTCGCGTTTGCTGTGTTTCTCTCATGGTGGAGCACAAAGCTATAAAGAAATAGTTGGTGGTGGATTATAAGAAAGGGAGTGGGGTGAGTAAACCCAGTATATAGTGACAAGCAGCTTGCAAATAGCTCAGTAGTGGCTGCAAATTTATGATATCATTAGTTATACACCATTAACTTTATCCTTGCTCACACTGGGAAGTAAAAGAAGGTAAAGTCATTGAATCCAGGGGTTCACAGTAGACCCAAAATTGACCACCAGCTTCAGGCTGTTCAATACATCATCTGTGCTGGCAATATGTGTTCCAGAAAAAGCAAAGTCAGAAAAGACCAGTGAAGATCCTCTAGCATATGTGTCAGGGTTATTTCTTTTCTTATTTAACGCATCATTTTCACATTCTTTAATAACTCCCTTCCCCCCACACACCACACAGAAACTCTCACACACCACAATCCCTCTATCTCTTACTTTCTATGTAACTTGGTGTCTATGAACAAGGGCATAGCCTGCTTCTTAGACTCACAGACCAGGTTTGCCAATTAGTGCCTGTATGGATATGGCAGGTTGCATAATTCTCTTGGCTCAGTTTACTTATAAGCATAACAACACAAATCTCATTGAACTGAGTTGCTGTATGTTTGAACATGTTGTAAGCAGCTAACACTCCTCCTAGCACATGGTAGATGCTTGATGAATTCTGTTAACATATAGTTAGATGCTTGTTGTTTCACTTTATCTGTCTTTTCTTCCTTATCAGATTTAAGGCTTCAAGAGAGGAGATGGGACTATAGCAGTACTATCTCACAGATGTTCAATGAACTCTCATAATCCATTGACTGGTTTGAACTTCGTATTGCAATTGACATATATAAAGTATTTATTTGCTCCCCACATGAGAAGTGGGACTTGTAATGCAATTTCATGGACAGTATCACATGACAGCTTCTCCATGCGCCTCTATGGAGCCCAACCTGCTGGCTTCTAGCATCTCGTACATTCCAGAAAATCTTCCATCCTTCACCCTGTCTGCACTGCCATCAACAGATGGCACCGGCAACAGCCTGTGTTCTACCTCCTATTCCTTTCTTACCAATCTCGTTTTGTAAGAGATTTCTTCCCAGATGGAATGGCACAGGACTTCCTGTGGACATATTGTCCTTGACTTATGACCCTTGGCTACCTCCCTTGCTTCACTTCTTTACCTGAAGTGTTTCACATTTTGACTACTTATGCAAACTGTCCACTTCCTACCCCCACATTGGTTTGGTTCAGTCTTCCTTCCCTTTCTGCCTTCTTTGCCTTCCAGCATTCAGAGGATTCATCTCAGTATCTCCAAAATGGATATGTAATTGGAGGTAAAAGAATATATCAGAGCTTGGATATATACTTATTTTTATTTTATTTTATATTTTATTTTTTAATGCTTGTTTATTTTTGAGAGAGAGAGAGAGAGAGAGAGAGAGAGAGAGAGGTGGGGAGGAGCAGAGAGAGAGGGAGACAGAATCGGAAGCAGGCTCCAGGCTCTGAGCAGTCAGCACAGAGCCCAACATGGGGCTTTTACCCACGAAGTGTGAGATCATGAACCAAAGTCGGATGCTCAACTGACCGAGCCACGCAGGCGCCCTAATACTTGGGTACCCCGATAAAATGAAAATTCAGTAGGTCTGGATGGAGCCTGGGATTCTGCACTTATAATAAGATATCAGTTGATGCTAATACTGAAGGTCCCCAGGGCACACGTTATGTGGCAGGACTGTAGAGGCCATGGAGGTAACCTCTAGTGAATATTCCCCGTTTTGCCATTTCATTGACTCAGACAGTCTATGGCAGCAATGATTCCAGGCTTTGCTAATAAATACCCTTTAGTTCAGGGAATATGTTTCTTCATTGGATCTGACTGTGAGAAAGACAAATTCACAGTCATATTAACAAACTGCTTCTTCTAGTTAGTAGGTTTTTATTTAGTTACATTGGGATAGCCTCAGCTTAAGGATTTAGGATCCTACACAGGAGGAGGATAAAAGAATTATAAAAGCACAGTACCAGAGCCAAGTTGCTAGGGTTTTCAGGTTGTTATTTGAAAAGACTGCTGTGGTGGGACAGTACACAGCAATGTAATTAAGGATATTTTAGCAATGGAAAGAAGATTCCTTTTTTAAAGGACCACAATAGCTGTGTATTTGATATATTTAAAATATACTGGGATGCATTGACTCTCAGGCAGTCTGGCAAGGTAGTTTGTCACTTGATGCCTGAATGATATATGGCAAGTTACTTAAAAGTCTCAGTTTTCCCATCTGCAATAATAGTAGTATTTACCTCACAGGATAGTTGTGAAGATTAATGGGGAAATACACATGAAACATGTAGAAAAGAGTCTGGCATATAATCAGTACTCAATAAATGTCAGCATTATTCTGTGTATATTAGGAAAATTTATCCATGAAGCTAGCTGGTTATTAATTTTCAAAGAAGGTATGAAAGTAACCTAGTCTCAGATGACAAAAAAGTTTGGAAGTGTTGAAAGAAAAAAACTACTATTCTAGAATTCTAGTAGAATTGTCCCTAAAAAGTGAAGGAGAAATAAAAACTTTTCAGAAAAACAAAAATATGAGGGAGCTGTAGTCAATAAACCTGCCTTGCAAGAAATGTTAAAGAAGTTGTTCAGAGAGAAGGAAAATTATATAGATCAGAAACAAATTCACATAAATGGTGTTAAAAAAGTAATGTGAAGGTAAAATATAGCCTTTTGTCTTTCTTATGTACCATCTAGCAGGAACAATTTGTCCAAAATAATAATAATAGCAACAATGATTATTGCAGTGATTATTACTTATGGATAGATGAAATAAATGACACCAATGTCATACCATACAGGAGAAAGGAACAGGCAATGATCTGTTTTAAAGCACCTTAACTACCTATGAAGTGGTATAGTGTTATTTGAAAATTGGGGCACCTGGGTGGCTCATTGGTTAAGCATCTGAATTTGGCTCAAGTGATGATCTCACAGTTTGTGAGTTGGAGCCCTGTGTTGGGCTTTGTGCTGACAGTTCGGAGTCTGGAGCCTGCTTCAGATTCTGTCTCCATCTCTCTGCCCCTCCCCGGATCACTCTCTCTCTCTCTCTCTCTCTCTCCCTCTCTCCTTTTCTCTCTCTCTCTCTCTCTCTCTCTCTCTCTCAAATATAAAATAAAACTTGAAAATAGACTTAGATTGGTTATAAATGTATACTGGAAACTCTAAGACAACCACAAACATTTATTAAAGAAGGATAATTGACAGACTAAGAAAGGAGGAGAAAATGGAATCATATAAAATTCTCAATTAAAACCATAAAGGCAGAAAGAGTAGAAGACACAAAAAGAAAGAGGGCAAGGGTAACAAACAGAAAATAGTTACAAATATGGTCGCTGTTAAAGCATGTATGTAAATAATCACTTTAAATGTGAATGATCTAAACATACTAATTAAAAGGCAGAGTCAATTTAAAAAATTAGACCTAACTTGTTTGTATGTAAGAGATCTATTTTAAATATAGAATCACAGTTAGGTTAGAAATACAGGGTTTGACAAAGATTTATCTGCAAGCACTAATTTATACTGCAGATAGGTATGTGTAAGTATTTTGGAAAAAGTTTGATAGTATCTATTAAA
This sequence comes from Panthera tigris, assembly GCF_018350195.1. Classification (NCBI taxonomy): domain Eukaryota; kingdom Metazoa; phylum Chordata; class Mammalia; order Carnivora; family Felidae; genus Panthera; species Panthera tigris. Next base: position 135,264,317 of record NC_056661.1, read on the forward strand.
TTTGAATATATACAGAAACCTATGATGCAATAATTTCTCTCTTAGGAATAGTTCCAACAGACTATTTTCCACATATTTTCACTTCAAACTGGAAACAACTTAAGTGTCTATCAATGATAGAATGGATAAATATGATTACTATATTCATACAATGGAATACTATACCACAATGCAAATGAATGAATTATTATACAGCATTATGAACAAATCTTACAAACAGGCTGAGCAAAAGAAGCCAGACACAAAAGAGAACATAGTGTATAATCTACTTATGTAAAGCACAAAACACAGAAAATTAATCTAAGGTATTAGAAGTCAGGATAGTGGTTACTTTACTTGGGAAGAAGGATAGGTAGTAACTGAATAAAGGCATTTTGGGTCTTGTAAATGTTCTACTTCCTAAACTGGGAGTTGGTGATGTGGATATATTCACTTTGTGAGAATTCACTGAGTCACACATTTATGATTTGTGCACTTCTGTATCTAGTTATATTTCAATAAACAATTAAAAATTCCTAAATATTTATGTAAAATGATATGATTTGCTTTTCTAGAAGGAAATGGAGCTGAAGAATAAGGAGAGTTGTTAACATACATGTTAACATACATACATAACACACAAATTTTGCAGTAATAAAAAATTTTAGGGATAGAAAGAAAGTCATCTAACAATACTGTGTTAGAGATCATTTTGTTAAGTTCAAATTGTGAAAGAAAATGTCCACATTTTGCAAAGGGAGCATATGTACATGTAGACAAATACTTTGTATTTTTGTGATCTCTATGAATAGCCTCAGGAAATTTGAAGAAAAAATTAGGGATTTTGAAAAATGCTAAAGCAACAGGCTTGTGTTTGCAGGCTGAGGCGTAATAATATGAAAAAAGGAAGGGCAGGGCACATGATTGGGGAACATAAAATGATATTAGAAAAAAAGATAGCAGGCAGAACTGTACTATTACTTTTATTTTGTCCCTTTCTTTTAAATAGATCACTCCTCAAACTTGATGGGCTAGATTGTGTATGAAAGACAGGAATGAAAATATGAAGGCTATTCACTGTTGTACAGTAGATTCAGAATCCCAGATAAAGACAAAATATTTTTGTGGTGCTGAAAACCTTGTTCAAATTTTATCTATGTTTGTAATTTTTCAGGAATCAAAGAAGGTGGGAGAAGAATCAGGAGTCTGGAGGGGGTGATGTTTTTTAACTTTTAAAATAGGTGTTTCTAGAAATTACAGGATGGTAATTTTAACATTGATATTTTTAAAATTTCCAGGGCAAATTTTAAAGTCAAGTATTTTGTTAATACTGATTTTGGGCAGGGAGGTGATGGAGGTAGTGGAAGCTATCAACATTTTATTTAATTCCTATAATCATCTACAAAAATGTTTTGGTAATTTTTTCCTTATAGATTAAGAAATCATAATAACTATTCCAAGATTATGTAGCTAGTAAAAGTATAACTGGACCCGAAATTTATGTTCTTTTTACTATGTCCCTTACCATAGATTCATGTGTTTTCAAGCAGTACTACTAAAAAAAATATGGCAGATATAGTACACTGTAATTTTATGATGACTTTTGGCAAAGTGTGTTATGAAATCCATCTAGAGAAAGTAGAACAAATAAGATTCATAGCATAACTATAATATTATCTAAAAATATTAATTAATGAAATGCTCTAGAACACCCTTGCTCTTTCCTGTTTGAAACTTTATTACCTTAATGGTTATTAAAAAGATGGATGAATGATAGTAGATAGAGATTGCTGACACACTACATAGTTAAAAAAAATTCACACTGACTCTTATTCAATAATTACTTACTGAGAACCTTCTAATTGTCATCTCTTCTGCTGACTGCCTGGACTGCAACCAGGGAGAAGACAAACACTGCACTTGTATTCACAGAGTTCTAGGCTTAGTGGGGGACACAGATGTTAAGACTGTTACAATTGAGTGCTTCAGTGTATGAGAGCATATAATCATTCTGAGTGTTGGCTGGGGTATACTCCCCCTGGAGTATCTTTAATGTCAGAGCTGAAGAATAAGTAGAAGTTAAAAAGCTAGTTGAAGGGAGTGTGGCAAATGTCCGGGGTGGGGTGATGGGGTGGTGTTGGAAAGGGTCTTTCAGACAGAGGGAGCAGTAAACTCGAAAGCCTTGGGGTAGAGGAGACCATTGTGTGTTTCCTATGTGAAGACGTCTAATATGCTGGGAGTGTGGAGGTCAGGACAGCTGTCATGACCAGCTGAAACCAAGGGACTGCAGTGCAGGATGACTGTACCTGACATCATGTATTAGTATATTCAAAATATATATAATTTCAGAATGATGTGAGATTGGGATTGGTAGGAGGAGGATTTATTTGGCTACTATTTCTGATGAAAGTGAGAAAGTAAACATATATGTTGCTCAAAAAAAAAATATTCAGTTGCATTTGCATTTGTAGTGATTTAGTGTCCAGATCTAGGAAACTTACTCTTCTACTGTGACTTTGTGTTTATCATTCTGGAGATGGTACATTAAATGTGGTTGTAGGTGCTCCTTTGGAAGAGATGATTGAAAACCATTATTCACCCAGGAGATTTGGAGGATCCATGTGGGGAACAAGTTAAAGAAGCTGTGAAGGTTCAGCTTGCAGAAGAAGAGTCAAACAGAGACATCACTACATCTTTAAATATCTGAAGAATTGTCAAGTAGAAGCAGCAATTGAAGTATTTTGTGTTTTTTGACAATAATAGCTTTCCAAGTAAAGGAATTCTCTTTACAACACACTCCCTGATGTGGACACATTTAAGGGGAGACTGATGATCTTTTAAGAAGGCTACCATTCCTTCACTGAGCTAGAAATTGGACTACATGACTTTTCTATTGCTAAGAGGCTAGGCTTATGTGTTTCTTGTACTATCTTTTATTTTTACTGTGTTATGAGATTAAAAATGGCAGAGGCTCCCAATTAACTTGCAAAATGGCTAATTTCTAATATTAATATTTTGCTAGAACACTGGCTGCTGTCTTGTGGATGATAACTTTGTTATTTGTTCCAATAGAAGTCTTGAATTGAAAGACTTGAAGACCCCTAAATATGAGGCAAACACAAAGATGTTAAATGGTGTTTTGTGAGGAAAAGTGCCAGGGAAATCACCATTTAAAAAGCTATTTCAAGCAATATGTCCCATACAATTCATTATCCCTGGTTTATGTCTCCTTTCCAAATGGCTAGGGGAAACATTTTGTTTAATCTTGTCGAACTATCTGATGTTGCCATAAGAAGAGTTGTCTTACTTGATAACTGTCTTTTTATTTAAAAATATTTTTCTTTCCTTCCCTCTTTATTCATGTCATGTGGAATTCACTGTTTACAACATGATCTGAGTCATATGACTTGTGAATTCTATTTATCGTCACTTGTTTTCACATTAGTCTTCTCAAATGTCTTAACATGTAGTCTACCTAATGATTCTACATACTCTATTGTATCCGGGATCGAACTATGAAATACAATTCCCCACTTTGCAATACAATTTTTAAAAATGTTTACTTATTTTTTAGAGAGAGTAACCGGGAGGGGCAGAGAGAGAGGGAGAGAGAACCCTAAGCAGGGTCCACGCTGTCAGTCCAGAGCCTGACATGGGGCTTGAACCCACAGACCATGAGATCATGACTTGAGCAGAAATCAAGAATCTGACGCTAAATTTATTGGACTTATTACTGAGGATGACGAGATTATACACAATGCTTGGCTAGCTAAAATGTGACATGGAGATTTCTAGTGGCTGCAGCTAAGCTTGGGAGGGGAGTGTTTCTCTTGGAATGCCTGAGGTCTGTCTAACTGCCCAGACTGAGGAGTGCCTTGGGGGGCTGGCCTGGCCCTCCCAGGTATTTCTTCAGTCCTTGGGGAACTCCTATACAAAGTTTAGCAAAACAATAGGACACATAGGCTCTTAATGTATGTCTCTGATTTGATTAGTCTCTTGTGATTGTTCATCTTTAAGTCATGCACCCTTTGTTTCTGCATGCCAGAAATGTTATTTGCCCTCTGCACACAACAAGCCAACTGAGATTTGTGATTGGACTGACACTGCGATAAATGAGAATACAAATGAGGGGAATGGGCGGTCTTCTTCTGCTAATGTTGACCCCCATGCCCTCTCCTCTCTTTCTTAGCAGGGTTCGCTGGCCATTCCTGGCAAAACTGACTGGGCCTCCCAGGCACCCCTGAAATACAATTTTTATTAAGTAGAATCCAATAAGGTTTCTCACATTTCTACTATTTTGCAATAGTATTCTTAGAATCATGAGTTAAAAAAATTTTTTTTAATGTTTTTATTTATTTTTGAGACAGAGAGAGACAGTGCATGAACGGGGGAGGGTCAGAGAGAGGGAGACACAAACTCGAAGCAGGCTCCAGGCTCCAAGCTGTCAGCACAGAGCCCGACGCGGAGCTAGAACTCATGGACCGTGAGATCATGACCTGAGCCGAAGTCGGACGCTCAACCAACTGAGCCACCCAGGCGCCCCAAGAATCATGAGTTTTTAAGTAAAATTAAGTATTCTACTACCCTCTAAATAGGAATATAAATTTTAAAATTAGTCTTCATATTAATCAAGGCATTAAGACATTATCTTAAACATCACTGTTACTGGTCATCTTTGGCAATAATGACCATGGAAATCCTGCACACAGGATGAGTGTGGGTAGGAACCTATTTGAGACCTGGAGTTGTTGATACATTCTGCCTGAAAGCAACTCCAAATCTTGGATGGCCATTGATGGTTACTGGTTATTGCTGCAAGTAATCATCTTATTTTCTCTATTGGAAGGAACTGATATCTATGAAAAATAACCTTATACTTGAGAATGACCAAATTGACTTAGGTCAATTTATAGTATCCATTAACATCGTAAGAGGGTATTTCCAATCTAAAATTGGTGGTGAGCTTTTAATAAGATAATAAAATAATATAGTACATCTGAGATACTTCATTGTCAGCAACCATCCTCAAATCATTAAAAGGTAGTTAAGAAAAAGTAACACTAATAATTATTTTAAGAGTGTCATTTAAATAGTTTGATGTAAAATTTCACAGTTTGGGAATGCAATTATGTTCATCTTGACTTGGCATATTAAGAAAAGGAGTTTGTATTAGGGAGAAAAACAAAATAAAACCAAACACATCCCTCTCCAGGACAACACAGAAAACAAAACCAACAACAATCTAGATCCTTAAATTATTATAACCTACATCTATTAACAACAAAAAAATTGAGAACTATTATTTATTTATACAAGTAAATATATCTCATTGGTATGTATACCCAGTTTCATAAATGGTGTCTTTTTTGAGACTTCTTTTTCTGACTATGAAACTTCATCTCAGAGTCTGCCTCCTGGAAAATCCCTTGTGACACTGTTTTTTGTTGTTGTTGTTTTGTTGTTTTACTTCTAATATTTGTTTTAAAAAGAGCAAGTATGGTACTCCTCAGCACTCAGAGATATGATGAGTCTCAGTATCTTGATATTAATGGATTTCCTGTGCACTATAAATTTATTAGGACATTTATAAAACTATTTGGCTTTAAGTGACAAATGTTAAGATATAATATATGGAATATTTTATTTTTAAAACTACCAAAGAAATAAACATAATTTTTTTTTTTTTTTTTTTTTTTTTTTTTTTACAGAAAGGGCATGGAAATCTTACAGTCTACTTTCTAAACAGAAAGACATTGTTTTTTAGAATTTGTAATGGTCTAGTAGGCAAAGAAAAAAAAAATCCTTGAAATTTAATCATTGAAATGTGTATGGGTGTTGTACCAGTTCTCGACCTTCAATTATTTAAATTGTTTACACATGTCATATGAGTATCAAGAGTATTTTATGACTTTTCCTTATTATTAAATTTTCACTCACAGATATTAAAATATAATTATATATTATGTGGTATATATTTTTCCCCATGGTATTATTATGACTTTTTGCCACTATAATTGTCATTCCTTTTTTTCCTTTTCTCTTCCTATCGATTGCTATTTCTTGTGTCATACCAAATACCAGAAATTTGGGCAACTTCTCAGATAACTAAGGAAGGAATTATTTTTGCCTTATTAAATTTCTCAATTTATCTGCTTTTTTATTATTCATTACTTTTTTAAAATGTTTATTTATTAGAGAGAGAGAAAGAGAGACAGAGCTGGGGAATGGCAGGGAGAGGAAGACACAGAATATGAAGCAGGCTCCAGGCTGGCTCAGAGCTGTCAGCACAGAGCCAGTCGTGGGCCTGAACTCACGAACTGCGAGATCATGACCTGAGCTGAAGTCAGATGCTTAACTGACTAAGCCACCCAGGTGTCCCAATTATTCATTACTAATAAAAGAATATGGAATAGTATGGTATAAAAAACCCACAAATTGAAAGGAAGACATTAGACTTGGGTTTGTATCTTTGAGAAAGTCAATCATTGGGGCTCCTGGGTGGCTCAGTCAGTTAAGTGTCCAACTCTTGCTTTTGGCTCAGGTCATGATCTCACAGTTCACTCAGGGTCATGAGATCCAGCTCAGCATTGGGCTCTGTACTCAGCCTGGAGCCTGCTTGAGATTCTTTCTCTCCTCTCTCTCTCTCTCTCTCTCTCTCTCTCTCTCTCTCTGCCCCTTCCCTGCTCCTGCATGCATGTGCACATTTTCTCTCGCATGTGCTCTCTCTCTCAAAAAAAGGAAAAGTAAATCATTTATTCCCAAAAGGCATATGACTCTTGGTACACATATAAGATAATGGGACATAGTTTTTGAATTACTGAGTCAAAATGAAAATGAAATAGAATAATTTTCCCTGTAAGAATCTACTAAGAAAAACAGAAGAGAAATTATGGAATAAGGGCAGAAAAAGGAAATTAAAAGGCATGGAGACATGGATTTGAAATTAAATTTTGCCACTATGTTGGGTGAATGATATGCAGAAAGCCAACTAGCTTTCCAAAGCTCTTTGTGTGTGTATTTGTGTGTGTGTGTATGTGTGTGTGTGTGTATGTGTGTGTGTGTGTATGTGTGTGCGTTTAAATCTATGTAAGTTGTGGAGGAAGGGAGAGGTCGACGTGAAATCAAATGCACCATGAAGTAGTAATATTGTAGGAGTTTAAGTTGCTCTAATGATCTTTAAAAACATTAAAAAAGAACCAATTACCTTTCTTGTGCAATTCTTTACAATAAAGATGAATACAATAAATCAACGACAATGTGAATCATTGCTTGTATAGCATCCTCTAGTCAGGCATTTATTCCAAACTTGGATTTTTTTTAGGTCAAAATTAATTGCTGAAATTTCTCTGTTGGGAATTGTTTTCTTTTATCCATTTAAGTTCTTCCTAATAATATATACTTCTTGCCTTTGGAGAATTGCACAGGAGACAGTTACATCAACAGAATTTGCACCATTCTTGAAGATTTTGAATTTGCCTCAAGGCAAAGCCTAATTATTTTGCAAATGTGAAGACAAAATGAAAAGTTAGCGTCTTTAATGAAGATATAAATTTGATGATGGAGGAATCCTTTTCAATATTTTTGCAGCATTTAAATGGTAATTACGTAGTTTTGCTTTTAACAAAAATTGGACTTTTTATGACTTTAAGAGGTTTCGCCTATTAACTACCTGGTTTTAATGTACAACAACAAAAAAATGAAATCCATAGAACAACTGCTATCTTCATGTAAAATTAATTAGCTGTTTAACCACTTTAGAACTTTAGAAGCTAAGTTTTTAAAACCCTTGGATTAATTTCTGTGAGAAAACAATATGAACAGATGCGTGATTAAAAATGATTTTAAAAATAATAATGGCCAAAATAATTGTGCTTAATGTAGAGAATCAGAAGGAATGTTACTGTAAAAAACAACTCCATCTGGGACATGAATGGGCAAATCCTAATTTTGCCCCCTCTTCCTTGGGTAGTCAATAGATGTAATTTGTTTTGCTTTGCTGTATGGGCAAAGTCTCTATTTAAATTTTTTTTTAATGTTTATTTATTTTTGAGACAGAGAGAGACAGAGCATGAACGAGGGAGGGTCAGAGAGAGAGGGAGACACAGAATCTGAAGCAGGCTCCAGGCTCTGAGCTGTCAGCACAGAGCCTGATGCGGGGCTCGAACTCACAGACTGTGAGATCATGACCTGAGCCGAAGTCGGCCGCTTAACCAACCGAGCCACCCAGGTGCCCCGGGGCAAAGTCTCTATTAAAAAATTCAAGGAACAATGTGCTGATTCTCAAAATTAGCTTAGGCCTGGACCTGGGGATTTGACAGACATAAATATTTAATCTAAGTATCATGATTAACATCACATTTAGAAGTATTCTCATTATGTAGGCCACCATAATTTCTTTCCTTCCTTTCTTCCTTCTTCCTTCCTTCTCTCCTTTGTTATATCCTTTATTTGAATGATCAGAAAGATACTAAGGATTGTATACTTTATAACAACTTATTGTCATGGTGATATGTGTGTTGGTTTGTTACATATGCACTAATATTAATTTTAAAACTAAAACTTTGTTTATAGTTGGGTTCTTGAAATAATTTTGCTATTTATTGGAATATGAATAAATTAAAAGATATCCTTATGGAAGTTTACCAGTAACCATAAATAACATTTCACTGGCATTTTTCTTTGACTTTATTAAATGGAAATATTAATCACAAATGTCTTAGGATAGGACAGTCAAGAGGACAGAAGAACTGCCGAAGAGTACTCAAGCTCAGAGAAGTATTTCAATGGGTTACTTGCATACCTAATCAGATATATACCTCAGCAAGAATACTGAAAAAAAATGCAGCAACCTGAATCAGTTAAATGCACTTTTGAACTTAGAAATTTTCTTTAACAGAGAGACAGCCCCCAGTCATTCAGCTTTTTCATGTAAATTTTCAGCCAAAGCAAATATTCTAACCAAAAAATCAAGAGTATCTGTCTTTCCTGTGTAAACCTCTTCCATTTCTGATTATCTATCTATCTATCTATCTATCTATCTATCTATCTAACTATTTATTTATATTTTAGAGAAAGGGAAAACGAGTGAGCGAGTGGGAGACAGAGAGAGAGAGTCTTAGGCTCCATGCTCAGCATGTGGAGGCAGATGCGGGGCTTGATCCCTTGACTCTGGGATCATTATCTGATTAGTATTGAATTGATATCTGAATTAGTATTGAATTTGATAGAGAAAAGGGAAGAATGAATGTATTAAGAATTAGGTGATCAGGATTTTGGGCCCAATTATATCACTAAGTCTTTGACATTGATTAAATGAAAAGACTTGTATTAACTCTTTCCTCACAGAGCCACTGTGATGAATACATAATATACAACATTTGCAGAATTTATAAAATCTGTAAAGTACTATAATAACACCAGAAATTATTATAAAAATATAGTAAAATATAATGTTTTATGTACTTTTTAAAAATCAGAAAATATTATCTATCTCTATTAAATTGAAAAGTAAGTGAATAACATTTTAATACCTTTAAATAACAACAAAAGTGCATTATGCCTTTTCAAACCCAAACTAATACTCTGCGTTGTGGTAATGTTACCTATATTTAACTTTATTCTGATCTATAAACATTGATACTAATTGTGTCATGAAAACATTCATTTCATTAATTTATTCTATAGATATTACGGGTGAAGTATTGGTAAAGCAATATGTAAGAAGACAAAAAAACTTGCAAAAAACATTGTCATATAATCAAAAAAGAACACACATATACGTGCATGTATATGTATAATACACATACATGTAAGTATATATTAAGGAAAGAGAATTATCAATGAAAACATTATAAAAATATGGTAGGAGATCAAACTTTGGAGTTTAAAAGGAAAAGATAGTTCTTGTGGTTGTCAATATTATGGGACGTTCAAGGCTGAGATTTCTAAATTAAACAAAATTTAGAAAAATTACATATACATGAGCCATGTCAGTACTAGGCTAGATGAGAGAGTCTGCAGTTTGATTTTCTAAATGGAATATTTAGCGAATTTAAAGTAATTATTAAAGTACTAAGATTTATACCTACCATGTTGCAATTTATTTTGGCTTTTATCAAGTTTCCTGTTCTCTGCATCTCTAATTTCTTAACTTTTTAAAAGATTAAACACTTTTAAAATTACCTAATTCTTTATCTTTTAGTAGCTTGTTATTGATTCTTTTACTATTCTTTTGTGGTTATCCTAAAGAGCAAAATTTGCAACTTTGATTTTTTTTTTTTTTTTTTTTTACACAACTTAGTATGAATTAGTACTTTATCCCTTTCTGGGCAATGCAGATCTTTAGAACTTCAATACAGTCACCATTAGACACATGTGGCCATTTAAATGTGAACTGAACTTAATTAAGTAAAATTAAAAATTCAGTTTCTCAGTTGCATTAGCCATATTTCTTCTTAGTGCTCAGTGGGCACAAGGGACTAGAGTTTACCCCACTGGACAGCTTCCAATTGAAGATTTACATAATGTTGGCAATTCTATGAGAGAGCAGTGCTTTGGAACACTTCCCTACTTTCCTATATTATGTACTGTTTATTTCCCTGCATATTAGTTTTACATATATTTAACTTCTACTAGATTTACTATTGTTGTTATTTATTTATTTATTTATTTATTTATTTATTTATTTATTTAATATTTTGAGAGGGTAGGGGCAGAAAGAGAGGGGAGAGAGAGAACCCAAGCAGGCTCCACGCTGTCTCTGCAGAGCGTGATATAGGGCTCAAACTCAGGAACCATGAGATCATGACCTGAGCCCAAAAGGAAGAGTCAGACGCTTAACTGACTGAGCCACCCAGGTGCCCTGCTATTATTGCTTTTGTATAGTCAATATTTATATTTATCTACATTTATAACATTTCTATTGTCCTTTATTCCTTACCCCCTACATTTCATGTTTTATCCAGAGTAATTTTATTTTAACCTGAAGAACTCTATTGGTATTTAGTTCAGGGGGAAAAAAGTGATAAATTCTCTGATTTTGATAGTCTGAAAATTTCTTTATTTCATCTTTAATTTCTTTTGGAAGAAATAGAAATGTATGTTGACAGTTGTTTTAAAGAAGTTATTAAACATTTTAAAGAAGTTACTCCATTTTTTTCCAAGGCTTCTTTATCTTCTTTATAAAGTCAGCTCTAGCCTTACTGCTATTCCTTTCAGGATAATACCTTTTTTTTCCTCTGGCTGTTTAAATATTTTCTCTTTATCTTTGATATTTATTAGTTTTACTATGATGTACAAAGGAACAGAATACATTTATTCTACTTGAATTTCAAGAAGGAAATATTATATAAATGTATTGTTCATATCTTATTTGTTTGAAAACTCTAGCCCTAATTATCCCATTCTGTTACTCTAATTTTCCCATTCTGTCTCTAACCCTTGACAGATAGAGATACGTACTATTTACACTCAGGTTTTTGTTTTTATTTTTGTTTTTTTTTGCTGCTCATTTCAGAGCTATTGTGTAAAAGAATGCTCTAGCTGTCCATTTGCACACAGGACATTAGTAGGAGAAATGGGCTCATCTGTCTGGAAAAGTGATCAGGGATTTCATGACATAAAACTGACTACTTGGATTGGACTCCTATCAGGTGCATTTGCCAGTGAAATGATCCATTCAGCTGTAATGAGGGGAGTTTTGCCTGTAGCCAGATTGTTGAGAGATATCGCTGGAGTTGCTTAGGGACCTGCAGGAGGGGTGTGGGTGGGACTAGTTACTGACTGGTACAACTCCTGGGTTAGACTAGGGCTTTTTTTTCTTTTTTATGAAGTTTTTTTTTTTTTAATTTAGTTTTAGTTTTTTATCTATTTTTAAGTTTTTATGTAAATTCCAGTTAATTATTATACAGTGTTACATTAGATTCAGGTGTACAATATAGTGGTTCAACAATTCTAAACATCATTATTGAGTGCAGATCATAAGTGTACTCTTAATCTCCTTCACTATTTCACCCATCCCCTCCCCCTACCTTTCCTCTGGCTTTATTTTAAAGGAGTACCTTCAGTTAAATTTCCTTTGTTTTCCTCTGGAAGGTTGGCTCAAGCCTTCAGAAACTTGCTTGTGGCTGGGAATTTACTATCATATATATCAAATCTACCTTACAGTCTTCTCTGAATTTTTTCAGAATCTCCATGATTCTGTCTGGATTTTTTCTATTGATCTGTCTTCTAATTCTTTATTATCTCTAACTTTCTATTCTGCTATTAACCAATCTATTGATATCTTAATTTCAATAGTTGCAATTTTAAAATCTAAAATATCTTTCTGATTCTTTTTAAAGATATTTTAGTTCTGTAGTAAAATTCCTTTCTTGCCATCCATTTATTTGAACATAGAAATCATAGGTATTCTTTTTTTTTTTTACTGTTTATTTATTTATTTCAAGAGAGGGAGGGGGGGAGAGAGAGAGAGGGAGAGGGAGAGGGAGAGGGAGAGAGAGAGAGAGAGAGAGAGAGAGAGAGAGAGAGAAGAAAGGGAGAAGGGCAGAGAGAGAGGGAGACAGAATCTGAAGTGGGCTCTGTGCTGACAGCAGAGAGAGCCCAATAAGGGCTTGAACCCATGAACTGTGAGATCATGACCTGAGCTGTAGATGGATGCTTAACTGACTGAACCATCCAGGTGTCCCCATAGGTATAGTTCACATTCAATTTTAAAGAATATATTACAATTTTACATATTTTCTTCTTACCAACTTTCATGACTCTCACCACTGCTTGTGCTCTGCCACAGGTGAAATGGTTCATCTGTTTCCTCATTCCTTGGAGAGGTTTATTGAACTTTGGAATTCAGTTCACCAGGTTGACTTGTGATCTCGTATCTCTGATGGGCTCAAGAAAAGTTACGCTTTTGAAGACTGTCTTGATGTTAGCATGTGAGTGATGTTCTCTTGTAGCTTTCTAAATCCTAAGTGAAAGCAGAGCTCTTTCCTGTGTATTTTAATGTAAAAGAAAACAATAGCATATTAATTTATTTTCTGAATTTAATTTTATTCCAAATTATATTATCTAGTGTAAATATTTATTGAAATAAAATCTACCAAATAGTAGTAGGCTTATTAATGATTAGCAAAAACACAACAAATCAGTGCCCATTATTAAAACTTTAAATTTACATGAAGGAAAATGGAAAAAGAAATTAATTAGCAGACAGGATTTCTAATAACAGCTCTCTCAATGACTCTGCATGAATCACATGCTATCTCTTAGTCTCAGTCTTTCAAATGTCAACATAAAAAGTGTTAAATCCAGAACCTAAGTTTCTCATATTTCTACTTATTCAGCCACCTCTTCTATTCCTGTGCAAACACACATATCCTGAACTCTGGTCTTATCAAATGACTACTTCCAGTTTCTATTTGTAAAAAAACAAACAAACAAAAACCCTGATATATAAATATGATATGTATTTTTTGACATTATTAAATTGGACAGATTTTTTTTTTGTTTTCTTCTGATCATACACTGAATTACGTTGCCTGAAGATCTTTTTCCCTTCTTTGGATCTTTGTATTTTCAATGAGGTAAAGCAAAGTTTGTCTGCAAACAAAATCAACCTCTGGACCTGCTAACAGATGATTAAATGACATTTCTAATAAATTATGCAGGATATTAGAAATGTATCATTTTAAAACCTGTGGATTTCCATGTTTCATATTTGATAAGGTATTTAAACTGTTCTATACTTACAATTGTGGACACATGTATCCTAATACATGTCTCTACATAGGTAATATTTCATCTTTTCCATTTTATAAATCTCACTCCAGCATTCAAATATTTCTAGCTGTTCCTTCTTTAGGCTTTCTAGTATAGTTGGGATAGTAAAATAAATTAGGAGACCAAAAGTTAAGTGCCTTTAACAACCAGAGAGGCCCAGTGACCATCTTCAAATATTTCCCCTGAAGGGAACTAAGATTGTTATAAAATTGCATTGTTACATGAAAGAAAAAAAACAACAAGGAAACAGTATGAATTGTACTTTCTTGGCAGGTTTGGTAATAGATTTGACAATTCTGTCATCCAGTCATAAACCTCCAATTATGTCCAAGGCACTAGAGTCATTTCAAATAACAAATAAAGGCTTAATTCACTCAGTGTCAAATCACTCAATGTCCTCCTCTTCTGTCAATAGCTAGTTTAAAAGTGAAGATGGCAAGTGGAGGCAATCTATATAACTTGACATTACGCAGACATCCAGAACAGGATTTTAAGTGTAGCAATATTGCTTCATGATAGAATATATCAATGAAGTGCTCTTGTCATTAATTATGTTTATGGCATTATAATAAAAGCAAAATGAATCAGTGAACTCTGTAGGCTTGCAGACTGCCAAATGTTATAGCAATATTAGGTAGATTAATTTGGTTTGGTTCTGAATAACAACAATAGAAACATTCATATTAATTTACCATGTGAATTAAAATGACCTAAGTATTGTTAATTCACTTTCTAGCTAAATTCACTGGTAAAGTTGGAATAATAATTGTGTAAAAATGAATTTAATCATATTTAACATGTAAGTTTAGTTACTATTTAGAATATTCTCACATATTATAACATCATTTCCTATATATTTATAAAACCTGGGACACTGTATATTGAACAATTGCCTAAACATATATATATCTATCTGAGTTAGAGCCAAGTATGAAATATTTCAGTATATGATTACAATATAAGGTTGTTGTTTTCTTCTGGTTTCCATGAGCTTTATTACTGAAGTCCTAAAACAAAACTTAAAAATTTTCTGAGATAAATTCTTTGCAACTAAATAATCATCATCTCTGACCTTATCTAAAAATGTGGTTGCATTTGATATAAAGACATTCTGAATAGATTTGAGGGCTTTTATACTTCATAAAAATAAAGGATAATATTGAGGAAGGAGCGTTAGATTACCTAGGGTGGTAGGATCTCTGTGGGAAAAAAAACACTTTGGTACTGTCTGCAGACTTAGTTGTATGTAATATATTATATGTATATATATACACATATATATTTAATACACATATTCTTAAGCTTTATTGAGGTATAACTAATATACAAAACACTGTGAATGTTTAATGTACATAATCTGATGAGTATGGACATATGTAAACACTCATGAAACCATCACCACAATCAAACTCCTTCAAAAGTTTCCTTATGTTCTTTTGTAATTTTTCATTTGTTTTCATTTTTTGTTTTTTTGTGAGATGAATACTGATTGATTTCACTTATATAATGAATCTAAAATAGTTAAATTAATAGCAGCAGAGAATAGAATGGTGCTTGCCAATGGCAAGAGAAGGGGGAAATAGGATTTAGCTGTGTATTGAATTTTACATGAAAGTAGTCTAGGAAGCATTCAACAAACCATTTCAGTCACAGAATAAAATCTACACACACACACACACACACACACCCCGTATCTTTTTCAGTCATTATCACTTAATGCTTCACTGTATACTCTACTCAGGAACTCCAAACTCCATAGGAGCCCTCAACCTCTTTAATCTTTATTGTAGCAATACAGTTGTAACAGTATTTCTTTTTTGTTTGTTTGTTTCTTTTTTTAAGATTTTAAGTAATCTCTAGACCCAAAGTGGGACTTGAGATTACAATCCTGAGATCAATAGCCATTTGCTCTACCGACAGAGCCAGCTAGGATCCCTTAATAGTATTTCCTGAATCTGTAGGGGATAATAGTCAAAGTATAACATTCATAATAGTCAAGTACACTGGCCAAATTTTAATCATGACTCGTTCTTAAGTGTATTAGTTCAGGCTTTAACAAAGCTGTCAGCACATAAAAATATCTGCTAAGCTATGTGGGTTGAAATCTTTAGTTCAATTAACAAATTATAATAAAAACTGATCTGACTTCTAGTAACAGAAAGCCTTTCAAATATTTATCATTCTAAATATTTTTTAAGCAGGGTTTTGTCATAAAGTGAGAACCAAAGTCAAATAATCAAAAGATACATATAAATTATGAATTTTTCTTAGCTTCATGGCTACTAAAATATTAGAAAAAATCATAGAATAATTCCTATAGAGAAAAATGTGCATATTAACAGAAATATGGGCCACGTTATCATAGATATGTCTCAGTGCATCCCCATTAGTATAAATTAATAGGCCATTCCATAGCTAGAGATCATCCACAGGAAGAATATTGGAAGAACAAATATTGTGTTTTATTTACAATGCAGATCACTGTAGGAAAAGAACTTCTTTGATTTGGATCATTTATTCATCTTTCTGGGATGTGGTAGAAAATGCTGAAATCATCTAAACGGATCACGTAAAACATGTCAAATATTTTTTAGTAAGAGTGTGAGTTTAGAAGGAAAGCAGAGCAGTGAAACAATTAATATTCAGTCTAGTGTGTTCGCATTGTATTTACAATCCCTGCTCTGGGTGTTCAACGAATATACTTTAGAGATAATCTGAACACGTACTCCTCGGCTGTTACTTCATTTAGAGTCTCTCACAGTCTAAGAAGCTTGACTTTTTTTTTTAATGACACTTTACACCTCTTCCTACTATGGAAACCTAGTTTGGGAGAATATAGTATAAGATTATAAGTAAGTACTTAAGAAGTTACATATAGTTTCCTACTTGTAGCCCCAATCTCACATTGAATGTGATAAATAGATTTAACTTGGAAAGGTAAACCGTTGCAAACTGGCCACATTTATTGGTAACAGTGATATAAGGGAGTAGTTTCCAACCTATGTGAGTATGAGTGAACACACTGGGAAAAATATAACAGTTTCATTTTTAGCATTTGTACACTAAGAAAATCCATTATGAAAAGACCAAATAGTAGCATAGCAATATTTTAAAATTAATTTGCATACTATTAACAAAGCATTCATATACTTCAAAAGATTATTTATGCAAGTGAAATGTTATAACAGTACATAGACAATGCTTGGTAATTATCTGTGTAAGAGACCAACTGAAGTAACCTCATGACTCCCCAGGCATGTGAAACCCTCAAACTGGGAACCAAAAATATAAGGGATGTCTTTCTCTTTGGCTCTCTTTCTCCCTCCCGTTACTTTCCTTTTATTATTTTTTCATTAATTATCAATAATTCTTCTTTTTGACATCAATTAGAATACCTAAAATAAGGGGTACAATTTTTGTCAGATGAGTTAGTAAACAGTAATGGAGTTACTGAGCTAAAACACAAATTATGAGTTGTCCACATACAATATTCACATCTGCTGAAGTAGTTATCTAAGGTCATTTGACACGTACCTCTTATTAAAGGTGGGGTACAAATTAAAGTATAAGTTTATACTAGGAATATGTGGGAAAAATCATCTATGAGAAAACTTTTCTAATAAGACAAATAAGTGCTAGCTACAAATATACTATATCTGACAGCTAAATAATTTCACATCCTGTGTAATTGATACTTTAGTGTAAACAAAACAAAACATTTTTAAAAGTTTTAATCAGCACAGGTTTACTGTGATTGTAATCTTCTTATGAGAGCTAATTTTCTAGAGTCAATGTGTTAATTGAACTAAGCCATATAAGACATAAGCGTAATCATACAAGGTGTTCATTTTCCCCCATTGCACAAGAGTATTTGATTACATGTCATGTGCTTCATTCAAAAGCTAATGATCTATTAGAGAAGATCAGTCACATATAGGAACAATGATAACAAAGGGTATAAAATGAGGAATTTAAAAATGCTTGCACAAATACACTATCACATTAAAGAAAAAGAAGCAATTACCATCAACTTCAGCCATTATGGACCACTTTCAATAGTGGAAAACTGGATTAAAATAGCTATCTCAATAGATAAAATTAAAGGTATGCTAAATCTGAGTAAATTACTGAGAGAATGCTATGTACCAAATACTGTGCTAAATACTAGTGAAAGCACCATAACTAAGAAATAAACTTTGTGTTCAGAGATGGTGCTTGTATGAAGAGGCATATATGAAATAAAATCTTTGTGTCTTTTTGTTAAAAGGTATAATAAAGACAAAGGATAACATACACTTATACAGTGGATACAATTTTTAAATACAAATATAAATGGATTTTAGAAAGTGGAGTGAATAATGCTGTCAATGGCAGGGATTGGAATGTTCCATGGAATGTACATATGTGTCTTGAAGAGGACTGGAGTGCACCAGTCAGATAGGAGTAGGAAGAGTGTTACAGGCAGGAGAAAAACCATAGACAGGGCCAAAGATGCTTGCAAGGAAGTAACTGTAGGTAGAAAATAATTTTTGAGGTTGGTGGGAACAAGATTATAGAGTGATTAAAATCTATCTGAATAAGTTAAGGTTCAAATAGGGGAACTGAACCATTGAGAATAGTAATGTGTGCTAAAGGATTTCTTTTAGGGTTAGGTTGTGCACGGTTATAGGAGCGTCTTGGGAGTATGGATGCAGAAATAGGAACTGGGACTTTAGAGGAGAGTCACTAATTAACCATTTGGAAGCTGTGGTGTGGATGGATAAATCAGAGCTTACAAGGTAATCTGGGAAGCCAGGCAGTCCAACTCACAGAGCAGCACCACGAAAGGAGCTGGGAGAAAAGACTCGGAAAAACTGTCCCTCTGCAGAGCTACCAGTTCTCTCAGTTCCTTGTTGATGTTGGAAGCCAGGGAAAAGAGCAAACATTATTGGGTAAGCAAGGACAAACTGGAAACTATTGCTGTTTCTGCACATCATTATATCCAATTATAGTGTCCTTCAGAAAGCAAGGACAGGTACTTCATTCCTTACTACTACTTCACTCTTTCCTTCCAAATTTTGTACAAGTTCAGCTTTAAAGCAACCAGAAAGCTATTTCTGGGACTATAGTTTCAGCTTTATCAAATTGGCAGAGTAAAATCACTACAACATCCTCACAACTCTTGAGTTTTTGCAACATACACTGGAGAATTGTTAGGTATATTGAATGTGGGTGGGACAACAGCATTATATATTTTGATTTAGTAAAGCAACTTTGATCATAGTGTGGAGAATGTATTGCTAGAGAGATCAATGGGAGACATTTTTAAAAAACTGAGAATATTTGTTCTATCTTTCAGACAATTAATTATGTCATGGTTCCTATGAACTAAGGAAAGGATACTCAGGAAGGAGAGGAAAGGAAGGAAAGGAAAGATTTAAGAAATGTCAGAGCTTAAAATGATGCGACACATTGTCTTTGAACTCATATACTGGTCTCCACAGATCAAAATATATTAGATCAGAGTTCATATGCCCTATAGGGAAATATGAGGTACCAGATTAAAATATAGAGATATCTGAATACTTCAGTAGCCTCAAAATAAAAACTATAATTTTTGCCATATATCTATATCTATATCTATATCTATATCTATATCTACCTCCTATGGAAAATGGAAGTACTAAAACAGATACACTAAGCATTTAAAAGATAAAAAATAAATAAGGTAAAATAAAAGCAATATGAAATAAGAATAAAATATGAAAAAAGAACAATTGCTAGAGGAAAAATTACATGTAAGCAATAAAATTGAGCAAACATACATGGGGTAGAAGGGATATATGTGGGAGGAAAACTTGGAAGTTTATCATGAGGAACTCTCTCTTTGACCCTTTTATTATTTAAATTTAATTTTTAACTGATTTGTAATTTATATTTTCAAGTGTTTTTATTGTTTCATGGTTTTTGCTCTCCCTCTGTCTTTTGGTTTCTGAAGTTGTTTTTATCACCTACTTTCTTTCTTGGATTCTACCAGTTTTTGTTGCATCTCCTCCTACTCTTTGGCAATCACTTACTGCTTGCTATCCATCTATCTCTTCCTTGAGGTCCCCCACCCTTTGATTGTTATTTTTATTTTGTGGTCCTCCTGTATAGCTGCAGTTGCTTTAACAAATTTAGGATGGTGTTCTAATCATCTTGCTCTAATCATCAGCTTTCTTCCTACTTCAAACATTATGCATTCATATTGAATAAGTTCTTCTGCTTCATGATACCATCTTTTTTTCTGTTGAAAAAAATTTTTTTTTATTAGGACAGTCATGCAACCATTTTGCACCCTTAATATTAAAGTAGGATTGAATGAATGCTGATTTCCTTTTTTATCAATTCACGGTTGGTCATGTCAGACTTCCCTGGATCATCCATAAACAGAAGCTTCCAGTAGAAGGAGGAAAGGGCCAGGGAAGATATAAGATTCTATGTTCAGGGTCTCCCTCTTCTGTTGCTACTGTGATCATTTGTCTCTTTCTGTAACCAACATTTTGCAATTAAGTACATAAAGTACTTCCACTGACAGTTAAATAAGGAGTTTGAACCTATGATGTTTATATAATGGTGTTTTTATTTTATTTTATTTTATTTTATTTTATTTTATTTTATTTTATTTTATTTTATTTTATGAGAAAGAGAGAGAGAAACAGAGAGAGTGAGATTGGGGGAAAGGCAGAGAGAGGGAGAGCCTGGAGCCTGATGTAGACTCTATCTCACTACAGTGAGATCATGGTGAGATCATGACCTGAGCCAAAATCAAGAGTCAGTCACTTAACTGAATGAGCCACCCAGGAGCCCCAATATCATGGTGTTTTTAGAATTAATGTTGCTAAAGGAGAAGTGGTTCATTGTTAGTGTGATATTTAGATTAGCTGGGTCATTAAGATTGGCATTCTAGATCCCCAGATTCTTTTACTGTACTCTTGACAGTTATTAAAAGGAGAAAAATCAATACTTGCCAATTATCTTCAGACGACAGTTAGAATTTGATGTACTCAAATGTATTTAACTTGGTTAAAGTAAAAGAGAGCTGGAAAAAGCAAATACACATCTGAAAAACATGAGTAATGAAATCATATAACAGGAAAATGATTTCTAAATGGGTGTACCTTGGTTACGATTCTTTAGAATATTTAAGAACATAGAATAAGACACATTAAATAGCTCAAGTATATTGTATTTTTTAAACTCAGTGCTTAAGCGTATATATAAAATGCATGTGCATTAGTTATATATTACATATTTTAAATGCTACTAGTGTAGGGGTAGTAGACTATGCCCCATACATATTATAAACATATAAATATATATTTATATTCCTGGGGTAGAGTACTAGATTGTGAGACTAGGAATTTTTTTGTATTAACCTGTAAGAGTCTGAATTTTTACCTAAACTTTAACAATAATATAAAGGAAAAAGAGATTAAAATTACTAATAATTATATTAAAGCTTCATGGTCATTTGTCATTTCTATCCTTAAATTCCTTTTCCCTCTGTTTTTATGCACAGAAACACACAAACCATTCATTAAAACGTCACTAAACAAAGTAAAATGTCATTCTTCACAATTTGAGTGAAGTATATAAAGAACCAATCTGAGATTAAGATAAATCAGATTTTAGGGTGAAAATCTTAAACAATGAGCTGAAAGACAGGATTTGGCTCTTATATCTCTTGATTGTCCATTACTCTTTTTTTGCATTCTGTATTATCCATTTCTGAAATATTCAATTAAAAAAAATCTCCAGGGATACCAAAGGATAGTCTTTGCTTACCTGTTTTTTTTTTTTTTTTGTTTGTTTGTTTGTTTAACTCATCTACCACAGAAAAATTGAGGGCAGGCAGGGAAACTCCAATTATAGTTGCCTATCACCTCTTTCAAGTTTCCAATGAAGTAAGAAATGGTGCTTACTTCATAAGGTAATTATGAAGATTAAATCCATTATTATGTAGTAAGCAAAAGCTAAAGATTAATTGGCATTTTTACATTTACGTTTAGTGGAAGGAAAGGAGTGTAGATGCCCAGAGAGCATAGCTTCACCGTTGTCTCTTCCTGGGCATCCCATCACATCAATTAAAGAAAAACTGTTCACCAAATACAGCAATCTAATAACATGTCATGAAGCAAACATTTCCCTTTATAATTATTTTATACGTAGAAATGTAGTAATGAAAATGAAAGACATGTGGAAAATGAGGGAAACATTTAGAATAAAAAATACTAAAAACAAACAAACAAACAACCTCAAAATAATCTGGAGAAAGGGTACCTACTATAATCTAGTTTGTAAGAAGCATTTACTATGGGGCAGTATACATCAAGTGCAGAGGAACTGGATGAAAGACTAAAGTCACTGAAAAAACCAAGTTTATTTTGAGAATTTGACTTGAGTTTCATTAGGAAAAGTGAGCAATTTCATGTGTATAAAACCATCAAAAGAAACGCTCCTCTTAACTTGAAATATATTCTTTCAAAAACAATTCTTAGCTATGCTGATACTCAAATGAAGTACTGAGTTAATGATGGAAATAATGGAATAATGTATGTGGAGCATTGTCTACACTTTAGGCATAGCTGAAGCATTAGATATAGAAATATGAAAAAGACAAGGTGCTTGCCCACAAGGCACCAATAATTATGTATGAAATGCAATTTAAGTAACAACGTAGTCATTATTTAGTGGAATAACTTACTTAAAATACTGTTCAACATGTTGTATGTTCCTACAAGAGAAAGCAACTATTTTGATGAAACTATCTGAAACGTTTCAATGAGGGGAGACTGAAATATAATCTTATTGTGAAGCAAATATTTCTTCCCCAAACAAAAAGATCAGATTATTTCAAGTAGTATACATTATTTGGATTAAAACATTAAGATTGGTTCATCAATTTAACTCATTCAGAATTTTGAAATACTAGCACTAAAAATCTCTAGGCTCATTCTAATAAATGTTGATTTGTTTGTTAAAGAATAAAATCATCTAATGAGTTTCTAAATTAAGCACATAAACTGATTAAGACTTAAATTACTGTTTTCAACAAATATTTCTTCTGTAATAATGATAAAGTATGATTCTTAATCATATTTCCAGAAGTTAGTCATAGTTTATATTGAAAACAAAGAACACCAAACAAATAAAGATGTCTTAACATAATGTGTTACTAAATTGCAAGCTAGAGTTGACAACTGCATTTTTTAGATTAATTTATTAGTTTATTCTATAGCAATTCTGTTACTTTGGACTGAAGTTATTTACTACATAATATTAAGCATTTGAATGAGTTGAGGAAAAATAGACTAACCAGAGGAGGAATCCTTATTCTGGGAAACATTATTTCAAAAGATGAATTTATACTTAGCTCAAATCGCAGTGAGTTGCTGGTAACTTTTATGTTTTCATATTAGATGCATGGAAAACAAAAGAATTGCAAATTTGTTTATATTTATAGTACCTAAGCCTTCCTCATGTGTTGAACTTCAAGTGCTCACATGTTTCAAATATGCTATTTTAAACTTGATTCTTGATAAAGCTATTTTTTATAGACACTATGCTTATTCTACCCTATTTTTGTGGTTCTTTTCTTACTTCTCTTCTACTTCATCTCTTTTTTCCTGTTCTGCTACCTTGCCTTTTCTTCCTCCTTTTTTTCTTGTCTAAAGCAGAAAATGAGTTCAGTTAGGGGTGTCTGGGTGACTCAGTCGGTTAAGTGTCTGACTTCTGCTTTCCGCTCAGGGCATGATCTCTCCAGTTTGTGAGCTCCAGCCCTGTGTCCAGCTCTGCAGAACCTGCTTGGGACTCTCTCTCCCTTGCTTTCTGCCCCTCTCCCTCCCCCTCCACACATTCTCTCCCTAAAAATAAACAAACAAACAAAAAAGGAAATGAGTTCAGTTAAAAAGAAACCTAATACAACATTGTACACATCACCATTTCCCCCACTGTTTCCATCTTACCTGAGATTGTAGTGCAACATCAAAACCAGGACTCAACATTGGTACAATATAGGTGTATAGTTCAAAGTCATTTTATCACGTGTAGTTTTGTGTGATCACCATCAAGGTACAGAAATGTCCTGTCACCACAAAGAATTCCTTTACATTTACACTTTCCTCCTTCCACCATCTGGAATCTCTATTACTGACTAATCTGAATTCCATCTCTATTTTTTGGTTACTTTAAGAATTGTATATAAATGGAGTAAAAATGTGATCTTTCGATACTGACTTTTTTCACTTAGCATGAAACTGGTGATGACTGTCTCAACTGTTGTGTATATCAACGTTTACGCCCTCTTTATTGCCAAATAGTATGCTATGGTATACACAACTTAGCCATTTGCCTGTTTGTGGACATCTGGGTTGTTTCTAGTTTGGGGCTGTTACAAATAAAGCTGCTGTACATTTTAAATATAATTTTATTGGTCAATTATACCTGAAAAAGCCTGAAAAAAATAAAGCTACTATGAACAATCATGTACAGGTTTTCTTGGACAGAATTTTTCATTTCTCTGGGATAAATACCCAGGAGTACATTTGCTGAGTCAGGTGGTTAGTGTATATTTGGATAGACACTGCAAACTATTTTCCAGAGTGGATATACTCATTTACATTCTCATTAGAAAATAAGAGAGATCAAGTCTCCTCATATCCTCACCAGCATTTGGTATTGCCACTGTTTTTTCTTCAAATTCTTATCTTTAAAGTTTATTTATTTATTTATTTATTTATTTATTTATTTATTTATTTAGAGACAAAGAGCAGGGGAAGGGCAGAGAGAGAGGGAGAGAATCCCAAGCAGGCTCCACACTGTCAGTGCTAAACCCGATGCAGGGCTTGAACTCATGAATTGTGAGATCATTACCTGAGCCGAAATCAAGAGTCAGATGCTTGAAGCAACTGAGCCACCCAGGTGCCCCTTGTTACTAATTTTTCATGTTAGCTATCCTAACATGTGTGTAATGATATTGCATCATGGACTTAATTTGCATTTCCCTAATGGTTAGCGATGTTTAACATCTTTTCTATTTACTTGTCATACCTATATAATCTTTGGTGAAGTGTCTCTTCATATCTTTTGCCCATTTTCTTTTTTTTTAAATTTTTAATGTTTATTTATTTTTGAGACAGAGACAGAGCATGAATGGCGGAGGGCCAGAGAGAGAGCGAGACACAGAATCCGAAGCAGGCTCCAGGCTCTGAGCTATCAGCATAAACCCGATGTGGGGCTCGAACTTACGGACCATGAGACCATGACCTGAGCTTCATGAAGTTGGACACTTAACCAACTGAGCCACCCAGGCACCCCTCTTTTGCCCATTTTGTAAATGGAATAGTTCCTTCTTTTAACGTTGAGTTTTTAGTGTTCGTAAGTTCTACATATGAATCCTTTGTCAGGTATCTGGTGTGAAAATATTTTCTCTCAGTCTGTAGCTAATCTTTTCATTCACTTAACAGAGTTTTCACAGAACATAAGTTTTTGATTTTTATGAAGTTATGTTAATCAATTTTTTCTTTACAGATTTTTTTTTCTGTCATGTTTAAGAACTCTCCAACAAGCCCTAGTTTCCAAAGATTTTCTCCTATGTTATACTCTAAAAGTTTTATAGTTTTACACTTTAAATACATGACCCTTTTTGAGTTAAATTCTGTGAAAGTTGTAAGGCTTAAATCAGAGCTGTATCTATCTATAGATCAATCTATTGATCTATTACTTACCTAATCTATTCTGTGCCTATGGATAACCAATTGCTCTAGCATCATTTGTTGAAAAGGCTGTCTTTCCTTGATTGAATTACTTTTGCATCTTTGTCCAAAGTCAGTTGGGCATATTTGTATATGTCCATTTTGTGACTCTCTTATTTGTTTCTTTGGTCTCCGTGTCCATGCTCCCAGCACTACCACATAGTCTTACATTACTGATAATGCTTTCAAATCTGTAATCTGATTCCTTCCACTTTATTCTTCTTTTTCAACATTGCTTTAGCTATTTAAGTTCCTTTGCTTTTCCATATAAATTTTCAAATAATCTAGTTTATATCCACAAGAAATCTTGCTGGGATACTGATAAGACTTTGAGAATTGTCACCTTTACTATGTTAAATCTTCCAATCTACAAACAAGATGAAGCATGTATTCTGTTAGTGCTTGAAAAGATGTGTATTCTTCTGCAGTTGGGTGGAATGCTTTAGAAGTGTCAACTGAATCCTCTTGGGTGCTGATGTTTTTGGGTCCTTTTAAATGTTTCAGTTGTTTTTTTATTCATCACCAAAGCCAACTATCACTTCACTCTGATCCCTGCTTCTCTCATCATATTTCCTTATTTGATGCTTCTGCCTCCCTTTTCCATTTATAAAGATATTTGTGACTACATTGGGCTCACCTGGATATTTCACACTGATCTCTTCATTTCAAAATCCTTAACTTAATTACATCTGCAAAGTCGTTTCTCCCATGCAAGGTAATATCTTCACAAGTTGTAGGGATTAGGGTGTGGATGTCTTAGTAAGAAGGCATTATTCTGCCTACTGTATACCTGATAATAAGTAGTAATCTTGCATTTAGAATTGGAATTCAAGTGTATTAACATAACAATTCTTTGCAAATTTTTTTAATTGTAAAAATTAGACTTAAGTCATTGAATTAATTATTAGAATTTTAATAAGTACACATAATAGAATAAAGCACAGCCCCATTTCTTAAAAGGGACAGAAATACTGAAGGGTAAGTTCATCTAAGGCAACAGGAAAGATTCCCAAATTCTCTCTGTAACTCAAATTGTAGGAGAAACAGTGTTTAATAAATTGTATTCTGCCCGTATTTTTTAATACTTTGAGTATGACACATAGTGAAGAAGAAATGCATGGAGATTATAATACAACAATTTCTATGCTTGTAAAACATGGGCTATTTCTTGGCGATAAATTTTTATTCATTTTTTTGCACACACCATTTCTTTTATTGATGAATATGGATTGGCATAGTCATTTAAGAATATATTGAAGTAGTATTACATACAATAGATTTTTTTCTCCTCATCTGCTTTAATTTATTCCAGTTGTAAATGCCATTGCCTTCCATAACCACAGGATAAATCTCACTCTAGGATCAATTGCTACAGTTTAGATTAGATGTGAGTTGTTTTATAATTTTATGAAATTCAGGGTACATGCAATTAAAATAATTTTTATAAAAACATTTGAACTTAGAAAATGATATACATTTGAAACCTCTGTATGAAATTATTAAAATTATATATTACCTTTTCGTCATATTTCATTGATTTCATAATATTCAAAAATAAACACCTAAACAGAAACTTACTGTATTTAAAATATAATCCATTTCCTAATATTAAATAATTTGCTACCTCCAATAAAACCTACATTTAACAATTTTAGAATTTCCAAAATGATTTTCTTTTTGCTTTGCATAATAGTAAGAATGTTTTCAAAACTTTTGGTCATCATTGATTATTACTGAAATAGTTTTACTCTTCAAGAAATCCATAAAAGTGAAGTCTTGTTAAAAGCAATGCAATTATCATGAAAGGATGTTGTATTTTGTCAAATGTTTTTCCTGCAACTATTGAGAGGATCATGTAGTTCCTATTCTTTTCTTTTATTAATGTGGTATATCATGTTGATTGATTTGCAAATATTGAACCAGCCATGCAGCCCAGGAATAAATCCCACTTGATCATGGTGAATATTATTCTTTTAATATACTGTTGAATTAGATTTACTAGTATCTTGTTGACAATTTCTGCATCCAGTTTCATCAGGGATATTGGCCTGTAATTCTCCTTTTTACTGGGGTCTTTGTCTGGTTTTGGAATCAAGGTAATGCTGGCTTCATAGAATAAGTTTGGAAGCTTTCCTTCAATTTTTATTTCTTATTTTACTTATTTTATTATTTATTTTATTTATTTTATTCTTTAAATGTCTACTGGAATTCCCCTGGGAAGCCATCTGGCCCAGGATTCTTTATTTGTTGGGAGATTTTTGATAGTCTATTCAACTTCTTCGCTGGTGATGGTCCTATTAAAATTTTCTTTTTCTTCCTGTCCCAGTTTTGATAGTGTGTATTTCTAAGAATTTGTCCATTTCTTCTAGATTGCCCAGTTTGTTGGCATATAATTGTTCATAGTATTCTCTTATAATTGTTTGTATTTCTGTCATGTTGGTTATTCTCTCCTCTTTCATTCATGATTTTATCTATTTGGGTCCTCTCTCTTTTCTTTTTGAGAAGTCTGGCTAGGGGTTTACCAATTTTGTTTATTCTTTCAAAAAACCAGCTTTTAGTTTCACTGATATGTTCTACTGTTTTTTTGTTTGTTTGTTTTGTTTTTTGGTCATTGTTTATTTGTTTCTATATTATTTATTTCTGCTCTAATATTTATTATTTCCCTTCCTCTGCTTTATTTGCTGCTCTTTTTCTAGCTCCTTTAGGCATAAAGTTAGGTTGTGTATTTGGGACTTTCTTGCTTCTTGGAATTGGCCTGAATTTTATTTTATTTTATTTTATTTTATTTTATTTTATTTTATTTATTATTATTATTTTTATTATATGAAATTTATTGTCAAATTAGTTTCCATACAACACCCTGAATTTCAATGCACTTTCTTCTAAGGACTGCCTTTGCTGCATCCCAAAGGATTTAGATTGTCGTGTTTTCATTTTCATTTGCTTCCATGTATTTCTTAATTTCTTTTTTAATTTTCTGGTTAACCCATTCATTCTTTAGTGAGATGTTCTCTAACCACCATGCATTTGAGGGCTTTCCAAATTTTTTCTTGTGGTTGATTTCAAGTTTCATAGAATTGTGAGCTAAGAATATGCATGGTATGATCTTGATCTTTTTGTATCTGTTGAGAGCTTATTTGTGACCCAGCATGTGATCTATTTTTGAGAATGTTTCCTGTGCACTTGAGAAGAATATGTAGTATTCTGCTTCTTTAAGATGAAATATTCTTAATATGTCTGTTAAGTCCATATGGTCCAGTGTGTCATTCAAAGTCATTGTTTCCTTATTGATTTTCTGCTTGGATGATCTGTCCATTGCTGTAACCATCCTTTCTTGATAAAAGCCATCAAGAAAGTAGGGATAGAAGGAACATTCCTTAACATCATAAAGGCCATATATGAAAGACCCACAGGTAATATCCTCAATAGGGAAAAACTGAGAGCTTTCCTCCTAACGTCAGAAACATGATAAGGATGTCCCCTCTCACTGCTGTTGTTCAATATAGTACTGGAAGTCCTCGCTTCAGCAATCAGACAACAAAAAGAAATTAAAGACCTATAAATTGGCAAAGAAGAAGTCAAACTTTCACTTTTCGCAGATGACGTGATACTTTGCATGGAAAACAGGAAAGACTCCACCAAAAAATGCTAGAACTGATATGCGAATTCAGCAAAGCTGCAGGATATAAAATCAATGTATATAAATCAGTTGTATTTTTATATACCAATAATGAAGTAGCAGAAAGAGAAATCAAGATCAATCCCATTTACAATTGCACCAAAACCCATACAAACCCTAGGAATAAACCTAACCAAAGAGGTAAAAGAACTGTATGCTGAGAACTACAGAGCACTTATGAAAGAAACTGAAGAAGACACAAAGAAATGGAAAAGCATCCCATGCTCACTGATTGGAAGAACAAATACTGTCAAAATGTTGATATTAACCAAAGCAATCTATACATTCAATGCAATCCCTATCAAAATAACACCAACATTATTCGTAGAGCTAGAATAAACAATCCTAAACTTTGTTTGGAACCAGAAAAGACTTGGAATAGCCAAAGCAATGTTGAAAATGAAAGCAAAGTTGGAGGCATCACAATTCCGTAATTTAGCCTGCATTACAAAGCTGTAATCATCAAGACAGTATGGTACTGTCACAAAAACAGACACATAGATCAATGGAACAGAATAGAGAAACCCGAAATGGACCCACAAATATATGGCCAACTAATTGTTTACAAAACAGGAAAGAGTAATCAATGGAAAAAAGGCAGTTTCTTCAGCAAATAGTACTGGGAAAACTGGACAGCAACATGCAGAAGAATGAAACTGAACCACTTTCTTACACCACACACAAAAAATATGTGTGAAATTTTCCATTTCAAAATGGATGAAAGACCTAAATGTAAGACAGGAAACCATGAAAATCCTAAAGGAGAATACAGGCAGCAACCTCTTTGACCTCAGCCACAGCAACTTCTCACTAGACATGTCTCCAGAGGCAAGGGGAATAAAAGCAAAAATGAACTATTGGGACTCCATCAAGGTAAAAAGCTTCTGCAAAGGAAACAATTAACAAAAATAAAAGGCAACTGACAGAATGGGAGAAGATATTTGCAAATGACATATTTGATAGAAGATTAGCATCTGATGTCTATAAGGAAGTTACCAAACTCAACACCCAAACAAATGATCCAGTTAGAAAATGGGCAGAAGACATGAGCACACAATTTTCCAAAGACAATCCAGATGGTTAACAGACACATGAAAAGATGCTCAACATCACTCATCACCAGGGAAATACAAACCAAAATCACAATGAGATACCACCTCACACCAGTCAGAATGGCTAAAATTAACCACTCAGGAAACAGCAGATTGTTGGCAAGGATGCAGAGAAAGGAGGACCTTTTGCACTGCTGGTAGAAATGCAAACTGTGCAGCCACTCTGGCAAACAGTATGGAGGTTCCTCAAAAAATTAAAAAATAGAGCTACCCTACAATCCAGCAATTGCACTACTAGGTATTTATCCAAAGCATACAAAAATACTGATTCAAAGAGACACACGCACCCCAACCTTTATAGCAGTGCTATCAACAATAGCCAAATTATGGAAAGAGCCCAAATGTCCATTGGCTGATGAATGGATAAAGAAGATGTGGTATACATATATAATGGAATATTACTCAGTGATAAAAAAGAATGAAATCTTGCCATTTGCAACAATGTAGATGGGACTAGACTGTCTTATGCTAAGTGAAATAAGTCAGTCAGAGAAAGACAAATATCATGATTTCACTCATATGTGGAATTTGAGAAACTTAACAGATGACTGTGGTGGAGGGGAAGGAAAAATAAGATAAAAACAGAGAGGGAGGGAAAACATAAGAGACTCTTAAAGACAGAGAACAAACTGAGTGTTTCTGGAGGGGAGGTGGGTGGGGAATGGGCTAAATGGATGATGGGCATTAAGGGGAGCACTTGTTGGGATGAGCATTGGGTGTTACATGTGAGTGATGAATCACTGGATCTGCTCCTGAAACCAGTACTACCCCGTATGTTAACTAACTTGAATTTAAATAAATACTTTTTTTAAAAAAGCAATGCAGTTATAAAGAAGCTTGTATGTGTTTTTTCACTCAACATTAATATAAATTTAGAAGTAATTACTATTTAATACTATGATAATAAGCACAACCATCATTGGATCTCATAACTATTACTGGTTGAATTGTATCCCCCAAATTCATTTTGGAATCCTCATCTCCAGTGTATCAAAATGTGACTTTGTTTCGAGATGGAGTCTTTATATAGGTAGACAAGTTAAAGTGAGGTTATTAGGTTGGTGTCCTTAAAAGGGCAAATTTGGACACAAACATGCACACAGGGAGAACAATGAAGATGGAGGAAGTTATTGGGGTGATGCTCCTATAATCCAAAGATGCCAGCAATCCACCAGAAACTATGGGGGAGGCATGGAATACACTCTTCCTCAGATTCGTCAAAAGAAACCAATCTTGATAACACCTTGATTTTAGACTTCTAGCCTCTAGGACTATGAGACAAGGCATTTCTGTTGTTTAAACCACTCAGCTTGAAATAATTTGTTATGGTAGCCCTAAAGAATTTAGCATAATAACTCAGACTTTGAATATCATGTTTCTACTGGTATACTGAATTGTAATATAGAGAGTTAAGCAGCATTTCTCTTTCATAAACTGTGTTAAGTGCATACTGTATTGCTTCTGAATAATTTACTTTTTTGTTCTTGTTGCAGAAAAGGTAAGTGGAAAAGATTTTAATAAAGAATTGATGGGCTGGGTAGGGTTAGCTTGACTAAAGAGCAAAATTGTATCCTTGGTAGAATTTTCACATAACTCCCAAAGCTAAATGGGCTTTTCAAATGCTATCATGATCATACCACTTCTCTGAGATAGATGCAAAACCAAGTTAACATATTAACAATCTCTATCATCTCTATACTTGTTTCTTCTTATGAAACAACAACAACAAAATTGCACCTAAAACTGAGATGTAGAATATTGGTAATCTCATATCTTGCTATAAGGAATGTAAAATTTTAGAATCACTCTGGAAAACTATTTGTAGGTTCTTATAAAGTTACACATATTCTTACCGTATGACCCAGCCATTCCACTCTGAGGTATTGTTTAAGATATAATGAAAACATATATTAACACAATTATTTGTTCATAAATATTTAAAGAAGCTTTATTCACAACTGCTGAAACCTTGAAAAACCCATATGTCTAGCAACAGATGAACGAATAAACTAAATGTGGTATATTTATATGAATGAAATACTCTTCAACAATAAAAATAATAAACAATATGCAATCTGGATGAATCTCAAAAACTGTGAAAGAAGCTAAACACAAAAGATCATATAATGTGTGAATACATTCATATGACATTCTAGGAAATACAAACCTCTAGTGACAGAAAACAGATCAATATTTGTCAGGTCCAAGTATGGGTAGAGGAGATTGACTGCAAAGGGGCACCAGGGAACCTTTTGGGTTTTGAAAATGTTTTACATCTTGATTCTAATGGTTGTTACATGACAATACATTTGCAAAATATGTCTACTGTAGAATTTAAATTGGTGAAATTTATTATATGTGTAATAAACCTCGGTAAATCTGTCCCCCCCCCCAAAAAAAAGCCAATTATAAATCTACCAGATGATTTAATTATATAGCTTTCAAAGAGTAGGTGCATTTTCCAAAACATAATGTGTCGTGTTATTCACTGTCTGTTTCTAAAATATCAAAAGCATAGGCTTTGAAATTTTACTTCTTGTTTACCAGGAATGTGACCATGAGAATTATATTTAAAGTCTCTAAACCTCAGTTTCCTCATTTGTGTGATGAAGTTCAGAAAGACATCATAACATCATTTTTATGTTCAATTAATGCTTGTAAACTCTTTCTTTGTGTTTCTCTGCCAAGAACCAGGAAAAGAGAGGTCACAAAGAAAGCTTGGTTCTTGCCTTTGTGGAGCTTATAGTCTATAAGAGAAGGTAGGCATTAAAGACTATACCTACAAAAGAAAACTATGATAGGGAAATAAAAAACTTATTAGAGCAATTAAAGGGAGACCTAATGAATTACTCTGGGCATGAGGTTGTAGTGTCAAAGAAAACCTCCTTCAGGAAGGAATATTTCAAGTGCAATCTGAGAAATTAGTAAGAGTTGGCTGGTGAACAGGAGGCAAAGGGTTTCTGGCATAGTAAAAATCTCATGCCATAACCTCAGGGTATTATTCATAAAGTCAGAGGAAGTGCTGAATAGTTTGAGTGAGTTGAATTTAGAGAGGGTAGCATGAGACTGGAGAAGGAAGCAGAGGAAAATCCCAAAGGGTCTTAATGGTTAGTTTTTAGAGTCAAGTGAGTAATACTAATATTTTAAGTCAGGGAAAAAAAATGAGCAAACCAGGATTATCTTGAGCAAACCTCTAAGGTAACTAATGTTAACTAATGTTATTGGTCATTGCAATAATTATTTTATGTACATATAAACCTAGTTCAACTGAAACTTATGTCTTTCTCCATGATAATTTTGCTACTTCTTCTTTCATTCCTCTTAGGATATTGAATATTTTTTTAGGAAATTAGGAAAATAGGTTCGATTCTGTAGAATGTTAACTCAGAGAAGGTTGTTAGCAGTCTCATCATTTTGTTGTTTTTCCAGGCATGTGGCATTCTGGTTTTAATACTGTAGTAACTAATCTAGTTTTTAGTTTACAAAATGCCAAAATACCATATTTAATCAAAGTTGCTCTGGAATTTTCCCTCATCTGACATAAAAATACTCCCACACTTTTTGGTTGATATGGGATATTTCTTATTTTCCATGCTGTCTTTTAATTAAGAGAGAAATATAATAAACTGAATGGATTACATACACTTTTGTTGCTATTTGGTACATGTCAAATCTGTATACCTCTCAACTAACACCAGGATCTATGCCTCTATGATAGTAAACATCAGTCGGCTGACTTGGTGAGTTTTTCCTACAGCTCAGATTCTATGACTTATTATTTCTAGTTTATATTTACTACCTTTGAAGGTAGAAGTAATTTATTAATCTTATGTTTTGGCATGAGAAAACTTTAAAAAATTGTTTTTCTTCCATTAAGATTTATAGGAAGGTCAATCTCATAAATAAAAGGTAATAAATTAAGCAATGGTGTATATAATCCTAACACTCTTATCTTACCTGAAATAGAATGTATATTCAATCCAAAATATTTTGAGAGTCTAAGGTACCTGGGAAATTCTATTTTTGCCTTTCAATTACTACTGTAAAACTATTCCTTAATATATGTTCTTGATTCATGTGTTTGGATTTATCTACGTAGAGAAAAATAAGATCTAACTAAAAGCACTAGTAGCAACGTATAAATATTTTTGTGTTGACATCTGGACTTATATTGGCCTTAAATTTGTTTATCTGGCTAGGAGTTGTGCTGTGTCTAATGTTTGTTGTATCTGTGTTGCCATAAGTCTTCAAATTCTTCCAATATCCTTGCTTTTTAAAACTCTCCCTGTTGGTTTAGGGTTTCCCTGAGTATTTCTCCTCAGAGAGATTCTGGGTACTATAGATCTTTCAGCTATAAGCTCTGTTGGCATGTGGTAAAGTGCGAGGAAGTGCAAGCTTTCTATAATCTCGTATTAAATCTCAGTCTTTTAGTGGGCCTCTGTCCCTGGGCTGTGAAGTTTATAAGTGTTTCTTAGCTTTTTTTTCCCTACTTAGGTGCGGCAAGAAGCCTCAGGTAGCAGGAGAGTGATAAGACTGTTGGGATAAGGCTTTACAAGTCTGTTGGGATAGAGCTTTATAAGTCTTTTCCTCTTAAAAGTAAACTTTTGTTCTGGAGGATGTTCCTGTATTAGTATTTTAAACTTCGCCTCCCCCTAACAGTGTCATGGGTGGATCTTTCCTGGCTCTTCACTATGAGAAACTGGTGTAGTTCTTGGATGTAAAGCCCACCACAAAATGCCCTCCCCTCTGCCAGACTGAAGCCCCCAAGAGCTTTCCACTTTCCCCTTAGTCCGTACTCAGCCTCCAGCAAGTAATTAAAGTTACCTTGTAACTGTTCCCACCAGTTCATGTGTTCAGCGGCTTCTGTTCCAGGTAAGGAGATCTAGACTGTGATTCTGGATTTACTTGTCTGCCCAGATTTTGGAGTGGTAGTTTGCCTTGGGACTTCAGTCCTCTGATGGGTCCAAAAAAGTCACTGGATTTCTGTTTCTTCAGCTTTATTTGTTGTGAGGATGGGAGGGAGAACTTCCAAGGTCTTCACTTGCTGGCACTAAACCCGGAGCTCCAAAAAATGTTTTTGAAACACACTGAAAATAGTGGGTTTTTAAAATTCTTTTTTGTTAATGTTTGTTTGTTTGTTTATTTATTTGAGAGAGAAGAGAGACAGAGCATGAGCGGGCAAGGGGCAGAGAGAGAGGGAGACACAGAATCTGAAACAGGCTCCAGGTTCTGAGCTGTCACCACAGAGCAGGATATGGGGCTCAAACTCACGGACCATGAGATCCCATGACCTGAGCTGAAGTTGGCTGCTTAACTAATTGAGCCACCCAGGCACCCTGAAAATACTGTTTTAAGCCTGTAAGTCTATGAATAATATTTTGTTATTGTAACAATCAGCCACAGAGGAGCAGTGAGATGCTCAACATACTGCCTTACAATGAATTCTTCTGATGTCTGCTTCTATCTACATTTTTATAAATGCTGCCTTCAGATAAGCAAGGAAGGAATTATAACTGTGGTTCTAAAGCAGATTAATACACCACGGTTTTTGCCATGCTTTTCAAACACTTTGAAACCCATTTTAGTCTGTTACTTAATTTGCATATGAAGCTAACAAAAGGCTACAATAACAGTAACGGGAACGATGACGTTGCTCATCTTTAATATAGTGTTTTCTTTCCAACGTACACTTAAAGATTTTAAGAGCATTTTAATGTATGCTTTGTATTACTATGTAGGTTTTTTATTTCTATGGTCCTTGCTTTGGGAGGTAATTTGTGTCCAGAATTCTCAATGTTTCCTATTCAAAATGAATCAGAAGTGAACACTGTAATCTGGAGATGTTGAAATCAAAGGGAATATTTGCCATGGTCCATGAAGACATACTATTTCTCCTATAACCCAGAGGTTCAAAATAAGACAGTGGACATTCTCACCTATGAAACGTAAATAGAATAGAGCCAAGAAGAGACTAATAGACAATATAGAAATAGGGGATTGGAAGAAGAGACTCTCACTTGCACTAGGAGATGTTTCCTTTGGACAAACTCAGTGAAAGATGTTTATCTCCACCTCCCTAGTTAGAAAAATGGATTATAAGTGATAAGAAATGTACGTTACACACTGTTTGTGGTATGTATATATTTACGTACATATACATACATATATAACTAATTTGTATTTGTACATATATGTAATATTTTTTAGCTGATGTTACCTTACCTCTATCACAGACTGAGTCAATCATTAGCAATTCAATCATTTATCAATTCTGGAATGAGAAAAAATATGAAGTGTAGCAACTAAGGACAGTAGAAATCAAGATAATACTGCACCAAGTAATTAGATTAGAAAAGCAATATGCTTTACAAAAAATATCCTCAAAATTGAACATGCATAAAAATAAAATGAAAAAATTGCTAAAAACACAGTCTGCAGACTAACTTGCATATACTCTATTTCAGAACAGTTAAGTTAAAGCTCCAGGATCAGAATTTTTAACAAGCACTTCATAGGCGTGTCATGCTATGCATTCTACCTTGTGTGCACAATCAGATTTATTCCTATTTTGGGTAAACACATGTGTCATTAACAATTCTTACCGTAATTTATATGATGATAATAAAATGTTTATAACATTGTTAGTGCCTGTTACGTTCTCAGCACAGCATCCTTGAAAAGCTCTGTGATAACTCTTCTCTGTAGGTCAGAAATCACAGTGGGAACTGCTGTCACTGGACCTGGAAACCTAAATGCGATGGGGATAATTGGCTCCCAGGGTGCCACAGGCCAAGGGGTTGCACTCAGTTGACAAAAGCAAGGTGGGCATGGCTATTATAATGAACAGCAGAGTCAACGCAGCAATCAGAACATTCTGACTCTCAGAGACCTGTGGTGTTGGTTAGTTAATTATAGTCTCTAGAAATGAAATAGATGCAAAGTTCACTAAATTTTTACTTGATTCGTGTAAGTGGAAGAATTCTAGATCAAGTGAACAAAAGTCTAACTTGAATCATAAAAGAGTTACAATTCTCAGTCAATTCCCAGAGTTAGCTGGTTTACAGGCCTAAATCTCAAAGGTATGTAATATGCACTATTTAATTTAATATTCTTATATCCCTATGGGGTGAATGTTATTGTTATTTAATTTACATTTAAGGAATGATTGCTCATATTAATTCAGGGATTTTTTTTCTATAGGCAAATAGTCATAACACAGCTACATAAGGATTTAAACTCAGGTCTCTAGGATTTTAAAATCTCATTTGTCTACTGTTCCAAATTACGATATGCTGCTCCTAGCCATTGAAACTAAATGTTTCTTCCAAAAATAAGAGAACATGTTAATGTAATCCATTCAATCAATAAAAAATTGCAGTGAAGAGTCTTATCTTACTATGAATCACTGTGCAGGATAGATTATAGGACCCCCAAACCCAGTATTTTCTCTTTGCCCCTTCCTGATTATAACAAAAATAAGACTGGCTCCAAGGAAAATTTAGGAAAAATATTTTAAAAATCAATTGAAATAAATATCAATCCAGTTTTTTAATGAAATACATTTGATATAAAATATAATCACTGCATATTGTCCAATCTCTTGGCTATAATAGGGATTAATTTAATCTCACTAATTCAAAGAAATTCTTTAATTCATTTCTCAGCTCCTATGTCAGAAGAAAATAAAAAAGCATGCTGAGTCAATCTCACCAAATGATTCACTGAAAGAAGGTACAAAAGGAATCCATAATAAGTTACTGCCTTCCCTTTTTATACCCCTGCTTTAAACTGAGGCATGTTCTTTCAAGGAGAGACTTAAGGCTTCTCTTTGTAGTTCTCTTCCTGTGTCTTCCTGGATTATAATTGCTAATATTAGGGCTGCTGAAGGTGGCACTAACAAGTGTTTGAGGAGAAGTAAGCTGTTATTGTTCTCAGTCATCTCTAGATAATAATGGGATCATATGTACTCATTAACCAAGGTAGGATTATACTGGAAAATCTCCAAGAGTAAGGATTTATGACTTTCTTTACATGGTAAGATTAAGTAATTTACAAAGGAGTAATTTTAAAAGCTAATTGAGAAAATCATCCTGTAGTTTTAGGTTGTCCTTTTAAATTTGACATGAATAATTTGAGATTCTGGAAAGAAAAATCACCCAATTCTTGGACTCAAATAACAATTTAGTCACTTTAATATTCTCATTAATTCCATTCATCTAATCATAAGCATCTGGTTTATGATGGGATGCTCACATTTCCATCAAGTAAGAACTAAGTTTGTTCTCAATACTTCCTTTCTACTGAGGATTTATTTTCATCTCACTTAATCAACCCTCCTGTCTTGATGCATGGTAATTCTCTGATCCTACCTGTGTTTCGATAAAGTCCATCTCTTGGTCATTCCAAAAATAGCTATTTAAAATCTAGGCTGAGATACACTGGACTTTCCAAAATCAGTAATGCTCCTAAAATGTAATTAGGGAAACATAACTCTAAGGCCTCAAAGATAAATAGTTATGGTTATATTTTGCCTTCTATACTGGGCTTTCTAGGGTGACTTTCCCAACAAATAACTTACTGGAGATGAGAGAGGAATTATAATTTTTAGATATCTTGCTTAAAGGCAGAGGAAAATTTTCTGGCATAATTTATATTTTCCAATTTAACTCGTATCTGTGGCTAATGGATTATAGATTGCAATTTATGCTTTCTAATAAATATGCAGATAACACATGAAATATCTTTTGATCTGAACCTCTCAGTTGATCTAAAAATATTGAGATAATAGAATGGCAAGCTTTGTAATGATGTAGCTAACATTTTTCCAGATGGAGGATGTGTAGATTGGAATGGCAAATGTTTGGTGGGCAACCCCCCCATGGAGAAAAACACTTTGTCAAATGTACCAGTGAACTCTACTAAAAATTGCTAAATGACAGGTGAAAATGGACTTTTACCTACATTTTATTCTAGAGATAGGTAATCAAACATTGACTGGAATGAAGTAAGGTTTAGCCAAAATACACTTTGGGCAAACCACGTGAGACACTCAGGGAGTCCATGCACTGCTTGCTCAAGATTAAACCCAATCAAGGTGCCA
This sequence comes from Panthera tigris, assembly GCF_018350195.1. Classification (NCBI taxonomy): domain Eukaryota; kingdom Metazoa; phylum Chordata; class Mammalia; order Carnivora; family Felidae; genus Panthera; species Panthera tigris. The sequence continues at coordinate 135,303,737 of NC_056661.1, forward strand.
AGCATTATTTTAAATACTTAGGATTAATCAATAAACAAAACAAAGATCCCCACTCTGCTCTTGTGGAGCTTATATTCTAGAGGCTAGAAACAGATAATAAACACAAGAAATATGCAAATCATAGCATATCCTAAGAGATGACAAGAGCTACAGGAAAAAGAAGTAGAACAGTAGAGGGGGAATAGTGAGTGTAATCAAAAGTGTAAGGTGACTACAGTGTTAAGTTTGGTGATCTGGTGAGATTGGAACAAGACTTGAAGAAGGGAAGAGTGAGACAAGAGCTTTCTGGGTAAACGCAACAGCAAAGTAAAGGCCCTGTGGCCAGATGGCACCTGGTATATCCCAGCAACATCAAGTAGCCAATGTGTCTGGAATGGAGTGATCTGGTTTTAGAAAGAAGAAACAGATGCAAGTCTGAGATCTATAGGCAAGTTTTTTTTTATGTTTATTTAATTTTGAGAAAGAGAGAGAGAGAGCGAACAAGTGGGGGAGGGACAGAAACAGAGGGAGACACAGAATCCAAAGCAGGCTCCAGGCTCTGAGCTGTCAGCACAGAGCCCCATGTGGGGCTTGAACTCACGAACTGCGAGATCATGACCTGAGCTGAAGTCTGATGCTTAATCGACTGAACCACTCAGGAACCCCAAATTTTTGTCTTTATCAGCAAATCCTGTAAACATCTGTCCAGAACTTCTCTTTAGAATATAAGGTCGCTAAGCATAATTGTCTTCGGTTAGGAGGCCTCAGCCAAATGCCTGAGATATAAAACTCCTCACTTAACATTTAAAAAAAATTTTTTTTAAAGTTTATTTATTTTTAGAGAGAGAGATCTGGGGAGGGACAGAGACAGAGAACCCCAAATAGGTTCCACCCTGTCCGTGTAGAGCCTGATGCGGAGCCCCATCTCACCAACAGTGAGATCATGACCTGAGCCAAAATCAAGAGTAATGCTCAACTCACTGAGCACCCAAGCACCCCCTCATTTAACAGCTTTATACGGGGACTTTACCTCCTCACCCTAACAACATATGTATTCCAAATTTATCTGAGAAAATATGTTTCATTTTTATTTTAAAAGAAACAATAGAGGCGCCTGGGTGGCTCAGTCAGTTAAGCAGCTGATTTCAGCTCAGATCATGATCTCTTGGTTCGTGGATTTGAGCTCCGTGTTGGGATCTGTGCTGACAGCTCAGAGCCTGGAGCCTGCTTCAGATCTTGTGTCTCCCTGTCTCTTGGCCCTTCCCCCGCTCTCTCTCTCTCAAAAATGAATAAACCATTAAAAAAATTAAAGGAAACAATAACATTACCAATTTATATAAGTGGATTTTTAGGAGAAAAAACATTTAGAAGATTATTTTCTATTTGTAATACTAAGAGTAAAAATCAGGAGGCTACTCACTAAATATCGGTGACAGTTCTTGAGTTGGTATGCAGTTCATGTAAGTGCTCTTCAGGTAGAAAAAGTGATGTATAGAAAATCTTTAATGCCAATATTACTAAGAATCTCAAAGAAGAATAATGTAAGAATTAGCACTCTTACAATAATATTTCTAATCTAAACACTCAAGCAAATCATGGTGATATTTTCACTCATATGTGGGAAAAGACTTGAGAAATACTTATGTTATAATAACTAAATTGTAGAATGTAGCAATTAAAAATAGAGTAATTTAACTCATAATAGCCAGATGCATGCAGTTCAAGGCATATTATTGCTTATAGGTGAAAATGATAACATGAAACATGAATATCAGTATATAACTATCAATATAACTGAATGAAAAGCTGATCTCAAAATGAAATTAGCAATAAGATGTAAGGTTCAAACCGTTATCAAAATAATCATGTATTTAAAATGAGGAAAGTCTTAAATATCAAACTTAAGCCTTTCTGTTCTCTTCTGATTTAATTATTTGGGGGAATAATAATATTTATTGGAATTTTGAGGCCCCCATAATATAGTGTTTGGTATGATCACAACATTAAAAAATCAATGTGTAAGTGAAATTTTCCAGTAAATGATTATTAAGAAATAAATGTGTAAAAAGTACCTTATGCATACAAAAGAGGGGACTTGACTAAATCAGAACTCAAACTCTTTTTTTTCCTAATGTTTATTTATTTTTGGGAGACAGAGCACAAGTGGGGGAGGGGCAGAGAGAGAGGGAGACACAGAATTGGAAGCAAGCTCCAGGCTCTGAGCTGTCTGCACAGAGCCCGACGCGGGGCTCAAACTCACAAACCATGACGTCATGACCTGAGCTGAGGTCGGATGCTTAACCAGCTCAGCCACCCAGGTGCCCCAGAACTCAAACTCTTAATACAGCCATTAATTTTGTGATTATAATTAACAAGTGAATAGGTCTTTATGACTTACGTTCCAAATAAAATACAGTGTATAATTCAATTTAAATGGAATATGTATATAGCTTTGGTTATGTTCAAAGATGTGTGAAAGGACAATTCATGGCTGCTTTTGTACTATAATGGCAGAATTGAGTACTTCTACTTGTGATGGGAAAAAGCCAAAAATATTTACTATCTGGTCCTTATGATAAAAGATTACTGCCTCCTGTCTAGCCTATTTGAATGAAATTAAGTAGAGCTACAAGTACATTAGAACTTCTTCCAATTCAACTAAGTTACATTTACTGAACTATTCTAAACAAGCCCTGTTTCAATAACGAAAAAAATCAGAGAGAAAAAGTCTACTCTAGTCTTTCCTAAGTTATCTTCATCAGTCTTTCAAACTAGTTATATACTCTTTAATTCCAGACACTTAACACAGTGATTGTTTGCTTGGGAGGCTGCAGAAAAGCAGGGGATGTTGGTGTCAATTGCTTATAAACCTCCTTTAGTTAATCTCCCAGATCTGGACCCATTCCTTACGTGATGAGCAACAAAGCAAGATCTTAGTCGATTCAGGCGCCCAAACTGCAACCCAGGTTCTAACACAGTGCCAAAGAATAGAGAAAGACCAACACCATTAAGCTACCCAGGCATCCCTTAGATACAGGATCTCTTTCATTCACTTATTAGTCTGAACATATTGCTAATGCTTTCTATTTTCCTGGTTGCAAGTATCTCTCCTATATATATCTTAATCCATTTGGGTCACACAGGGCATATTTTCATCCTCCCTGTTCCATGACAAATTTGAGAAATGACTGAGGTGTCTATCTTAGTTCCATGAGCCCAGACACTCCTACAGAGCCTTCTCAGCTCTATTTCGTCCACACAATGTGAAACATGGGCTAATACTATAAGGCTCCACTGAAACGGCAAAGCACAGAATGCTCTTACACTTAGATTCTCCCCAACGACTTGAGTGGTTTCTGCCATTTCCCTTCATATCTGGAACCCATCTCTGAGGGTAGAGCAGATCCTCACATCAGGGATAAGTTCCAGAATTTAATACTGTGTTTCCCTTCTATTTATCTCTTTCTTAACTAGTCCAGGGAAATGTTGCTTTGTCTAGGATAGGAAAACCAATTACGGCTGTTAAATTATAAAATGACAGATGATTTTCAAAATCCATTTTCTCTTTCCTTTATTATAAAATCCACTGAATTTTAATAGGGTCACCTGACATCCAAAAAAAGAAAAAAGAGAAAAAAACTATATTTCTCAGCCTCCTCTGAAGTGTGGCTATGTTACTATGTTATGGCCACAGACATATGAATAGATACGATATGAGTAACTTTCAGGTTGTACCATTAAGAGGAATGGTTTGCCCCGATGCAGTATAATTTTCAGAAAGATAAAATCATAACACTCAGCAAACAGAAAATTAATATGTACCAAAGATTTTATTTAACATATTAATTAATGAGGGAACAAGCAAGATGTTGTGATAGGTTCAAAGGCTATTCGAAAATCAGATTTCAGGGCAATTTAATAAAAAATATTTAAAAAATGAGTAATATTGATCTGTGTTTTGTGTTTTCACCTTCATCAAACACCTATAACTAAGAGAAGAAATCACGCCACAGGTTACACACCTTTAAAGCACAGAAGGAAGGGATTACGGTTTTCCAAGGAACTTCTTACTGCCTATAGCTTGCAATCTAGCTGGAGGGATAAAATTATAATTTGAAGCTTCTCAGAGATGGAAACAATGAGTGATTCTGTATCCCTAAATTAGTATCAGATTAATATCAGCAGTGACATCAGAAGCTCTGAAAGAGTCAAGATTCTGACTACAAGCTTTCTTATTCTACTCTTTTTACTTGTTCTCTGACAGACAATGGTAGTAAAACCACCAACACAGACTGTAGTACATGTATTGTTTTTACTTCCAAGGCTACAGTTTTCCAAACAATGTCCTTTTTAAGTTGGAGAAACAACCCATCTATAAATAAATGACAAGACTTGTGGCAATTAAGTACCATTATGAGATGTTATCTTTACTTGATTTCTTGATAAGAGATCTATTAATTGAACTTTATTTATTACTTATTAATTTTCTTTTTGGACATCTGCTAATAGAATTTTTGTGAAAAATTCTAAAGTCAAAAAAAGTCACAAAACTGTGACTATAACTCTGAAGGAAAACATTTATAATTCTAAAATTGTGCCAGCAAGAGTTGTGTAATCACCAGGAAGGACATATTATCTAATGTCTCTTCATAGGTGGCCATGAGGGATAGAGAACAAAGAGGTCCTTTCAGAAACTCAAATCACAACTGCCAGATGTTCCAGTGAAGGATCCTGCTATAATATTGGGGAGGATTTATCATGACAATTGCCTAACAATGTTCTCCATTCTTTTTTTTTTTTTCTGAATGGGAATTTTTAAATTGCTCTCTTTTTGTTTGTGATACACTATTTGGGATAGAAAAAGACAGATAACATGACTATTAATTGTTGGTCATTAGTCATATATAGACCTCCTGAAGAGGAATGCCCATAACCCAGAGGATTTAGACTTTGAGATGAATGCAATATCATGATCAGTCAGTTGGTTGCCTGTCTTGTGAGGATGTTGTATGTACTCTCTATGTGTATATTCTCAATATACCAAAGGGGTACATTGTGTTAGAGACTGCCAATTCATCCGCAAAGATATTACTCTCTTCTTCCTTTAGGAATAGAATCTTCAAATTTTAACTGGCTACATAGGAAATGCCATCTGTCTCTGCATACCACCTCCCCAGCAAAGCTACAGTTTCTATTCTACCTTGCAGCTGGGTATGGGCATATGTTCTGGTCAGTGAAATGTGAGCAGATGGGGGATGGGCAACTTCTTTCAAGTCATGGTCATGTCCTACATTCCCTTTATTTTCCATTTCCTAATGGGGTAATGTGGACCTGGATTATAGGAACTGGAGATACAAGCTGTGGAGGTTGTATCCACAACCTTGGAGCTGAGGTTGGAAGAAAAGAGAGAGAGAAACAGATAGAGAGAGGGAGAGAGAGAACCAGACAGACAGAGAGACCAAGCCTCTACACTAGACTACACCACAAACTTAGACTCTTCTGTTAGAGTGGAATATATTTTTACCTAGTTTAAGCCACTGTGTTTGGAGGTGTCTTTCTTATACTCCCAAACTGCCTAAATAATAATTCTTTCAAATAAAGTATATATTCCCCAGTCCTTCAGTGTCTTACCCTTTTATACTAAAAAGTTTGGGTTTCTGAAAAATCAAAAAAACTGATACACTAGAAGAAAAATCCTTTAGTTTTGATGTCTTCCTCAGAAAGAAGGGCTGCTGATTCTTTGAGGAGAGGGCAAAGACTGTTAGGAAACTATAAATATACATGTGTGCATGTTTACATCAAGGAATATCTCAAAGTATTATTCTGTTACAGAGAAAATTCTTTTCTTACTATTTATTTCAATTCTGAGAGCAATGCACATTACTGTTTAATCCTTCTTAAGAATACATCACAAATGAATATTATTCTTAATGCTTTAGTTACATTAAGAATTTCCAACCACCCCTGAATTTTATTATGTTTCTCTATCATTTCAAACTCTTGTTCTTTGCAAAATTGTTTCAGACTTTTAAAAATGCCATTAAACATTCAAACCTCTTCTTTTATGTGAACCTCATGGAGAAAAATTAAAGATATTAGATACAACTCTATCAAATTTTCACTGGCACATCTGTAACCCAACCATCTTTTTCACATCTATAACACTGACCATTCATTTCAGATTGGTTTCATTGGTGGAGGTATGCCTCCCCCTAGCTGAAGTAAAGTCATCACCTCTCCTTTAAATTCTCCCACTTTTTCTTGAACATTATATATTAGTTATCCTGTCTTTCTTTTTCTATAGTAATGTATCTTTAACTGGGTTAATTCCATAATTATGCAAAATAACGAAAAAAATTCCTCCCCTTTAGACATGATGGGTATATCTATTACCTTGATTGTGATGATGGTTTCACAGGTGTATGCATATGTCCAAACTCATCAAATTGTATACATTAAATATGTGCAGGTTTTGTATTTAAATTATACCTCAATAAAGTCTTTTTCTTTAAATCGCCCTTAACTCCACATCTCCCTTCACCAATGGACTTACCTCATCTACAGTCAAACTTCTAAAAAAAATTTTAAGCCACAGATAGATTTGTTCACTTGGCACACTCATTATACCAATACAACTGAAAACGGTGGTTCCATGTTGTTAAATATGATGAGTATTTTTCATCATCATTGTTCTTCTTTATTCCTAAAACACTGTCATTGGCTTGTGGGATGGCACTTTCTCTTGCTATTTTTTTTTTTTTCACTCTCTGGTTGGTCATTCTTAGTGAAGGCAGATCCTGTCCAGAGCAAAATGGAGCCATGGAAAGGCCAAAAAGGGCACATATGGGATTCCACAACAGTACTGCCTTATAAGCTCCTACTGGGGACCCTGTTCTGAGTTCCATGCTTTATTAAAATGCATCTATTAAGGTATGAAAATTGAGGAACGTATTTTTTTAAGTGTGTTTGAAGTATCAGTCATATACCTCCCCAAACATAATGGGTGTGAAGTTAAGTCTTAATTATTGGAATCCCGGGAAGACGGCGGCGTAGGAGGACGCTGGGCTCACCGCGCATCCTGCTGATCACTTAGATTCCACCTACACCTGCCTAAATAACCCCAAAAACTGCCAGAAGACCAGCAGAACAGAGTCTCTGGAGCCCAGCGCAGACGAGAGGCTCATGGAAGAGGGTAGGAAGGGCGGAGAGGCAGTGTGTGCTCCATGGACTGGTGGGAGGAAGCCGGGGTTGAGGGGTGGCCCACCAGCCAAGCAGAGCCCCCCAGAGTCTGGCTTGCAAAAGCGGAGGGGCCGGTCGGAGTGTGTTCCGACAGCAAGCAGGACTTGACATCTGGAAGGTTATAAGCCAACAGCTCTGCTCAGAGAGTGGGAGGGCTGGAGGACAACAGACGGAGAGTTGTTGAGCCCCAGAAGACAGAGCTCAGCTTGGCGGGGAACAAAGGTGCTCGCCAGCACCATCTCCCTCGTCCATCCACCAGCCAAAATCCCAAAGGGAACCAGTTCCTGCCAGGGAACTTGCTTGCAGCACGCAAACGCCCAACGATGTGCTTCTGCAGATCCATCCCTCTGGCAGGTCTGACTCCCTCCCGGTGCCGCAGGGCCCCTCCCGAAGCAGATCTCCGAAGGAAAAGCAAGCTGAGCCTGCCCCTCCCACCCCTGTGCACTTTGCCGATCCACTCCAGCTAATACGCCACATCCCCAGCACCACAAGCCTGGCAGTGTGCAAGTAGCCCAGACGGGCCACGCCACCCCACAGTGAATCCGGCCCCTAGGAGAGGGGAAGAGAAGGCACACACCAGTCTGACTGTGGCCCAGTGGCGGGCTGGGGGCAGACATCAGGTCTGACTGTGGCCCCACCCACCAACGCAAGTTATTCAAGACAGCACAGGGGAAGTGCCCCACAGTCCTACACCACTGTAGGGACTATCCAAAATGACGAAACGGAAGAATTCCCCTCAGAAAAACGTCCAGGAAATAACAACAGCTAACGAACTGATCAAAAATGATTTAAACAATATAACAGAAAGTGAGTTTAGAATAATAGTCATAAAATTAATCACTGGGCTTGAAAACAGTATAAAGGACAGAAGAGAATCTCTTGCTACAGAGATCAAGGGACTAAGGAACAGCCAGGAGGAGCTAAAAAATGCTATCAATGAACAGCAAAATAAAATGGAGACAACTACGGCTCGGATTGAAGAGGCAGAGGAGAGAATAGGTGAACTAGAAGATAAAATTATGGAAAAGAAGAAGCTGAGAAAAAGAGAGATAAAAAAATCCAGGAATATGAGCGGAAAATTAGAGAACTAAGTGATGCACTAAAGAGAAATAATATACGCATAATTGGTATTCCAGAGGAGGAAGAAGAGAGGGAAAGGTGCTGAAGGTGTACTTGAAGAAATAATAGCTGAGAACTTCCCGGATCTGGGGAAGGAAAAAGGCATTGAAATCCAAGAGGCACAGAGAACTCCCTTCAGACGTAACTTGAATTGATCTTCTGCACGACATATCATAGTGAAACTCGCAAAATACAAGGATAAAGAGAAAATTCTGAAAGCAGCTAGAGATAAACGTGCTCTAACATATAAAGGGAGACCTATAAGACTTGTGGCTGATCTCTCTACTGAAACTTAGCAAGCCAGAAAGGAATGGCAGGAGATCTTCAATGTGATGAACAGAAAAAATATGCAGCCAAGAATCCTTTATCCAGCAAGTCTGTCATTTATAATAGAAGGAGAGATAAAGGTCTTCCTAAACAAACAAAAACTGAAGGAATTCGTCACCACTAAACCAGTCATACAAGAGATCCTAAGGGGGATCCTGTGAGACAAAGTACCAGAGTCATTACTACAAGCATGAAACCTATAGACATCACAATGACTCTAAACCCATATCTTTCTATAATAACACTGAATGTAAATGGACTAAATGCACCAACCAAAAGACATAGGGTATCAGAATGGATAAAAAAACAAGACCCATCTATTTGCTGTCTACAAGAGACTCATTTTAGACCTGAGGACACTTTCAGATTGAGAGTGAGGGGATGGAGAACTATTTATCATGCCACTGGAAGTCAAAAGAAAGCTGGAGTAGCCATACTTACATCAGACAAATTAGACTTTAAATTAAAGGCTGTAACAAGAGATGAAGAAGGGCATTATATAATAATCACAGGGTCTATCCACCAGGAAGAGCTAACAATTATAAATGTCTATGCGCCGAATACAGGAGCCCCAAATATATAAAACAATTAATCACAAACATAAGCAACCTTATTGATAAGAATGTGGTAATTGCAGGGGACTTTAACACTCCACTTACAGAAATGGATAGATCATCTAGACACATGGTCAATAAAGAAACAAGGGCCCTGAATGACACACTGGATCAGATGGACTTAGATATATTTAGAACTCTGCATCCCAAAGCAACAGAATATACTTTCTTCTCGAGTGCACATGGAACATTCTCCAAGATAGATCATATATTGGGTCACAAAACAGCCCTTCATAAGTATACAAGAATTGAGATCATACCATGCATACTTTCAGACCACAATGCTATGAAGCTTGAAATCAACCACAGGAAAAAGTCTGAAAAACCTCCAAAAGCATGGAGGTTAAAAAACACCCTACTAACGAATGAATGGGTCAACCAGGCAATTAGAGAAGAAATTTAAAAATATATGGAAACAAATGAAAATGAAAATACAACAATCCAAACTCTTTGGGATGCAGCGAAGGCAGTCCTGAGAGGAAAATACATTGCAATCCAGGCCTATCTCAAGAAACAAGAAAAATCCCAAATACAAAATCTAATAGCACACCTAAAGGAAATAGAAGCAGAACAGCAAAGACAGCCTAAATCCAGCAGAAGAAGATAAATAATAAAGATCAGAGCAGAAATAAACAATATAGAATCTAAAAAAACTGTAGAGCAGATCAACGAAACCAAGAGTTGGTTTTTTGAAAAAATAAACAAAATTGATAAACCTCTAGCCAGGCTTCTGAAAAAGAAAAGGGAGATGACCCAAATAGATAAAATCATGAATGAAAATGGAATTATTACAACAAATCCCTCAGAGATACAAGCAATTATCAGGGAATACTATGAAAAATTATATGCCAACAAACTGGGCAACCTAGAAGAAATGGACAAATTCCTAAACACCCACACGCTTCTAAAACTCAATCAGGAGGAAATAGGAAGCTTGAACAGACCCATAACCAGCGAAGAAATTGAATCGGTCATCAAAAATCTCCCAAAAAATAAGAGTCCAGGACCAGATGGCTTCCCAGGGGAGTTCTACCAGATGTTTAAAGCAGAGATAATACCTATCCTTCTCAAGCTATTCCAAAAAATAGAAAGGGAAGGAAAACTTCCAGACTCATTCTATGAAGCCAGTATTACTTTGATTCCTAAACCAGACAGAGACCCAGTAAAAAAAGAGAACTACAGGCCAATATCCCTGATGAATATGGATGCAAAAATTCTCAATAAGATACTAGCAAACCAAATTCAACATCATATAAAAAGAATTATTCACCATGATCAAGTGGGATTCATTCCTGGGATGCAGGGCTGGTTCAACATTTGCAAATCAATCAATGTGATACACCCCATTAATAAAAGAAAAGATAAGAACCATATGATCCTGTCAATTGATGCAGAAAAGGCCTTTGACAAAATACAAGATCTTTCTTAATAAAAACCCTCGAGAAAGTCGGGATACAAAGAACATACCTAAAGATCATAAAAGCCATTTATGAAAAGCCCACAGCTAACATCATCCTCAATTGGGAAAAACTGAGAGCTTTTTCCCTGAGATCAGGAACACGACAGGGATGTCCACTCTCACCGCTGTTGTTTAACATAGTGTTGGAAGTTCCAGCATCAGCAATCAGACAACAAAAGGAAATCAAAGGCATCAAAATTGGCAAAGATGAAGTCAAGCTTTAACTTTTTGCAGATGACAGGGTATTATACATGGAAAATCCGATAGACTCCACCAGAAGTCTGCTAGAACTGATACATGAATTTAGCAAAGTTGCAGGATACAAAATCAATGTACAGAAATCAGTTGCATTCTTATACACTAATAAGGAAGCAACAGAAAGACAAATAAAGAAACTGATCCCATTCACAATTGCACCAAGAAGCATAAAATACCTAGGAATAAATCTAACCAAAGATGTAAAAGATCTGTATGCTGAAAACTATAGAAAGTTGATGAAGGAAATTGAAGAAGATATAAAGAAATGGAAAAACATTCTATGCTCATGGATTGGAAGAATAAATATTGTCAAAATGTCAATACTACCCAAAGCTATCTACACATTCAATGCAATCCCAATCAAAATTGCACCAGCATTCTTCTCGAAACTAGAACAAGCAATCCTAAAATTCATATGGAACCACAAAAGGCCCCGAACAGCCAAAGTAATTTTGAAGAAGAAGACCAAAGCAGGAGGCATCACAATCCCAGACTTTAGCCTCTACTACAAAGCTGTCATCATCAAGACAGCATGGTATTGGCACAAAAACAGACATATAGACCAATGGAATAGAATAGAAACCCCAGAACTAGACCCACAAACATATGGCCAACTAATCTTTGACAAAGCAGGAAAGAACATCCAATGGAAAAAAGACAGTCTCTTTAACAAATGGTGCTGGGAGAACTGGACAGCAATATTCAGAAGGATGAAACTAGACCACTTTCTCACACCATTCACAAAAATAAACTCAAAATGGATAAAGGACCTGAATGTGAGACAGGAAACCATCAAAACCCTAGAGGAGAAAGCAGGAAAAGACCTCTCTGACCTCAGCCGTAGCAATTTCTTACTTGACACATCCCTAAAGGCAAGGGAATTAAAAGCAAAAATGAACTACTGGGACCTTATGAAGATAAAAAGCTTCTGCACAGCAAAGGAAACAACCAACAAAACTAAAAGGCAACCAACGGAATGGGAAAAGATACTTGCAAATGACATATCTGACAAAGGGCTAGTAGCCAAAATCTATAAAGAGCTCACCAAACTCCACACTGGAAAAACAAATAATCCAGTGAAGAAATGGGCAGGAAACATGAATAGACACTTCTCTAAAGAAGACATCCGGATGGCCAACAGGCACATGACAAGATGCTCAACGTCGCTCCTCATCAGGGACATACAAATCAAAACCACACTCAGATATCTCCTCACGCCAGTCAGAGTGTCCAAAATGAACAAATCAGGAGACTATAGATGCTGGCGAGGATGTGGAGAAACGGGAACCCTCTTGCACTGTTGGTGGGAATGCAAATTGGTGCAGCCACTCTGGAAAACAGTGTGGAGGTTCCTCAAAAAATTAAAAATAGACCTACCCTATGACCCAGCAATAGCACTGCTAGGAATTTACCCAAGGGATACAGGAGTACTGATGCATAGGGACACTTGTACCCCAATGTTTATAGCAGCACTCTCAACAATAGCCAAATTATGGAAAGAGCCTAAATGTCCATCAACTGATGAATGGATAAAGAAATTGTGGTTTATATACACAATGGAGTACTACATGGCAATGAGAAAGAATGAAATATGGCCCTTTGTAGCAACGTGGATGGAACTGGAGAGTGTGATGCTAAGTGAAATAAGCCATACAGAGAAAGACAGATACCATATGTTTTCACTCTTATGTGGATCCTGAGAAACTTAACAGAAACCCATGGAGGAGGGGAAGGGAAAAAAAAAAAGAGGTTAGAGTGGGAGAGAGCCAAAGCATAAGAGACTGTTAAAAACTGAGAACAAACTGAGGGTTGATGGGGGGTGGGAGGGAGGGGAGGGTGGGTGATGGGTATTGAGGAGGGCACCTTTTGGGATGAGCACTGGGTGTTGTATGGAAACCAATTTGACAATAAATTTCATATATTGAAAAAAAAAAAAAGATCAACTGACCATATATATGTGGATCTATTTCTGAGCTTTTTATTTTGTTCCATTGGTCTATATGCTTGTTTATATGCCAGTACCATACTGTTTTAATTACCATAACTTTGTAGCATATCCTGAAATCAGGAAGTGTGATGCCTCTAGCTCTGTTCTTCTTTTGCAAGATTATTTTGGCAATTTTGTATCTTTTCCAGTTTGAAATGAATTTCAGGATTGTTTTTCCTATTTTTGTAAAAAAATGACATTAAGATTTTGATAGATATTGTACTGAATATGTAGATTGCTTTGGGTAATATGGACATTTTAACAATATCAAATCTTTCAAATCATGAAGATGGGCTGTCTCTTCATTTATTTCTGTCTTTTTAACATTTTTAAATCACTGATTCATAATTTTCAGTATACATGTGTTTCATGTCCTTAGTAAATTTATTTCTAAGTATTTAATTCTTTTTGATGCTATTATTTCCTTTTCTGATAATTCATAATATATAGAAATGCAATTGATTTTTGTATGTTGATTTATATTCTGTAACTTTACTGTGTTCATTTATTAATTCTAACAGTTCTCTGTGTAGGCTTTGGGATTTTCTACATATAAGATCATGTCATCCGCAAACAGATAATTTTATTCTTCATTTCTGATTTGGAGACCTTCCTTCCTTCCTTCCTTCCATCCTTCCTTCCTTCCTTCCTTCCTTCCTTCCTTCCTTCCTTCCTTCCTTCCATCCTTCCCTTCTTTCCTTCATTACCTTCTTTCCTTTCTTTTTCTTGCCAAATGCTATGGCTAGGACTTCCAGGACTATACTGAAAAGAAGTGGTGAAAGTGGGCATCCTTCTTATGGTTTAAGGAAAAAACTTTGCATTTTTTCACTGTTGAGTATCATGCTACCTTTGGGTTTTTCATATATAGCCATCACCATGTTAGGTTCTTTCCTCCTACTCCTATTTTCTCATTAAAGAGTATTTTCTTAGCTCATTTGGGCTATTATAACAAATATACCACAGACTACATGGCTTATAAATAACAAAAATTTATTTCTCAGGGTTTTGGAGCCTGTGAAGTCCAAGATCAAGGTGCCAGCAGATTGGTATCTGGTGATAGCCTACTTTTTGATTCATAGATAACTCTCTTCTTCCTGTATCACATAGGAAGATGGGTGAGGGAGGTTTCTGGGATTCTTTTGTAAGGACCCTAATCCTATTGATCAGGGACTCTTTTGTAATAACTTCCCAAAGGCCTCACCCCCAAATACCATCACATTGGGAATTAAGTTTCAACGCAGAAATTTTAGGGAGACACCACTGTAGCAGGTATTCAGTTTGTCAAATGCTTTATCTGCATTTATTGAGATAACTATGTGATTTTTATCCTTTGTTCTTTTGGGTGTATTACATTGATTGATTTCTGCATACTCAATAATTCTTACATCTGAGAAATGAACTCCATTTGGTCTTGGTGTATAACCCTTAAAATGTGTTGTTTAATTTGGTTTGCTAGTATTTTGTTGAGGATAATTCCATCTATGTTCATCACAGATAATGGCCTATATTTCTCTTTTTTTTGTAATGTCTTTGTCTGGCTTTGGTATCAGGGTAATGCTGGCCTTATAAAATGAGTTTGGAAGTGTTCCCTTATCTTCAATTTTTTTGGAAGAGTCTGATTGACATTAATTTTTTAAATGTTTGATAGAATTCACTAGTAAAGCCATCTGGTCCTTGGCTTTTTTTTGAAGGAAGGCTTTTGATCACTGATTCAATTTCCTTACTACTTATTTGTCAGATTTTCTGTTTCTTCATGATTCACCCTTGGTAGGTTGTATGTTTCTAGAAATTTATCTTTCTTCTAGGTTATCCATTTTGTTAGTCTCTTTGTAGTCCCTTATGACACTTTTTATTTCTGTAACATCAGTTACAACGTCTCTTCTTCCATTTTTGATTTTATTAATTGGAATCTTCTCCCTTTTTTTCTTAGTCAAATGAAGGATCTGTCAAGTTCGTTTATCTTTTCAAAAAAAACAACTCTTGTTTTCACTTATGTTTTCTGTTGTTTTTCCTTTTCTATTTTGTTTATCTGTGCTCTAATCTTTACTATTTCTTTTCTTCTGCTATCTTTGGGCTTCATTTGTACTCCTTTTTCTACTTTTGTGAAATGTAAAATTAGGTTAAGATCTTTCTTCTTTTCTATTTTTTCTTTATTTATCACTTTATTATAATCATTATTCCCATTTTGCTGATGAAGAATTTAAGAATCAAAAATATAAAGTAATTTTTCAAAGTCACATGGGTAAGGAGTGCTTCAAACTTAGGAATTTATATTCCAAAGCCATTTACTACACTACATATCTTATTACTTTGGCCAAGAATCAAAACCTGGTCTCTTTAAACGGAGGTGAAAATTTTATTTTAATTGAAAAATAACTGATATACAATATCCTATTAGTTTCACGTGTACATCATAGTGATTCACTATTTTTACACATCATGAAATGATCCCCGTACAAAGTTATTATAATATTGACTATAGTATCTATGCTGTTCATTATATCTCCATGACTTATTTATTTATCTATTATAATTTTTTTAAATATTTATTTTTGAGAGATAGAGAGAGTGGGGAAGGGGCACAGAGATAGGGAGACACAGAATCTGAAGCAGGCTCCAGGCTCCAAGCTGTCAGCACAGAACCCAATGCAGGGCTCAAACCCACAAACCATGAGATCATGACCTGAGCTGAAGTCGGATGCTTAACTAACTGAGCCACCCAGGTGCCCCTGAACAAGAACATTTTTTACTTGAAGTATACTTCAGATTTTTTTACATATATATATATATATATATATATATATATATATATATATGAGACATTCCATTCAAGAAAAATAGAATACTACACATTATCTTCAAATACACACACACACAAATCCCCTGGTCATTTGTTACTCTAAAATTCCTTTTGGTACTGCTTTTGCTGCATCCCATAAATGTAGTACAATGAAATATTTTCAGGCCTTTAAAAAGAAGGAAATCTTGCTCTTTGTGTCAACATGGATGAATCCTGAAAACATTATGCTAAGTAAAATCAACTAGTTATAGAAGACCAAATAATGAGGGATTCCCCTTATATGAGGTACCTAAAATAGTCAAATCATAGAAGGAGACAATATAATCATGGTTACTGGATACTG
Source organism: Panthera tigris (assembly GCF_018350195.1). Lineage (NCBI taxonomy): Eukaryota > Metazoa > Chordata > Mammalia > Carnivora > Felidae > Panthera > Panthera tigris. The sequence goes on from NC_056661.1 coordinate 135,319,862, forward strand.
GAGGGTAAGGGAAATGGAGAGTTGTTAATCAATGGGTATAAAGTTACACTTGATGAATAAATTCTAGAAATCTGGTAGACAACGTAATTCCTGTAGTTAACAGTATGGTATTTTGCACTTAAAAGTTTGTCAAGGAGGTAGTTTTCATGTCAAGTGTTCTTATCACAAAAAGAAAAACAAAGAAACAAAAGGACATAAGGAAACTTTGGAAGGTATTAGATTATGTCTGTTACTTGATTGTGGTGATGGTATCATGGATATTTGCACATGTCCATACTCATCATATTGTATACATTATATATATGCAGCTCTTTGTATATCAATTATACTTTAATATATATCAATTTATATATGGATAAACATCAAACAATTATATTTCAATTAAGCCATTAAAATGTATCATGGCTAATATATGTTAAAATGTTTGTGTTATTTACATATTAATAGTTATTTCTATTTCTAGATTTTTGTATACCTTATATGTTTTAAATTATCTAATTCTCAAAAAAACAACTAATGCACAGATGATAAAAATGACACAAAGAAGGTTAAGTGACTTCTCTAATGTGATGATAGCAGTATGTGGTAGAGTGGAAGCCCATGTGCTTAACCTTTAGATTACATAGCCAACAGACTCAGAGAACAGAAGTTCCTACTAAGTGGAGAGAACTAGAAACCAAATGATGATGTAAGTCTACACTTCTGTTTTGTAAATGTTAAGCTATTGAGATTGTCAGATTCATAAACTTGATTCATATAAGGGTACTGGGACCTAGAAAATCTTTATAAAGACCTCATTCCTTAAATATCACTCAGTTAATCTATAAAAATTATTCCTAAAGTTCCATGTGCTAATTACTGAATGCTTTGACATAGACATCTATGAAGGAATGACTCACATTCAAAAGTGTATTTCTGATTGGAGTACTGCCAGTGCTAACTAATTGTGCAGCTAAAATTAGTTTTGTTATAAAAATTAGCAAAAAATAGAAAATTACACAAAAAGGTGAATGGTACATTTTTTCAAATGTCATATGGAGATGAAGAAAACCCAAGGAATATCAAGGGCAGAAACTGACAAACTGTTTTTGATGAAAGCCCAGATAGAAAAGTTCTGTTCCAATAAAATTTTATTTAGGCTAGGTTTAACCAGCAGTCTGTATTTGCTAACTCTTAATCCAAGGACATGTATTTTTTTTATTTACTGTTTAACATTGCTCAAATGTCTCTTTTGATCTATATATCAACTTCTGGAGGTTTGTTTAGTAGAGATGAAAATATTTTTCCAGTTATATCCAGTATAACTAACAACTCCCCAAAATACGTTTTATTGCTCTCCAGGAGATTAAACCAGTTGTATATATAATATAGCGTATATGCCAAATACATAACTCTATCCCACAATTTTCATAAAATATGTAAAATAAATAACCATAGAAAAATTAAACAGTATGCATAATAAAGAGTCTGATACTTTTAATTATGGATTTACTGATATCTGCTTTGCTACTCCCTAGAAGCCAAAATAGAAAATTTAATTAATCTTGATTTTCTCTACCAAAGTCAATTGTATTACTGACTGTATACTTTGATTTTGATGAAGGAAGTTTGGTATTGACCACTTTCCAAAATTGTCCAAATGATGTATGTATCAGATATGAAGAAGCTCAGAATGAGGGCTGTAGTAGGGAACAGTGGAAAACCCTTCATAATCAAAGGCCACAGATTATTCTTTCTCCCCCATGCCTCTCCATACACACATATAGTTAGAAAAACATATAAAAATCACATTAAAAAATCAGCATTGTATTCATGGTTTACTGAAATGATCTACTCCCTGTCTCTCATAGTTTTAAATGTTGTGAGATTATAACATAAGAATAATATCAACTATCTATGTCATCAGTCAGTGTTACTAAAATCCCTTTCTTTTAATTGATAAAGAAATTAATGGCTGCTATGCATTGTAACTGAACAGCTTGATATAAGGTGGTATTTAATAACCTAAGAAATATTATTATAAATAAGTGACATTAATTTGTACTGTTATATTTATTTGAAAGGCTAAAAATAGTGTTGCTAAGAAACACTCTAAAATACAAGAAATTAAAGTATATATACATCCTAAAAACATTAACAATTAGGCTGTACTAAAAATTTCCCATTAAATTCATCTGATCTTTTCTGTAACTGACAACTATAAATCATTATGGAGTTCCTTCAAATCACAGGTTACCTGAACTGTTTATTTTCAAATCAGTTTTATAAGAAAAACAATGGAACAATATTTGAAACATATCCAATTGTGTTTATTTATTCATTACTCCTCTGAGTCAACATTAGTATTCTGCAGAGCTCTGGAGCGATATTGAATAGTGGTCATGGAGATATTTCAGATCTACTTTGTTCTTTAAAGATTATGCCTTTGTACACAGCCCATTTCCTGAGGGACAAGGAGATATTGGCACAACAGCAGAAATGGAAATATTATTGAAGTAGCACAGCAAATGATGAGGTTCTTTGGGGAGAAACTGAAAGAAAATGTTGAGCTTAATTACAGTTGACTTAGATACAACCAGTAAGGGGATAGGGTTAGACTAAGTATTTGGATTCATGGGTCATTATGAACTTTTCAATAGCTTTTCCATGATAGTTTTAAATAAAAAAAAAACAACAACAGTACATGTAAGAAATTAGCAGCCACAAAGTAATCTAGATGGAAATCAAATAAATTGCTGTATGGCAAATAGTGAACCTTATATTAAGTTTCTATGTAGGTAAGTACAATATTTGTTAAATGCTTTGAAAAAATGCTGACAGAATCAATTATGTTAATAAGGGAATATCTGAAGCTAATTTTGATAAATACTGAGAATTCACAAGGAAATTGAACACAGGATGAAGCTTTGACAGAGACCAGAGTAGAAGGTGAAATGACCTTAGGATGTCATGTGAACAGTACTCACCTTAGTTTGCTCATCTGAAAAACAAATAAGTTGACTCAGTCAGTGCTGGGTGTATTTCTGCCTCCATCTCTTACCCATTCCCTTACTGCCAATCACACTACCTAAATCAGAGATTATTTAACTAGATTGTCATACATTGAGGCTTGAAATCTAGTGATTACTGCTTTAATGATTTAATTTGTGCAGTTAAAATTATACTGTGTTATATTGGTCTGATGATTCCTCAACATATTACATTGTATCTGTATTTTCCCATAGATCTTACAAGAATATTTTATTAAACAAGACAAAATTTCAACGTGGAAAGACATGCATTCTCCATGGATAATTTTTGTTTTCTATTCTAAAAACAAGTAAACCAACAAAACAAAACAAAAGGTATTTCCTTCAGATCAAAATTTTTAACGATGAAGTTTTCAGTTTAAGTCCTTAACCCCAGCCATGAGCCCATTTTCTGTCCTCTGAGGACAACTTTCCTTAGAGAAAGCTGGTATTCACATTTCTTTACCTACCAATATTGTATTTTAACACAAATATTAAGGACCATTTTTTAAAATTATATTTAAACTTAATACAAAAGTCATCCTGGAATAAATGGACAAATTCTTAGACACCCACATACTACCAAAGCTCAAATGGGAATAGAAAATTTCAACAGATCCATGACCAGCAAAGAAATTCAGTAAATTATCAAAAATCTCCCAACAAATAACAGTCCTGGACTAGATGGCTTCCCTGGGGAATTCTACCAGACATTTAAAGCAGAGTTAATACCTATCCTTCTCAAGCTGTTCCAAAAAATAGAAATGGAAGGAAAACTTCCAGACTCATTCTGTGAAGCCAGCATTACTTTGATCCCCAAACCAGAGATCCCACTAAAAAGGAAAATTACAGGCCAATATCTCTGATGAGCATGGATGCAAAAATTCTCAACAAAATACTAGCAAATCGAATTCTACAGTATATTAAAAGAATTATTCACCATGATCAAGTGGGATTCATTCCTGGGATGCAGGGCTGATTCAATATTCACATATCAATCAATGTGACACATCACAGTAATAGAAGAAAGGATAAGAACCATATGATCCTGTCAATAGATGCAGAAAAAGTGTTTGACAAAATACAACATCTTTCTTAATAAAAACCCTCAAGAAAGTCAGGATAGAAGAGGCATACCTTAACATCATAAAAGCCATATATATGAAAAGCCCACAGCTAATATTATCTTCAATGGGAAAAAATGGAGAGGTTTCCCCTTGAGATCAGGAACACAACAGGGATGTCCATTCTCACCACTGTTGTTTAACATAGTGTTGGAAATCCTAGCCCCAGAAATCAGACAACAAAATGAATTAAAAGGCATCCAAATTGGCAAAGAAGAAGTCAAACTTTCACTTTTTGCAGATGACATGATACTCTACGTGGAAAACATGAAAGACTCCACCAAAAAGCTGCTAGAACCTTTACATGAATTCAGCAAAGTCACGGGATACAAAATCAATGTACAGAAATTGGTTACATTTCTATACACCAATAATTAAGCAACAGCAAGAGAAATCAAGAAATCAGTCCCATTTACAATTGTACCAAGAACCATAAAACACTTAGGAACAAACCTAACCAAAAATGTACGCTGAAAACTATAGAAAACTTATGAAAGAAATTGAAGAAGACACAAAGAAATGGAAAAACATTCCATGCTCATTAATTGGAAGACAAATATTGTTAAAATAGCAATACTACCCAAAGCAATCTGCACATTCAATGCAATCTCAATCAAAATTGCACCAGCATTGTTCTCAGAGCTAGAAGAAATGATCCTAAAATGTGTATGGAACCACAAAAGACCACAAATAGCCAAATAATGTTGAAAAAGAAAGCCAAAGCAGGAAGCATCACAATCCCAGACTTTAGACTCTACTATGAAGTTGTAATTATCAAGACAGTCTGGTATTGGCACAAAAACAGACACATAGACCAATGGAATAGAAGAGAGAACCCAGAAATGGACCCAGAAAAGTATGGCCAACTATGTTTGACAAAGCAGGAAAGAACATCCAATGGAAAAAAGAAAGTCTCTTTAGCAAATGGGGCTGGGAGAACTGGATAGCAACATGCAGAAGAAGGAAACCGTACCACTTTATTACACCATACACAAAAATACACTAAAAATGGATGAAAGAATTATATGTGAGACAGGAAACCATCAAAATCCTACAGGAGAAAACAGGTGACAACTTCTTTGACCTCAGCTGCAGCAACTTCTTAGTCGAGAAGTCTTGGAATCAAGGGAAATGAACTATTGGGACCTCATCAAGATAAAAAACTTCTGCACTGCAAAGGAAACAACCAACACAACTAAAAGACACCTGACACAATGGGAAAAGATATTTGCAAATGACATATCAGATAAAGGGTTAGTATCCAAAACCTATAAAGAACTTACCAAACTCAAAACCCAGAAAACAAATAATCCAAAGAAGACATCCATATGGCCAACAGACACATGAAGAGATACTCAACATCACTCATCATCAGGGAAATACAAATCAAAACCATGTTGAGATGCCACTTCATATCAGTCAGAGTAGCTAAAATTAACAACTCAGGAAACAACAGATGTTGGCGAGGATGTGGAGAAATGGGAACCTTCTTGCACTGTTGGTGGGAATGCAAACAGTGTGGAAAACAGTGTGGGAATTCCTCAAAGAATTAAAAACAGAATTACCGTATGACCCAGCAGTAGCACTACTAGCAGTTTATCCAAAGGATACAGGGGTGCTGATTCATAGAGGCACATGTACCCCAACGTTTACAGTAGTGATTTCAACAATAGCCAAATTATAGAAAGAGCCCAATTGTCCATCAACTGATGAATAAAGAAGATGCAGTTTATATATACAATGGAATACTATTTGGCAATGAGAAAGAATGAAATCTTGCCATTTGCAACTACATGGATAGAAGTGGACAGTATTATGCTAAGTGAAATCAGTTAATCAGAGAAACACAGATATCATATGTTTTCACTCATATGTGGAATTTGAGAAACTTAACAGAAGACCATGAGGCAAGGGAAGGGGAAAAAAAGTTTCAAACAGAGAGGGAGGCAAACCATAAGAGACTCTTAATACAGAGTACAAACTGAGGGTTGATGGTAGGGGGTGGGGAGAGGGGAAATGGGTGATGGGCATTGAGGAGAGCACTTGTTGAGATGAGCAGTGGGTGTTGTATGTAAGTGATGAATCATGGGGATGTCTATACTCCTGAAGCCAAGAGCACACTGTATACACTGTATGTTAGCTAACTTGACAATAAATTATATTAAAAAAAGAAAAATATAAATAAATCATTATGATTTATATTATTTTTTCAAACAATAAAAAAATAAAATCCAGAGAGTTTGTAATTAAATTTTCAGATTATCTCTGAATATTCAACAATGTACAGGGGCACATTAAGAGAAAAAATTTGAAACATATAGATATAAAATGATCAATATACACAAAAAAAAGAACAACCACCACCAAGTGAATAGAATATTAAGTAAAGAAATTGCATAGTAATTCAAAGAAGAGGAAATGCAAAGGTCCACAAGCCTATGAACAATGCCAAATGTTATTCATAATTAGTAAAATGAAATAGAAATAACAAGAAAATCTAATAGTTTTCCCACCAGGCTGTATTTTTACAAGTGTTAATATTATATTAGACTTTGTGGGGAAAACTGCACTTTCATAAAATTCAATTTATATACAGTTGAAGACAGTTTGAGACCCCTCAAAGCTGGAATATTAAAAAATGTAACCATTTCATTTCCTACAGAAAGATACTTACATTTAGACAATGAGACATATAGAGAACCTTAACTGCATCTTTAATTGTAATAAAATATTTGATATCAATCCAAATCTATTAACAGAGAATCAATTAAGTAACTCATGGCACATTAAATTCAAGCAGCTATTGAATATTGTGTAACTTAAAAATATAGATTTGAATTTTTTGTACTGACCTGGAAATATATTTAAAATATAGCTAACTGAATAAATCAAATACATGGGTAACAATGGTTATTTCTGACAAGAGGTTTGGAATTACGGATTAGGCTTGGTGAGAAAGATTTTTAAATTTTTACTCTGTATATCCAAGTTTTAGAGTAGTTTCCACTATTAATTTATGTTTTTATTGTGATACATGTGTTTATTTATTAAAATAAATTCAGAGCTCTCAAAAATGTTATTTTAATTATTCATGAACAACTAGGATAAAAGTATCATCTTGCTACTCTCAACTTACGAACATTATCAGATAACATTACTAATATTTCCCCTGACAATCAAAATTTCAAAAAAAATTCAGACTGGGGCACTTGCATGGCTCAGTCAGTTGGGCACCCTCTCTTGAGTCTGAGTCAGGTCCTCATCTCATGTTCCTGAGTTTGAGCCCCGCTACAGGCACTATGCTAATGGTGTGTAGCCTGTTTGGGATTCTGTCTCTCTGTCTCTCTCTCTCTCTCTCTCCACCCCTCTCACATTTTCCACACATGCTGTTTTTTTTTCTGTCTCTCTCTAAATAAATATATAAACTTAAAAAGAAATTCAGACTGATAACTTTTAAGCCATTAAGTTTTGACTTTTTATTTTGAGATAATCATAGGTTTATAAGCATTTTAAGAAATAATAAAGATAGATTCTGTGTATCCTTCATCCCTAATGGTAATGTTTGCATAGTTTGGCTTTTATATCAAGAAATGTTTAGTGCAATTTTCAGGGTAAATATTATGCTTGTAGTTATTTCTGGTGTGTAAAATGAACTTTAGACTGGGTATAAAGGTAAATAGCTTGATATTTTATATTTTTATAGGGATTTTTATATGTGTTCAAAGATTGCAAGAAGGTTTTCTACAAAACCAATATTCTTTCAGTCAGTAGTCACCAAACATTTCAATTCTTTGCTTCTATTAATAGAGAAAACATAAAATGCACATATATGCCACAGTAATAATAATAGATGAATCACAAGCATAAAATAGAAAACTGAGGAGATAAGGAGCAAGTTAAAATAATTAAAATGTTTAGAAATATTCTTAAAAATTTTTTAATATTTATTTATTTTTGAGAGGGGGGTAGGATCAGAGAGCGAGGGAGACAGAGGATCCCAAGCAGCCTCTGTGCTGACAGCTGTGAGTCCCATGTGAGGCTTGAAGTCACGAACCACGAGATCATGACCTGAGCTGAAGTCAGCCACTTAACTGGTTGAGCCAACCAGGGTGCCCCTAGAAACATTTTAAAATTATACCTAAACCACTTCAGCTTTACTAAAAATATTGTTTTATGCCTTAGAACATACTTTGTTATATTTGACGATCTTGATTTATGTCTTTAAAATCTAGTGTTTTGAATGTTTTCAGTTTGATTTCAATACATGCTTTGAAGAACTGTCGGGATTAGAAAAGAGAAAAATAGCAAAAAACAAATACACCTTATTTTTGTGGGTTTAAATGTGTGTGTGTGTGTGTGTGTGTGTGTGTGTGTGTGTGAGCACTTAATTATCATGGGAAAGCCTTGAACATACTTAGAAATGAAGAGATGGAGGTTGAAGGGAAAGAAGAAAAGATCAAATTGATGGAATAAAGTTTCAGAGAAAGTGGAAGGGGCCAGGATTCAGTTAAGAGGAGCGCCTCTTTATCAGCAACAGAAGGACGGAGATTATAATGGATGTAGATTCAGGTATCCTGTGAATACTTCACCTCAGACCAAGGTTCTTATCTAGCATGACAGAAAAACACATTCTGGCTTCAGTGAAAAGAACGCAAAAACAGAGGAATTTGCCAAGACTACAATTTGTCTTTTTTTTCCTCCAGAAACCTAGCTTATAAATGTTTTAGTCCAGGTGTTTATGGATTATTATATTAGAATTGTTGATTGCTTCTTAGCTCTTGTAAGCACAATTACTTCATGTCCCAACTAACTCTCTCCTAGCAATACTACCATTGGAATGAAACTTGGGATTTTACAATTCAGAATAAAAGTTTAACATTTTCATGGTTTTGGTCTGCATATTATACTCCTGTTTGCTGCATGTGTCACAGGTTAGGCCCTGAAAGCGGATGCTAAAGTGTGTTTGTTAGGACCCAACCCCTGCGAAGGGAAGTGGGGAGAGTGTGACCTTGTGGAGAAAAAAGCTTAAGTGTTGTGCAGCCTCCACAAAGACAAAGCCTCAGCCAACTTGGTGGGGAGCTCAAAAGCAAGAATGGTCATCCCTGCATCCTGTTTTGGTGAGATGGACAGGGCTTTTTCTGCTGGTCTTGCTCAGTCATTCGTTGTAGGATACCCTGGGAAGGGCGTAACTTCTGCCATACCTGTAGCTGAGGCAACTGGAGGGAGCTGACTATAGAACTCCGGGATTCTGTCTTTAGAGCATAGAGAGAACATGTCCATGTGCCACAAACTGTGGGCCATACCATAACATAAGGATGTTTCTTTGGCCATCCATATTTTATGTATATTGAATATGCCTAGCCAAAGTCTATCAGCTTCCTTCCTAGCTGAATACTAAAACCGTTTTGTTTTGCTATCCCTTGCATGTAGTATCCTCTCCTCTATCTCACCTCTGACCCTTCTGTTCTACTACCAAATTCACACCAGGAAATTTGACCCTTAACACTCATGAGAAGGATATATTCTAATAACCCACTGGCCATTTCAGTATTGGTTATATGAACAAAACTGGACAGAAAACAAAGACCAAAACACCAAATCAGATACTCTTAGGGTGAACTTCGAGTGTGTATGTGTGGGAAAAAGCTCCTCAGTTGGTTTGGAAACAGTAAGAAATTTCTATCCCTGGTACCATTCCATAGTGATGGCAGGGAGAGAAAGAAGTTCAAAAGTTGCAACAAGGCACGGAGATGAGGACAGTTAATAAAACAGAGCAAGAACATAAAAAGGGAACACAGCATGAAGAAAAGACACGATACCCAAATGAAAGTACTATGCATAAAGTAATCCAAACTGTGACAGAACAGAAGTAAGCCTGATCAGGGAAACATCAGAAACAAGATTCGGATGTAAAATCAAGCATAGCTCTTGAGGTAAGGATTTATTTCTATATTCAATTTCATAATCTTTGCAACCTTGCATGTATCTAGGGATCAATAAATATATCCTAGAATGAGTGATTTGAAAGGAGAACATGTAACTAAAATCATGCAGAAGCGGAAAAATTACTGATTACACTTGCTGGTGACTGTTCCACGTACTGGGTAGAGTCCATCTGCTGTATCAGATGCCCAGTGGTTGGACAACAAGCCTGTGGGAGGCAAAAGGCATCTCTCTGTGGCTACCCCTAACCTCCATCAATAGCTCAGTCATATTGAGTTCCCTAATTTAACCAGAAGCTCCGCAAGTGTGTGAAGAGATAACTGAGTTGCATTTTATGGTTTAAAATAAACGATCCTTAAATGTTTCTGATAAAAGTGAATTCATATGGTATTAGTTATACAAACTTCTGCTATTTGGATTGGCTGTGCCTTCCTCTAAATGCACTTAGGACAGCAATCTTCTTTGTAAATATGCAATTATGCAATATTTCTGAATTGACCCTTAATTTCCAGTGAATTAAATGTAAGAAATCTATGCATTTCCTAAGATTCGAAAGTTTTATTTAGCTCTAATTATATGGGCAGAAGGAATGTGAAAATAATTTAATTAACTTTCGATTTCAGATTTCTAATTTTCTCATTTGTACCAAGAGTTTTGAAACACAATTATGCAACAATTGCTTTTAATTTGTGGCTTATTTTCTCCCTGTGTCATCATAGACTTGATGTCATAGCTTCCTGTAATCAAAGTTAAATATTTTGCTTTAACAGAAAACATGTTAATCTTCTAATCCTAAAATGTCTTATCTGTATATATGCAAGCTTTCTTCTCTTTTCCTTCCTTTTTCTTCTTTCTCTGTCTCTCTCTATCTGTCTCTCTGTCTCTGTCTCTCTCTCTCTCTCTCTCTCTCTCTCTCTCTCTCTCACACACACACACACACACACACAGTAATTTTGTTACTATACACTAGATGGAGTACTACTTGCTTTAGTTCTGGAAGGAATTCCTATTAATAGTACTGGGTGCGTACATCTCCCAGGTGCCATGTTACTAGACGCTTTGCTTGAATCACATCAAGTCTTCACAGTAACTCCAGGGGCAAGCACTGTCATTGTTTTTGCACAGATGAGGATATTGAAGCCCAGAGGGTTTCAGTGATGGTCCCAATCCACACTGCTGCAAGTGGCTGGAGTAGGATTGAACCCAATGTCTCCCCGACTCCAGAGTGCATGATCAATCGGGTCTTTCTGCTTCTTTCTTGTCTTTGAAATACTGAGTAGCTTTAGAGGAAAAGAGGAAATAGGAGCAATATTTCTGTGTAGTGACCTGGTGATATATTACATTGTGGAGGCTGTTAAACTCTACCTAATACTCAGCAACACATTAGAAATGGCCACGGATGAAGTTTTCAGGTGGTGTCACCTAGTCAATGGCATTTTGGGAAGAATTTACTGTAACGTGAGATGGGATAGGAGAAAAGCATTGAATGTGAATGTAAAAAAAATAAAACTATAAAAGATAATGGGGCATAGTTTATAAGGAAACAAAATGTTAGAAAATACTGGCTTTGTCTTATCTGCCTTAAACAGAGTCTACAAACTGTATATCTCAAACGTAAGAACAAGGAATTCTGGGCTCAGGCAAGATTATAAACTTATCTTGATTTCTCATAAAAGAAAATGAAGCAATTCCTTAAATCAAATACAAATATGTACTTTTTCAAATATAAATGTTACTCAACAAAGGATAGTTGAGTACTGTGTTTTTTTCAGTATTCTAAATTTAATCAGCCAAATTCTTCTTGTGATACCTGGCACTAAATCTGCATCAATAAGACAAATAGATCTTAATCATAAAGCTTTATTTTGGAATAGGGTTGAGGGAAGAAGAAGGGTTGAGTCTAATAGATGTAGGTCTGGATGCAAATTATATTGCTAAATAATCACTTGACCTTTGATAGCAACCTTAGCTTGTCCATTAGTTTATCTATAAAATGTGGATTACAGCTGACAACTTCACTGGGGATTGGAGAGAATTAAATGAGATAATATATGAGAGAACACAGCACTGTACACACCACTGATACCATTTATTGGCATATACTATAAATGGTATATATCATTTATAGAATTTATTATAAATTATAGAATTAGGTTTGGGCTTAGTTGTCCTAATTGGAAATAGATCTAATTCTAAATCACACTCCCAGATTTCTGTCAATATAAAGCCACTAAAAAACTCTTGTAATTTTTTTGGTGTAGAAGTTATGTCTTCCCTAGTCAGACTTCGTACTTCCTTCCTGAATCATGCTGTGATATGACTCTAGTTTTATACAGATGGCAATAAGAGGGTCTTGAGAATAAGCATCTATTTGCAAGATGCCAGATGAGGTTATTATGGGGTCTTCAAGCAAGGGAAGTCTGGTCTCCTCTTCCACTGACAAAGGATCCTCAGGGTGACTCAGGCTTGAAGATTCTGAGCTTTATCTGATCCAACCCAGTGAACCCTGTTTAATTATAAGGATCCCACTCTCTTCCAAGTCTGTCCTAACCTTTACAAGAGAGAATTGACGAGGTTGCAAATTTAACTTCTGTTATAATTTTGCAACCCACTCAATTAAAGTTTGTGTCTGATTTTAATTAAGACCAGGCCTGTGGCTACAAAGAATAAGGGCTTATTTCAGGACTGTCATACAATTTCTACAGTTATCTGACTCTAACTTGAGCTGAGAGTTTAAAGAGCTGAGCTTGTTGTTTTTTCCTTTCTGTAAGTGCTCAAGTGCACTTCTTGGGGTCATCAGGACTGCAGAAAAGTTGAGTGAAGCAGTCACTTATTCCCGCGAGGAACTTGCTACATCACCATAAAAGACAGGTGATAATGTGATTAATCATGATGTCACTACATGTCTGGATTAGTTGCATCCCATTTCCCCCATTTGTAAGGATCTCAGTACTGTGTTTCTGAATAAAAACACAACCACACCTATTCCAAATCCCCATCTTTGAGGGTCTCCCTTTTGAGTTCTAATTCCTGGTACTAATGACTTAATCAGCCAGTGAGGAGTTAGATGACATATTAGTTATTTTAACAGAAATCATTTAACATAAAGAATTGTTAATTAGACATTAAAAAGCGAAAAAAAAGCCAACACGGAATGTTAAGGTATCATAAAGGTTAGCAGCTACAAGAAGTAGCTAGCAACCTTAGGGATTAGCAACAAAGGAAAGAGTTTGACATTATTAAAAAATAGAAGCATGAATGAGGGGCGCTTTAGGGTGAAATTCCACTTCTGAGGAAGGGATGCTGGCTCTTCTGAGGGAGTGTCATGAGTCTTATTCCATGAGTGGTAGAAAACTGCTGCCCCTGGAAACATCTGCCACTTCCAGAATGAAGAAGCATTACAGAAGTAACCATGGCAGGAAGAGGAAGGGACAAGAGGATTTAAAGTGAAACAGGAAGGAGTGTGTATCTTTTTTTCTTCTTCTAGTCTTTTTTCTCTCTTTTTTAACACCTCTTATTGGCATAATCTAACAGAGAGCCAACTGGTAAGCAGAAGTGTGGCTTGCAGAATCCTAACCACAGCACCACAGAGCAGAGGATGGGCTTGGATCTAGAGAAAATAACTCATACAGGGAGTCTGGCTTGCAGCCCCCCAAAATGAGATGCCTGTATTTTATATATAAGAAAGAATGAATACATCTTTCACTTATAATCTGTTAAATTAATGTTATGATTGATAAAGTTTTGGAGCATTTTTGAGTTATTAAAAAGAAATTACTATTTATAAAATAGGCCATTTATTCAGTAAAGTAGGAAATTAAATATGGAGAGCTTCAATGTGGTAACAAGTAATAATATGCATCTGTCTTTATAAAGCTATATGAGTACAGCATATCATTCTTTAAAAAAAATATTCTCATACAAAATAAAGATGAAACAAGAATGCATAATCAATCTTCTCCTTTTTTGTTTAAATGTTAGAAAACAGCTTTGTTGAGGTATAATTGACATATAATTTAATACATATAATTATGCACAATTCACTAAATTTTGACATATATGTAAACAATATGTACCATACATTCATGCATAGACACATCTGTAAATACACATAATATGTTCACATATGTACTGTGAACATATATGTACACAAGTGTATATGCACATGTGTATGGCTATACATATAAATGCATGTGTATTTATATACATACATACATACATATATGCACAGTTATGAACACATCATCACAGTCAGGACAATGAACATACTTATCACCCTTAAATGTCTCCTTGTGACCTTTTTTTACATCCACCCCTATGTTTATTGCAGCATTATTTATTTAATTTTAATTTTTTTAAATTAAAAACTATTAATGTTTATTTATTTTGGAGACAGAGACAGAGCATTAGCAGGGGAGAGGCAGAGAGAGAGACACACACACACACAGAATCAGAAGCAGACTCCAGGCTCTGAGCTGCCAACACAGAGCCTGACGTGGGGCTTGAACTCATGAACTGCAAGATCATGATCTGAGCCAAAGTTGTACGCTTAACCAACAGAGCCACCCAGGCGCCCCTTTAAAGTTTTTTTTAAATGTTTAGCAGCATTATTTATAATAGCCAATTATTGAAGCAGCCCAAGTGTCCATCCATAGATGAATGGATAAAGAACTGGTATATATACATACACACACAAATGGAGTATTACTCAGCCATGAAAAAGAATGAAATCTTGCCATTTGCAACAACAGCAATGGATCTAAAGGGTATAATGCTAAGCAAAACAAGCCAGTCAGAAAAGACAAATACTAGATGATTTCACTCTTATGTGGAATTTAAGAATCAAAACAAAGAAAAAAAAGAGATAAACCAAAACACAGATTCTTAATTATAGAGAACAAACTGATGGCTAGTTGAGGGGAAGTGCATGGGGAGATGGGTGAAACAGGGGAAGAGGACCTATCCTGATGAGCGCTGAACAATGTCCAGAAATACTTTTCATTTACAGACAGTCATACAATGAGCAGAAAGTTTATATGTTATGTTTGGCTATATTTTCACAAGCATAATGCAATGAAAAACTTCTTAAGCCCTCATTTCTTATGATTCTCCAACATTTTATTTAAGTATGTGGGAGAATAAGTAATTTGCTAGGTATTTAGTGTCAATCTACATACTAATGACTGTGATCGGAGAAATTTCACTTTATTTGTATAATTTTCCTTTAATTCTGGAAAATGGCATTTTTATTTTTATTTGGCAAATAAAACCTTCTATGAATTCTTAATGAGATATATATGGAAGTTCATCAAAGGTTTATTCCCCCATGGCCATATTTGATGCAAAACTACAAGTGCTAAAATGTCATTTACAGAGCTTTACTTAGGGAACAGGAATAAAATGACAGGCTTTTAGCCACACAAAAGGAATACATTTTTACTGGCTGCATTTCAAATAATGGCAAGGTTATGCTACTGTTGACAGAAATTCCTCACCCATCTGTAAAAATTGCATTATGCTTCTGGGTGTTATTAATAAGCACGTCTTTTACCTTTAACAATACCAGATTTAAAATACATCATCTTGTATTTAATTTTTACCATTATTCTTAAATGAATATAATTTTTAATGTAGAATCAATATTTTTTTATTATTTGTCTGAATTTACCTCCAAATAATATTTGCAATTACTAAAGTTCAGATAGTAATACAGAATCATTTAGATCCACTTACGGGAATTTTTTTTTTTTCTTGACTAATTCTACATAGTGCAAACAATATACTAACGGTTTCCTCTTTAAAAAAATTTGTTTTTATACAGGACAGCAGAGAATCTCTTGCTACAGAGATCAAGGGACTAAGGCACAGTCAGGAGGAGCTGAAAAACGCTTTAAACGAAATGCAAAACAAAATGGAAATGACAACGGCTCGGATTGAAGAGGCAGAGGAGAGAATAGGTGAACTAGAAGATAAAGTTATGGAAAAAGAGGAAGCTGAGAAAAAGAGAGATAAAAAAATCCAGGAGTATGAGGGGAAAATTAGAGAACTAAGTGATACACTAAAAAGAAATTATAGACGCATAATTGGTATCCCAGAGGAGGAAGAGAGAGGGAAAGGTGCTGAAGGGGTACTTGAAGAAATAATAGCTGAGAACTTCCCTGAACTGGGGAAGGAAAACGGCATTGAAATCCAAGAGGCACAGAGAACTCCCTTCAGAAGTAACTTGAATCGATCTTCTGCAGGACATATCATAGTGAAACTCGCAAAATACAAGGATAAAGAGAAAATTCTGAAAGCAGCAAGGGGTAAACATGCCCTAACATATAAAGGGAGACCTATAAGACTCGTGACTGATCTCTCTTTTGAAACTTGGCAGGCCAGAAAGGATTGGCACGAGATCTTTAATGTGCTGAACAGAAAAAAATATGCAGCCGAGAATCCTTTATCCAGCAAGTCTGTCATTTAGAATAGAAGGAGAGATAAAGGCCTTCCCAAACAAACAAAAACTGAAGGAATTTGTCACCACTAAACCAGTCCTACAAGAGATCCTAAGGGGGATCCTGTGAGACAAAGTACCAGAGACATCACTACAAGCATAAATCATACAGACATCACAATGACTCTAAACCTGTATCTTTCTATAATAACACTGAATGTAAATGGATTAAATGCGCCAACCAAAAGACATAGGGTATCAGAATGGATAAAAAAACAAGACCCATCTATTTGTTGTCTACAAGAGACTCATTTTAGGCCTGAGGACACCTTTAGATTGAGAGTGAGGGGATGGAGAACTATTTATCATGCTACTGGAAGCCAAAAGAAAGCTGGAGTAGCCATACTTAGACAAACTAGACTTTAAATTAAAGGCTGTAACAAGAGATGAAGAAGGGCATTATATAATAATTACAGGGTCTATCCACCAGGAAGAGCTAACAATTATAAATGTCTATGCGCCGAATACTGGAGCTCCAAATATATAAAACAATTACTCATAAACATAAGCAACCTTATTGATAAGAATGTGGTAATTGCAGGGGACTTTAACACTCCACTTACAGAAATGGATAGATCATCTAGACACATGGTCAATAAAGAAACAAGGGCCCTGAATGACACATTGGATCAGATGGACTTGACAGATATATTTAGAACCCTGTATCCCAAAGCAACAGAATATACTTTCTTCTCGAGTGCACATGGAACATTCTCCAAGATAGATCACATACTGGGTCACAAAACAGCCCTTCATAAGTTTACAAGAATTGAAATTATACCATGCATACTTTCAGACCACAATGCTATGAAGCTTGAAATCAACCACAGGAAAAAGTCTGGAAAACCTCCAAAAGCATGGAGGTTAAAGAACACCCTACTAAAGAATGAGTGGGTCAACCAGGCATTTAGAGAAGAAATTAAAAAATACGAAAATGAAAATACAACAATCCAAACACTTTGGGATGCAGCGAAGGCAGTCCTGAGAGGAAAATACATCGCAATCCAGGCCTATCTCAAGAAACAAAAAAATTTGTTTTAAGGCAAATAAATTATCAAATAAAAATGTCAAGTTTTAAAAGGTAATACTTCCAATAAATTAATATAGTAACAATAGGGTATAAAAATAGAAAACAAACAAAACCTTTAAAAAATAGCTTATTTGTGTTTCATTTTTAGGTTTCCAGAGCTCAAAATTTCTTTGTGAAGATTCAAGTTTCTGTCTGAGTTTATATTCCTTCTGCCCAAAGAAATTCCTTTAACATTTCTTAGATTGTGTCTGTGCTGGCAATGAATTTTCTCAGCCTTTGTCAGGAAAAGTCTTTGTATCACCTTCATTTTATAAAGATCTCTTCACTGGTTAGAGAATTCTGGGTTGACATTTTGTTGTTGTTGTTGTTGTTGAGTACTTTAAATAACTCATTTCATTGACT
The DNA here is from genome assembly GCF_018350195.1 of Panthera tigris. Taxonomy (NCBI): domain Eukaryota; kingdom Metazoa; phylum Chordata; class Mammalia; order Carnivora; family Felidae; genus Panthera; species Panthera tigris. Next base: position 135,337,865 of record NC_056661.1, read on the forward strand.
TGTGATTGCATAGTTTCTGGGAAGAGGTCAACTAAAATTCTTATCTTTGGTTGTTTTCTATATATTGTGTCTTTTCCTCCCTCCCTCTGGCTGTCTTCAAGATTTTCTTAGTTTTGGTTTCAGCAATTTGAAAAGATGACATCTGTACATGTATGTGTATACACAGTATTTATCTTGGGATCTTTAGGCTTCTTGGATCTATGGTTTGATATCTTCCACTATTTTTGGAAGATTTGAGCCTTTAATTTTCAATTTTTCCCACACTATTTCACACTGCTCTTTTTCTATTGTCCTTCTGGGACTCCAATTAAATGCTTTTTAGACAGCTTGATACTATTCTCCAGCTCTTAGTTGCTCTATTTTTTTCACCTCTTCGCCACTTTTCCCTGCATGTTTCAGTTTGGGTATTTCTACTGACCTACTTCATATTATTTTCTTAGGGATTCCATATCCTTGCTGAAGTTCCATATATGTGTATGTCTTTATCTACTATTTCCTTTAGATCACTTACATAGTGAGTGATAGTTACAACTGGATTATCTCCGTTTCTGGTTCTATTGATTTCTTGTTCTTTGACCAAGTTAGACATTTTTCATACTTATCTGTCTCATAACTTTTTATTGATTGTCAGTCATTTGGTGTAGAATAGTAGAGAATAAGATAGATAGTATTTGTTCTTTGAAATGAGCATGAATTTTTCTCTGGCTATTAGTTGTGGGCAGTTGAGTCACTCTCTTCAGTAGTAGAGTGAGTTTGAATTTCGTTATTGATTATGGTACCTTTAGTGTATCAAAGGCATCACATTCTTCTAGCAGTGGTCTGGAAGATTCCTTGATTATTAATAGAGAGGCTAAGGATCAGGAAAGTTTTTTGGTGTGTTAATGTTTCATTACAAGCTATCAACCATAACAGCATTTCAATACCAAAGAAAAGGTCTCTCTCCACCCCTCTTGCTTTTCCTTCAATGGTAGAATGTTGTTCCTTCTCACTTGATGCTTGCTGACTCTGGTGGTGAGGGGCAGTATATTTTCCTGGTCCCACTCAGTATTAGACAGGCCTTGTGATTAGAATGTGGAGTGAGGCTCCCTCATCCTTCCAACCCTCTTTCCTATTGCAACCAAAGTCCACTTTACATCTCTGGTGGGTCTTGTGTCAGACAGTTTTGTGCCCCTCCTCAGGAAGAGACCTATGATTATATTGGTATGGGCTGCTAGCCTGCTTATTTCCAAAGACAGGCTTTCTTTTCTAACCATCATACCAGTAATAACGCACATTGCATTGTCTCATAAATGTGACAGTGTTTCCTGCCCGTCCCTCTGAATCTTAAAGTGTTTTCTCTGTGCAAAGGAAGGATCCAGGCATAGTGTGAAGTTCTGCCCTGCAGTTCACTCCCTCTTGCATCCCTGCTTAACCACAGGATCTTTCCTCTGATCATCTACCCTGCTTCCAATCTTTCTTGATGGTAACTAGTAAGGTCAGTAGAAAAGAACTTGCAAGTGAGCATGAAATCCTTTTTGGTCTGGCTCTCTCGGGGGTTTTAAACTGCTAGATAGCTCACACTTGTCCTTTATCAATTAATCAAAAATTCACGTGTTTTTTTTTTCCTTACCCACTTTTATGGCATCCAGTCTTTCTGTATACATAGAGATATCTTAGATAACTCTTCTTGAAGGAGTTTATTTCTCCCTGAGTTTCAGGGTATTTCATTGCCCAGTGATCTCAGCTCTTTAATGAGTTCATGGAAAATTATGATTTTGTATATTATCCAGGTGTTTCTCATTGTAGTTTATCTAACTGTCGCTCTTTCCAGATTTATACAGCCCACACAGAAGCTGAACTTTCAGTGCATTAAGTTTTAAGAGTAATGACCATGTCACTGATTAAGATTACTCAAGATAGTTATAATCAAGTTATATACTGGTGTCAAAGGATATGCTGAGCTCTGCCACATAACCTAAAGATGTCTTATATAATTAGCCTTTCTCTTCATAATTTGAATATAGTTTATCTAACTCTACATATTATGTAAAAGTATCATGATAAAATTACATTGTACTTGAAAATTCCCTTTTTTATAAGCTCCTTAAATTTTGTGCTGAATTTGGTTATATTTATAAAAGTGGTTAACAAGACATTCATTGATAGTGAAGAATTTTGGACAGGGGGAGGCAGACAATTTCTCTTCTTTTTCTCTCACCTTTTTCTTCTCCCCAATTTATATCCTTTCAAAGAAGCCAGCTTTTCTAGCCAGTAGAGTCTAATTGGAGAAAGAACTAAGCCAGTTACAGAGTGAATTAGTTTCCTGTTAACTCCATTCCTCTATGCCAAGCTTGGCACGAGGCTTCCTCTCAGTCCACACATAGCCAGGGTACATATTTCCTGGTTTTCATGGGCGTCCATATGACCATTCTAGATAATATTTTGCCTCTTCAAGGAGTTCCTCGCAAGCAGGCTTAGATCTCTATGATTATTGTAGAAACTCTGACTTTCTATTAATTCTCAGAGACTTCACAGGCTTGTAGGTGTATGGCTGAGGCCATCTTCAGTATCATTATAAGACACATTCATATTTTTATCTTGGCACATCAGATATAATATTACACAGGATCTTAACAGAGGGTTAACCTACCCCACTTATAAGATTCATTCTTTTTCATAAAAACAGGCAAAATGCTTGTATAAAAAAATCTAGACTTCAGGGATCATGAAGTCCTAATGATTTTCCAGGATTAGGATGGAGATAGGGGAAGAGCCAATTTTTCAGTTTTTGTGTATGAGTGAATCTTGGGGAAAATATCTTTTATGTTCTTTAAGGCAAATTTATATCTAATGTTCTGAGATGAAGTGGGGTGGGATGGGAATAGAGACATGTTCAAGTCTATGCTGAACTCAGTGCTTAACCTAGAAATAAAATACCATGTTCTTTTCCTTTTAAATATTTCCTAATAGATAGGTTTGCATAATGGACCTCAGGCAAAAAATGTAAAGACTCAAGCAACAGAGTTAGCTGTATTTCAATTGCCATTTCATGTCAGCCTAGTGACTTTATAATTTATTTTTTTGTAAGTCAGAAAGTTTCATTTCCAAAAGGAATATATTGTATTCTTCCCCAAAATTATCTTTTTGTAGAAATATATGAGTTCAGCCCTATGTCACTTATAAAGATTAATGCTTTGCTACAAAATGACAATCAATATTTTTATCATTTTCCTCTAAGTCTATCTCTAGGGGCAAATCACAAGTAAGTAAATGTCAAAGTTATCTTCCACGTACAAAACAACTATTCTGAAAATACCATTGTGAATACTTTTAATGTTTTTATAAGTAACCTTTCTAAATTTTAGTAGGGGGAAAATACAAAAAAGAACTCTAGTGTGTACAAATTAGAAACAAAGAAAAGCCTATTATTTCATATATTTGACACAAATAGAATACATGCAGCAGACATTTAAACTGATGTTTGAGAAGCTTCAACATATACCTTTGTGATAAGAAAAAACATATACCTTGTGAGAGGAGACAAAATACATTGCAGATTACAATGAGGAGACTTCTCATCTCAGGTGACTGGTTTATAGAAAGATCTTGGGATGAATGAAATATAAGCAAACTATTCAGTATCACTCAGCTAAGAAGTCTAGCCTTAAACATTCAGGATGTAGGCTGAAAGTTCTTATTTTTCCTGAAGAAATTTTAAAGAGACATTACACATGTGTTTTAATGAGATAGTATTTGTTTATCTGACAAGGTAATATTCAAAATTTTGAGCTTCTATTTCCTAGGTTACTGGCCAATAAAATGATAGATTGGATTATATTACTTTCTCATTTTTAATTTTGGAAAGATAAGATTCCATAAATGACACATATAACAAACGCACCTGAAAATGCTATAGGAAAATTATAAGAAATAAATTATTTCAAGTCTACAAACATGTCTTGTCTTAATCTTTATATAAATTTTTTGAAATTTTCTCAATATAAAGATGCATAATGACATGACTGAAGATGACCCAGAAATATCTGAAGTGTGCAAGGGGGTGGTGAGGATGTTGTGAAGGACTCAATATTTTTCCTTAGGTATATCTGTATAAATATACAGATACACATATAGAAACACAGATATACATCTAGAAAAATACGTATATCAGTGTGTATTTACATCTATCATGAATTTTAACATAACGATTATATTTTAAAGTATTATGGCAAATAACATTAAGTACACCATATCTTGAAATACACTAAATTCACAGCTCAGTAACACCTCATAATGGTACTATAAATTTATCTTAAGTAGGAGTGGAGACAAAAATATAGTACAAGAGAAAAAGATGAGGATTACAGATTAAAAAGATTTTTTTCCATACTGTAAGACTTACTCACTTAGTTGTAAATGATGTCAAATCAAACACAGGCCAAACCCTCCAAAATACTATCCATTGCAAACTTCTGAAGCCTAGAATTTGGTATAAATAAATACTTTTTTTTTTGGAAAATACCATAGTAACTCAAGAAATACATTTGGGAGGAAGATTAATGTTTATCCATCATAACAGCTGGTCTGTGATAGGAGCAGTGCGTCTAAGGAGACCAGGTAACTAACCCTCAAGAAGTTAAAAAGTTGAAGACACTTCCTGTGTACATTTTGTTTGTATACAATTATAAATTCAAGTGGGTAATTTTAATATCTGATGGGTAATTTTTATAATACAATGGGCAATTTTAAGCCATTTCCAGAGGAAGCCTTGATATGTTCTTTCAAACTAAAGTGTGGATAATTTGGCTTAATTCCATCTCTTGGAATAATTTGCATTAGTCTAATTGTGAGTAGATTTATTTAAAGATAGGCTTTAATTTATGTTTCAAAGATGTTGTGAGGACTTAAAAGACTAGTAGTTTTCCTCCATAGGTGTATCTCTGTCTATATCAGAATTTCTTAATCATATACATTTCAAAGCATTGCAATTTTAACCCAAAATACTATATGTTTACATTAGAACAGGACAGATACACTCACACACGTATTGTTGTAACTGAGTAACAGGCATGCCACTTCGTAAAAGCAAAACATAATGAGAACATTAACATTAGGACAGGAGAGACACAGTACAGGACAGTGGCTAGACCAGCCCTCTTGTCAGATTGTGCCAATTTAATTCTTGCTCTGCCATTTCCTAGTTGCATAATTTTGGGCAAGTTAGTTGTCTTCTCTGTGCCTGCAATTTGTGTAAAATGTGGAAATAATTGTATCTGTGTTATCTTGTCCTACAGATCCCAAGAAAGAATCCAAGTCAAGTTTTTAGAACAGAGTCTGACATGGTAAATACTAAGTAAATGTTTACAATTTCTATTATTATCTTCTGAATCCATTAAAAGTTAATCCTGTCTGTGGAAGCATAGTCTCTTTAGCTATTGGGATTAAAAACAAATTTTATTTAAAGGATTGTGGTAAGAGAATTATTCCCTTACACATAGGGAAAATTTTTTTGAAGCTTGTCCATTTTGCTATATTTTGTGTGTGCAGGGACTGAATATATTAATTGTTGTTGTATAACTCCTGGTTGGTCCAGTCTCAGCTTAATTAATGTTGCATTGCTAAGGTTCACTGAGTTTTCCCTTTTGCCCTCAGGAAATGAATAAACAAGTTTATCCAAATAGCTCTTCTCAAAAGCAAAAGGGAAAGAAGAAAAAGAGAAAAACGAAAGATGAAAAGTTGTGTGTGTTCCCCAGCCGGAAAGTTCCTGAGAGAACCGTGAACTGGATTGCCCCTGGGAGGCTGACTGCAGAGGTGCCTCGGAGCAGGGATGGTCTGTGCACGCAGCACTGGTTGGGCAGTAGAAAGGGGAGGCTGCTGTGTGCCTGCCACTCAACCCTCCAAAATACTTCAAACTTCTGATGTCCAGAGGACTGTTATTACATTAGTTTGGGCCCAGAGGGATTCGATTCTTTTCTTTCATTATTCATAAAATGAAAGCTTCAGCCACAGTTTTAAGATTTTAATTTTTCACTCATAAAAAGATGTTTATATAAATGATGTGGAAAACATGTATAATCAACATCTACCTGTACAAATGCTGTGAATATACTTTAATGCTTAGTGTGAATATGTTGGAAAATACATTCTGTTGTTTTAAAACCACTCCACAGCTATTTTTTTTAGGAAATTAATTTCCTGTCCCTCTCCTTTTCCATATTGAGTACCAAATGTAATTTGGAGAGAAGAAACCTGAAGTGCTGCATTTTTATATAAATATGATATATTTTAATTGGAAAACTATAACCAACCAAAGTAATTCCCATATTTCAAAAATAAAAGTAAGTTTATTGGAGTTTTTAAAAAAGTTCCTGTGGGTAAAATTTTCCATTGAATGATGTAAAATGAAACTCTGGCCTATGTACCTATATCGTATTATGTCTTTACCCTGGCATTTCACTATTTGTACTGCTTTTGCAATTGGAAATATTGAGCAAACACTGCTGACACTGCAGAGTTTATCTGTGTATGACATCCATTATAGCACCCCAACTTGGTCTCCTTTGCTTCAATAATGAAGTTTGCTGCAGTCAGTGGAAACAGTTTGATTGGTTTATCGAAGAGACAGCAATGCTTGAGACAAGTTATGTATGTAGCCCAGAAAATGTTATTGGGAAATTGCTCTGGACCGGCTAGGAGTGTACTAGTTTAAACTACTAGGTCAAAAACACCATTTATTTTATTAAAAAATGAAGATTGCAGTGAAGAATTGATGAGACTGTTCTCAGCAAAAAGAAGAGAGGAAGAGGAAGAGGAAGAGGGTGAAGGAAAAAACGCAAGAGGGAAAATGGTGACAATCATAACTAAATTGAATTTGCACTGCCAGCCTGTAAAATTTCTTATCTGGTATAAATCTGTATTAATCACAGTGTAACAACTATCTCCTCCACACAAAACACACTCAGCTATCCTGCTGTTCAATGGTATCTTTCCTCTTCTGAATTCCTCTAGACTAACGGTTCTCAAAATACAATCCTCAGATTGGCAGCTTTAGCATCATCTGGGAAATTGGTGGAAATGAAAATTCTTAGACTGCACCTTAGACAGCCTGAGCGCCCCCCCACCCCCCCCGCCAGCCTGTGTGCTAACAAGTCCCTCAGTGTTTCTACCAATACTCAAGTGTGAGGAACACTGCGGTAAGACAATGACCCCATACAAATAAATGAAGCACATAATTTTATGCCCATTTCTTCTTCTTCTTCTTCTTTTTTTTAAATTAACATTCAGTTTATATCCATATCCAGATAAAAATGTCTTGAAGACAGGGACATATTTACTATATAGATGAAACAGAACTTTTGGCCATAACTGCAAATTCTATAAAGCCTTGTTTTTATGGTGGAAAGACATTTCTATGCGCATTCTAGGGTGCATTTTTCAATGTTCTTAACTCACTTCATAAAATTTGGCAGCCCAAATGTGAGATCCCTTTAAGCCTAAAGTTTCTGTAGAGTAACAATGATAAAACAAAACAATACTGTCATAGGATGAGTTTTTATTTTCAAATTTATGCTCAAACACAAATACTCAATGTAACAATTTAAATATTTCAACGATATGATCCAGAAATTCCTTTCCACCTACAGGGATTCATAAGAGTAACGTTTCCTCCTAACACCATCATCCCGTCGTCCTTATTTTATAGACTCCCATTTCAGTTAGAAGGGAAAATTAGTTTTCTTAAGAAAGCACATCCATTATCTTTCTATTCTCTAATGTATATGTTACTTTCATCCCAACCATAATCACAAAGACAAAGGCAGTCAAGTACAATAAAGCTAATTCTTTCTGTGGCTCATCCAAGATTTGGTTTTATTTTGATGGCATCAGGGCCATGGGCAAGGAAGTTTTGATGTAATAAATAACTATACTGTCAAGTATTTTTTCCTCTGGCAGTTTCATATTTTAATTTAGACTTTTAATGTTTCTTTGTCCATTCATAATTTTTTCGTTTCTAACTTGATGTCACCTTATATTTTATTTTTGAAGCTTTTTATGTAGTTTTTACCCTCATGCCTTCCCTACATGTTGAGACTTTTAAAATACGACTTATCTAATCAATCATATCATACTATAGGAGCCACCACATTCTGAGATGATGTGCTTTCCTTATTTTAACTTGCACTTAAGAGAACACTCAGGTATCATTTCTGTCCTAAAGTTGATAAATAATGGTACAAAAGGATAATAAATGTTTTTATTGTAATTAACAATATGTTTTGTTGTTATATCACAGTGTGTTTAAAATTCCCCAAGAGGTTGTTTATTCGGAATGAGTCCTTTCATTTAATATTCATATTTTATAAACTTCCATTTCTTATTTTTAAAAATTATGTTTGGTTTCATATTTGCAGCCAATTGGAAGATATCCAATTATTTGAAAAATACTTCTTGTTTACTCAGAATATATCCCTTCATGGAAAGTTAGAATTTACATTTTATAAACACTTCACATTAAAGAAAACTGTGTGATCTTGTGACAAAATGTTTCCAAAATACTTAATGAATACTTACTAGTGATGTGTGGAGCATAACATCACACCTAAACTTGTGTGTATGTAAGAGATTTTCTTTGCATATATGCATAGGATTTCTTACAGAAATGTAAATATTTAGTGTTTTTCTCTTACACTTATCACTGAATTCTAAACAATGATTATGTGAGCAATACAGTTTTCACTAGATCAGAGGAACATTATGTATTTATTAAAAGAGCTTTCTTCTTTCTGCAGTGGTAGGCTTATACCATCAACTCTGTGATTTTGAATATATGAAAAGAGCTCCCAGTGTATTATGGGATCAAGGGGATAATTTCAGGCATGGTTTATTTATGATTTAAAGTTTCAGAGAAAAATTCCTTTGTTCAATAGAAATACAGAATGCTATCACTATGTAAAACAAAGCAATGTTCTTTGTTGAGTTGCTCTGGCTTTAAATATTTCACAAATTAAAGAAAAAATTATGAGGTATTATAGATTCACATGCATTTTAGGAAATAGTAGTGAGATTCCCATATACTCTTAGGCCAGTTTTTCCCAATGGTAGCATCTCACATAACTACAGTACAATATATTAACTAGGAAACTGACATTGATACATATTGTCAACCTTATTCAGATTTTGCAAGTTTTGTATGAGCTTTGTGCATGTATGTATATGTGTAAATTTATGTAGTTATGTGCAAATTTACATGTTTAAGTTGATGTAACCACCAACACAGTCACGACACAAACAATTCCATCACCAGGATTACTTTTGCTATGGTTATGTAATCACAGCCACCTCCTGTCTTTCCACACCTCCCTAACCACTGACAACCGCTAATCTGTCCTCTATTTCTAGAATTTTATTTCAAAACTGTTGTATAAGTGGAATGCTACATTATATAATCTTTTGATATTGGCTTTTTTTTTTTTTTTTTTTTGCTCAGCATAATTCCTTGAGATCCATCCAAGATGTTGCATGTACAAATAGTTTTGTTCCTGCATCATCCATTTAATGACACGCCCCTTGAAAGGCATTAAATTGTTTCTAGTATAGAATTTATTACAAACAAAGTTGTCACAAACATTTCTGTATAGGATTCTGTGTGAATACAAGTCTTCATTTTGGTGGGATAAGTGGAGGTTTTTAGTAATGCAATTGTTGGGTCACATTGTAAGAAAGCATGACAAGAAAAGAACAACCTATAACAAATTAATTCCAAATAAATGTTGATGATTTTGTATTAAAAAAAGAGTAACAAGATAGAATTATATGTTTTATTCTGATTCATTAACATGGTGAAAATATTAACAAAAAGCTTTAATTTTTAATCTGGTTTTCTCATGAGCTTTGTAAAGTGAATACTTAAGCAATGAATCTTCTATTGGTGTTGGGGAAGTATAATTTTTTTAAAAAATTTATTTATTTAAGTAATCTCTACACCCAGTGTGAGGCTTTAACTCATGACACTAAGATCAGGAGCCACATGCTCTTCCAACTGAGCCAGCCAGGTGCCCTGGGGAAGTATAATTAAAATCTCTTCCCAACTCGAAAAACCTTTCCACAAAGTTAGAAGGGAAAGAAAACAATTTTACTATTGAATAAGCATTAAACTGGAATGTGATGGGCATCACAGGTAATCCTCTAAAGATACTGAAGACAGAATAAATGTCATCTTTTCATATAGCCAAGGATACAACCCATCATTTACATGTTCTCAGGACGAACAATAACTACCTCTCAAGAAAAGGGACTTGACAGTACCATTTGTCACATGGAGTTCATCCTAAATTCACCTGGTGATTGGAGGTAACCAACCACCTGTGTTAGCCAATTGGCTTTATCTAAAGGAAAAATAAACCCCTCCTATCTTTATAATGGAAGTTAATTTTGCAACAAGGGGCTAGAGAAATTTAGGCTCTTCTCCCACAGACTGGGATATAAGGTCTCTTCCTTCCTTAATGATTACATTTCAAAGAGATGGTTCCTAGGTTCTTGAGAAAGGCCATTCTGAGCTGCTAAGCTGGTGAAGAGGTTTATTTAGCCTTTAAAAAGATTTACATGCTTTTGAAAGTAATAAAGACCTTATAATTACATGTATTCTAAAGTAACAGCTCTATGAAAAGGGAGGGGGTGGGGAGTCTCTTCCCTTATTTTCAATGGGGAAAGTTACACTTCTTATTTTTAATTCATATTTATCCTTACAGGGCACATTTTAACTAGATCTCACAGGTTTAACACACATTTGCTTTAGTATTATTGCTTTCTGTATTCTCTATTTCGATTTTGTTTTCTCTTCAACTCGTGTTATTTCAGAAATGTTTGATTTTTCACTAATATTATAATCTATAAAAATGAAGTTTAAGCTATTAATTAGTATTATAGATGCATCTAGTTATAAAATTATTTTCCTATATGGAGCAAGGTTTTCTGTTTTTATTTCTTTATGTTTTCTTTTTTATATTTCACATTTGATCTAGACTTTCATTTTACCTTTCTCATTCTCTTAATCAAGGAGATGGATAAAATGTAGTAATTCTTTCATGATTTACTGTGATTTATATAGTTTAAAATAATTTTTTTAACATTTATTTATTTTTGAAGGACACAGAGAGACAGGGCACTAGTGGAGAAGGGGCAGAGAGATAGGGAGACACAGAATCTGAAGCAGGCTCCAGGCTCTGAGTTGTCAGCACAGAGCCCAATGAGATGCTTGAACCCATGAACCATGAGATCATGACCTGAGCCAAAGTTGGAGGCTTACCTAACTGAGCCAGCCAGGTGTCTCATCATTTATCTAGTTTTAAATTTAAAGTTTAATGCTTATAACCATGTAAATGTTATCCACAATTATATTCATTGTGTAGCGTTTTTTTTTTAATTTAATTTTTAAATGATGAGTTGAATTCTTACAGGTTGACAACATTTGGTTCCTTTATGTGATTAAAATGTTTGAGTTATGCTCAAAAAAATCATCTGCGTAGATAATCCTTCACAGTGTTCTGCATTTAGCATTGTTGTGATGAAGACTGAAGCAGGCAATTTTGCCACACTTACACATACTTGTTTTTCCTTAATTGTAAATTAATGTTAAAACAAAAATAATTTCTAGGCAGCTTTCTTTAATCTTATGAGAAGAAATGCTCTCTCATCCAGTCTAAACAATTTTTCCTGGGTGTTCTACACCCCCTATAATGTCAACTTCTTTTCTTTTTCTTTAAGATAGCAACACTTCAAGTTTTTAAACCAGACTTCTGTTTCTCCAACACGTGTGTGTGTGTGTGTGTGTGTGTGTTTCTGGCCAAACTCTTTGAAAGGGCAGTTTCTCTCCCATTTGTTCATTAGCCCACAATAATTATTAAAAAAATTTTTTTTAACATTTATTCATTTTTTGAGAGGCAGAGTGAGACACAGAGTATAAGCAGGGGTGGGGCAGAGAGAGAGGGAGATACAGAATGTGAAGCAGGCCCCAGGCTCTGAGCTGTCAGCACAGAGCCCGATGCGGGGCTTGAACTCACAAACTGTGAGATCATGACCTAAGCCAAAGTCGAATGCTTAACCAACTGAGCTACCCAGGCACCCCCACAATAATCGTTCTTAATCTGGCTTCCATCCCACTACTCCATTGGAATTACATTTGGTAAGGTCATCAATAACCTTTAAAATTCTGGATCTAATTATTTGACATTGCTGATAATGTCCACACCCCTTTGGCATGAATTATAACAATTTCTCCTGCATCCTTAGCTCTTCCCCTGTTAATATTACTGTCCTGACTCCTCTTCCTCTAGTCACACTTTCAGTGCTTTTATTTTCCTCCAAAATTTCTTTTTACACTTCACATGTTGTCATAATCACTCTTTCACATGATAACATTAGTGGGATATGGTAATAAAGTTACTTAAGTAAAACTATTCATTGAAGATGTTTTAAGTTGTTACAATATTAACTCATGATAGATATGAGCTGAAGTTGCAAAAAAGTAATGCATAAAGATAATGAAATAGAATATAATTAAAATTGGAAATAATTATACATCAGTGTGAGAATGGATAAGTAAAAATAGTATATGCATATGAAGCAGTAATATAATAATTAATGAATGAACTTAAGGTACATCGGTTGATATAGAAACATCTCAGATATATATGATTAAATACAAAAAGCTGGTCATACAAAAAGACCTTCAGTATTCTAAATTTATATAAATTAAAAACATAAATAGTATTATAGATTTAAACATACACAAACTGGTAAGGGTAGATAAATACCAAATTTATAATAGTGGTTGCTTCACTAGTAGGGAGAGGAATGATTATGAGTGATAAAAAATAAATTTCAGTTTTATTAAATATGAATTAAATTATTATAAATTTAATACAATTTATTTTTATTAATAAATATAATTTTATGATATAATAAATAAATATAATTTAATATAAATTAAAATATTAAATTTCAGCAAATATTAAATATTGCTTCTTAGGAGTTAAAATATCTTAATATGATAAAATATTAGTATTTGATAATCTTGGTTAAAGTGTTGCACAGGTGAATGTTACATGAGTCATTATATTCATTGATAATTTAAAACTTCTTTCACTTTAAAAAAAATAGTGTATAAGTGTGATAATATAAACAGGAAATATTTGGCTGTAAAGGGCAGCAGAAAACACAGGTAGAGGTTGAAATGGGATGTGGAATTAGGGGTAAAACACTTTTCAGAATGGGACTGCCTAGTGCATGTTTGTATGACTGCTGGAAACACCCAACAGAAAGGGAGTGATGAGTAAGACACAGAGTGCAATGACACAAATTTCAAATGACCCAAAGAGAGAAGTCCTTGAGAGGGCTGGAGGGAAGCGATAATGTTGGCACAGTAAGAACTCAGTAAATGTAGGCTGGATGAATGAGTAAATGACCCATTAAATGCTCTTAAGCAATCCCTCTGGGTGTGCCATAATTACCTTTCAACTGTCCAAAACAATTAAAAAGTTGGACCACTTTCCTCATGCTCACAAGTTCACTATGTTCTTTTTCTTTTAAAGCAAGGAATATACCTTTCTGTTTATAAGAGACAATAAAAGTATAGAGTTCGTTTTCAGACACTGGTTTATATATTTATTGAGCACTCAGATTCTAGATGTTGTAGGCATCAGAGAGATAGCAGTAAAAAGCATAGACAAATAACTCTATAATACATTATTAGGTGATGATGCAAGGAAAATCATATGTGGGTAAGACGATAGATGAGATGCAATGTTGGTTTGGTTGGGTGCTTAGGAAAATCCCGGTTAAGAGGTGACATTTAAACAATATTAAATAAAATGAGGGAAGGGGTCCATGTAACTGGAGAACTTACTTCAGTAACTTCTTTTGAAAAGTATAAAGGGTCCATTTTGGTCTTCACATGTCCTTCACAAGGGAAGGGATGAGGTTGTTAGATGGCAGTTCTTTTTTTCTTACAACCTGGACATGTTCCTCAGCCTGTTTTGGTTTCCTGTGCTTCAGGCAGTGGAACATTCTAATTCCAAGCTCATTTTCATCATTTTTGTTACCTCTTTTATCTTTTCAAACACCAGGATTGTGTTTTTTTTCCTTTTAATTTAAACACTTCACTGAGGTTGGGTAGAAGACATATTTATCTCTTGTATTAAAGTTACCCAAAAGGTTATTTTAGTCTGAAGTTTTTCCTTATCGTAGGGAAGTTTTTACTATAATATATTTGATCATCTCTTCTCTATTTCTTTTTACATATTAAAGGAATCTTGTCTCCTGATCAACGAAAAATATACACTTGGACCAAGGACTCATTCCTTTAAATTTACACTCAGGAGCCTTTTCTATCATCAGTTATCTCTTTTTCTCCTTTCTCCAGCCTCTGTTCTTGCATATTTATCATACACATGTGCTTGCCATTCACACCTGCATCAAGAGATCTTTAATGCATTTTATTATTTGCGTACAAAAGTAACAGTGTCATCAGCTCCAAGTTTCTTGATTCCATTCAATCTACTTCTTTTTGACTTCTAATAGCATTCTCAAGTTCATCAGTGAGATTCTAGTTACCAACTCTAAGATATTTTCAAATTTGTATTATTTGATACCTTTTAAAGCCTACCCTTTTGCTTGAAATTCCTTCTGTTACCTCTTGGGAAACAGCTATCTTGTTTTATTTCATCAGAAATCAGTGGTAGATTGGTCTTAATTTCCTTTGTAGTTTTCTCTGCCTTCACTTCACTTAAGTGTTTGTTTTCACAGAGTATTATTTTTATTTTTCTTCTCTTCACTTCAAATTTTGACCTAGGCAAGTATACTTAATCCAATTATTTCAAGTATACAATAACTTCCAAATTTATAGCTCATTTAGAATGATTCTGTTGAGCTCCAACAGTCTCTTGAAATGTTTGTGCCCTAAAGGCAACTAAAAATAATAGGTAAAAAGGAAATGGCTCCCTACAATCTTTTCTTCCAATCAAATCTGCTACCTCTTTCTTTCTAAGTCCTGGTTAATGTATTTAATCCGCAACTAGTTTCCTGAAAAATCATCTGGATCCATTCTAGATTTTTCTGTTTCAATAGCCTCTAATCCAAATCATACTAAATCATCCTGATTTCTATCTAATTAATAGAGTTTAAAACCTACTCTTTTCAAATCATATCTCCAATGCCCTTGTTCACCTGGAATAAAGTAATATAGTCATAGTCTTTTGGTTTCCACTGTTGATCTCTTCTAACCCATACTACACATAGCCTCTAGGTTAACATTTACAAAACACAAAAATAATCATATCGATCAAGTCATATTGACTTTCACTGTTTTATTTAAGTTAAAAATCTGAATTGTTTAAAATAGTATACAAGGCCAACAGACACATGAAAAGATGCTCAATGTCACTCCTCATCAGGGAAATACAAATCAAAACCTCAACGAGATAGCACCTCACGCAGGTCAGGGTGTCTAAAATGAACAAATCAGGAGACTAAAGATGCTGGTGAGGATGTGGAGAAACAGGAACCCTCTTGCACTGGTGGGAATGCAAACTGGTGCAACCACTCTGGAAAAGAGTGTGGAGGTTCCTCAAAAAATAAAAATAGATCTACCCTATGACCCAGCAAGAGCACTGCTAGGAATTTACCCAAGGGATACAGGAGTGCTGATGCATAGGGGCACCCCAATGTTTATAGCAGCACTTTCAACAATAGCCAAATTACGGAAAGAGCCTAAATGTCCATCAACTGAAGAACGGATACAGAAGATGTGGTTTATATATACAATGGAATACTACTTGGCAATGAGAAAGAATGAAATCTGGCCATTTGCCGCAACATGGATGGAACTGGAGAGTGTTATGTTAAGTGAAATAAGTCAGGCAGAGAAAGACAGACACCATATGTTTTCACTCATATGTGGATCCTGAGAAACTTGACAGAAGAGAGTTTCTGTCATGGGGGAGGGGAAGGGGAAAAAAAAGTTACAGAGAGGGAGGGAGGCAAACCATAAGAGACTTAAATACTGAGAACAAACTGAGGGATGATGGGGACTGGGGGAGAGGGGAAAGTGGGTGATGGGCATTGAGGAGGGCACCTGTTGGGATGAGCACTGGGTGTTGTATGGAAACCAATTTGACGATAAATTATATTTAATGTAAAATAAAATACTATACAAGTTCCTATTATGTTTACTGACAGTCTCTATAGTCTGATCTCTTTCTGCTCCATTTCTTAAAAAAATATCATTTCTCTTCATATTAATTAACCCTGAATGTGTCATGCTTGCTTCTGATTTATGTTGCTCATGGTATTACATCTACCTGAAATTATTTATCCTCCTCTTTTCCTAGATATCTCCCACTCATCCCTCACAGCAGAGCATGGAAACACCTCTAGAAAGACTTCCCTGATATCTATACACTTCCATTTCCCATACTATTGCTTGGGTTATCAATAATATCTTGTATTTCCATGGTGACTCCAGGGAACCATTATCAGAGCATTTGTGGTGTGATATTCTTTTTCACCGTTATTTTTTGCTAATGTATCTATCTCTCCCTACTAGATGTTAAGCTGCTTAATATCAGGAATATATCCTTTTTAAATGTTTTAGTTTGAAATAATTTTAGGCTTACAGAAGTCTTACAAAAATCACTCACCCAGTTTTCTTTGATCTAAACATCTTGCATACCACAGCATATTTATCAATACTAAGAAATTAGCATTGTTATAATAGTAGTAATTAAACTAAAGACCTTATTCAGATTTCCTCATTAGTTCCACTATGGCTTTTCACTTTACATCTCTCAATTGCAAACTCCAGCCTCCTGTTTAGTCACCAGATTGTACCTTATTCTGTTTCCTTAGTCATTCTTTCACCCACACTGAGTCTTTCAAACATGTTTTTACATTTCCCATCAAGTGTTAACCTTTTCCTGTTCTATTTTTCCTTCCTGATTTATAGTTTTATTTCTGTACAATATCTTATTTGGGTTCCTATATGGAGGGTAAATTGCCACACATGACCAAACCACCATGGATAGCTAGTGGTACAATCATGTAGAGTATTATAGAATAAAAATGAGCTTGGTTTGGTGTGAAAATAGAAAAAAATGGGAAGAGCTAACCTTCTGCATTTGGATGAGATACTGAAGAAACAAGGGTTTGACAATGCCCAAGAACTCCAATTCGTTGAAATGTTGTTCTGTGTAGTTGATTAGAAAATATTTATAAATCACATGGCGGGGGATGATGTGGAGAAATCATCTATATCTATGTCTGTCTATCTATCTATCTATCTATCTATCTATCTCTATGAATTAATTACTATTCTCCTCTTGAAGCTGAGGACATAGCAGAAGATAACTAAATCTGTTATTCACATTCATATGTAACAGTAAGTGAAAATACAGAAAGTCTTTCTTTTTTTTTAAATTTTAAAAAATATTTATTTATATTTGAGAGAGACAGAGACAGAATGTGAGTGGATTAGCGGCAGACAGAGAGAGGGAGACACAGAATCCAAAGCAGGCTCCAGGCTCCGAGCTTGTCAGCACAGAGCCTGAGCCTGACGTGGGCCTTGAACTCATGGGCCGTGAGATCATGACCTGAGCTGAA
This sequence comes from Panthera tigris, assembly GCF_018350195.1. Lineage (NCBI taxonomy): Eukaryota > Metazoa > Chordata > Mammalia > Carnivora > Felidae > Panthera > Panthera tigris. Next base: position 135,355,496 of record NC_056661.1, read on the forward strand.
GTCGTACACTCAATGGACTGAACCACCCAGGGGCCCCCTGGAAAGTCTTTGAGTCTGGCCCTTGTTTGGTAATATTTTTCTACAAACAGTATTTAAGTAAGAAAGTAACAGAAAATAGAGACAGCAAGGGAAGCTACTCTACAAGGGAACCAAATCATTTAGTATAATCATTTAGCACAAGGGCTGCCATTTTTTTTTTCTATAAAAGCCCAGACAATAAATATTTTAGGCTTTGTGGCCAAACAAATAGTTACAACTATACAACTTTGTCATCATAGCAGGAAAATAGCCAGACAATACCTAAACAGATGGACATTACTGTGTTCCAATAAAACTTTATATACAAGAATAGGTAGAAGGCTAGATTTGGCTCAGGGGTGGTAGTTTATCAACTCATAATTTAGCACAAATAGGTTATATGTAAGAAGAAATCATTTTCACAGTACACAATAATTTAAGGACAACAGGATGAATGCTAGAAGCACTTAAAGTCCAAGTGCTGTTTCCTAATTCACTATTTGGCATTCCCCACCATAGAAATGAAAACATACCAGTCATCTATAAACCACGGATTTTAGCAATAATTTAAGTGACATTAAGGGATCTTACAAGCCATAAGAAATACTGTAATGCTTTTGCTATAATGATTTGCTATAATGATTTTCTTTTAAGCAATAACTTAATTTTGTCCATTTGTCAATGAGCATATAAAAATGACTGAATTTTGTTCGTATTTTCTTCCTATTTCTATTCGTTATTTAGCATTTCACTAGGAAGAGAGGGTCAAAAGGAGATACTTTGTCCTGTTATCCTGTGTATAGATAAGGAATTCCTTATACTATCCCTTGCTCTTTAATCCTTTCAGCAGGTAGGATATTGCCATGAAATGCTCTTAAAGAGAAAAAAATAAAGCAAAAAAAAAAAAAAAAACAAACCCTAAAGCATCTTTCTGTATGTTACTATTATTCAGTATTGGTGATGATGTTAACAGTAGTAGAGGGTAAAATGGTGGGACTAAGTTATTCTAATTTGCCTTTTTTTTTTTGTCTCTTGTTTTTATTTTTTACTTTTTGTTTGTTTTTATTTTTTATTTAAATTACTTTGATATGTGTTTGCATTTGGGGGCAGAAAAGGAGAAAGTAGTATATAGTAGGAATAAAATTGTCATAAAATCTTTTTGCATTCTGATAATATATTGAAAATAATAGTACTAATATAACTTAGATGCTTTGGCCAAATTTATAACATGGAAGAGATGAGTAAAGTAGCATTATCCTTTAGGGGAAGCTCTGTAATTTCTTAAGTATGAAACCATTTCTATTTCTAAACTCTTTCCTAATGTTCCCTCTTATACCAAGACTTTGGCTATGAAAGACTGGAAATGTTTTGAAATCAGAAAATTACATGATTTATGGAATTAATTTTTACTAAGCCCAGATTATTCTTCCAAATTATTCCTAAAAGTGAGCATCTGGCCATTAACTAGTCTAGCATGTTATTTTCTGAAATCCACTCTTCAGTTTCCTATATATGGCATGGTTGTGAAAACCGACTAGAAGCCTTGGCTACAGAAATTCAAACACCCTGAATTGGGGGGAACTCTTCAGTGATCGTAACAATATAGACACTTTTAGAAACAAGACTAATGTGGAGTGAATTTGGGGAAGTCTCTAGAAGAAAAATATATGACATATATTTACTAAACTAGTGTTAAGTACTTTAAAACAGAATGAGTATAGTTGAAGAACAGATTTGAATTTTATTTATTTATTTATTTATTTATTTATTTATTTATTTAACGTTTATTTATTTTTGAGACAGAGAGAGACAGAGTATGAACGGGGGAGGGGCAGAGAGAGAGGGAGACACAGAATCGGAAGCAGGCTCCAGGCTCTGAGCCATCAGCCCAGAGCCCAACGCGGGGCTCGAACTCAAGGACTGCAAGATCGTGACCTGAGCTGAAGTCGGACGCTTAACCGACTGAGCCACCCAGGTGCCCCCAGATTTGAATTTTAATAGCATAAATGGACACCAAGAATGTCATGCTGCTACGAAATGGATAAAAAAATTTTCAACTGGAACCTTGACCAACAAGTGACTTTTCCATCAATATGAATTTAAAATGCACCTCTGTTTATAGCAGCCAGCAGAGAGAATTCAATTACAGACAGTATAGCCCACAAAGAGTTAATTATTATGGAAAGACAAAATGTTGTAGAATTGTGCATTCATTTCTTTTAATGAAAACTTTTTTGCATTTTTATGCCCTCCTTATTCATAGTTATGAGTACTTAAATTAAAGGAAGCTTTAAGTTGGTTAAAACAAACACCTACAAAAAATAGTAAAGAGTGAATAACGGACTGAAAATGAAGGACACAGCCAACAACATTGGACATGGTGAATGAGTCACTTGGACCTCCCAGAAAAGATCAGGGAAATCTAGAATTTGGATGGAATAAAATAGAGGCTTCTTGATTAATCATATATGATAAGAGTTTCCACCAAGTTGTTAGAGAGACATAGGAAATATAAATCATAACTAAGTATCTAACAAGCAAAGAGAGAAGCATAAATAACCATCTATCATAAATAACTATCTAGCAAGCAAAGACAGAAAGAAATAACAACAATAACAAAAAACCCAGCACACCCAGATAATTCACAGGGAAATTCTATTAAACTTAAAAGACTGATAATTCCAATGATCGCAAATTAAGGAAAACTTAAATGAATTCTGTAAAAACAATATAAAAGTGATAATTAAACTGGATAAATAACACATCAAAACTTGATAGATTAATCTCACTATAAATATTCATGAAACATCCTGAAAATTCCTAAAGAGAATAAAAACAAACTGAATCCACTATCTACATTAGTAAACAATGCATCTTGACTAAATGGAAAAGGATGTTGACAAAATCCAATATCAATTTCCAACTAAAATGATTAGCAAAATACAAATTGTTGGACACTTACACACATACACATACACATAATTATTCAATGGAGAAATACTAGTGACAATCCCACTAAGGTCAGGGACAGGGCAACATTCTGACAATTTCTACTTCTATGGAACATTTTTTGGAGATATTAGCTGCTATGATTAAAGAGAAATCAATAAAAGCCATAATAATTAGAAAAAGAATACAATGAGTTATATTTGTAGATGATAAAATAATATACCTAAAACTTCAGGACTAACTCCTATACACAAGGGAAAAATAATTTGGTAATGTACCATGATATAAAATACATCTACAAAAATGAATAAGAAAGTAACAAGTACTCTCATTCATTGCCGTCTTTCACTTTGGAAGACCGTTTTGCAGTTTCTTCTAAAGTTAAACATAAACTTAACCCAGGAATCACACTCCTAGTTGTTTACTCAAGTAAACTGTAAAATATGTCCACACAAAAGTCTATATGCTAATGTTTGTTGCAGCCTTAGTTATAATAACAAAAAATACAAACAGATGAAAAAAAAGTGGAAGGAACCAAGATGTCCTTCCACAGCTTCAATGGGTGAATGGATAAACAAATTGTGGTACATCCATACAACAGAATAGTATTTAGCCATAAAAGTAATGGGTCATTGATTCATGCAGTAACATACGTGAAAAGTTATTCTGCAAAGAGAAAGAAGTTAGGCCAACAAACTACATATTTTATGATTCTGTTCATGTGATGTTTCAGAATAGACAAATTTTGTAAGGACAGAAAATATCAGTGGTTGCCAGAGAGTAGAGGACTAGGGTGGTTGTTAACAAACTGAATGAACAAGAGAATTTTAAAGTGAAGGAACTAATCTGTATGGAACAGGAGTAGTAAATGCCATACCAATGAACTGTACATTATAAAAGTGAAATTTAATATACACCAACTAAAACAACAAGAAATCAACCACTACTGAATGGAATGCACTTTGACAAAAGAATGTAACAATATTACAAATGTATGGCATAACTTCACATAAATGATTGGGGTAAAAAAGGAGCTGATGCAATTAATTTTGTAAAATGATGTTTTGACTGGATAATGTAAGTGTAAAAACTAAAGAAATTATACCGAAATACTTTACTCTAGTTGGCAAATTTGTTTCTCATAGAGATATGGGTTAACAACTCTGAACTACTTTTCAAGCATATGAGGGCTAAACAAACATGTAATAAGTGGTGGGAGCCAAGTTTCTTACTATCAGAAAGGGAAATTATAAGTAAGTGAGAAAATAGGCTGGAATAAAATTTGTGGTATTGGATTAGAGTCAAAGATATCAGTACGTACTTATATTAAGATTGATGGATAGATACAGAAATGATTGTGTGTGTGTGTGTGTGTGTGTGTGTGTGTGTGTGTGTGTGTATGGTTTAATATACACTGAGAGGGCCTAGAAGCAATGACACCCAAGTAGTAACAAACAAACCTAACGTCCTGATCTTGGTTCCTAAAAACTATCCTCTCATTAAATGAACCAGGTCCTTGGAGAAATGACTGACTCCAGGTGGGAACAGAAGAGTAAAATGTAAGCCTGGATTCTACTTTTATGTCCGAAGTTTGATATACAACTTACTTCAGAAAGTAAGTAAGTGCTTAAAAATGTAGAAGTAGTTTGAAGAACCTTTACTGGTTCAATGTGGGACAATTTTAGCATGAAAATAATTATGATAATAATGGATTTTAACATAATGAATTAAAATGAATGCATTAATCCACACGGGTAATTTTTAGAAAATAAATTAAACCACTAGGCAAGAATAAAAAACTCTTTATGGAAGATGGGTTAACTAATTAATGTAGAAGAAATGGCCATTGGCTAAATTGTATGGGGGAATGGGATATTCACTCAGTCTCAGTATCACCCCACAGATTACATGTTAAGTAGATTGGGAAAGATACCTTTATAATGGATACCATCTTAACTAAGTGATTAACCTTAACATCACCAATAATGGGATAACATTGACATCATATAGCATTTTTGCCAACATTTAAAAAATCTAAATCTAATCAGAATGAAGCAATTAAACATTCTAATTTGAGACTCATTCTGTAAAATGTCTGGCCTGGATTCTCAAAAAATAAAATAAAATAAAATAAATGTACTGAAAACCAAAAAAGGCTTAGAAATGGTTTCAGTTTAAAATAACCTAAAGAAACATGATAGTTAAATACAATATGATATGTGAATTTTCCAATACAACTTCAATGGACATTATTGAGAAATTTTGAATAAGGTCTTTATAATAGAGTGTGCTGTCAATGCCTAAATTTCCTTAGGCATGATCATTGTATTGGGCTTAGGCTTATGTAAAAAAATGGCATTGTTCTTAGGAAGCAAAGCTAAAATGTTTAGGGGAGAGGTGTCATAATGGTCCAGAAAAAGAAAAGATTCCTTTCTCCTTCTATCATCTATCTGTCAACAGAGACAGGAGTGAAGAAAGAGAGATAGAGACAGACCAAAATATAGAAACAAATATAAAGTATATGTGACAAAATGTTAATAATTGATGAACCTATGTGAAGATATATGAGTGTTTACTACACTAGTCTTTCAGCTTTGCTAGAGGTATGAAGTATCTCAAAAACAAGTTTTGGAAAAATAATATATTAACATTTATTTCACTTTTTGTGTATTTTTGAGCAGTGAGACTAATATTCTCTGAAAATCTTAGAAGGAATCCTGATACATAGGGGCACCTGGGTGGCTGAGTCAGTTAAGCATCTGACTCTTGATATTGGCCCAAGTTATGATCTCACAGTTCATGAGTTTGAGCCCAGCATCAGGCTCCATGCTGATATTGTAGATCCTGCTTGGGATTCTCTCTCTTCTCTCTCTGCCCCTTGCCTGCTCCCTAGCTCTCCCTCTATCTCTCAAAAATAAATAAATAAATAAATATTTAAAAAAGAAAGAACTCTGATATATAAACAGATATAGCAATTTACTGGGTTGCAGCAGGTCTCCCAGGCAACCACCAACTTGTCCTTTCATTCATGGTCTCTGAGATAACTTTAAGGAAACCTATGTCTTTAGACCCTTTTTAATTAAAAATAAACTTACCATTTTGTTACACCATTTAAAGTGGCAGAAAAATATGCAGTCTTTGTAAGAGGATTTTCAATAAAATCCTTTAAAAATGTTTACATTTGACACTTAAAGGGATATTACTCCAACTTTGGGGAAATAGTCACTTAAAAACAATATCACTAATGTACACCGCTAACGTACAACTGGCAACATTCTCATTACTTTGCATGAATAATCCATAAATCCAATCACAGACCTGTAAAACAAATTTTTAGTTTTCAAAAATAAACTCAATGATAGTTATATTGATAGTAAATGACAAAGCCAATGTTCAACCAATATGTTTGTTTTAAATCATTTTCTCTTATCTATACATACAAAGAAATCCTAATTTTTTAAAAATTTTAGGATGCAAGATTATACAATATGGTTTAACATTTGAAAAATAAGGCATACTAATATAAGACAAAATTAAATTGGGTTCTTTCCACTCTACCTACTAAGTTTTGGAATTGCTTTTGAAAAGATCTGGTCTACTGAGGTCCTGTCTATAGGAATAAAAAACTTGACAGAGTATTTGAATGAGGGGCTCTATAGTCAGGTAGTTCCATAACTTGTCTTTAGTGGAGTTAATTTCTCAAAACTAAGATATTGGAACAAGACAGGTTTTACCTTACAATATTCATACTTTGCTCTTATTTTCCAAATAATCACCACAGAATGTTCTATTGATCTTTGTTGATAAATTAAATTCTCTAGATACCACAGTGTGTATTATATTGGCATCTTAAGGCGTTCATAACTTATACCCTTACTGTACATTAGTCTTTATTTTATATACTACTTTAATAAATAGAAATTTCAAAGAGAATGAGATAAATACCTCCTCTCTTACATACAGCATACTCTCCCTCTCATACATGCAACTTGATTTTTAACAAACATAAGCTTCAGTAGCACTTCTTAATTCTTTAGATTGTTGGTAATTGTATATTCACTGTCTGTTTAGTACACTGGTAAGAATAAGTTTTAAAAAATATAAATAAAGCTGGTAAATGTTATATGTATTTTATTCAAAGTTAAAGATTTTTTCATTTTGTATCCTAACTAACTCAGTAAGGAAAAGTGGTTTCTAAACAACAAAGTGAGGGTAATACAACTATCTAAAGGAAATGTTTACAAAAAATACATGCTGGTGGAGCATCTGAAAAATATTGATCTTAGCAAATGGAACAACACATTGATCTCGGAAGAATAAAGGGGCACTGAGAGCCATAAAAACAGTTGGAGAGGAATCTTAGCAATAAAGAAGGGCACATCCTACTGACAGAATTGAAGGAAGGTTGAAATGTGAAAGCACAGAAATATTTTAAGGCGAAATCACAAGGTAGTTTTAATTTGAAAGTATAAGGCAAGGTCATCAGTGAATAATAAAGTATGAATGTTTTAAGGAAAGCACTGAAGTGAAGAAAAAGTGCTCAGCTAGGTGGATTTTAGTTTTAGCTAAGTATATAAATAGTGAGGATTTGAGAAATCACTAGATACCATGGAGATTAAGTTTTCTTATATGTAAAATAAAGAGCAGTGATAGCCACACTCCAGTCATAGGACTGCTACAAAGATCCATCGGGGATCTTGTTAAGCAATACATATTCTTGAATCTTTCTCCCAGAGGAATTCTGTTTTAGGCAGCATCAGATTTGGAATGCATTGGATCAAACAGCTGTTAAGGTCTAAATAGCCAGCATACTTCCCAAGATATATTCTATTAAACAAACGAACAAACAAACAAAAAGCAGAATCATGGAAAATTCCAGGCCACACTGAGAACAACAGAATATGGTAAGCTTTTCTTATTAGAAAATAGATAAAATGGAACTGTGGTGTTCCTGCATATTTTCGTGAATCTCTCTTATACATACACTTGTTATTTAATCTGTTAGCCTACAAAAGTATTCTTGAATCTTGCTTCTCTGTCATTCCACCTCCCTCATTAACACCCAACACCCACACAGAATTAGTGAGTAAGTCCCGCTAATTCTACCCACTTTTCTAGCAAATCTTTCTTGCCCCCAATCCCCAAAACTGATGTCCAGTTCACATACCTCTGATCTCTTATCTGGACCAGGGTGATAATCCTCCACCTCTTTTCTACACTCCCAGTCTCACATCTTGAGCCCATACTACTGAAACAATGCTCTTTTTAGTCCTCACAAAATCTGCTTGAAGTGTTAGAGGAGCTTCCAATTTCTACAGGACAAAGTTTCCTCAGAGTTTTCCTCCTGCCATGGAGAGTGATCCATTGATATATCAGTCAATTTACTTGTTCAAAACCAGCATTTTAAGTGGAGTAAGATAGAATGGAATAAACTAAAAAGAATAGAGTAGAATATACATAAAACACCTGAATATTTTGATGTAATATTTTGTGAAATGTTAAGTTTTTATGTCTCTATGCTTGTATAATATAAAAAGTATGCTTCTATGAGTTGTGTTTTTAAAGAATTTGATGAGCACTTCCGTAGATCATATAGAGCCTTTCATAATCTTGCCTTTGTCTGCTTTGTACCCTAAGACCTCAAAGTTTCAGCCATTCTGTAGGTGAATGAATAAGCTATACTCTTTTGCACCTAGGGACAATCTCATAACATTCCCCTGATGAAATATTTCCTCTCACACCTTCCTATTACCTTGGGAAACTATTACTCATTTTTCAATATGTAGCTCAAATATCTTTTGCTCTGTGAGTCTTTCCAGACATTCTCCTCCTTGTGATCTCTAATTCCTCATCTCCTGTTGGCTGTTTTGATCTGGTCTAAAATAGGTTGATGCAGAACTGTTAGGGTCCTTTTCTGTTTGACCTCCAACAGTGTGAGTTAGATGATAGATTATTATTTTCCAGTAACTTGAAATTAGTTAGGCTACAAGCAAACTCTCCAACCAAATTCCTCAAGAACGTATTAAACAGTCATACAAAAAATCCTGGCTTTCCATTTCTGGGGGGATTGAAAACCCTTTCTTAGAAAGTTGTATAAAGCAAATGTGACAATATTCAAATCATATATAAAGGAGACCAAGACTCGTCTGGACGAATTTGTTGGAACCAAGCTTGGAGAACAATGTTTCAGTGTACAGAACATATATGAGGCTGGTTAGATTCTTATGTCAATTAATGCAGGTTGGAGGGGTATCTCTAAAAATCTTTGGTCCAGATAATGTATTTCCAATATGGTTAATTATACCAATGAGAACCCATTTCTAACAATGATTAACTAATAAGCATTAATTTTACAAATGAAAACCCATTACAGTTATGCAAAATAGCAAATCCTCTTTTTTTAATCAAGTTAAGGATAGCAGAGGCTTGTAGCTATTTCTGAAGAGTGACATTTCACATTTAAGTGTATCTGACATTCACCCCTGGAATGTGAGTTTCAGATCAGGGAATTCCTTAAACTGTAACTTAAACCATTATTTACCTGATACCTCAATGTCTATGACTGAAGTATTTTAAACTAAATTATAGACGTCATTACACAAAAAATAATTATTATAATATATCTTGACTGTTGGGAAATCATGGTAGATTTTATTTTATTTTATTTTATTTTATTATTTTATTTTATTTTTATTTTTTTCAATATCCTTCCTTGTTTATTATTTTATATTTATTTTATATTTATTTTTTTAAATATGAAATTTATTGTCAAATTGGTTTCCATACAACACCCAATGCTCATCCCAACAGGTGCCCTTCTCAATGCCTATCACCCACTTTCCCCTCCCTACCACCCTTCATCAACCCTCAGTTTATTCTCAGTTTTTAAAAATTAACTCAGTTCACAAGTGCACTAGTAATGATGAGTATGTAAGACCAAAGTGTGTGTAGGGGGCATCTGTTCATAAGAATATGTTACCACTAAAAAGAACATGGCTTAAAATTCACACAACAAACCAAACCAAACAACAACAACAACTTACAAAAGATTTCCCTGAAGAGATTTTCAGACTGTTAAAGTCTGTAGTCCATGTCATGACAAATTAAATAATTCTTTCTTCTATGTTACCAAAACATTATGTACATTTGACTACTGCAGCTATTGTAATTGTTTGAATAGGATGCTTATCTTCACATTTGAGTAAGTTTTCCAGAGTAAGCATGTAGGAATATGAAAGTGACTCGGAATCCCTCACTTCCATGCACCGAATTAAGTTTCTAAGAAATTTTTCTCTGTGTCTGATAGACCCATAAGGCAGAGGAGGGTTATAAGAAGAGGTCAGAGGCAGTGAAAAGAAGTGATTGGTGAAGAAATTTCTTTAGAGGAAGTTGTTACTATAATCACAGTTCACACTCTCTTTTTGGAGAAGGGGAGGAGGTAGTAACCTATGGAAATGCCAAGGTTAGGTGCCTAATTCATAACTAAGGGAAAACAGACAGTGGACTGAGGACTTTCAGAGGGTGACAGAAGGTCAGACTAATTGCTTTGGTAGTAGAGCCAGAGAGTAAGAGCTGCTGTACTAGATTGGGGAAATATAATGAAAACCAAAATATTCTCACAGACCAGGAAACCTCTCCACGAAAGTAGGAGATAAAACAATTTTACTATTGAATAAGCATTAAGCCAGAATATGAAGCCCAACACAGGCAGTTCACTAAACAGATCGCAAAGACAGAAACAAAACTCACCCTATTTACAGCCAAGCAGATACAACCCATTTCATATATGATTTCAAGATAAATAACTAGTCCTCAAATAAGAGGACTATCTATCCTCATCTATCACATGTAGTCATCTATCACACGTAAGCATCCTAGATTCACTTGATATTGGGGTGACCCTCTGATTTAGTGAATTGGCTTTATCCGAAGGAAAAGTAAACTTTTTATAGCTTTATGACAGAAAGTAGTTTTGTAATGTGATGCTCAGCAGTCCACCTAGAAGTTAGGCTCCTTGACTGCCACCGTGGAAGAAAGGTGTCTTCCTTGATTACATTTCAGTGAGATGACCACCATGTTCTCCAGAAAGACACTTTTGGTTTTTAACACTGGCAAGTGGCTTATTTAGCCTTTTAAAAAAGTTTACACAAATCTCAAAGGGATAGAGAAAGAATTTACAATTATAAGTTTTCTGAAGAGAATGTTCTGAAAGAAGAGGAGGGGGCCTTTTCCCTTTTGGCACCATGGAAAATTATTGTTTTTATTTATTTATTTTTATTTTGTTTTGTTTTGTTTTTCCTTCTATATTTCTGTTTACACTTACTGAACTGGAATCAGCCTGCTTACCTAAAATCTGTTGGGACAAGGGATGGATGAATGCTTCCTATTGACCAGCTGTGGCCCAGAAAGAGAAATCCATATGTGGTTGGTGACTGCATGTCCTGTCCTATAGGATCATGTGGGAGAAGAGGGGAACCTGAGCAGAAAGACTTAAAAGTGTCACATTTGATGCCCAGGGGCTGTCGAAGGAACCCCTAATGGTAGCCAGGTGCTTCTGCCCACCTCAAGGAAGTGTTGGAAAGAAGGCCCTGCAAAAAATACATGAAGAGCACAGATGGAAAGAATCGGCTTTTCTTATCTACTAGGCCCACTCAGGGAAGCTAGTTAAATATATAAGGCCCAAGAGGGTGAAAATAGGCAGGAGCTGTCCTATCCCCTTATTCTTCCTTTCTCCCTAGGTTTTACAGCTGTCAAGCTCATTCACTGCGAAAGAATGGAGATGAAGTCTGAGGGAGAGAGTAGAAATCTCCCCCTCTCGTACTGCAAATGTCCAACCTGAGACAAGCCTGTAAAGAAGTGATTTCCTGCTTCTCAGATGTATGCATATATGTTTACTTGTCTTCCTGATTATAAATTTAATCCATGTTCATTATATAAAATACAAAAATAGGAGAAAGAAAAAGAGAAAAAAGGTAGAAGTTATTTATTATTCCTACATAATGAAACGTTTAGTGTATAAAATGAAATTTTAATTCTCATATCTATAAAATTATATATTCTGCTATCATTCATTAAGAATGCAGAATAGTTAAGGGTATATGCCTTGGACTTTCAAAACTGAGCCCAGTCATTTAATAGTTGTATGACACTGGGCAATTTATTTAACTTCTCCGTTCCCCAAATTTCTTACATATAAAATGAGGCTTAAAAAACATACATAATCGACTTGTTATGAAGATTAGTACCAGCAAATCACTGTAAAGCATTTATTGAAGAACCTGATACATAATACATGATCCACACCAAACCTAACATTATTAAGAAATCACAAGAATTTTCTGACATTCTTAAATACTTATACACTATTGAAAATAAAAAGTGTTTGCTAAGAAGGGTATGTTCTCACCATACACATACACACACACACACACACACACACACACACACACAATGGTAATTATGTGAGATGACAGAGGTGTTAACTAACCTATTGTAGTAATCATTTTGTAATATATGTGTATATCAAATTATCACATTGTACCCATTAAATTCATATGTTATATGTCAATTATATCTCAATAAAGCTGGAAAAAATACATAAAGAAGAAAAAAGAAAATGAAGAGAAAATTCATCTACCTGAATATAGATTTACCATAATTTTCAAATTTTCTCATCTTAAAATTTCTGCTGTAATTTACATGCTGCTTAAAATTCTTATATATACATTTTTTGCTCATTTCTGATTATTTCCTTTGAATAATTTACAACAAATAGAATTACTATGACAAAAGATAATAATTTGCAAAATATTAAAGCAATAATAGTGTTTTTCATCTCTTTTTTATTCCATTTTGCATAAAACTTGCCAGCAGTAGTAGCTAAAAATACAATAACACATGAATGAACAAATTGATAGAATGAATAATTGAGCTAGATATATAAATAACAGATTGCCTTTTCCAAGACACTGCTTTTCATACAATTCAGGTTTCTTTTCTTTGAAAGTCAGATAAAAAATAAATAGTATTATAGAATTTGGATCTGACGTGATTTTATACAAAATTTTGCTAAAGCTTTTAAGTTACACATAATACTTAGTAAGCTATTCATATCATAACAACTATAAAGTTTCCTTTTAAGGAATATTTCACTGAGCAAGTTCATGCAACATTAAACCTTACTGTAGAGCTTTCTGGAATTGGCCTGGTAATTCTGTTTACAGAAAAGAATGGAGCTTTGGTTTTGTTTCATTACAGAATTAGCAGTCTCATTAATGAATAGGAAATTGTTCTTGCTGCACATGAGTAAAAGCATTATAAAACAAGAATGACTGCTTAGCTCAGAGGTTCCAAACTTTTTTGCACATTAGCATTATTTTGGGGTTTTTACAAAATTTCAAAGCTCAGGCCTTACCCCAGACCAGTGAAATCATAATCTCTATCCCAGACCAATTAAGTCATAATCTCTGAGGATGAGACACAGACCTTTATTTTTTGGTATTTTACTTTTATTGAAGCCTTCAGACGAATGCAGGCAAGTTTGGGAACCAACGGCTTAGCATATGGCTCAAGTTTCTGGCTTACATTAGCAGTAAGAGTAGGCACTCTGCAGTAATTTTAATATTCCACCAACCACTGTTAAAACTTTATTTGCATGTCTACTAAATCTGCTAAGGAAAAATTTATCTTGGAAAAACCAATGTACATATTTATTACACTTTTACAATTGCTCTACCAAGTGGTAAGAATGTATTTATCTGTTATGAAAATAACCACATCTGAATAGACATGCAAATGGTATATTTACAACCATTTAGCTTCATGTTATAATATTATGTAAATAAGCCCCATCAATACAGTAAACAGTTTACAAAGTTCTTTAATATGACCTCAGATTACTTTTCTAAAAAAAGAAACATTTACATTTCTCAAGACTTCAAATTATATTTTAATAAAGAAGAACTTAGACTCCTTTATCATTTTTTATAACACATATGCATTTCAATTTATCACCAAATCTTAAATTAAAAACTTCCATCATCAAAATAAAATGACTTTCTTATATTTTCTTACTCTATAGATACATTCTTAGATCAACAGAGATCACGAGAAAACATAAAGAAAAGGCATGGACAAAATTATGCTCATTTGTCTACACAAGAAACATTTTCTGATAGCCATTTTCCTCCATTTTCTGTATGCAATTTCATTTCCCTATAGAATCTAAATAGAAGAAAGTGGAGAGAAGGGGAAAATAGGGCAATTCTGATGTGGGTGAGGTTTCTTTCTCTTGTTTGTAGACATTAAAGCTGACATCTCTGGGTGGGTCTCAAGGTAACCACCAAAAAAAAAGCTGACAACCTATTTTTAGGGTACTATTGTTGATTTTTCAGTGGCTCTCCCCTGGGCCCCCCCTTTCCTCAGTTCCAATGATCTAGGTGGAAGCCTTTGTTGACTCCTTTATAATCCATGAACATTTTTTGTTTTCAAGTAGGTCTCATGCCTAGCACGGAGCCCAATGCAGGGCTTGAACTCACAATCCCAAGATCAAGACCTGAGATGAGATCAAGAGTCAGACACTCAATGGATGTATTTGGTCCCTGAGAAACCTGCCTCCAAATTTAGTAATCTCAAGAATCTTGGTTAATGTCAACAAATCATCCCATTCTCAACTTTCTCAGCACAAAAGCCAGTCAGCCAACATTTCCCTTACCCTCTAAGTTTCCATAGTGTCACATCCCTGGCTTCTGCTCCTTGATAGAGGGGCAAGGAATAATTTCTGTAAACTAATTTTTTTAATAAAATTTGTGTATGCAGAGAAATGATTTTTATACACTCACTTAGTTACCTTGCATTTATTTTCTCATGCTTCATTCAAAACTGAGATGAATCCTTGTTTGCTTTTTTTCCCCTTAAATTTCCAGGGAACAAACTAATGGTTGCTGGTGGAGAAGTGGGAAGGGGGATGGGTGAAATAGATAAAGGGGCTTAAGAGTACACTTATTGTGATGAGCACTGAGCAATATATAGAATGGTTGAATCATTATATTGTGCACCTGAAACAAATACTAAATATTAATTATACTTCAATAAAGAAAAGAGAAAAACTAAGTTGAGTTTCATTCTAATATCCTGTTGGTTATATTACTGTGTTTAAGCACTTTTTACTAAATCCTTTATGAAACAAGTTATCAAAAAATGCAAACATAAATACTTCACTACATGTAAATAATGAAATCTGGAGCTTTAAAGCCCAATAAAACTTTCTGATCTGTGCTGCTGAGGTCAGGACGATTAATATATAATAAGGAGCTGTAAGTACTTTAAAATAAAAAAGAGAATGTACAGAAGGTAAAGGAAGTAGAGATGAAGGGATAGAAAATTCTTAAAAGAAGTTAAAGAAACATTAGGATGGGAATAATATTTAAGGAATATGGTGATTTCATTGGTATAGTTCAACTCTGTGTTTAGAAACACATTCTCCTCTCCTAATGACACACTTCTGCTTGGAACCTTCTTACTGTTAATAGCTCCAGATAAATCAACACAAGAATTAAAAACAAGTAATTAAACTGCCATTTTAAGATAGAAGAATTCTTGTGATGACTTATCTTTAACCATTCTCCCTAGAACATTTTTTAATGAAAGTATAATTATAATTTATGGAAAGCAAAGAAATTAATCTCCATTGTCAGTCACTTATATTGAAATCAATAACTACAACATCATGTCTTCCAAAAACTGTTCCTTCAGGTCTAATTTAATTGGCCACTTACTGTTTCATAACATGTATCTGACACTGCTATCATGATTGTCATATTTCTTGATTCTTTAAAATGCTAAGGTTCAATATCTGTATATTAACTAATAACCAAAATGTTTTGAAAGTTGACAAGTCAATGAGTTTTTGTGTATAAACCTGTAATAATAATGGCTAACATTTACTAAGGGTTTACTGTATGCTAGGCATGATCTGAGGGATTTACATGCACGATCTCCTTCCATTTTTATATAACCCTATAGAGCTAGTTATTATAATCATCTCCATCATTCAAATTAACAAATGGAGGCCAAAAAGCATCATAATTTCTCGAGGTCACAGACAATAAAGACCCATGTTCTAGCAATGGCAAGATAAGCTCAGTGCAATGTTCTTAACCACCACAACTAATTGCTACCTCCTTTTCCCACCTATATAGCACAGGCATCTTTTTCCACCTATAGCATAGGCATTCCAGTCAAACTGGAATTTTTGCCTAATTAAATGTTATACCTATATTGTATACATTTACTTGCATATCATTGTTCCTTATTATGAAGTTAGACTTAGAAGAATTTTGTAGCCTGTTAGAAACAGATTATCTACAATATTGTTCCAATATTGGTTAAGAACATTGCACTGAGCTTATCTTGTCATTTTTTGTTAAAAAGAGAAGTGGTAGTTATCTATATATCTTTAGAGTATTTATCTACATATAGTTGCATTACATGTGCTAAGAAGTAAAAAAATCTTTATAAAAAGGGCACCTGTTCAACTCAGTAAAAGCACCCATAATAGCACCTGCACTCACCATAAATGTATAATACATGTTGAAGAAATGGATGGATGAATGAATAAATGAATGAATGTCTTAAGTTGCATATAGTTCAGTTAATATATTTAATACATGAACATATATACCTGTGTTTATGTGTCTTAATATTTTAACAATTATAGGTAATTTTCAATTTGTTTTTAATCACTCATGTAATGTAAAGATGCTCATTTGACTTTAAAGGAAATGAATGTGGACATAGTTCAAAATTCCTTTCTTTAACATTCAGAGGATAGATCCCACTATCCCACTGGCTAGGATGTCAACTATAAACAGGATAAGAGCTGTCCCTAATACAAGAAAATAATCATGGTGTATACTAACGTTAACATGAGTGGAAAATTATGCAAATAATAAAAACAATCAGCTGAAGAGCAGTGGGAGTGGCACCTGGGTGGCTTGGTCGATTAAACATCTGACTTTGGCTCAAATCATGATCTCGCAATTCATGGGTTTGAGCCCTGCGCTGGGCTCTGTGCTGACAGCTCAGGGCCTGGAACCTGCTAAGATTTCTGTGTCTCCCTCTCTCTGCCCCTCCCCTGCGTGTGCGCTCTCTCTCTCTCTCTCAAAAATAAACATTAAAAAAAATCAAGCAAAAAAAAGAGCAGTGGAGAGATAAATTTCAGTGTCAAGCACTGCTTCTTTCTGTCATGGTTAAAAATGCTTCCAGTTTATGTGAAATCTATGATTGATTCTCTTTCACTTGGAAGAATTTTACTATACCCAAAGGGAGAACTGTAAGATTACCACTCTTACTACAATCAAAACATCAGGAATGAAAATCCCACCCACTGGCACAATAAATATTTTAATAATCTATAACACATCCAAATCAGTAATACTGCTGTAAGTTGTCACTGGTAACAGAGCTATTTCGAAGTTTCATTTCAACACTGCTTATGGCCTAGCATTTCGAAGCAGACAACCAAGGGTCCCTGACTCCTGCATCGTTAAATACAGATTCAATTCCAGAAAGTACATTGCTATTATTTTACAATTCTGGACATATTTTAGCTAGAATGTGACATTATTGAGTGTGGTTTTTATGGTTTCTTATCCCTCTCATATGTTCTGTAAAAAGAGTGGTACATTATGATGATGACTACAAGGAATGATTTTGGTATACGTTTATAAATCACTAATAAAATTACTGTTGTATTGGTATGATGGTTCTGTTAAGATTTAAAACAGATTCACTTGTTTTTCTAGGGACAACCAAATAAATAACTATAAAAACAAGATGGAGGAAGCAGGAATAGGGGTCCACAGCAAGATTCAGAAAACCTGAAATATGAGTGATTTACCAAAACATTTAAAAACAATCCCTTGAAGGCCACATTGAACATCAACAGACCAGTGTGCTTTAGGAATGTTGTTCTGGAGAAATAAAAGCTTAGGAAATGCTGTTTATATCATAATTTACTTGAATAAATACTGTTTCATTATCTTCAGAAATGGATCTGTCAAGTGTTATGTTAACAGAGCAAGTCAATATCTATCAACATTTACTGATGCAAGTATTGTGAAATGGTGAAACTGCTTTTGTGTCAAAGAAGGATAACAGGGGAAAGACAAAAGTTTCTTACCAAGGAATTGTATTAGATTCACATAGGCCAGTAGCTGACTGCAGTATCTTGAATATGCTTTTCTGGTTGCTAAAGGTGTGAAAATAAGCCAAAGTGTGAAATATGCAGCCTTTGGCCAGGATTATCTGAGAAGTATGTATTCTGTTCTTATATTCACCATTGCTGGTATTGACACTGTTGAAGATTCTCTATACATGAATGAAGCAGTGAAGGGCTGGTGTCCTAAATCTATTTGGATTCCTTCTCCAATATGCTAACACTTAACTTGAATCAGACAAAGTAAACCATTCCAAATTCAAATGCCCCTCTCCACTCTACAAAGGCACAGAGATGTAGTAGCAACTAATGTTCATTTTGAGAATAGAGCTAGGCACAGCTGTTCCAGTCAGACTTTAGTGCAAGAAAATAACATGAACTATACATAAAGGGACAAGCAAAATTTAACCATAATGTCTGAAAAACTCATATCTTGTTCAGAGACTAAAATAACCATTGTACAAATTTTGGAAAATGACATTTCAAGTTGCATAATCTAAAATGTCATAAGCACTTAAATGATCAAGAACAGGAAAAAAGGAGGCAAAACTGTGGAAATATAAAAAAAAACTCCGTTGAGGAATGGTAAATAGTGCACAAATAATGCTCTAAGATTCTTTTCTCTAAAGCATCCCTTTCCAGGTTCAGTAAGTAAACAGACATATGGTTCCAGGTGTTTCAGATGGATCAGCAATGACACAAGACTTCAACAAACCCAATCCATCTGATGAGCCAACAGACTGATGAGTATAGGCATCAACTACCACTTACAGACAGTAAGATATATGCCTATGAAAATATTAAACCATGTACCTTCATAAGTGAATCAGAATGAGAATTCATTATGTTGATTTTCTCATCTTAACTGGTTTTTAAGGATTCCTATATCTGGCATTTAGATAGTGAGTCATTTCACTCTGTCAGGAGCATATAAAACAGCCTTACTTACTCATGGGGTTATGTAGGAGAGAGGTGAAGAAACACCAGATGACTCCAATTATCACAACTACCATCTCCTTTTTTAATAATATAGAACTTCCTGAACAAAGCATATATTAAATACTTAACTGTAATGAATAATACATCATTAAATCTTACCAAATGAAATAGTGTTTACTTGGCAATCTCAAGGATCTACTAAAATTTAAGATTAGGGAAGAACCCCTTAAATAGCCAAATTGGTATCTCTTAGTTTGCTCCATATAGAGCATTTTAACTCCTTATAAATAAAAGATTGACACTAGTGTTTCCAAACTGACAGTAAATTAGAAAGTTCTAATATGAAAGCTTCCTAACAGCAGATTAAGAAAAAAAAGGACAAATTAGACTCTGAAAACTAAGAAAAAGACAAAAAAAATCAAATAACAACTTTAATTAATTAATTAAAAAATAATAGCCCTTTGTGGTACACTAATATTCTGGCTACCTACCTCAATAGTCCTTGAGAATATCTTTGTATAAAGAAGAGTATATTAGAGGCACCTGGGTGACTCACTTGGTTGAGCATCTGACTTTTGATTTGGCTCAGATCATGATCTCATGGATTTGTGAGATTGAGCCCCATGTGTGGCTCTGCTGTGCCCCAACCATTTGGTTCCTGCTTGGGATTCTTTCTCTCCCTCTCTCTCTGCACCTCCCCAGAGTGTGTGGGCATGCACATGTTCTCTCTCTCTCTCTCTGTCTCAAAACATATAAATAAACTTGAAAAAAAAAGAACATACTAGATGTCAGATTGAAGATTAATTACTAATCTATACATTTATTTAACAATCTTGTCTTGAGATATTATGTGACATCCACTGTAGAAAGGGCCAGAACAATACAATCACTAAACACAGATAGACTTAACATAAATCCTTGAAGACTCAACAATTGAGTAAGAAATTACAACGGATTTCCACTATTCCTGAGAAAACAGAAGTCAGATTCTTCAGTTGGTGGTTTAGAAAGTAAGATCTCAAGATGGGGAAAAGCTCTGCATCACTGACTCTAATTTAACTTCTTAAATTTTATCTCCTCAAGTTTCTCACCTTTCGATTACTGTTGGTACTAATTTGTGATCCACACAAAATGCTTTCAAAATATACAGCCCTGGCTCAAATAGGTACAAAAAGCCCCCTCACTTTGTCTTTTTGTTAGAGTAGGCAGTTACTTAGGTTCTAACAGGGTACCTGGAGGTCAGCAAGGAGGAGGTCATGGCCAGCTATCAGGAAGGACAAAGGCCTGTCCTGGCAGCACTCCACAAGAAATGGGATCCAACCAGACAGGCCCAAGATGGCAGATGTCATGACCAGAAACCTCTGACCAAATTAGGAAGTAGAAGATAGTATACCCTGCTTCATACCTCAAGTAATAAATATCCCACCCTCTAGTTAACAACTGCCAATAAAAAATAGAAACCTAACCACCCTCCGCCCCAGGGTGTGCAGCTCTCTCTCTCTCTCCCCTGTTTCCATATGTCTAGTGTATTTTTGCCTTAATAAATTTTCCTGCTTGTGTCACTTGTCCGCTGTTGTGTGCGTCTATCCTTGAATTCACTCTCATGACAAGCCCAAGAACCTTCAGCAACTCCTTTGGGTCTGGCTGGGTCTAGGCCCCAGGGCCTGGGGTCTCTCTCCAGTTCACCCAATAACATCTTGGTATAGCTGAAACAAACTGAAGTTTTAAAAAGTCTTTTCTAAACATTAATCGATGACTACTTGGGAAAAAAAATGATGAATACACACAAATGTTTAGTCCTAAAGACGTATCCTAAGGCAGAGCTTATAGTCTGTACAGTGAGGAGCTATAAATCAGACCTTACCATGATCCCCTCCCTCAGGTTTGATCACTTGGTAGAATGGCTCACAAAGCTCAGGAAAACATTCACATACGTTTACTGGTTTATTACAATGGATAATGAACACGATAACTTAATATAAGATATTCATATACTACAATATGAATGAAATATAGAAAAATGAAGATGATAACCATTGAAGAGGTACTGAGGGTGAGGTCTGGAAAGATTCTCAAGCACAGAAGTTTCCGCTTCTGTGGATCTGAGGTGTCACCCTCCCAGCATTTGGATACATTCACCAATGAAGAAGTTCATCAAATCTCTTCATTCAGTAGTTTTTTATAAAGCTTAATATCCAGCCCTTCCCCCTTCCCAGAAGCTGCTATTCGGGTAAAAAATTACAACCCTCTAATCTCTTGGTATTTCTGATGGCCAGCCCCATCCTGAGCCATCCTCAGCCATCCTGAGGCTATCTAGTGACCCATCCTCAGTCATCATTAGCATAAACATTTATATAATCAAAGAGGTTTCTTGTAAATAACAAAAGACTCTAGTTCATTGGGGAAGTTCCAAGTGTTTTGGGAATGGAGCTTGCCTGGGAATGAGAGACAAAGAAGAAATACATTTCTTACTACACCACAGACTCTTAACACCATCTCACACACAAAATTAACCCAAAAGAGATCAATCACAAGCTGAAACTACAAAATATTTAGAAGAAAATATAGCAAAAAACATTTGTGACCTTGTATTAGGTAAAGATATTTTAGCACCATCTACAATAGAAAATAATAATGAATTGAACTTCATAAAAATTACAAACATTTGTGAAACAAATACTATCACTCTTGCCCCAAAATGAAAAGGTAAGACCTAGAGTAGGAGAAAATATTTTCAAACCATAATGTTATAAGAGGCTTTTATCCAAGATATAAAATATTTCTTACATATCAATAAGACAAGAACCCCAGATTAAATATTCTATTATAACAGAATTTACATTAAAGAAGACAAAAGAAAGGCTAATGAGCACAGTAAAAAAATGTGAAACACTAGTCATTAGGGAAATGTAAATTAAGGCTACAGTGAGATTCCACAACATCCACTAGAACTGATATAATGAATTAGACAAGTGCTGTTGAAGTTGTGGAGAAATAGGAACCCCTACATTGCTGGTGCAAATTCCAGCCATTTTGGAAAACATTTTATCTGCTTCAAAAAATTTAAACATAAACTTAACATAAGATAAAAACAATCTAACTCCTCAGAATCTACCAGAGAGAAATAAAAATATATGTCCATACAGGGCACCTGTTGTATGGAAACCAATTTGACAATAAATTTCATATTTAAAAAAAAAAAGAAAAAATATATGTCCATACAAAGACATGTACATGAATGCTCATAGCAGCATTATTCATAATACATCCAAGCCAGAAGCACTTCACATGTCCAGCATTCGATGAGTGGATAGACAAAATGTGGTAAGTCATACAATGAGATACTATTAAGCAATTAAAAAGGAGTAACTCACTGATACATGCTACAATAGGAATGAAACTTAAAAACATTATGCTAAGTGAAAGAAGCCAGAAGCAAAAGACTTGATTATTTTATGATTCCATATATATGGGATGTCCAGAAAAGGCAATACACAGAAAAGAAATCAGTGGTTGCCTGACACTAGAGATGTGAAAGGGATTGGCCACAATTGGTCAGAAAAGATATTCCAGGAGTGATGCTAAAGTTCTAAAACTAGATTGCGGTAATGGTTGTACAACTTTGTTACTAAAATCATTGAAGTGTACATATAAAATGAGTAAATATTTTATGGTATATAATTTATACCTCAAAAAGCTATTTAAAAAACATATTCTTGATCTTCCATAATTAATTTTTTCTCAGAGTTTGAAGGCCCCATATTAATTCAATTACCATCTGGATTGTTTTACTTCATAGTTTCTGTCCAATCTCCACATGGAAATTACCACTATACAAGTTCCTATGTAGAAGCAATCTGCTAGTAATATGCAACAATAATTACCAAGGGGATAAGTGTTGTGCTTTTGTTTTTTCTCAGTTTTACTTAGGGGTCTTCTTAGTTTGGGTTTACATTCTGAAACACATGCAATATTTCTTCAGTTGATGGACACTATGAATGATTTCACTTCCAGAGATTCAAACCCCCATTATACAAGAACCGTCTTTTCCCTCAGCTTAAGCCCCAAATATGAAAACATGAGTTATATCCGGTAGAAGAGTGATTCTCTTCCTCAAAAGGATATAGATTTATCAATTAACAGTTACAATCAAATAGCCTGGAAATGTGCTGTGGTATTTCAGTGATGAGAGCTGAGACTTGCCTGTCAGTGGACAATAATAGAGTGGTACAAACCAAATGGGTGTTGCCCAGCCTGGGGTAGTGGAAAAGAGCATTCTAAGCAAAGTAGGTAAGTAGATGCATGAATAAAAGTTTAGTGGAGTTGCTTCCGTTTTTTAAAACAAGATGTTCAATAAATATTTATTATAATGAAGTCCATTTAGTGAATGAGATATCTAATGTACCTAGGGTATGAGGCATCATTGAGAGACTACTATAAAATAACAATTGATAGACTTGAGTTAGACTGTTACAGGTCTTGTATATTTTAAGAGATTTGGACTTTATTTTTTAGTTGATGCTAAAGAAACAAGAGTTTTTAATATCTTGTTTTAAACAAATAAATGACAACTGATTTCCTGTTATAGACAGCTCACTTTAGGGGTTCTGTAAAGAAATTTTTGGCATGGGAAGAAACATGGCAGTCTAAAAGGCTAGGAGGTTGTTGGTACACAGTGCTGCACAGGCACTCCATATTATTATGGCCTATATTAAACATACAGTTTATGAAGAGGAGTAGATAATAGCCACTATTTTTAATAATATAAAAAGGTATACTGCATTCAGAATGCATTTATTTACTGTTTTATTATCTTTAAAGTTTATTTTTTATTTTTGAGAGAGAGAGAGAGTGAATGGGAGAGGGGCAGAAAGAGAGAGACAGAGAGAGAATCCCAAGCAGGCTCTGCACTGTCAGCACAGAGCCCTACATGGGGCTTGAACTCACAAACTGTGAGATCATTACCTGAGCGGAAATTAAGAGTTGGATGCTCAACCGAATGAGCCACCCCAGCTGCCCCCAGAATACATTGTTTAAGAAAGCAAAATTACCTATATTTGAAATATTTCTATAGTATTTTTATAATAATTTTCCATTAAGGGACTAGCTTTCCTAATCTTAAATTTTCATACCTATTGGCAAAAAAAAATCCTTCTTATTTACTTGGAATTCAAAACATGAAATTATGCAGGATTTACACATACAAACACATGATATGTACATAAAATGGAAATGATAGATAAGTCGAGGAAAACACAGAAATAAAAAAGTAAAGAAATATGGAAGAGTTAAATAATAAATGGTAAGTATTTTTAAACAGGTTGACTTTGCAAAGATATAGAATCTGTGTGTTTCTAGACAACATTATAATTAACATTTAGTAATTATTATGTTGTGACATGATTTGATCTATTATATATCTGTCCTCTAGGAGTTTATAGAATATTACTAGAGGCCAGGAAGAAAGGGGTCATGTAGAGATAGAGCCAGCCCCATCTCATGCAAGCCATTTTAACACTCAGTAATTTCCCAGGGTGGCCATAGACTTTTGGCCTGCTTGTGAATTTTTAGCAACTTACACTGCTTCTAAATTAAATGATGGTAGCAGGAGCATTCATATGATTTGGATTATTGCTTCCTGCAAGATGAACCGATTATGTTCTATCAAGAGATCTTTCCTTGTGGCTCTCTTTAGAAAGTATCATAAAGCTAATCTAGTTGAAGCTGAATGTTGGGGTACCATATATGCCTAAATAGAATTCCTTTTATTGGCCACAGAACATCTATCTGCTCTGGGCTTGTCCCATTTTTTGACCAAAGCTATAGGTTCACCAGTCAGTTCTCTTACAAAGCCGCAGCACTAGTCAAAATGTAATAAAACCAGAGAAGATGGATGATTCAATGATCCATCTAGTCTACGTTGTTAGGAAATGTTCGGAGTACATATCTCCAGAACAATATGTCCTTGAAGCAAGAGTCAATTTTTTCCCCCCAGCTGGCATGCCTAGCACCTAGCACATGCATGGTATATGGAAAGCCCTTCATGGAACGATGAATGATAGGTCACCATATCATTTATATATAAAAGTATACCATATATTTTATGCAAACAAAGTCAGCTATTTATACAAAATTTCAATGTACCATTTTGTTACTATCTCCATAAATATTTAAATATAGTATTATAGTACAATATGTAGATAGAAAGTGGGAACTAAAGGTCATATTTCTCTTTTATCAGCTGCCAGTTTTTTTTTTCCTGAGGAGCAAGTTCTACAAATAAAGATGATTTATTGATATAGTTGGGTTAGTTTCTTAAAGCGAGAAACAAAATAGGCCTTTTTTTTCATAGAAATGAAGTACCCCAAAACATAAAATATTCCTTCTGATATCATTTACAAAGAGGCTTTAATGATTGCCTTCTAAAAAGATTTCTAAATTTCTGCTGAAATAGGTCATCAATAAGTTCTCTGATGTACCTTGACTGTGAGTGTAGTGTCATGGATAGTTATTTTAGTAAAAATTAGAATCCAAGTATAATTTCTATGATACTCAGCATCTCACTATGCATTTGCACTATAAATTGCTTGCTCTCATTTCGGCTTTCTTTTGATTTCCTTTTTACTCTTTTCCCCACATATGAATCTTACTTTCTGTAAGAAATTTGTACTAGATATTTTCTTGTCTGAGATGGCACATGTCTTTATTTTGTTTGAAGTTCAAAGCAATTGTGGCTTCTGGATTTGGATTATAAGCAAATAAATTGTTAACTTCTGGTAAAAAAAAAATCCATGCAGCAGAGCAGCTCAGAACAAGAATGTGGTTGTCTGTACTGTGGTCTTTGTTTTTTATTGACTAGTTCATTATGTGTGAGGACATGTCCCACTTTTGTTAACCAATCTGCTTACTCTTGCTAAATATCACATTCTTAAAAGGCCTTTGGAATTATAAACAATCTAAAGCTCTGTTGAGATTTGTGACTGTCATCCTTCTGGTTAGAATTGCACATGGATTGCGCACCAGTAGCAAAGATGCATCCATAATAGCTGTCAGCTAGAATGGTCCTTAAGTGCTGTCTGTAGTCAAGATCCCTGTGCCAGATGGCACCTCAGGAACACTAGACAGAGCATGTGAAGCTGCCAAGATTCGTACTGTGCCCTTTGAACTTAGAGCTGGTGCAGGAATAAACTAAAGCAAAAGGATCTGGGAGAATAAAACTCTCAGCAGCAGCTTTTTAGTCCTAGTATCTTTTGTTTATATACAAAGAAATGTATATTGCTTATTTATATTACATTATATAAAATATCAGTTTTCTGAAATATATTTCTCACCATGAAACTGTACTTCAAATAATTTTTTGTTTTTTTTGTGTCATGTTGAGAAGATATTTCCACCAATGTCTGATCAATGTTTTTTTTTGTTTTTTGTTTTTTGTTTAATTTTCTCCTTTCTTTTATATCCTTATATCTGGAAATTGTATTAGGCATGAATTTGCAATCCAATTTTCTTTTAATAGCTAAATAGTGATTTCAGAATCACTTAGATATCTAATTTTCATGCTTTTGAGATTCCATATCTATTACACTAGATTGTCCTACATATTAGGGTCTCTTTCCAAATATTAATGTGAATCAGAGTATAGAATATTCTTTTGCATACTAGTAGCATACGGTTTTAATCGTTATCCTTTTGAAAAACATTTTAAAATTAGGTAGAAAAAAATTATTTTTCTCTTTTTTTTAGAAACTCACTTTAGTTTTGTCTACCTATGAATTCCTCCAAATACATTTTTACATTATTTTGTCATGTTCTTTTAAAAAACAGCCTATTTGAATAGTGATAGACATTACACTAAGTATCACACTAATTTTGTGATATTGGAAGGAAACAAAGAAGCTTGCTAATTGAAGACATAACTATTTTCTAACATGTATTTAGATTATAGTATCCCTGGAAATTAATTTCTCTTTTTGAAGATGCACACATATTTAATTTAACAGATGCAATAGTTGAACATATCTGTTGCCTAAAGCTTACAAAGATAAAAATGTCATAAAGGAAATCTAACCAGGAGGAATTCACCTACTCTACTCTGCCTCCATCACCCTTCCCCAGTAAAGACACACTGCAAGATGCTGGATGCACTGGTCTTTCAAAATACCTGTCTATTCTTGAGGGGATGTTACTCCAGACTTATGAATGCTTAGGACTTTTGATGGGGCATTGGGGAAGGTGGTGGGCAGTGGATTCATGGAGGAATATGTTGTTTTGGAGAGCTGTGGTGATTTGGAGGGATGCTTAATAGCAGTAGTTTTGGGGGACAGGTGATAAAACCTGAGGGCCAAGGAGATGGGTTACAGATAGAACTCAAAGGAGACTATTTATTTGTCCAGAGTCAAAATACCTAACAGCAATGCGTTTGAGATTTAAAGGAAATTCCAAGATAATGAATGGTTGTTGAAGAAGTTAATAAATTAATTAATGAATTTTAACTTGTCCTCCAATCTCTTTCTAATATTAACACAAAACTTCTTTATCTAAGTTTTACATGGGTGTTAATCATGGAGACACTGAAGGGATAGCACAGGAAGGTGAGGGGACAACGGTCTCATTTTTGCTCATTAGCTCTAAATTTCACCAAATTCTGTCTAAATTCTAAAGTAGTGGGGTCTTACTTGAAGTTTCTAATAGTCACTAATGGCAGGGAAAGAAAAACAGGAGGGAAGTAGCTGAGTTCACAGGCTTTCCACACAGAGAAAACACAGGCAATATATTTTTCATCACACAGCAAATATTTTTAGATTTGCTATGTTCCAACTACTTTGAGGGCTGGGGATACAGCAGAAAGCAAGATTCACAAGAAGAGGCGTTTTCATGGAATTAATATACTGTAGTAAGGAAGACTGAAAATAAACAAAATTAATAAGTAAAATATATAATGTATCACTTGAAAACTGATATGGAGAAAAATAAAACAGGGGCAAGGAATAAGAAATGCTGATAATAAGAAATAGGAAATAAGGTCACAGGTGAACAGGCTATCTATGAGTTGGCAAATAACAGTGACTTTTATTCTGAGCAAGTCATAAACCCACTGGAAAGTTTTGAGTAGGAAAGTGCGATGATCTGATTTTTTTTTTTAATATATGAAATTTACTGTCAGATTGGTTTCCATACAACACCCAGTGCTCATCCCAAAAGGTGCCCTCCTCAATACCCATCACCCACCCTACCCTCCCTCCCACCCCCCATCAACCCTCAGTTTGTTCTCAGTTTTTAACAGTCTCTTATGCTTTGGCTCTCTCCCACTCTAACCTCTTTTTTCTTTTTTTTCCTTCCCCTCCCTCATGGGTTTCTGTTACGTTTCTCAGGATCCACATAAGAGTGAAACCATGTGGTATCTGTCTTTCTCTGTATGGCTTATTTCACTTAGCATCACACTCTCCAGTTCCATCCACGTTGCTACAAAAGGCCATATTTCATTTTTTCTCATTGCCACATAGTATTCCATTGTGTATATAAACCACAATTTATCCATTCATCAGTTGATGGACATTTAGGCTCTTTCCATAATTTGGCTATTGTTGAGAGTGCTGCTATAAACATTGGGGTACAAGTGCCCCTATGCATCAGTACTCCTGTATCCCTTGGATAAATTCCTAGCAGTGCTATTGCTGGGTCATAGGGTAGGTCTATTTTTAATTTTCTGAGGAACCTCCACACTGCTTTCCAGAGCGGCTGCACCAATTTGCATTCCCACCACCAGTGCAAGAGGGTTCCCATTTCTCCACATCCTCTCCAGCATCTATAGTCTCCTGATTTCTTCATTTTGGCCACTCTGATTGGCGTGAGGTGATATCTGAGTGTGGTTTTGATTTGTATTTCCCTGATAAGGAGCGACGTTGAACATCTTTTCATGTGCCTGTTGGCCATGCGGATGTCTTCTTTAGAGAAGTGTCTATTCATGTTTTCTGCCCATTTCTTCACTGGGTTATTTGTTTTTCGGGTGTGGAGTTTGGTGAGCTCTTTATAGATTTTGGATACTAGCCCTTTGTCCAATATGTCATTTGCAGATATCTTTTCCCATTCCGTTGGTTGCCTTTTAGTTTTGTTGGTTGTTTCCTTTGCTGTGCAGAAGCTTTTTATCTTCATAAGGTCCCAGTAATTCATTTTTGCTTTTAATTCCCTTGCCTTTGGGGATGTGCCGAGTAAGAGATTGCTACGGCTGAGGTCAGGGAGGTCTTTTCCTGCTTTCTCCTCTAAGGTTTTGATGGTTTCCTGTCTCACATTCAGGTCCTTTATCCATTTTGAGTTTATTTTTGTGAATGGTGTGAGAAAGTGGTCTAGTTTCAACCTTCTGCATGTTGCTGTCCAGTTCTCCCAGCACCATTTGTTAAAGAGACTGTCTTTTTTCCATTGGATGTTCTTTCCTGCTTTGTCAAAGATTAGTTGGCCATACGTTTGTGGGTCTAGTTCTGGGGTTTCTATTCTATTCCATTGGTCTATGTGTCTGTTTTTATGCCAATACCATGCGGTCTTGATGATTACAGCTTTGTAGTAGAGGCTAAAGTCTTGGATTGTGATGCCTCCTGCTTTGGTCTTCTTCAAAATTACTTTGGCTATTCGGGGCCTTTTGTGGTTCCATATGAATTTTAGGATTGCTTGTTCTAGTTTTGAGAAGAATGCTGGTGCAATTTTGATTGGGATTGCATTGAATGTGTAGATAGCTTTGGGTAGTATTGACATTTTGACAATATTTATTCTTCCAATCCATGAGCAGGGAATGTCTTTCCATTTCTTTATATCTTCTTCAATTTCCTTCATAAGCTTTCTATAGTTTTCAGCATACAGATCTTTTACATCTTTGGTTAGATTTATTCTTAGGTATTTTATGCTTCTTGGTGCAATTGTGAATGGGATCAGTTTCTTTATTTGTCTTTCTGTTGCTTCCTTATTAGTGTATAAGAAGGCAACTGATTTCTGTACATTGATTTTGTATCCTGCAACTTTGCTGAATTCATGTATCAGTTCTAGCAGACTTTTGGTGGAGTCTATCGGATTTTCCATGTATAATATCATGTCATCTGCAAAAAGCGAAAGCTTGACTTCATCTTTGCCAATTTTGATGCCTTTGATTTCCTTTTGTTGTCTGATTGCTGATGCTAGAACTTCCAGTACTATGTTAAACAACAGCGGTGAGAGTGGGCATCCCTGTCGTGTTCCTGATCTCAGGGAAAAAGCTCTCAGTTTTTCCCCGTTGAGGATGATGTTAGCTGTGGGCTTTTCATAAATGGCTTTTATGATCTTTAGGTATGTTTCTTTTTTCCCAACTTTCTCAAGTGTTTTTATTAAGAAAGGGTGCTGGATTTTATCAAAGGCCTTTTCTGCATCGATTGACAGGATCATATGGTTCTTATCTTTTCTTTTATTAATGTGATGTATCACGTTGATTGATTTGCGAATGTTGAACCAGCCCTGCATCCGAGGAATGAATCCCACTTGATCATGGTGAATAATTCTTTTTATATGCTGTTGAATTCGATTTGCTAGTATCTTATTGAGAATTTTTGCATCCATATTCATCAGGGATATTGGCCTGTAGTTCTCTTTTTTTGCTGGGTCTCTGTCTGGTTTAGGAATCAAAGTCATACTGGCTTCATAGAATGAGTCTGGAAGTTTTCCTTCCCTTTCTATTTCTTGGAATAGCTTGAGGATAGGTATTATCTCTGCTTTAAACGTCTGGTAGAACTCCCCTGGGAAGCCATCTGGTCCTGGACTCTTATTTGTTGGGAGATTTTTGATAGCCGATTCAATTTCTTCGCTGGTGATGGGTCTGTTCAAGCTTTCTATTTCCTCCTGATTGAGTTTTGGAAGACTGTGGGTGTTTAGGAATTTGTCCATTTCTTCCAGGTTGTCCAATTTGTTGGCATATAATTTTTCATAGTATTCCCTGATAATTGTTTGTATCTCTGAGGGATTGGTTGTAATAATTCCATTTTCATTCATGATTTTATCTATTTGGGTCATCTCCCTTTTCTTTTTGAGAAGCCTGGCTAGAGGTTTGTCAATTTTGTTTATTTTTTCAAAAAACCAACTCTTGGTTTCGTTGATCTGCTCTACAGTTTTTTTAGATTCTATATTGTTTATTTCTGCTCTGATCTTTATTATTTCTCTTCTTCTGCTGGGTTTAGGCTGCCTTTGCTGTTCTGCTTCTATTTCCTTTAGGTGTGCTGTTAGATTTTATATTTGGGATTTTTCTTGTTTCTTGAGATAGGTCTGGATTGCAATGTATTTTCCTCTCAGGACTGCCTTCGCTGCGTCCCAAAGTGTTTGGATTGTTGTATTTTCATTTTCGTTTGTTTCCATATATTTTTTAATTTCTTCTCTAATTGCCTGGTTGACCCACTCATTCGTTAGTAGGGTGTTCTTTAACCTCCATGCTTTTGGAGGTTTTCCAGACTTTTTCCTGTGGTTGATTTCAAGCTTCATAGCATTGTGGTCTGAAAGTATGCATGGTATAATTTCAATTCTTGTAAATTTATGAAGGGCTGTTTTGTGACCCAGTATATGATCTATCTTGGAGAATGTTCCATGTGCACTCGAGAAGAAAGTATATTCTGTTGCTTTGGGATGCAGAGTTCTAAATATATCTGTCAAGTCCATCTGATCCAATGTATCATTCAGGGCCCTTGTTTCTTTATTGACTGTGTGTCTAGATGATCTATCCATTTCTGTAAGTGGGGTGTTAAAGTCCCCTGCAATGACCACATTCTTATCAATAAGGTTGCTTATGTTTATGAGTAATTGTTTTATATATCTGGGGGCTCCGGTATTTGGCGCATAGACCTTTATAATAGTTAGCTCTTCCTGATGGATAGACCCTGTGATTATTATATAATGCCCTTCTTCATCTCTTGTTACAGCCTTTAATTTAAAGTCTAGTTTGTCTGATATAAGTATGGCTACTCCAGCTTTCTTTTGGCTTCCAGTAGCATGATAAATAGTTCTCCATCCCCTCACTCTCAATCTAAAGGTGTCCTCAGATCTAAAATGAGTCTCTTGTAGACAGCAAATAGATGGGTCTTGTTTTTTTATCCATTCTGATACCCTATGTCTTTTGGTTGGCGCATTTAATCCATTTACATTCAGTGTTATTCTAGAAAAATACGGGTTTAGAGTCATTGTGATGTCTGTATGTTTTATGCTTGTAGTGATGTCTCTGGTACTTTGTCTCACAGGATCCTCCTTAGGATCTCTTGTAGGGCTGGTTTAGTGGTGACAAATTCCTTCAGTTTTTGTTTGTTTGGGAAGGCCTTTATCTCTCCTTCTATTCTAAATGACAGACTTGCTGGATAAAGGATTCTCGGCTGCATATTTTTTCTGTTTAGCACACTGAAGATATCGTGCCAATCCTTTCTGGCCTGCCAAGTTTCAAAGAGAGATCAGTCATGAGTCTTATAGGTCTCCCTTTATATGGGAGGGCACGTTTATCCCTTGCTGCTTTCAGAATTTTCTCTTTATCCTTGTATTTTGCGAGTTTCACTATGATATGTCGTGCAGAAGATCCATTCAAGTTACGTCTGAAGGGAGTTCTCTGTGCCTCTTGGATTTCAATGCCGTTTTCCTTCCCCAGTTCAGGGAAGTTCTCAGCTATTATTTCTTCAAGTACCCCTTCAGCACCTTTCCGTCTCTCTTCCTCCTCTGGGATACCAATTATGCATCTATTATTTCTTTTTAGTGTATCACTTAGTTCTCTAATTTTCCCCTCATACTCCTGGATTTTTTTTATCTCTCTTTCTCTCAGCTTCCTCTTTTTCCATAACTTTATCTTCTAGTTCACCTATTCTCTCCTCTGCCTCTTCAATCCGAGCCATCGTCGTTTCCATTTTGTTTTGCATTTCGTTTAAAGCGCTTTTCAGTTCCTCCTGACTGTTTCTTAGTCCCTTGATCTCTGTGGCAAGAGATTCTCTGCTGTCCTCTATACTGTTTTCAAGCCCAGTGATTAATTTTATGACTATTATTCTAAATTCACTTTCTGTTATATTATTTAAATCCTTTTTGATCAGTTCATTAGCTGTTGTTATTTCCTGGAGATTCTTCTGAGGGGAATTCTTCCGTTTGGTCATTTTGGATAGTCCCTGGAGTGGTGAGAACCTGCAGGGCACTTCCCCTGTGCTGTGGTGTATAACTGGAGTTGGTGGGCGGGGCCGCAGTCCGGCCTGATGTCTGCCCCCAGCCCACCGCTGGGGCCACAGTCAGACTGGTGTGTGCCTTCTCTTCCCCTCTCCTAGGGGCGGGATTCACTGTGGGGTGGCGTGGCCCGTCTGGGCTACTTGCACACTGCCAGGCTTGTGGTGCTGGGGATCTGGTGTATTAGTTGGGGTGGGTAGGCAAGGTGCACGGGGGCAGGAGGGGCAGGCTTAGCTCGCTTCTCCTTAGGTGATCCACTTCAGGAGGGGCCCTGTGGCAGCGGGAGGGATTCAGATCCGCTGCCGGAGGTTTGGCTCCGCAGAAGCACAGAGTTGGGTGTTTGCACGGAGCGAGCAAGTCCCTGGCAGGAACTGGTTCTCTTTGGGATTTTGGCTGGGGGACGGGCGGGGGAGATGGCGCTGGCGAGCGCTTTTGTTCCCTGCCAAGCTGAGCTCTGTCGTCCGGGGGCTCAGCAGCTCTCCCTCCCTTTGTCCTCCAGCCTTCCCGCTTTCTGAGCAGAGCTGTTAACTTATGACCTCCCAGAGGCTAAGTCGTGCTTGCTGTCGCAACACAGTCCGTCAGGCCCCTCCGCTTTTGCCAGCCAGACTCGGGGGCTCTGCTTGGCCGGCAAGCCGCCCCTCCGCCCCGGCTCCCTCCCGCCAGTCCGTGGAGTGCGCACCGCCTCGCTGCCCTTCCTACCCTCTTCCGTGGGCCTCTCGTCTGCGCTTGGCTCTGCTAATCCTCTGGTGGTTTTCTGGGTTATTTAGGAAGGTGTAGGTGGAATCTAAGTGATCAGCAGGACGCGTGGTGAGCCCAGCGTCCTCCTACGCCGCCATCTTCCCTACGACATCTGATCTGATTTTTATTTTAAAATGATCACTCTGACTGCTTGACTAAAAATAAACAGTAGGGGGCATGAGTGGAATCAGAAAATTGGTCAAAAGCAATTCTAATCTAAGCAAGAGTTGTTGGAGGCTTCGACCAGGCTGGGAGAAGAGAAGGTGGTGAGAAGTTATGAGATTTTTAATGTTCTGAAAGTAGAGCTGACAGAATTTGGTGAAATATCATACATGAGGCATATAGATAAAATGCTTTAAGCTAGAGGAATGGAAGTGAAATTAACTGAGAGGGGGGAAAGCTTGAAAAGCAACTGGTTAGTCTGGAGAGAGTAAAAATCAGAAGAGTGATTTTGGATAAGTTATATTGTAGCTGCCTAATAGATACAGAGTAGAGATTTTGTACAAATGGTTCGGATAACTGAGTCTGATTTGTTAAGAGAAATCCTGGATAGAAATAAATTGTAATCATGTAGAAGTTGTCATTAGAGTTGTAGTCATGTAAGAAAGGGTTTAAAGCCTTGAGAAAGGATAAAATCACCAAAGGACTGTAGATAGAAATTAGGGCTAATAAATGAACCAATGACACTTTATGATATGCGTTTGGAGAATGGAGTAGGTCTAACAAAAGAAGGTGAGGAGGAAAATTAGCAGGGTAGGGGAAAGATGAGATTGAGGTGTCAAGGAAACGAAGTGAATGAGCATTCCTTGTTTTCAGAAGTGCTCATAGACAGATAGAATGAAAACTGAGAATTTACCATCAGTGATAGCAGAATGGGGAACACCACTTCCCCTGTTAAGATTGTTAGTAGAGTGGTTTCAGAGAGAATGGGTGGAGAGCAATTAGAAATAATGATTATAAACAACTGCTCTGAAGAATTTTGCTCTGGGGTAGTGCGTGGAAGGAAGTGGGGCTAAAAATACTTCCAGTTTTGTTTATCTGGTTATTTATTTATTTATTCAGACAGGAGAAATAATATGTCTCTATGCTGATAAAATGATCCACTATGGAAGAAAAAATAGATGTTGTGCAGAGTGGGGTGAAGGGGCATTGTTGAGTAGTGACTTGTATAGGATAGAGAAGTTAGGATCTGGTGCTAAAGTAGAATTGGAAGCCTATATATTTAAACTGATACTTGAGCCCTGAAAAGGAGAGGGAGAAATTTATTTAAAATTTTTTGTTAAAAGTTCTTTAAAATTTATTTAAGTTTTGACGCGCCTGGGTGGCTCAGTTGGTTGAACGTCCGACTTCGGCTCAGGTCATGATCTCACGGTTTGTGAGTTCAAGCCTTGCATTGGGCTCTGTGCTGACAGCTCAGAGCCTGGAGCCTGCTTCGGATTCTGTGTCTCTGTCTCTCTCTGCCCCTCCCCCATTTGTGCTCTGCCTCTCTCTCAAAAATAAATAAATAAATGTAAAAAAAAATTAAATAAAAAATAAATAAAAATTTATTTGTTTTAATTTAAATTTTAGTTAGTTAACATACACTATAATATTAATTTCAGGTTTTCAATATAGTGATTCAATCCTATACATCACCCAGTGCTCATTACAAGTACACTCCTG
Organism: Panthera tigris; assembly: GCF_018350195.1. Taxonomy (NCBI): domain Eukaryota; kingdom Metazoa; phylum Chordata; class Mammalia; order Carnivora; family Felidae; genus Panthera; species Panthera tigris. The sequence continues at coordinate 135,391,209 of NC_056661.1, forward strand.
AATTCCCATCACCTAGGTAACCCATCTCCTCACCCACCTCCTTTCTGGTAACCATCAGTTGATTCTCCATAGTTAAAAGCCTGTTTCTCTGTTTGCCTCTCTCTCTCTGGAAAGGGAGAAATTTAAATATCTCAAATAGACTAGTGTTTTATTTTGTACTTTGCATTTCTAGTCACTGGAGGCATTTTATTGCATTTCTTTTTTTGTGCTATTTCATCAGATTTGATATCATCAGGGTGATGCTCAATTCATAAACTCAGTTTGTAACCTGTCCAAATTTTTTGCTTGTTGAAGAAGCAAATCGATGGAAGATCCATGCAAATCAATGGAAGACAGTTTATGTGTGGGAGAGGAGAAAGCCTCATTAATCAGTGACGTAGGAAGTAGATGATCCCTTGAGAAATAGTGAGAATATGTGAAAAACTGAGATACAATTCTAGATAACTACTCTGTGCTCATTAAGTACTGATATGCTATAAAGATGTATGCCTAGCTTCACCACTTGGAGATTGCCTTTCACTCTCTTTGAGTTCATATAGCTCTAGACAACTTTATGTACAGAATGCCCGTCTATCTCATCCTGGTCAGTCATAGAGATTAGACCATAGAACATGCACTCAAGCTGAATCAAAGTTTCTACTTTGGGAATTAGGAAATTACATTCATTCCATATTGGCCAGGCTCTTAAATGATAATGTCACAGTTTGGGAAATGTGAAATAGTCATGTGTTATGTCATTTGATTTGGTAAGCAAAAAAATTCATCCAGAAGTACATGGGAGATTACAGAACTATTAGGGAATCAAGGATGAAAGATGTAGAGACCGCTACTGAGATTCCCATGGCTGCTCATGGAATTTGTGTTCAAGTACATTTTTCAAGCCTGATCTAGTGTTCTACAAGATATTCCATGTCTTTATGAATTAAGAAAGGAGTGGAATACTGTGGCTAATGGGACAACACACTCAGATACTGAGAAAATTTTCAAGAACACGGACATGAGAGGTAAAAGTGTATAGATGGGGAGTCGAGTTTCCATTGTGTCCAATGTTGGCAAGTTTTCAGTCAAGAAGTTGAGGACATAAGGAATTTCCAAAGAGCACAGTTAAGACATTCCAAAAAGTGGCTAACAGTGGGGGAATAATCAGAAAGGGGAGCCCAGAGAGGCATTGGTGATTCGGTACTAGATTAGATAGATGGAAGACAGGTTGGCATTTTGATAGATGATGAATGATAGCAGACTAGAAAAGCATGCAGTTGCTAATTGTACAGTGGAACTGTAATAATGTTGTGCATTATTAATGCAGAGTCTGACAATTATTGTATATTATAGTATTGTTGAAATTTATCTCCCATGATGTCCTAAAGAAATATCAGCTCTTTTAGTCCTCTTCACACTCACTTTCTGATTTCAGAAGGAACAGCTTAGGGAGCAAAAATGAATGAGTCTGCCTCGGTTCCCAAGGACAGAAGGCCGAGCTCTCCAGTAATATATGTGACTCCCCTCTTGTAGTTTTCTCTGGTAAGTAAAAACCAAATATTACAGATTTATTCAATCCATAATCCGAAGATCTTTCACCTGTGAACTCTCCTAACAGAGTTAGGAGAAACACCAACTGATGTCATTGCTGTTTTCTTGTATATTTACTGTAATTTTTCTCTTTTCATCTTTATAGCCCCGTATCAAGTATTAGGATGAGCCATGAAAGTGAGCAAGAAAGAAATAAAATAGATTTTCTGTAAATTGAGTTATCCCTCTAAATCATCCTCAGTAATTACCCTAGGGCAATTCATTTAGTATTTAATTAATTATTCAATATTTTATTTCAAGATCAAGTTTTGGGCAATATAGCTTTGGAACAAAAAGAACTTAGTATAACTTTCAATTCTGCCTTTTACACTACTGTAAATTACAGGAGCCCTAGAGACTCAGTGTCATCATCTGTTAAAGAAGGTTATATTCTATCTCACAGATTTCTTTTCTCTGCAATTAATTACTCAATACACTTAATATACCTGACAAGAAACTGAACCCAGAGTAACCTCTGATTACATATTTGGTTCCCTTTCTCACTTCTTAAAGCAGAAGCCAGTGGTTATGGGTACCATAGACATTTCATCATGGATGGGGCTGACTGTTGCCATGCCCACACTATTTTAGAGTGGTCAATCATTTTGAGAAGAGACAGGTTGTTATGTACCCAGTTATTTAAATTCTCAGTATTTATAATATTTGGAAGACAGATGAAACTATGGAAAAGAAAATAATTATCTTTATATTTTCATCACAGTTCAAAAATTTCCCTAAAGTCATTGCTCACTTCCTTGAATAAGAGCATGCTATTACGCCTATTCTTTTAAAGATATTCTGAAGCTTAGAGATTCTCTTTCAGTGAGCACAATCCAACTTGTTAATTATGTGCTTCTTGTTCTCACAGTTATTTTTAATATTTTTCTAACAACTGACTATTCAAATATATCTCACTCTCTTGGTATAGTTATTAGAAGGAAATAATTTGAGATTATGATCACACATATATATGAGCTAGGAACTGAAAGGCATGGCAAAGATAATTGGCAAGACATTTGCCTCACCTTTTCACAGATCGACAATGCCATGGTTGCTGCTCCTAAATGGACTCAATTCAATATTAAAATCAGAGAAAGTAACCAAGTCAGGTTTCCTTTTCATTATGCAATGCTCGGTGATGTTTTACAAATCTGAAAGCTTTACCTTTTCGTTCATTTGCTATATGAATTAAACATTAACAAGAATCAAATGAGCTTAAAGCCTAGAAAAAGGTCAATATAGTCTCCAGGGAAAACTGAAGGTTATCATTTTATCTTATATTTCTATAGCTCTCTAATTCACTACTTAAGCAATGCAGATGGAATATTGACACAGCCACGGAGGAAGAAGTCAAGAGCAGTTCTACTTAATCTCTTAACATGAATTCCCTCAATCCTGACCTTATTGTTAAGATCTAGGCCCTTTCATAGCACTTTTTACGAAGTGTTCTTTAAGTCCTATGTATTTTTTGAGCTGATAACTCCATTATGTTCTACTCATTGATGACATTTTAACCACAATTACAAATAACTAAGATTGCAGCTTCACTTTTGCAGTCATAAATCGTACTAGACTGATGGTCACATTTCCAAAGTCCAGGTTTGAAAGAGGAACATAAAATTAATCCTAGCAGTAATGGCAGAAATTAAGCTACGAGGGCAATAAAGTGATTTGATTATTTTTCTCAAAAAAAAACATGGCTAGAGAAATCAGCTGAGAAAAACTAATGTTTGAAAACTTGAAGAGAAGTTTACAATATTATTAGGCTAATGAATTGTTTCAATATTTGAATTTTAAAGCCAATAGTATAAAAGGATAATTCATAGGTTTGAAAATAGTTCATGCTTTCATTCCACTCAGAATTGGCACAAAACAAAGCTGCTAAAGTGTTTAACATTTCTTACCTCTTCAAAAATCTTTGTAAAATGGACTCACAAGAGACAGATATCTTTTCTATAAGCATTACATAGTGATTTTTTTTTATTAAACATGATAGCAAGCATGGATTGTGATAACTAGGTTGTTACATTTTGGCCAATTATAAAATATTAGTGCTTAGTACTTTTTCTTTGATACTTTCCTAATTCATTGAAGCATTCAGAATATTAAAAATGCATTAATTAAATACACTTTTGGTGAACCAGATAATTTAATGAGAAGTTTACAACAATATAGTATTTCCAAATTTCCCATAAAATGTCCCATAGGTCATTGATAAGAAGATAACTTTAGTGGTAAGGAAATGATATGCTAAATTACTTCAACCAAGTGGCTGTTTGAGAAGACAAACACACTGGAAAAATGTCTTAAAATGTACTGCTGAAGAGACATTTTGGTACAGAGACTATAGAATTTAATCCACAGGGTGATAGAAAATTGTGATTAAAAGGAAGAAATAGGTTATATAATAAAATGATACTTAGGATTTCTAAAGGGGCAAAGATTACTGCTAACATATTATAGTCTCTGTGTTTCTAAACATATTACATTAAATGATGACAAAAGAAGAAAATTAGACCCAGACCCCTTTATACATACTGAACTGTTGATTTTAAGAGTAATTAATGACAAGAAACCTGCTCAAATGTCTTGATTGTGAAGCTAAACAACAGTAAAGTAATTAGGTCGGATTTAAAACTTTCAGCCAGAGGGAAATGTATTTCTGCAGAAGAACATTATACAAATTGAAATTAAAAAACAATTAGGTAAGTCAAAACATGAGACACTTATCACCTATATACTAGATTGTTTTTATTCGATTACATATTTCATATCTTGCTGGTCTACTAAATGTTGCAATTTGAATCAACTGATGTATATGCAATCTCATGATATTTAGTGGTCATGATTTACAATAAAAGAATGATTAAAGAAATAAGTGTAAATAAGCCAATATTAAAGGAGCAATTCCGGTTCTATATCAGAGATTGAGTCAACCTAAAATTCCATTTCTAGTCAAGCTAAAATACCACTGAACGTAAAATATGTTAATAAAAAGCAAGAAAAGCAAGAAGAAAGAAAGCCATGAGAGTACTAGAAAATATAAAAAAGTGTGCATTCAGAAGAATTCAAATTTTGGGGAATTTGTCTAAGATAAAAGGCAAATGGTATGATATTCTTGGTGAGAAAAGCAAAGGGAATCACATCCAGTGAACCCAAGATCAGCAGGTTCAATCTCAGCTGCTGTAAACATCGAGTTGGTTTACGGCTTGACCAAGATAGCTCTAGCTTTATCTCTGGCAAAGCCTAGGTTTCTGGGTTTGTTTTATTCTTGGCTAAAATAAGTGCAATGGAATTTATGATGTGCTCTTTAAGATCGGAAACTCTCCTGGCAATGTTAGGGAATGGTCTGCAACTGGCCTCACCCATTTGATCAGCCTTGCTTGATTCTTTAAAAGGCTTTAAATACTGCGATCCTTTTCAGGAATTCTCCGAAAGGCATGATTTCTCACAAGGAACTTGATGGGTTCAAGTCAGAGAGGCAGTGTGGTCCTGTGTGTGCAAAAGAAATGGCCCTGGGTAGGTCACATTATAGAATGTCTCTTGGAACTCCATGGCTTCCTGCACTCTATTTCTTGCTGCATCTGATCCTTTGTGTTTAAATCAAAGCCTTATGTGAATATGCTCTGTAGAGTATGGTGAGCCTGCTTCAGATTCTGTGTCTCCCTCTCTCTCTGCCCCTCCCCTGCTCATGCTCTGTCTCTCTCTGTCTCAAAAAATAAATTAAAAAAAATTTTTTTAATTAAAAAAAAAAAAGAATAGGGAAAATAATCCAGCTGCACAATGAAAAAAACTGTGTATTTTAAAACTTAACTGTTGCCTGGATCTCACTCCCAAGATTCTGCTTTAATTGGCTTGGCATATAGCCTGGATCTCTGGAGGTTTAGAAGTTCCTGGAGGTGATTCTACTGTGATGTTTATGGCTGAGAACCACTGGCCTGAACAAAAAGAGTAGAAGCATTCATCAGGGGACCCTTCAGGAAGATAAATAGAGATAATTAATAAAGAATAGCATTTGGTGCAGCCAGAACATTAGATTATTCCTTGCTCTTTCTCCATGAAAGGTGAAAATCTTGAGCCTCTGGGTCAGGTCAGGGGGGCAACTCTACACAGTGTTTTGTTTGTTTGTTTTCCACAGACTACACCATCTGAGAAAAATCTTGCTCTTGAATATTACTGGTGGATGAATGACTTCTAGGTAACACAGAAAATTGTATGTCTAGAATCTGTTTTAAATGTTTGATCCATAAAAAGATTCTGTTTTAGATGGAAGAGAGTCTATACTCTAGTAGGCTTCATCAATGAGCTGCACAGCCTCTCAGCACTTTTGGAGTAAATGGAATTAAAGAGATAGTTTATACCATTTTCACATTATAATTAATGTACCCAATAAAGAGGCTCTTACCTAAAGAGCCTAAAATTTAATTTTGCCAAATTAGATTGGTCTCACGTGGAAGGAACTGAAAAGTTGGACTCGGACCTACCTGAGACCACAGCATAATACAAGGGTATTTTTCTTATTTTTTTTGCTATGCATTTTTTCCTTTCCACATGAATTTCAATAAGAGTTTGTCAAGTAGATTACTAAAATTTTTTAATATTTATCTGCTTTACAGAAATTAGAAGCACGTATTATTTGGAGCATATTTACCAGTTAAAAAAAACTGAAAACATAATTTCTCAGGTACTTTTCATGGCCTAAAAATGACAAAATACAGAGACGTATTTACTGTACATTTAGAGAATTCTCCACCAAATAATAAGTATTTATTTAAAAAATTATTTCACAGAGCTTTTCTGTTATGGACTGAATATTTGCATCCCTCCAAATTCGTAAGTTGAAACCTACCAATGGGATGATATTAGTATTAGGAGGTGGGGCCTTTGGGAAGTAATTAGGATAGACGAGGTCATGAGAGTAGAGCCCTCATGAATGGGATTAGGGTCCTTATAAAAGTCAAGAAAAAGCTTGCTTTTCTTTCCTCTCTGCCATGTGAGAGAACAATGAGAAAACAGCCTTATAGGAACTGGGAAGTGGGCTCTCATGAGAACCCGACCATGCTGGAACCCTGATTTCAGCCTTCAGCCTCTAGAGCTGTGAGAAATAAATTCCTGTTGTGCATAGGCCACCCAGACTAAGGTAATTTGTTATAGCAACCCAAATTGAGTAAGACAGTTGCTAATTGTCCTTTTGTTCCCCCACTTTTTTCAGGATAGATAATAGCTGTATTCTTTTAAAATCATTGATTTTGTTTCCTTTTACTTTATGGAGCAAGAATATCTTTAAGTAAGCACAGTTTAGATAATTAGTTCTTAGAGGGAAGCAAAAAGAAAGACAATAAGTTGTACATACAGGCAAACATGTCTATTTCTTTTATGCATTTTTTTACCTTAAAATCTTATATTTAGAAAAAGTAAATATCAAAAAATATTTTAAATATAAAATTATATTTTTAATTTCTGTAGAAGGAATAGTCAATAAATAAAGAGATTTCATTAGGGGAAAATTATACTTTTCAAGAATAGAAAATATCAATTTCTTTACTAGTAAATACTATCCAGCTAGAGACAAAAATTCACTATCAACAGCTCTTGCCTAATTTTCCTAAGGTATATGTTTGGGGAGAATGTTTACCAATATATGTACCTGCAAAGGAAATGCCATATGCATTATATGAGTACATCTTGGAATCTATAGCCTATTGCAAGGTCTTAGTCTATGTCCATAATGAACAATGAAATCAGGAATTGATTTTTGTCACTGCCTCCTGGATGACATTTATAATTTGCTACTGTTTATTGTTACACTTTCAAGTGGACATATCTCACCTTCTAATTAGACTTTAAAATCTGTAAGAACATGAAATGTCTTATTCATTTTTCTCTTCCCATAAATACCTAGAACACTAATTAATGCATGTAGTATGCCAAGCTAATTAATGCATGTAGTATGAGGCTGCCTTAGAGTAGCTGGAGTCTAGCCTAAAGGTCACAGAATTTTAGTCTTGGAAAAAAACCTTAAGAGACATTCTTGCTCATATGCCATAGAAAGGTGATATTTTAAATATGTAATAACAATTATAGCACAGGCAAAAACTTATCAGAGTTGAGCACTAAACCAATCAATGCCAGCCACACTTAAGTGATAGGCCATATTGCAGCACACTAAGTATCACCCCTGAAAATTTGTATGTTCATAGAAAAACAAGAGAATCAGGGAGAATCAATTTTGAAGACTGTATTAGTTTTCTATGGTTGTTGTAACAAATAATCACAAAGTGGACAGCATAAACAACAGAAACTTGTTCTCTTATAGTTCTGCAGGCCACGGGTCCACAGTCAAGGTGCTGACAGTGTTAATACCTTCTGGATGCTTGGGCAGACAATCCCTTCAATGCCTTTCTTCTATTTTTCAGTGGCTGCCAGAAACCCTTGGCATTCCTTGTTTTGGGGATTCATAATTCCAATCTATGCCTCTGTCTTTGTGTGATATTCTCCCCTGACGTGTCATATTTCCCCCCCTTTTTTTCTAAGTACATCTGTCATTGGATTTAGGTTCTACCCTACATCCACAGTAACTTCATCTTAAGATCTTTAATTTACACATTGGCAAATAAGGTTACATTCACCAGTACTGGAAGTTAAAGCTTGAATATATCTTTTGTGGGGGTGGGGGAACACAATTCAACCCACTACAGAAACCAAATATTTTCCAAGTGTTTTTGCATACAGCCACATACTAACTTCTAACATTGTGTCATAAGAAACATTACTCTCCCTGTTTTCCCTATGAGAATACTAAAGCTGGAAGACATCAAGTGCCCATCAAAAGAGTAACTTAAAATTCTAGGATAGAACTTAACTCATGGCTAACAGTTCAAGCTTTCTGTCCTATACCAAGTACAGAAACTGAGCCAGAAATAACAGACTCGGGCAAATCTTGTGATAAGTAGAAAAAAGACAAATACAGGTATTCTTTTCTTTTTTTCAATTTCTGTTTTCTATTTGTATTCTGTTTTTTCTACTGAGCTCAAAGGTACATTGAATTTGATTATATATTTAGAAAATCTGTTACAAGCAGGTATATGCTTTCTTTTTATTTTTGGAGTAGAAGCAAAGAGAACATGGCTGGAAATGAGGAACAACTAGGCCCATGACTAAAGAGGCAGATCAGTGAGAAGCCTGGCTGGGAAAAATGAAGAGAAGTGTGATGATAGAACAGCTCAGTATGAGACTTTCAGGTCCACCGAACTGTCTTCCAACACATTTGCATGGGCCTTATCTCTATATTCAGGGGCTCTTTCATTATTCCTAAGCCCTTCTGCCTTTATATTTTATTAATGTGTCTCATTAATGTTTCTGAGTATTTTATGCCATTGTCCAGTTTCTTTCCATCTTTTATCTTTTTTGGTAGTGTAAGCAAGATGTGTGGGTTTGTATTAATATATGTAAGTGCACTGTAAACACTAAGCTTTCAACTGGCATACCAAATGTAAATGAAGTACTCTCGTTTTTTGGGTATCTGTATTAATTTTAAAACATAAAAGACTCAAACATTTTCTAAAAACTAGAAATACCTGAAATAATCTTTGAAACAGAATTGAACGCTTTAAAAGTCAAATTCATATGATATAGAAGAATTATTTTGTTTCATTTTTAAATACCTATTTTTGAGAGAGAGCATGAGTGGGGGAGGGGCAGAGGGAGAGGGGGACAGGATCCAAAGTGGGCTCTGTGCTGACAGCAGAGAGCCTGATGCGGAGCTTGAACTCAGGAACCATGAGATCATGACCTGGGCTCAGGACTTGAAGCTGAAGTCAGCTGTTCAACTGACTGAACCACCCAGTTGCCCCTAGAAGAATAATTTTAAAAGACTTCCAGGTTACTGATTCACTTTCTCTGCTGAAACATTGTGTAATTTATAAAAAATAAACTAATTGCAGAAACTTCTGAAACCTGAGAATCTTCAACGTTTTTGAAATCCTATTAAGAAACTGGTTATAAATGTGAGAACACATGATTGTCAACATAATTTTGTGATAAGCTTTGCATTTTTTAACTACAGATCATTTTCATGGTTATATATATTTTCTTTTTTAAAACTTCTATAATACAGTATTTATGTTAGAAAAATGTCAAAAACATGTATGCATATTTTCAAGATACTCTCTTTTTATAACTTGAAAGAGACTAATTTATGAAACTTTAGCAATCCCAACTGAGATCAAGATAGCAAAGAATTGTGTAGAATGATAAATTATGGTCCCAATGGTTAAGCCTCATAAAATGTATTCAGGATGCATTTCAACATTACACACACTGCTGTTATGTCCGCTGTATCTAAATAGAACTAGGTAACAATAAGAAGAGTCAGGCATACCTAGTTTTGTATTGCAGGAACAGATCCTAAGCTCCCTTTTTCAACTATAGTTTGCAGCCTCAACGCTTTTTTTTTTTTTCAAATTATTGTCAGAATCATGCACCTAACTCAGACAGAAATAGTATTCTCACAAGTGTTATTATCAGAAATAATATACCTTATTTTTAATCTCCCCATTATACCCCACTACAGCCCTTATGGACACAAACTCAGACATGAGCTTGTGTACATGCTCACCACACACACACACACGCATGCACACACACATGCATGCATACACACATTACGTAATTATCTAGAAGTGATGGATGGTTGAGTTTTCATTGTGGTCACCTGATCTCTGTTCATTCTCCTTCTTCCTCTTCCCCCTACCTGCTCCTCCTCTTTCTCCCCTTATTTTTTCTCCTTCTTTTGTTTATGACTCCAAGCCTGGATAAGAAACACCAACAGTATGTTCGGGACATAGTTCTACTCATGCTTCCATTGAATGTTAGATTTGAGAGAATTGAAGCTTGAGCCTCTTAACCTAAAGAAAATATTCTTGTGCCTGATATTAATGCATCTGGCTTTCCTTTAAAGTTCCTTAGAACAAGAGACATTAATAGGAGTTAATGTTTGATAAATAATGTCTATTGTAAGGCTGGTGTTTATTTCTTTTATTCCATATTAAATGACGAATTAGCTATGACATGATAATATAGAGTTTGGTTATTATGCATTTTATGAATACCAAGACTTGGAGAATAAAGGAAATAATTTCAAAATTTGAATACTGATCTTACATGGCAGTTGCTAATAAGATAGCTTCCACAAATAGATTAGAAATCTAAATGAGAAACAAGAAGTAGGAGAAAATAGTGATTTCCCACATAGAAGGTCCTTAATAAGAGTACAAAGTAGACTTTGTGGATTAGCAGTGCAATTCCTCTTGCCCTAAAGTATCTGTTTTAAATTTTTTTTAATGTTTATTTATTTTTGTGAGACAGTGAGAGAGAGCGCACGTGCGCACATGAGTAGGGGAAGGGGCAGAGAGATGGAGACAGAAGATCCCAAGTGGACTCTGTGCTGACAGCAGAGAGCCCGAGGTGAGGCTAAAACTCATACTCGAACCATGAGATCATGACGTGAGATGAAGGTGGACGCCTAACTGAGCCACCCAGGTACCCCCACTAAAGTATCTTTTATTGAAATAATTAAACTACCAATGCTGTTTTGGGACATGATTAAGATTGCTATTTGGGGTTAAGTGCCAGGGTGTAAGATAAATTAATATGACAACAATCTCACAGTCCCATCCACTGTTCCAAACTGCAACAAGTCATTTTAGAGCCAATCCACATAGCGATGTCTAACTGAATCAGCATTTAGTAGTAACAGGAGCCAACTTAAGAACTTCCAGAGCAAAAGAACGAATCATGAAATAACACTTATTAACTGGATCACACAGAGGGAGAACAACCTATCAGGCTGGAAACATAACAACACAATTATTGCAAAATTACCACCTAGACTTACAGATCTAGGCCAGCTGAATAATAATTTTAAACATAATCTAAAATGTTAATATTATGCCTCATTGTTTACTGATTCTCTTATAGCTGAAGGGCCATAACAAATGAGAGGAAAATCAGGGACTCTGTTTTAAAATATCAATGCAGACACTTTCATTAAATATATATGTAAAAAAGACATTTGTTATTGAATACAAATTAGGTGAATGAATACTATGACAGTTAAGCCTCTTTTCCCCTACAGCTTGCAATAAATGCTTTGCTTTTCAAGTTGACAAAGTAGTGTTTTGTTTCTGGGTAAATTGCAGTCCTCACTTGTATTTATGCCAAGTTCATAATCTTTGTTTACATCATGATGCTAAACAGAAGACGATGTCCCAGAGATAAATATTATTTTCATTAAATGAATTAAAACTGCCATGCACAAACATCCAAAACAATCAATGTTACCCAAAGAAAAAAGGTGAAGTAAACAATCAGAGAAGTCATTCAGTTTTTCATTTTTACAAAGCTCTTCAGAATTCCTCTTTCATAAGCCACTAGATAAAGTCATAATAAGTTAGAACTACTCTTCTTAATATTCACTTTATCTCCTAAATTTCACTTTTCTTAGAACAAAGCTTGCATGTATCTTTCAATATTATATTAGAGAATGACAAAAGAAGACTCACTATCTGGCACCCCTGTAACTTATATCTAAAAAATAAAATGTCTGGTATAGATCTATTCTCCCTCGTTAATATTTTCTGAAAAAGACTCCATAAATTGTATCCACAGCTCAAACTTGAGAGATGTAAGCTGGATAGGAAATGTTCAGAGACTGATAAGGAATTTACTTCATTTTCACATATTACATACACTTTTCAGTTAGTTAATTATTTTATGTGAAGTGTTCATGTAGTATAAAAGTAGAAAGAAACTGACACTAAGCCTGTTATGTCATACTTTACAAACCACATGATTTCAACAATTGCTTTTATGTGAATTGAACATTCAAGTGGTAGTTTATTCTTTCAAATGCTTTCTAGGTTGTCTGAGTGGCTTGTCCTGTAGTACTTTTGTTATTCCTTTCATCTTTTTGTTCAGAAATCATCAAATGCCTGCTTAGGTGATAAGATAACATGGAAGGAGAATGTGAATAAAAAATGGTCCATGACTTCAAGGAGTTTACATTAGCGGAGAAGACAAATTTATGAAAAAGGAACCATGATATGACAAACCTGATATGGGAGAGTAAAGACATCAAAAGATAAAAGCCAGACTCAGATTTCTTAATCACTGAACATTATCCTCAATAAGCCACTTATTACTTATTTAGGGTCTCAAAAAAGAGATGGACAAAGTATGTGGTTAATAAACAGAAAACTAGACTATTTCTACTTGAGGCTTTGGCCTACACCTCTGTTTAAACCAAGGCGTGACTGGACCACACAGAAACTTCTTCTGAGGACAGTGAGCTGTTTTAGGCAAGATGTTTTCTTTTGACATTTCTTTCCAAATATACACCTGTGCTTTAGCTCTTCATATTTCACTGCCATATTGGTGAGAAAAGGCTTGTTCAAGAAGAGCTTACAATCCTTAAAGAAGATGCAACTGCAAGAATAGAGCCAGCAAATACTTTTCCCCTTGCCTTGCACAGAACTGGTCTTCGGCTTTTGTCCTAGACACCAGAGCTCTGAAGAAGGAGGATCAGTCTCAGTGCTTCTCATTTTTGAGACGGCACGGAAGGAAAGGATCTCAGTAGGCAGACAAGAGTAATGCTGAATCTTCCCAAGCCTTCCATTGCTCTAGGTTTCAAGGAAAAACAAGTCTCCTGTTAGGCTAAAGCACACACGATGGCAGGTCACAGTACTTGAAAAAGTGAGAGGCATCCTCCTATTTGGGGGCAGAACAAAGGAGGACTGGGAGAAAGGTGAGTTTTCCTACAGGCTAACAGATTTAATAGAGATATATACAAAGTACTATCATGGTTTGACTGGGAAGGGGGAAGTTGAAGTGATTTTCCTGGGAACGTTAGCAAAAGCTTCACCTAAGTGGAGAAAGTCCAGAAGAGGCATCCCAAGTGCACCCAGTGATACCCTGTATCAGATCTGAGTATCTCAGCAAACATACCTGCCAACTAGAGACAACCCTTTGAATCTATTTAGTTAGTATTATACTGTCACCCTAGTGATAGCTGTCCTATTGCTTCCACATGCTCCTCTGTGGGAAACTAGTTTATAAACCAAAAATAGGAACCACAATAACTTCATCTAGATGACATTGGTTTGAGGTGCTGCCTTTTCCTTGAACATTTAACTTGCATTTTATTATGATACCCCTTGAAAACAGTGGTGAGTGCAGACATACGGAGAAGGAGACCCAAAATATTCAAAACTGCTTGGGCATTGTTGTGACTAAGACTGTGAGACCCTCACTTAGATGCACTTGTCTCAGTCTTGCCCTCTGATCTTGCCACCTGAACATTTCTGCATCCTAAAATGAAATGAGGGATATATTGAAACAGGAAACCTCAGTTCATACTTTGGGCCTTACAGATTTGTAACTTGGGAAAATTCTGTCATTCTTCTGTCAAGCTCAGTTTTCTGCTATGATTATTTCTCACAAAGTTGTCATGATTATCAAATAAGAGAAACTTAAATGAAAATTTTATATCAACATAAGCTAGTTTATTATTAATAGAATAGAATTCAAGATATTGTCACCTTTTCCCTGAGCTCATTTTTGGAATTAGGAATATAAAGGTAATGGAAATTTTGTAAGTTAGATGAAAGATGGAATTAAGCAGAGGATTTGGATATAGGTGGATAAGATTACAAATATATTGCACCTAAGACTTCACTAAAATATTAAATGTGGTCCTGTACTTTATTTCTAAAAAAATGAAAGAAGGAAACCAAAGAATACCAGTAATAATTACATTTCCACAATCTTTAATGAAAAGTATACATTTCCATAGGTTAAATCTTGGCTTTGAATTTAATTGTGTTTTGTTCACAGATTTTTAAAAAAATGTAAATATATTAAAGAATAGAACTATGTTTAAATATACTATGAATATCTACCACAAATGGAGCAAAGAGCTGCAGACATGCAGTAGTCACAATAGCATATGGATGCATCAAAGTATTAATTGAATATATTTCTGTTCTTACATATAATAAAAATAATACTGTCTTTTCAGTCCTATTTCATTTTATTTATTTTATTTTTTTAATGTTTATTTTTGAGAGAGAGAGAGAGACAGAGCACGAGCAGGGGAGGGGCAGAGAGAGAGAGGGAGACAGAATCCGAAGCAGGCTCCAGGCTCTGAGCTGTCAGCACAGAGCCCGATGTGGGACTCGAACTCACAAACCGTGAGATCATGCCTTAGCCGAAGTTGGATGCTTAACTGACTGAGCCACCCAGGTGCCCCAGTCCTATTTCTATTTTAAAGAGGACAGCATCCATCAGTTAAATAAAAATTAAATAATAATTTAAATAGAATCACCCACTTAAGTGTAATCTCTAATTTAATGCCCATGAAAAATATCAAGAAAACATACTCAGAATTTAATTATGGTGCATATATTTGAGACTTACCTGCTGCATAATTATGAGTAATTCTCTGTCACAAAATATAACTCATTATATTACCCTCCCTTACTGTCTTTCAGTTAAGTTTACTCTGAAGCACTAAAATATCTTAGATATGACAACTCATAATAAATGTCTGAGTTTACGAAGACATTTGAAGGATTATTCATCCAGAACATAGAGATTAGGAAGTACAAATATATCCAAACACCAACTCCAGTTTTGATATCTATAATAACAAGGTATTAGTAAATAACATGACAAATGTCTACATAAACCAGCTATGAATACTTAAGTTGTTCATTCTCAGCATTTTCTGATGTGGCATCTCTCTCCCTATATATACAAATGTATTATAAATAAATACATTGTCCTTAACTTCCCCAGATATCATTAAAAATCAAAAGAAAAAGATGGAGTACCCTCAGAATAAATCTGGTAAAATTATCTGAATTATAAAAGTGATAGCCAAAGTATTACTTTTAGCTTTTAAAAACTATGCTATTCTATTTTCATCCACTGAAACCCATCATAATTTATCATATTACGAACAAATCACTGGTCATCCTGTGGGATTTGGAATTACACCTCCCATAACTGATTGGTGCAGTATTTCCAAGTTTACAGCCAACAGGCACAGGTGGCTTTCCCAAGGAGAAATTACAGGAATTTCTGCATGACATTCAGCCCAGAACTCTGTTTTCCTTAAAGCAACAGCAATATAAAAATGTTCTTGAACGTGGTCAGAACCAAATCCGTTACTATCAACTGCTGTTACAGTTGCAAAGTTATAAGGCATAGATCCCTGGATCATGTTTCCCAATTTCAGAATATACATTGCCAAGACAGAATGTTGTCACTACTTGGAGATCTAAAGCTGAGAATCTCACATGATTTCTCCAAAGCAAAAGAGTTGAGGCAGGAGGAAGTTTCCCAAGAATCTCCCATCAAAGCAGCAGATTTCCAGATATAAATAGCTTTGGCCCAAGATTCCAGGACAAAGACCCTGAATTCTAGAGTCTACTAATTGTCATATGTTTCTTCTTTAAGTTATTATGTATTTTAAAATTTCCTCTTAGTTTAATCGCTAATTTTCAGGGAGCCTGGGTGGCTCAGTCGGTTGGGCATCCATTTTTGGCTCAGGTCATGATCTTGTGGTTTGTGGGTTTGAGCCCCACGTGGGGCTCTGTGCTGAGAGTGCAGGGCCCTGGAGCCTGCTTTGGATTCTGTGTCTCCCTCTCTCTCTGCCCCTCCCCTGCTCACGCTCTGTTTCTAAGAGTAAATAAACATTAAAAAAAATTTTAGATTGCTAATTTTCAAGGACAGAAAATTAAGATTTTTTTTCCCTTTAATTCTAATGCCCTGGTTTCCAAAGATGATCTTTACTGTTTTGACAAAATCTGACTGATAAGATAAATGATAGAACAGTTTTATTTTACGAAAAGAAAACGGAGACCTGGCCTCTGTGCAACTTTCTGGGTCATCCAGAAAGGAGAATTTAGATAGATTTTGCGTTTTGGGATATATATATATATATATATATATATGTATATACATATACATATACATATATATATATATATATATATATATATACAATTTTTTTCTTAATATAACTAGGAACAATAGTTGGAGGGCTAAGCAGACACTTTCATGGGTTATTGATTCTACTTATTTTTCCATTATAGTCCTATGTTGTGTCCTTTCCAAAATCTTGAACACTTTCACATGGCTACTGTCCCAAAGGATATCTGAAATCACTATAGAAAAGTAAAGATTATATAAGAAACTGATGAATGCACTCTAGACTCATTCATCTCTTATGATCACAAACCTCACTAGTTCTTCAGACTCAGAAACCCGAGCTTGTGTTGAAGGTCTGGACTCTGACACGTGGCCTAAATATGTTAGCCTTGTTGCCATTGCGGGCCTAAGGGAAGGACTGAGAAAGATCTTCAAAGCCAAAGGAAGTTTCAGTTGTAACTTTTATAGTCCCAACTTCGATCCCCCCTCACCCTTAATCTCTCACTGAAGCTAAATTGTCCAAGCAATGTTTGCTAAAACATGACCCCAGTCCTGCTTTCTGTCCCGTGATCTGACCAACCTGCTTCCTCATACCTTCTGAAAATGTGAATAGTGCCTAATTCTTGGAACAAACTGAACTTTAAATGACTTTCCTCAATGTATCTTATGAATTTTTTGAGTTATTTGCTCCCTTCAGAGCACTGATCTTAGAACGTTAGCAACATTTTATCTTTGTTTTTTTTCCAATGCTTATTTATTTTTGAGAGGGGGGAGGGGCAAAGAGAGAGGGAAACAGAGGATCCGAAGCAGGCTCTGTGCTGACAGCAGACAGCCTGATGTAGGGCTCAAACTCACAAACCCGAGCTGTAAGATCATGACCTGAGCTGAAGTCCAATGCTCAACCAACTGAACGACCCAGGTGCTCCCCCACCCCATTTACAACATTTTAATGAAGACTTGCACTAATGGCTTTGTTGTGCTTTTTTTCTTTCATTAACTATTTGATGCATGGAAAAGGTAAAGAGCCATATTGACACTTCTAAGAATAGAACATACTGATAGAGCCAGATTAATGAGCTTGAGTCATTTTTGTTGCTTAAGGCAGCTCAAATGGGAAATATCAAAGCTGCCATTGGATAAATGCCTTAGAATTCATAGAATACTCTAGTCCTTCACTATCCAGTATGATAACCACCAGCCACATGTGGAGTATAACTAAGAGATGGCATTAAAAAAAACCTTTTTTAAAATTTTTAATAAATATTAAAGCTATACAATTGTTTTTCCTGTGAAACATAGCTCTATTGTTTTGTTAGAACTATATGTCAGGTTGGGGCACCTGGGTGGCTCAGTCGGTTAAGAGTCCGACTTCGGCTCAGGTCACGATCTCGCAGTATGTGAGTTCGAGCCCCGCGTCGGGCTATGTGCTGACTGCTCAGAGCCTGGAGCCTGTTTCAGATTCTGTGTCTCCCTCTCTCTCTGACCCTCCCCCGTTCATGCTCTGTCTCTCTCTGTCTCAAAAATAAATAAACGTTAAAAAAAAATTAAAAAAAAAAGAACTATATGTCAGGTTAACCACTGCATTACATAAAATATTGTATTGCAATGCAAGCACATGTCATTTCTATTATCTCATTACTACTTCCATAAAGCAACTGTATGTTCAAATACTGTGAATTAGGTAATTAAAATATTATTACTATTTCAACTGGTTTTTAAATGTGTTACTATAGCTTATACTAAAGATTTAAAGCAGTGTATAGTGGCTTTAATTATATATTAATATAATGGTTATAATATAACCACTATATTAATATAGTGGTTAATATATAAATAGTGCTACCTTGACTTCGTGAGTATTTATGTCAGCAAAATGAAATGATACTTAACTTGGATATGACTTTATATAACAGTCTATGAAACTTGCTTTATGAATGAAAGGCCTATGAGACTCTTGATGATGGCTGAAGCAAACCACCTTTTTAGTTCTCCAAATCCTTTCCACAATTGGGGTACATGTACATTGGGGTACATGTATCCCTGTGAATTAGCACTCCTGTATCCTTTGGATAAATTCCTAGTAGTGCTATTGCTAGGTATTAGGGTTCTATTTTTAATTTTTTGAGGAACCTCCACACTGTTTTCCAGAGTGGCTGCACCAGTTTTCATTCCCACCAACAATGCAAGAGGCTTCCCATTTCTCCACATCCTCGTCAACATCTGTTTTCTGAGTTGTTACTTTTAGCCACTCTGACCCGTGTGAGGTGGAATCTCAGCGTGGTTTTGATTTGTATTTCCCTGATGATGAACATCTTTTCCTAGATGTTGAGCATCTTTTCATGTGTCTGTTGGCCATCTTGATGTCTTCTTTCAAAAAGTGTCCATTCATATCTTCTGCCCATTTCTTCACTGGATTATTTGTTTTTCGGGTGTTGAGTTGGCAAATTCTTTATAGATTCTGGATACAAACCCTTTATCCAATATGTCATTTGAAAATATCTTCTCCCATTCTGTTGGTTGCCTTTTAGTTTTGTTGATTGTTTGCAGTGCAGAAGTTTTATCTTGATGAGGTTCCAATAGTTCATTTTTGCTTTTATTTCCCTAGCCTTTTGAGATGTGTTGAACAAGAAATTGCTGTGGCTGACATAAAAGAGGTTGTTGTCTGTTTTCTTTTCTAGGGTTGTGATGGTTTCCTGTCTCACATTTAGGTCTTTTGTCCATTTGGAGTTTATTTTTGTGTATCGTGTAAGAACGTGGTCCAGTTTCATTTTTCTGCATATTGCTAATTTTCCCAGCACCATTTGCTAAAGAGACTGTCTTTTTTCCACTGGATACTCTTTTCTGCTTTGTCAAAGATTAGTTGGCCATACACTTGTGGGTCCATTTCTGGGTTCTCTATTCTATTCCATTGGTCTATGTGTCTGTTTTTGTGCCAATACCAGACTGTATTGATAATTACAGCTTTCTAGTAGAGGCTAAAGTCCAGGATTGTGATGCCTACACGTTGGTTTTCTTTTACAACATTACTTTGGCTATTCAGGGTCTTTTGTGGTTCCATACAAATTTTAGGATTGTTTGTTCTAACTCTGAGAAGAATGCTGGTGGAATTTTGATTGGGATTGCATTGAATGTGCAGATTGCTTTGGGTGGTATTGATATTTTAACAATATTTGTTCTTCTAATCCATGAACATGGAATGTTTTTCCATTTCTTTGTATCTTCTTCAATTTCTTTCATAAATTTTCTATAGTTTTCAGCATATGTCTTTGGCTAGGTTTATTCCTAAGTGTTTTATGGTTCTTGGTGTAATTGTAAATGGGATTGATTTCTTCTTCTGTTGCTTCATTGTTAGTGTATAGAAATGTAACCAATTCCTGTACATTGATTTTGTATCCTGCAACTGCTGAATTCATGTATCAGGTCTAGCAGCTTTTTGGTAGAGGCTTTCAGGTTTTCCATGTAAAGTATCATGCCATCTGCAAAAAGTGAAACTTTGACTTCTTTGCAAATTTGGATGTCTTTTATTTCATTTTGTTGTCTGATTGCTGAGACTAAGACTTCTAACACTATGTTAAACAACAGTGGTGAGAATGGACATCCCTGTCGTGTTCCTGATATCAGAGGGAAAGGTCTCAGTTTCTCCCCATTGAGGATTATATTAGCTCTGGGCTTTTCATATACGGCTTTTGTGATGTTAAGGTATGTTCCTTCTATCCTTATTTTCTTGAGGGTTTTTATTAAGAAAGGATGCTGTACTTTTGTCAAATGCTTTTTCAGCATCTATTGAAAGGGTCACATGATTCTTATCCTTTCCTCTATTAATTTGATGTATCACATTAATTGATTTGAGGGATTGAACCAGCCCTGCAGTCCAGGAATGAATCCCACTTGATCATGGTAAATAATTCTTTTGATATACTGAATTTGATTTGCTAGTATCCTGTTGAGAATTTTTGCATCCATGTTAATCAGGGATATTGGCTTGTAATTTTCCTTTTTAGTGAGGTCTCTGGTTTGGCAATCAATGTGTCTGGAAGCTCTCCTTCCATTTCTTTTCTTTCTTTCTTTCTTTTTTTTTTTTTTTGTAACAGCTTCAGGGAGATAGGTATTAACTCTGATTTAAATGTCTGGTAGAATTCCCCTGGGAAGCCATCTGGCCCAGGACTGTTATTTGTTGGGAGGTTTTTGATAATTGGTTCAACTTCTTCACTGGTTATGGATCTGTTCAAATTTTCTATTTCTTTCCATTTGAGTTTTGGTAGTTTGTGGGTATCTAGGAATTTGTCCATTTCACCCAGGTTGTCCTGCTTGTTGGCATATATTTTTTCATAGTATTGTCCAATAATTGTATTTCTGTGATGTTAGTTGTGACCTCTCCTCCTTCATTTGTGATTTTATCTACTTGGGTCCTCTATCTTTTCTTTCTGAGAAATCTGGCTATGGGTTTGTCAATTTTATATTTTCAAAAAAGAAGCTGTTAGATTCATTGCTCTTTTCTACTGTTATTTTTGGATTCTATATTGTTTATTTCTGTTCTAATCATTATTATTTCTCTTCTTCTGCTGGCTTTGGGGTTTCTTTGCTGTTCTGCTTCTAGTTCCTTTAGGTGTGAAGTTAGATTATGTATTTGGGACTTTTGTTGTTTCTTGAGATAGGCCTGAACTGCAATGTATTTTTGCCTTATGATTGTCTTTGCTGCATCCCAAATGGTTTGGACTGTCGTGTTTTCATTTTCATTTGCTTCCATATAGTTTTTAATTTCTTCCTTAATTTTCTGGTTTACCCATCCATTCTTTAGTAGGATGTTCTTTAACCTCCATGCATTTGGAGGATTTCCAGTTTGTGTGTGTGTGTGAGGGGTTGATTTCAAGATTCATACCACTGTGATCTGAAAATATGCATGGTATGATCTCAATTTTTTTTAAATTTATTGAAGGCTGTTTTGTGACCTAGTATGTGATCTATCTTGGAGAATGTTCCATGTACACTTGAGAAGAATGTGTATTCTGATGCTTTTGGATGAAAAGTTCTGAATATATATGTCAAGTCCATTTGGTCCAATGTATCATTCAAGGCCCTTGTGTTTTTATTTATTTTCTGCCTAGATGATCTATCCATTGTTGTAAGTGGAGTATTAAAGTCCCCTGCAATTATGGTATTCTTATCAATAAGATTGCTTATGTTTGTGATTGATTTATATATTTGGGTTCTGTCAAGTTGGGGCATAAACATTTATAATTGTTAGCTCTTCTTGATGGATAGACTCTGTAATTATGATATAATGCCTTTCTTCATCTCTTGTTACAGCCTTTAGTTTAAAATCAAGTTTTTCTGATACAAGTATGGCTACTCTAGCTTTCTTTTGACTTCCAGTAGCATGATAAATGGTTCTCCATCCCCTCACTTTCAATCTGAAGGTGTCCTCAGGTCTCGAATGAGTCTCTTGTAGACAGCATATAGATGGATCTTGTTTTTTTTTTTTTTTTTTTTTTTTTATCAATTCTGATACCCTGTGTCTTTTGATTGGAGCATTTAGTCCCATTTACATTCAGAGTTATTACTGAAAGATGGATGTCGTGTCATTGTGTTATCTGTAGGTTTCATGCTTGTGGTGATGTCTCCGGTCCTTTGTAGTCTTTTCAGGGTTCCACTCACAGAGTCTCCCTTAGGGTCTCTTGAAGAGCTGGTTTAGTGGTCATGAATTCTTTCAGTTTTTGTTTGTCTGGGAAAGCTTTTATCTCTCCTTCTATTCTGAATGACAGCCTTGCTGGATAAAGGATTCTTGGCTGCACATTTTTCCTATTCAGCACATTGAATATTTCCTGCCACTACCTTCTGGCCTGCCAAGTTTCAGTGGACAGGTCTGCTACTACCCTTATGTGTCTACCCTTGTAGGTTAAGGCCCCTTTGTCCCTAGCTGCTTTCAGAATTCTCTCTTTCTCTTTGTATTTTGACAGTTTCACTATGATATCCTGTAGAGAAGACCTATTCCTTTTAAATCTGAAGGGAGTTCTCTGTGCTTCCTGGATTTGGACATATGCCTCCTTTCCTAAATTAAGTTCTCAGCTATAATTTGTTCAAGTAAACCTTCTGCCCCTTTCTCTTATTCTTCTGGTACTCCTATGATATGGATATTATAGTTCCCTAATTCTTCCCTCGTGTTTTAGTATTTTCTTCTCTCTTTTTCTCGGCTTCATTTTTTCCCATACTTTTATCTTGTTTCACTTGTTCTCCCCTTTGCTTCCTCCATCCTTGTTGTCACTGCATCTAGTTTATTTTGCACCTCATTTACAACATTTATTAATTCATCGTGACTATTTCTGAGTTCCTTAATCTCTGCAGCAATAGATTCTCTGCTGCCTTCTATGCTTTTTTCAACCTCAGCTATTAACCCTATGACTACTATTCTAAATTCTTGCTTAGTTATATTGTTTGTATCTGTTTTGAGCAATTCTCTCATCATTTCTTCTGGAATTTCTTTTGAGGAAAATTCTTCCATTTCATCATTTTGACTAGTTTTCTGTCCCTGTGTGTTTTAATAAGGGACAGAATAAGTGCCCTGCACCTGCGAGCACTACTGTATTAAAGTCATACACTGTTCAGGGCCTGGCCCTTCAGGAGGTGTTTTTGGAGTGTGTTGTGTTCTTTCTATTGTTGTGACTCTGGTTCCTATATCTCCCTACTTGCAGTGATGGTTTGGGCCTTCCACCAGGTGTGGTTTGATTTGTTCATTGAAGTAACACTGGAAAAAATATAAAAAGGGGGGTGGTGGTGGAAGAAGCCTTATTCCATGCAAAGAGAGAAATGACAGTGTTGGGGGAAAAGAAAAGAAAAAAAAAACTGGCCAGGCAGAGAATCAGAGAATCTGTATGTCTTAATCCAGAGAGAGAGAGAGAGAGAGAGAGAGAGAGGAAAATAAAGAAGAAGATATAGAAGGTGTGTAAAAAGAATAGATAAAAAATGTTCTTAAACAAACCAAAAACCAGAATAACCAGAATAGACAAGGAAAGGTATAAGAGGAAGAAACACACACACACACACACACACACACACACACACACACACACATATATATATATATACATATATATATATACATACATATATATCTATCAAGAATCAAATCAGAAAATGCAAAACTACTGGACTGATACCTGATGGTGTCTTAGAACCGTGGCTGTGCTGGTCTGGAGGAGGGGTGTCTGGTTGAGTCAATGTCAACCTTGCTCCAGTAGATGTGCAGTTACAAGGTGTGGAGAGGTGTGGTTTGCTTAGGTGGGTCCCACCTCCACTGTGGGCCCCTTGTCTGTTCCCTGAAGTCCCACCTTGTTAGTGATGGGGAGAAAAATGGCTACAGCCCAGTCTCTCCCCCCTTCTCGGACTGGGTGTCTCAAGCCACTCTGTTGAGGCTGCCCTCACAGTGCCATGCAGGTGTCAGTGGGCAGGTTTTGTTCCTCTACAGTCTCCCGCACCTCCCAGGCCCTTGGCTGGGATTCAAACCCTGATGTCTTGAAGGATCCTGCTCTGTGTGCCCCAGTTCAGGGGAAGTGCCACTCCACCAGCCAGCCGACACAGGGTTTCTGGTTGGCGGGCGCCTGCAGGTCTTTTGTCCTTGGAGGCTATATGCCTTCTTCCCACAGCACTGAAGGGAGAGGACTGCTCTCTCCAGCTGAGGCTCTGAGCTCCTCACTTAGGAGCCCGGGATTGGCTACCCTCCTCCCCAGGCATGGGTAAAGGGTGGCAGGCCCCAGTACAGAGAAAACCTCACAACTCAGGATCATGTTGGAAATTGGTTCTTTCTCTGTTTTTTCTATTCCCCAGTCCGTGGTTTTTCTCTTGTCCAAATTCAATCCTACACTTCCACAGCCTCTCCTCTTTCTCTTCCTTTTGTTTCTCCGCAGAAGGGGATCCCTCCACACTGTGTCTATGCCACCGGTTTTCTCTCTCCCAGTTCGCAATCACACACATATGGCCCTCCAAGTTGTCCCCGGGGCCCCTGGAGATGTTTTTGTCACTCTGTAGCCCAGATTCCTGGGATTCCAAGACTTCTGGCCTAAATACTGCTGTGTCTGAGGGACGAGGGAACTTCTGGTCCCCCTAATTCTCTGCCATGTTGACTCCTCCCTTATATTTGTTTTTAATATTTATTTTTCACACACACACACACACACACACACACACACACACACAGTGAGTCGGGGAGGAGCAGAGAGACAGAGGGAGATGTAGAATCTGAAGCAGGCTCCAGGCTCTGAGCTGTCAGCACAAAGCCTGATGTGTGGCTTGAACCTACAAACAGTGAGATCATGACCTGAACTGAAGTTGAACGCTTAACCAACTGAGCCACACAGGCACCCTGAAGAAAAAAGTAGATTTTAAATCGAGAGATGCTTAAGAAGAAGCTGGTCCATTTAGGTGAACAAGAAAATACATTTTTAAAAAATAGGAATGGTGCAAAAACCAATAATTAAAACTAGGAAATTATATTCTTGAACAACTTTAAGGGAGAAATTACTAGATAATTAGCTTCATAATTGAGTTTTCATTTTTGCTTGTTTGTAGTTCTTCCTCAGGTACAAATTGGTGTGAGAACTGTAAAGGAGCTAATCGCAAAAGGGTTTTTAAGACAATTAGAATGAATTTTTATGAAAAAGGGAAATGAAAACATTAAGTAAATGAAACTATAACTAATGGGGGGTCATTTTGTGTGCACATCCCAGTATAGCAGAGATAAATACATACTGAAAGTAAGTTAGGCAGAGTTTCAGACATGCCAAGCAGTTCTTCTCCTCTTCCCTGAGGATAGATCTATACAGTTGGGCTACATGAGTTAAGTCAGACCCCAGAATGATAATGGAAATGATTTTAACCTTTAAGTCTTAATTTCAAAATGTATTCACTGTAGGTAACTGTAGCACCTACATGTAGGATTTTTGTTAGAAGCAAATGAAATCCATATAAAGTACTTACTCTATATAAAGTACTTTGTTAGAATTAAATGAAACCCAGATAGCTCAATAAATACTAAGTGTATTTAACAGAATGTATGTGTTAACTGTAACAAAACTGATTTGATTATGGAAATGTACTGATAAATTGTCAGGAAAGAAAACCAGAATATTATGATTTAATTCATTCACATGCAACTAGTCTATTGTTCAGAAATTGAATATAATATGTTAATAAGAAGGAATATGATAGTGAAAGCCTAACCAATGGAAAACTTCACACCAAAAGAATTTTAACAGCTAGGGTTATCTTTATCACAAAATATATCATTAGGTAACATTTTTGCCTTTTGAAAAGGATTAAATATAATAAAATAGCTTTTAGAAATTATGTATAAAATAGTAATGGATATATACTGAAAATCTAGAAGAAAAGTGGGGTAGTTACCTTCAGTGATGAATAGTTTACTCCAATAAAAACAATACAGGGAACAAACTAAAGGTTGCTGGAGGGGAGGTGGGTGGGAGGATGGGCTAAATGGGTGATGGGCATTAAGGAGGGCACTTGTTGTGATGAGCACTGGGTGTTGTATGTAAGTGATGAATCACTAAATTCTACTCCTGAAACCATTATTACACTGCATGTTAACTAACTTGGATTTAAGTAAAATAATAAAAAAAAACTATAACAAAATAAATCTTTTTTTAAAAGAAGTTTTAAACTGCTCTAGAAACTCAGAACACTTCTGAATTTTTTGTGAACTTGATATTACAATAACAACAAAGATGATTTTCCATCACTATGATCTTCCACCAGTATAAACCATTTTTAATGGTATAGCAAACACTATATAATTGTGTCTGTTGTATTTGAAGACATGATGAGTGTGTTTGTATACTATATACTATAAGTGATATTATATAATTATTACAGTTTTATTTTAGATTACAAATCATATTTCTTGAGGGAAAAAGAAAGGAAAATATTAAACTAAGATATTTTTATGCTAAAGCAATTAAGAGTAAGTCTTAACATGCTAAAATAAATAAATAAATGGACTAATTTTACTCACTGACCAGGAACTAAGGAAAAACCTAAGAGAAACACATAGTATCAAATGTAAAAGAAAGAAAACAGTACCTAGATGACTACTGAAACATTCTATTGGTGTCAAGAAATTATATTATTTCAGAGCACCGAATGATTTATTCATAAAGCTTACATTATGAGTAACATATTTGCTTTCAATGCTTGGTTCAAATGCAAAGCAATAAAGATAACTGTTAGTTAACACCTGGCAGTATAAGCTGGCCACTTGTGCCTTGAGGAGAGGCAGGTTTGTTGTGTTTGTTTGTTTGTTTTGATGTTTATTTATTTTGAGAGAGAGCGAAAGTGTGTGTGCACAGGACCAAGTGCAAACAGGGGAAGGGCAGAGAGAGGGAGAGAGCAAATCCTAAGCAGGCTTTGTGGTGTCAGTGCAGCCTGAGGTGGGGCTTCACCTCACTGACCTGAGCTGAAATCAAGAGTCGGAGGCTTAACCGACTGAGCCACCCAGGCACTCCAAGGGAGACAGGTTGAAATAAAATTCTACTAAGTTATTTTTTCTTATTTTCTTCCTGAATTTGAGTAAAGTTAGTGATACCATTTGTGCACCATGGCACAGAGAAAAGAAAATAATGATGTGGGATGCACTGTGGCTATAATCATAGCTACACAGATTTAACTAACTGAACTAGTAATGACTGTTTTATGTATATATGTAAATACATGTGTATGTATGTGTGTATATTTATATTTACAAATGTGTATATATATGCACATGTGTATTTATATATATCTGAAACATATAAAATATATACATATATATACACATATTTTTATGTAGATATAAGTATACATAAGTACAGGCATCTATATATTTTTAAATCTCTTATGCCATATATCTATCTGCTGAAATAATTGCAGAATCTTAGAAAAATTCTTGTTAACCAGGTATTCTACATTACTTTCATTTAATTGGAAAAGAAAATTGAGAAAAACTTGAAAAATAAATATTATATCCTCATGGCACAAAACATTATTTGACATATGACATTATAAATCTACCCTTATAGTAAAACTGATACATCAAAGTGGGGCCATTCAATATTCTTCTGCAGTAAACAATTTAATCCATCAATGACCCTTTGGAAACAAACTGACTACTGTATAATAAAAAACAAATGGATTTCCTACTTTCTATTTTTTTTTCCTCACTAGAAATATTTTTTACTTTTCTTTATGGCTGCCATATCCTTGGAATTCAATTAGGATTGACACACAATTTACACATATTTATTGAGCATCTAGTGTTCATTTGCTTGTTCATTCACAAGGTTAGATTGCTGCTGAGTTCCAAAGAACGATATTAGAGAATATGTTGATGAAGAAGGCAGAGAGCTGGCCTGCCTTTTTCTTTTGGCTTTGTGCTAATTGTAGACATAAAAAAAATAAATAAATAAAACAGAGAAATACTTACAAACTGAAATTGATGTTAGTAAGAAAAGAGGGAGCTGAACCAGGAGGGGAAAATGAACTAATGTTAAGTGGACTGGTCAGAGAAGAACAGAGACTTGAAGTAAGAGAAATTAAGCCTGTGACACAGAGGGAACATAGCATTCATGTTCCAGGATCAGCATCTACAGAGAGTTTGAAATGGGAAAGAACACGTCTTTTTAATTAACTGAAAGAACAATGGTGTGATAAGAATGTAATGAAAAAAGTGAGACTGGTAATAGAACACAATTAGAATGCCAGGAAGAGGATACATTATTTAGGGACTTAGAAGCCATTGGAAGGAGTTTTTGGATTTTTTTTTTAATCTCTCTGAGTGCATTGAGAAGGCACCAAAGCTGCTTCAGGGGATGAATAGAGATATGATTTATTTTATGTTAAAGAAAACTTTTTGGGGGGAGCACCTGTGTAGCTCAGTTAAGCGTCGAACTTTGGCTCAGGTCATGATCTTGCAGTTTGTGAATTCAAGCCCACATCAGGCTCCGTGTTGACAGCTCAGAGCCTGGAGCCTGCTTCGGATTCTGTGTCTCCCTCTTTCTGCCCCTCCCTGCTCACACTCTGTCTCTGTCTTTCTCAAAAGTAAACATTAAAAAAAAGTTTTTTTTCAATTATGTGAAAAATTGGAATTAGGCAAGGATAGTCTAAAAGAGATTATACAGGCCAAATTAAGGAGGGTTTTAACAATTGCTTTCCAATCAAAGGTATACCACCAAAACTTTTAAGCAATGTAACACACTGCAAACATTTGGGTTTTAAGATGATAACTTGAGCAGTAGGTGAACATAGCCGTTATCATCAATCAGGACAGAGACTATTTAAGCTTGAACACACTAGAAGAATGACAAACATAGTAAATTTGAGAAATTAGGTAATAAAATGTTATTTCAAGGCACAAATAAATGAGAAGATACTCCATGCACATGGAATGGAGGAATTAATACTGTTAAAATGTCCATACTACTCAAAGCCATCTACACATACAATGCAATCCCTATCAAAATCCCAATGCTATTTTTCACAGAAACAGAAAAACAATGCTAAAATTTGTATGAGATGACAAAAGACCTTGACTAGCCAAAAGAATCTTGAGAAAGAAGACAAAACTGGACATCAAAATAAAAGGCACAGCAAAACAAATTATCAACAATACAAAAAGGCAACCTACTGAGTAGGAGAGGATATTTGCAAATGACATATCTGATAAGGAGTTAATATCCAAAATATATAAAGAGCTTGTACAACTCAACACCAAAAAACAATCCAATTTAAAAAAAAAAGGGAAGAGGACCTGACCAGACATTTTCCTAAAGAAGACATACAGATAGAACCTGAAAAAGACAGACACATGAAAAGATGCTCAACACCACTCATCATCGGGGAAATGCAAATCAAAACGACAATGAGGTATTGCTTTATAGTTGTTAGAATGGCTAAACTCAAAAAGAAATAACAAGTGTTGGTGAGGATGTGGAGAAAAAAAAAAAAAAAACCTGGTGCATGGTTCACTGTTGCTGGGAATGCAAACTGGTAGAGCCACTGTGGAAAACAGTATGGAGTTTCTTCAAAATATTAAAAATAGAAATACCGTAAGATCCAACAATTCCACTGTTGGATATTTACCCAAAGAAAACAACAATACCAATTTAAAAAGATATATGCACTCCTATGTTTATTGCAGCATTATTTACAACAGCCAAGATATGGAAGTAATTGAAGTGTCAATCAACAGACCAATGGATGAGTATGTAGTGTGTGTATACATTTTATATATATATATATATATACATATATACATATATATATATGTATATATATATATATGTATATATGTATATATATATATGTATACATATATATATATGTATATATGTATATATATATATATATATGTATATATGTATATATATATAAACATACAATGGGATATTATACAGCCATTAAAAAAGATGAGATCATGCCATTTGAGAAAATATGGATGAATCTCGAGGATATAATGCTAAGTAAAATAAATCAGACTGAGAAAGACAAACACTATATGGTTTGGTTCGTTAGTGGAATCTAAAAAAAACCAAACATAAATGAATAAACAATTAAAAAGCAGAATAAAAATGAACACGGGCAGAGCAAAAGAGAGGCAAACCAAGAAACTTAGTCTTAACTATAGAGAACTGACGGTTATGGAGGGACTGTGGGTAGGTGGGGTTATGAGTTAAACAGGTGATGGACAGTAAGGATATTGTTGTGATGAGCACCAAGTGTTGTGCGTAACTGATGAATCACTAAATTCTACAACTAAAACTAATATTGCATTGTATGTCAACTAGCTGGAGTTTAAATAAAAAACTTGGAAAAAGAAGAAAAAATCAGACTTAGATCTATAAATACACAAAACAAATTGATGGTGGCCAGAGGGGAGGGGTGTGGGGAGTTAGGAAAATCAGTGAAGTAGGAGATATAGATTTCCCATTATGGAATGAATAAGTCAAGAGAATAAGCATAGCATAAGAAATATTGTCAATGACATTGTAATAGCATTGTATGGGGACAGTTATACTTGTAGTGAATATAGCATAGTGTATAAACTTACTGAATCACTAGGCTATATACCTCAGACTAATGTAACACTGTGTGTTGCCTGTACTAAACCAAAAATACAAACAAAAAACTGGAGACATCATGTGTCCTGATTTCAAACTATATTACAAAGCTATAGTAATGAAAATACTATGTATCAGCATAAAAATAGACACAGATCCTCATTTTAACCCCCCTCTGTCTGTCTTCCAAGCTCATAAGAATATATTGGGGTCAGAAAGAGGAATTCCAAAACATGGGGCCCTGGGAGGGGGCATCTCTTAGTGGTGCTGAGAGTTCAGTTGTGGCAACATCATCAACAGCTGACATAAAACCAAGAATGAAAAGGAGACCTAATTCATTACTAAAAACACAAAATTAGTCTTTTTTCTAACTTACAACATAGGTGTAACATATGTCCAAATATCAAATTAGAAAAAAATTAACATGATACATGACAAGTGTTTTGATGACAATAATTGTGGATTTATTTTATATGATGGTGATTAAATGGATAGAGGCTAATATCTAAAATTATCCTCAAAGACAGCTTTTTAAAAAATCTATGGATGCTATAGGGAAGCTCTTATTCTTAGAAGCTTTCATTTAGCGTTCATTCTTTGTGGGTTGACATTGGCATCACAGATAATAATCAGGCCTGGTTATATGATGTTTGTGGACAAAACTTCACGTTGAAACGTGTAATATGGATCACATGCCTGATTCTTGCCATTTTGTTGTTGGTATCGTTTTACAACATGGATTAAGAAGACAAAGAGATCAACCATATAGCTACTGTTGGTCAATAGTATTACAAACTAACACACTTTTGGTGAGTTAATAAAAACACAGAGACTTCCACATGTGTGACCTAGTTACTTATGACTACAAAAATATAAACTATTTCAGTAAATCTTAAGTTTGAATAATTTAAAGTCTCTATTCCTTTGAAAAAATACTTGAGCCACTTACTGTTTTCTGGTACTTGTACTAGACTGAATGTATAGATAGATATGTTTAAGGCAAAGATACTGCTTATAATGAGCCTAAAGAATGACACACACATGTATTCATGTGCACACATGCACACTGCCCCCAAATATTATAGACTGTTCAAACCTTATCCCCTAGTATGAGAGTTTTACAATTAGCTAATTTACAAAATCTGAAATACACTAAAGTGACATATGAAATGGAAAAAAGAAAAAAAAGAAAAGCCACTGGTAAAATAGAAAAAAGATACAACCTTGTGTCAACTGAGATATCTAGGTTTGCAAGCTATGACCTCCTATTGACCTCTTTCACAAATGTTTCCATATGTTTGAGAACCAAAGCCAGCCAACAGTAACACTAGTTTTTTAGTGCCCTTTTGAAATTACTGTATATATTTCTGGGAAAATTATTTTTGAGAAAGCATCTGGAGCCTGCAGTCTCTATTGGCTTTTGCACAGAACACTGACCAGCAGAATGCCATCATCGTCTTTAGGTTAGGATGCCTCTTCAATTTTTAAAGACTATTTGAATGCCATTCCCAATACCATGAACATAACACACTCCTTTAAGGGGTAAAATAACATGATTTTTAAAAATACATTAAATTTTTCACAGTTTATTTTTAGTAGTGTTGGAATTGTTATGATTATAATTAATGTCATCACACTAATTAAACTAGGGGAAAAACATCATTTTGTTCTAAATGCTGCTAGACTGGGGAAAAATATATATATATAATTCATGATGAGGCAGTTCAATTAACCTTTTGCACATGCTATGCGTTGGTATAAGCAGCTTATTTATGCCATCTGCTTCACTTGCAGGATTTAATTCACTGATGATATTATTGTCAAAGAGAAGGGATTTCAATAAGCTAGACAGTGCTAGATTTACTTAGGATTTGATAATAATTAAATGACCGTGTGTGTGTGTGGCTATATGTGTATGTAATTTATAAGGGGAGATCATTGTATGCAGTATATGAAGGCACAATTTTATTTATGAGGACATACACATTTTAAATACCACATAGTAAATTTTCTCTTCAAATCTGTTAAATGAGTCTTCTTGTAGTTTTGGTTCCCTTAATAATGCTTCACAGCTGTTTCATAGAGTAACCCTCTAGCTAGAAGCTAAGAACCTGAATTGATGGGATATGGGAGGAAACACACACCAAAGTAGTCCATTGAAAACTAAGATTTATTTTTATTTCTTATAAAAATGAAAAAGTAAAGGTATTTTGTATTCTAGTTTATACATGGATTCTTCCAGCAAGCTGCTAGTTACCCTGGTTTGAGAAGGCCCCGGTATCAAAATCTTCAAAGCACTTATCAAAGACACCTCAGCAGTAATGCTTAGCACAATGGCATATTAACAAACTCTTATTGGTGGATAACAGAGTTCAGTTGTGGCTGTGTTGGTAGATATTACGTTCTAAAATTATTCTGCTAGTCCAAAGGAAACTAAAACACATTTAAAAACGCAGTGAAAATGCATGAGGAAAATAAAATGTATCTTGCTGGCCTGTCCCTCTTGTTTTAGAATTACACAGCTTCCTCCAGCATCTTCCCATTCCAGCCCCTTCCCAGACCTACACCTGCTTCATGGCCCAGAGCTCATGAGGTGACAATCACTCTCAGGTATTGCAAGGCCTGCTTTCTAGACTTAAGTCCATAATGTTATTCACTAACCTGTTAAAATTTTA
This sequence comes from Panthera tigris, assembly GCF_018350195.1. Taxonomy (NCBI): domain Eukaryota; kingdom Metazoa; phylum Chordata; class Mammalia; order Carnivora; family Felidae; genus Panthera; species Panthera tigris. Next base: position 135,424,543 of record NC_056661.1, read on the forward strand.
ATAGCGAGCATTCCATGCTTTAGAGCAGAAGATATTTGGGGATATATAGATTTCTGAGAAATCCTTAGATTGTCTATTTCCTCTATAGTTATTGCAAGTTTGATTAACAAGCCCTCTGAGTCTGTTTATCTGATATTACGACTGTCTTGAGAGCTCTTTCTATATGTGTAATATGATAATTATAAGTCAAAGGCCTTTGAATTAATGAGATAAATATTATCAAGATTGAATTAGGAAACACTGTACCTGGTTAGATTCTGCAGAAAAACAAAACAAACACTACTGTCTTCTGCCTCTTGAAAATGTGGATATTTAAAGTCTCATTTGATCAGTCAGTATTGGAAATGATAGTCTGAATGTACTCTAACAAATGCTTCATTTGTTCTTTTCCCCCTGACCAAATATCAATTTCCTTTCACACTGCATCTTTATTAGATTATCTTTCTTAGAGGTTGATGTAGATGAATTTATCTGTCTGGCAGAATGCATCAGGAGGATTTTCTCAGACATGTTGATGCTGAACACATTGTTACATTTTCTCATCCTGTTATCCTGACATCTTTGGAGACATTTTTTCCTAAGCTATTTTGTATTCAGTTAACGCTTTTATTTAAAGTGATGCTTACTGCCCACAAATTGGTAATAAAAATATGTACTTAAGTAAAAAGTACAAGGTTTTTCACATTTTAGGGTAATGTCCAAATCAGAGTATCAAATGATATAAACAGTTATCATTGTAAAAATATAAAATAATTAGATTTTCACTAAATCTTTAGACAACTAAAGAGTGTGCCCCTAGAGAGTTAATATGTTTGTATTATCTATTTCAGTATCTTAGAACTTAGAAGGTAAGTTGACCACAGTGTCAATTAAGTCATTACTGATTTCATTTTTACTTTAAGCAATTACTTTCAGAAATTTCATCATTTGTAAAGGTCGTACTGTCTGGATGTGGTTCCTGCTTATTTATATTATAGAAGGAATGCAACATAACATTCATCTGAACTCATGTTATTCCTCTAGCTTTACTGTGCCTTTTAGGTAATTTAATAAGTGACTGGAAGATTTTTAGTTTGCATTAGAGAGCATAGGATTTCTTGTTGACTTTAGAGATATATTTATTAATAAAATTAAATTGTGTATTTACTGGACCTCAGGGGGTTTTATGAGTACAAAATAAATAAACAAACATGGCTCATGAGTCTATCATGACCCAGATGATACGTTTCCTGCACTCTACAGCATGCATTTTGCAAATGTTCCAAAGTGCCTGGTGCCTGTGGCAGTGAATGTACTAAGCCATCAGCTGGTAAATGACTTTGGAAATTAGTTGGAGGTTAATTCTCTGCCTCATTGGCCCCCCAAAGTGGACAAACTGTAATTGATTTTGATAGCTTTCACAAAGCACTTTTTTTTCTTGTGAATAATGAAGGTGTACTCACAGAGACATCCTCTGGTTATAGGAACAATTAAATGGATATCAATGAGATGTCATTAAGAGTTTATGTTTCTGTGCTTAATAAACTCTATCTTTAACAGTTTCCTTGCTTTTAAAATACTACAAATTCTTAACTGTCAAATGGTTCATTTTTTCTGTCAAGTATCTTTCATTTAACTCAAATATTTTGAATTAGGACTAATATTCTATTTCTGCACATACTATTATAGGGAGAAGCAGCTAAAGCCATGTACATCCATTTGTACCCGTGACTTCATGGAGGAAAGAATGTAGAGTGATCTTCTAGGAAAGTGATATCCTCATTTGCATCTTGAGTAAAGGAGGCAAAATTGATCAGGTACATGTTCACTGTCATATATACTGTTTAATAGTCATATCAAAATATCAAGTCAATGTTTTTCCATTTAAGTGAATTTCTCTAGTCTTTTACTCATGAATCTATTAATCTTTATCTTTTGCACAATATAGAACTATATTTTACATAATCTACACCTCTTAAAATCTAAGTTGGAATATCAAATAGGATATTCTTCAAATAGTATACCATGCTAATATGTCCATTATCCAATATGATGTCTCCCAAAAAGCACTTAGTAAAAATAAACGTATTTTCTTCACTATGGTGCAAAAAAAAAGAAAAAAACAAAAGGTTTGCTAATTAGTAAGGTTCTTCGCTATATTCATAGGATTAAAGTTCAGATTAGAAATGTCACAATTAAAGTGAAATACTGTCTGTCCACGGTTAAGTTTACAATTCATTGGAAAATAGTAAACTATGGAGTATAGGTAAACTTTTCTATTGTGATGATTAAAATGTTATAGTTAGGTTTTTATATTTATATTACTATATAATAATTTGGGGGAAATGGCAGAGACCATGCCATACAAATAATCTAAATAATGAGAAGATATATATATATATATATATATATATATATATATATATACACACACACACACACACACACACATATAATGAGGATATATATATACATATAATGAATATATATATGGATATATATATGGATATATATATATTTATATATATATAAAAACATATATATATATGGATATATATATATATATATCCATATATATCCATATATATGTTTTTTGTGTTTTTTTTTTTTTTTTTTTTTTTGAGACAGTGAGTGGCTCAAGAGCAGTGGAGGAGCAGAGGGAGAAGGAGAGACAATCTTAAGCAGGCTCTATGCCCAGCACAGAACTGTGCTCATGAACTGTGAGATCATGACCGGAGCTGAAATCAAGAGTCAGATGCTCAGGGTACCTGGGTGGCTCAGTCAGTTAAGCATCCAAGTTTGGCTCAGGTCATGATCTCGTGGTTCATGAGTTCAAGCCCCATGTCGGAATCTGTGATGCCAACTCAGAGTCTGAAGCCTGCTTCGGATTCTGTGTCTCTGGCTCTCTCTCTGCCCCTTCCCCACTCGTGTTCTTTCTCTCTCTCAAAAATAAATAAACATTAAAAAAAAAAAAGAAGAGTCAGATGCTCAACCAACTGAGCCACCCAGGCACCCCACTGAGGAGATATATGTAATTGAATCAATGACCCATCCTAAACATGCAAGTCTACCTTATCCAGGAGGTTTAGTGCGATGTTCTCTTTTGCTTTCAATGCCTTTTAATTGTTTACAGCCTCAATATTTCACTTGATGAGGAGTTGTTTATGTGATGTGAAGAGATCATCAAAGCCAAACAAATCTGTGAGAAATTCAAGGCATATTTCTCAGACCATCAATTTTCTTATTGGTAATAATGGAAGGAAAATAATTACCTTTTATCATTAGCATGAGATTAAGTGAGATAATGGCCATAATGCACGTAGGACAATGCCAAAACCTTGAGTGTGTATTAGTCAGCTCAAATGGCTTTAATAAAATATCATAGACCTTAAACAACAGAAATTTATTTTCTCACAGTTCTGAAGGTTGGAAGCCCAAGATCAGGGTGCTAGCTGATGGTTACCAGTGAGAAATCACTTCCTGGCTTGTAGATGGCTGCTTTCTCATGGTGTTCATATAGGGTGGAGAGAAAGAGAGATAGCTCTCTTTTTCTTCTTATAAAGTCATCAACCTATTGGATTAAGACCCCACCCTTACGACCTCATTTAAACTTCATTACCTACAAGAAGCCCTATCTTCAAATACAGTCACATTGAGAGTTAGAACTTCAGCATATGAATTGGGGTGTTGGGGGCAGATCTACTCCAAGTATATTAAAAATAATTTTTAGCAAATCAATCAGAGTGATACATTGCATCAACAAGAGGATAAAAACCATATGATCATTTCAACAGATGCAATAAAAGCATTTGACCAAGTACAACATCCATTCATGATAAAAAACCCTCAGCGAAGTAAGTTTAGAGGGAACATACCTCAACATAATAAAGGCCATGTATGATAAATTCACAGCTGACATCATCCTTAATGGAGAAAAGCAGAAAGCCTTATGCCTAAGGTCAGAAACAAGCCAGGGATGTCCACTGTCACCACTTTTATTCAACAGAATATTGGAAATCCTAGTCACAGCAATCAGACAAGAAAAAGAAATGGGATCCATCCATACTGGTAAGGAAGAAGTAAAACTTTCACTATTTGCAGATGACATGATACTAAATATAGAAAACCCTAAAGATTCCACCAAAAATGATTGGAAATGATAAATGTATTCAGTAAGTTTGCAAGATTCAAATCAATATGCAGCAATCTGCTGCATTTATATACACTAATAATGAAGTAGCAGAAAGAGAAATTAAGGAAACAATCACATTACAATTGAAAATAATAAAATACTTAGCAATGAACTTAATGAAGGAGGTGAAAGATCTATATTCTGCAAACTATAAAACATTAATGCAAGAAATTACAGGTGACACAAATGGAAAGATATTCCATGCTCATGGATTGGAAGAACAAATATTGTTAAAATGTCCCCACCACCCAAAGCAATCTACAGACTCAATGCAATCCCTATCTAAATACCAAAAGCATTTTTCATATAAGTAGAACACCCTAAAATTTATATGGAACCATAAAAGACCCAAAATATCCAAAGAAATCTTGAAAAAGAAGAACAAAACTGGTGGTATCACAATACCAGATTTCAAGACATACTACAAAGCTACAGTGATCAAAACAGTATGGTATTGGCTCAAACATAGGCACACAGATGAACAGAACAGAAATAAACCCACAATTGTATGGTCAATTAATCTTCAACAAAGAAGCAAGAATATGCAATGGCAAAAAGACAGTGTCTTCAACAAATGGTGTTAGGAAAACTGGACAGTTACATGCAAAAGAATGAAACTAGAACACTCTCACACCATAAACAAAAATAAACTCAAAATAGGTTAAAGATTAATAGATGTGACCTCAAAGCCACAAAAATCCTATAAGAGAGCACATTTCTCTGCCATTGGCTGTAGGAGATTTTTCTAGATATGGCTCTTGAGGCAAGGGAAACAAAATCAAAATAAACTATTGGAACTACATCGAAATAAAAAGCTTCTGCACAGCAAAGGAAATAATCAACAAAACTAAAAGACAATTTATAGAATGGAAAAAATATATTTGCAAATGATATATCCAATAAAGGGTTAGCCAAAATATATAAAGAACTTATACAAGTCAACACCAAAATACCAAATAATCCAATTACAAATGCGCAGAAGACATGAACAGACATTCCTCCAGATGGCTAAGATACACATGAAAAGATGCTCAGCATCACTCATCAGAGAACTTTAAATCAAAACCACAGTGAGATATCACCTCATACCTATCAGAATGGCTAAAATAAAAAACAAGAAAAAAAGGTTGACAAGGACGTGGAGAAAAAGGAGCTCTTGTGCACTGTTGGTAGAAATATAAACCAGTGCAGTCCCTGTGGAAAACAGTATGGAGGTTCCTCAAAAAATTAAAAATGGAATTACCATATGATCCAGTAATTCTACTACTGGATATTTACCCAAAGAATACAAAAAACATGAATTTAAAAGTACATATGCACCCCTATATTTATGGCAGCATTATTCATAATAGCCAAATTATGGAAGCAACCCAAATGTCCATTGATAGATGAATGGATAAAGATGTGGTTTGTGCACACACAAACAGACATGCACACACACAAACACACACACACACAAACACAGAGACATGAACACTGGAATATTATTCAGTCATAAAAAAGAACGAAATCCTGCTATTTGCAACAACATGGGTGGATGGATCTAGTGTGTATAAGGTTAAGGGAAATAGACAAAGACAAATACCATATTATTTCACTCATATGTAGAATTTAAGAAACAAAACAAATGAACAAAAAGAGAGAGAGAGAGAGAGAAACAAACTGAAAGACTCTTAACTGTACAGAACAACTTACGGTTACCAGTGGGGAGGGGAGGGTAGAATGGGTGAAAAGGTGAAGGAATAAAAGTACACTCATCATGATGAGCACTGAGTAATGTATACAATTGTTGAATCACTACATCGTATGCGTGAAACTAATATAACACTCTATGTAGGGACATCTGGGTGGCTCAGTCGGTTGGGCGTCCGACTTCAGCTCAGGTCACCATCTCACAGTTTGTGAGTCTGAGCCCCATGTTGGGCTCTGTGCTGACAGCTCAGGTCCTAGAGCCTGCTTCGGATTCTGTGTCTCCCTTTCTCTCTCTGCTCCTCCCCCACTCTTTCTCTTTCAAAAGTAAACATTCAAAAAATAACAAAAAAATACTATATGTGAACTAAACTGGGATTAAAATTTAGAAAAAAAGGAAAAAAGAAAACGTAAATTAACAAAAGTCTAAAAAGAAAAAAATGTTGGGGCGCCTGGGTGGCTCAGTCGGTTGAGCGTCCAGCTTTGGCTCAGGTCATGATCTCACAGTTCGTGAGTTCGAGACATGCGTCGGGCTCTGTGCTGACAGCTCAGAGCCTGGAGCCTGCTTCCGATTCTGTGTCTCCCTCTCTCTCTGCCTCTCCCTCACTGATGCTCTGTCTCTATCTCAGGAATAAATAAACATTAAAAAATATTTAAAAAGAAAAAAATGTCAAAGTATTTATTGGTATAAGCTCTACTTTCACTTCAGTTGGAGAGATGGAGACTATGTGATATATTTTAGATTAACTTTCTAAAAGTCCCACCAACTGAGTTGGCCTGATTAAATTCCATGTCCTCTATGGATCTATCTGTGAGGAAGCAAAGAGGACTTTTTCTTCCTTTATGCTCTTAACTCTCTGAACTGTGTTTGACATGGTCAAACACAGTGTCCTTAGAAGCCAGATAAAGCCACTAATAGGACTATTTGGCATAATAGCTGGGGGGTAATTGCTCTTCAGTTCTACAGATTTACTAGGAGACTATTATTGCTCTATTAGAGCTCTTTAGAGCCAGCTGTTTAAGCAGTGAAATTTTCTCAAAATAGGCCTTTACTGACAATTTTCCTCTTCATAATTGGTGCTATTGCCTCCATGAGCTCAGTTTTCCTTTTTCCTTTTTAGGTGGCTGATGGCTCTCAGAGTTTTTTCAGAGATGCTGCAAAGCATTGGGAATAGTTGTCTCGCTCCCTTGACTACTTCAAAATAACTCATAATATTTTCACAAATGAAATATAACAGAACTTTGTAAATTATAAGCCAAATGTAAATTCTCTGTAAAATTCAGTAAGTGAAATATTGAAACTTTTAGATGGATTTACCAGCTGTTTAGCTCTAGTAGGAGACCAGAGAAATGATTGGAATATATGTTAATAGAACATATTCAAACTAAAACAAAGACAGAAAGAACCCCCCCCCTGAAAAATATGTGTTTGTGTTTGTGTGTGCATGTATGTATGAGAGAGGGAAAGAGAGAGAGAGAAGGAAAAGAAGAGAGAGATGGGGGAGGAGGAGAAGGAGAGAAAGTGAGAGAGAGAGAGAGAGAGAGAGAGAGAGAAAGAGACAGTGAGTTGGGACACAGTGTCAAAAAGAGAAAGATAATGCACAGAAAAATATATTCATATAGGGAAGAGCCCAAAATTATCCAAGCTGATGAAAGATATTAACCCTCAGCTTTCAGAAGTGCTACAAACCCATCCATGAAAATACAACAGGGACTATATCTAGACATTATAGTCAAATGACACAGAGAAAAAATGTAAAACCAGCCAGAGAAAAGAGGCATATTTTCCTTACGGGAAAAACAATGATTTTGAGATGTGGCGTGTCAACAGAAGTAGAGGAAGCCAGAAAATAATGAAATGCTATGTAATGATCTAATCAATTAATTCAGATTTTAAACTATACAACTGCATCCTCCCAAAGGATGGGAAAATAAAACAATGTCAGGCATTAGAAACTGACAAGATTCAGTGCAACTACATATGTATTATAAAATACATGAGAACAAGTCCTTCAGACAGAAGGCAGGCTCACAAAAATACTGAAAAAATGAAGAGTCAAAGAAAAGCCAATGTGTGAATAGACATAAAGTAATAGTGACTTTCAAAAACATTACATTTCAATACATATGTAGCAATTAATTGTGTGTTAAAAATAACACAAATTGTGAGAGAAGAGGATAGAGAGGTAAGGTGATCTAAGTTACTGCATTATTTGAGAACTGGTAATAAGTCAAGGAGGCATTTTATCATCTCTATAGTTAGTACTAAATGAATAGTGAAAAGAACATGTAAGTAGTGGCTTGGTGGTGGGTAGGGGGAGAAACAGAATAATAAAAATACTGATTAATCTAAATAAAGGTAAGTTAACAGAAAAAGAATGCTGAACATATGAATTCAGTAGAAAATAATAAAATTCTATGTAGAAACTCAAATACTTTTAATCTAAATGGATTAGATACTCCAATTAAAAAATGAGCATTGTGGGACTGCATAAAAAGAAAGCACATCTATATTCTGCTAAAGGATCCACTTAAAATATAAGATATTAGAAAAAGCATCTGAAAAAATTAGAGACATATTTATGCTACCAAAACACTGTATAGTATATTAAGCAAAGAAACATCCCTTAATCTGATAGAACATCTACAAAAATTCTAGAGTAAACATTATGGTTAATTCTTCCTCCTGAGAACAGCAATGAAACAAGTATACCAGCTATTGCCACTTCAATTTTATATTTTCCTGGGGTCCTACCTAGTGAAATAGAGAAAGGAAATAAAAGACATAAGATTTGGAAAGAGAAAACATTTTTTTTTTTGCAGATAACATGATTATTTGTGTTAAATGTCCCCAAATTCGAGAGACGGGTATTATAATTATAAATTTAGGCACTTACTGGAAACAAGAATAACATTCACAGTTAATTACATTTCTATAACCCAGAAATAAACAAATAGAAAATTAAATAAAAAACTTTTATGTAGAACAATCAGAAAAATCAAATTCCTAGGAGAAAATCTGATGAGAGAACTCTATTTTCTTTTAAAAGCATTATCAATATGTGTTACGTCCCCAAATAAATGGAAAAATATTCTGCTCTACACATTGGAAGAGTTGGTATTGTCCGTTCAACACAATCCCAATCAAAAATCTAGCTGTTTTTTTTTCTTTGCCAAAGTTGAAAAGTTAACACTAGATGCAATGCTAAAGGCAATCGAACATGGAGATCAAAGTGGAAGACAAACTAAAAGATTTTATTTTTTTAATTAAAAAAAAAATTTTAACGTTTATTTATTTTTGAGACAAAGAAACAGAGCATGAACGGGGGAGGGGCAGAGAGAGGGAGACACAGAATTGGAAGCAGGCTCCAGGCTCTGAGCTGTCAGCCCAGAGCCCGACGCAGGGCTCAAACTCACGGACCGCGAGATCGTGACCTGAGCCAAAGCCGGACGCTTAACCAACTGAGCCACCCAGGCGCCCCCAAACTAAAAGATTTTAAAGCCTATTATAAAGCTAATAATAGAAAATAATACTGTGGTAGGGATACAAGATTAGACAAATGGGAAATTGGTACTGATTCTAATGTCCAGACGAAGACCACATGTATATGGTCACCCGATGTGAAAAACATGGCTCTATACTGCAGTGAGGAAAGGATGATCCTTTCAGTGAATGGTGCAAAGACAATTAGATATGAAAAAAAAATCAGTTTTGAATCCTACCACATTTAGACAAAACAATAAATTTAAGATGAGTATAGATTTAAATTTGGAAGTTAAAACAGTAAAGCTTTTGGAAGGAAGCATTGTTTTTGTGATCTTAGAGTGGACTAAAGTGTCTTAAATCCAACACAGAACTTGCTAACACATAAAGATTTTAGTACTAGATTTCATTAAACTTAACTTTTGTTCATCGAAAGACACCATTAAAAGATGGGAAATGAAAGCGACCGAGTGGGAAGATATATTTACAGTGTGCACTTTGGACAAAGTACACATGAGGAGACTGTATAAGAACTTTTACATACCAATTACAAAAAACAGACAAGATATTTGAACAGACATGACATTAAAAGACCATCAAAATGATCAATACATGTATAAAAGGCCCTTGAACTCATTAGTAATCAGGGAAATGCAAATTAAAGCCATAAAATGATGTTACTAAAAACCCCTAAAGAATGGCTTAAATAAAAAAAAAAAGAGAGAGAGAGAGAGAATGTCAAAATAACAATTTTTGTGTTGGGTTTAAGAAAATGTCAAGGTTGTGGAGTAAATGCAACTCTTTCAGTGTCTGGATAAATGTACATCGCTACAAGTTGTTTTTGAAAATTGTTTGTCAATATTTACTACAGGTGAGCTGTATGCATGCATGCCCCTTTACTTATGCTCCATGACCCAGAAGTTCCCCCTTTGGGATGTACTCAACAGGACTGTGTAAATAAGTTAACCAAAAGAAAGGGATAAAAAATGTCACAGGAAGGTCATTAATTAGAATCTACAAAGGGAAACAATCCAGATGTACAGCAAGCGAAATATTAACAAATGTTACAACATGTGCATGCATCAAAATAACGTGCAAGAAAAATGAATAAACCACTACTACACACAACATTACAGGCATAATTTTGAGCACAAGAGTTCATATACAAAACTCACACTGTGTAATTCAATTCATATGACATTACAAAATTCTGGATATTCCTGGGGAAAGATATGGTTAGAAACTAGGGTAAGGAATGGTGGGAGTTTATTGGGTACTGATAATATTTTGTTTCTTGATCAGAGTGCTGTTTACATAGGCGCATCTACTTTGTGAGCATTCAGTGAGCTGCACATTTGTATTTACCTCAAACAGACAACAGAAAAATATTAGGAAACTATAGGTATTTTGCTATTTTAATAAAATAAAAAAATAATAACAAGGTCTAAAAAAGGATGTTTATGTAATTTTAAGATGTCTATCTTTATAAATTAATAGAATAACTGAAAATTCATAAATATTCCTTTGCCAGTTACATACCCTTTATGGAGATTGCTACTACTACCTCTCTTACACACCCACACCTCTTATTTCAAGAATAGTTCCCTAAATCGCTATGGCTCTTTCATAGTTTCCTCAGAGTCAATATAGTGGGTGGTGGCCTGTGTTCAGTTCACCATTTTATTAGGCATTAAACCACTTTTAATTTTGATTCAAATATTTTATTCAAAACAAAAAATAGAGTGTGCATTTTCTACCCATTACATTTTCTCTGTGTTCTTAGATATATGTTTTAAACCAATTTTCCTTTTTTCAACTTTTTATTTTGACTCACACTAATATTTTCAATACATTAAATAAATCAAAATGTATTGAATATTTAGTAGTTGCTAATTGTTACTACTTTGAATTTATTTTATTTTAATATATGAAATTTATTGTCAAATTGGTTTCCATACAACACCCAGTGCTCATCCCAAAAGTTGTCCCCACCCTCCCCTCCCTCCCACCCCCCATCAACCCTCAGTTTGTTCTCAGTTTTTAAGAGTCTCTCATGCTTTGAATTTATTTTCAATACTTGTAAACTATTTAAAATCTAACATTTGGAAATCATACATAAAATCAATTTTTAATCTGCATTAATTTTGAATATATTTGTTTAATGCATGATTAATCATAAAAATGTTAGTAACATCATCTCGAAAACAGTATTAAACTTCATGGAAAAATAACTTGCTAGCTTTTGGTGTCCCACCTTAGATTCTACCACATTAGAAAGAAGAAAAGATAGAGGACCTGGATCATCCTAGCAAAAAGACTGTGTAACTTTAAGAGGATTTCCAAGTCTTCAAAGAAGGTATTATGGGGAGACTAAAGGCTTATTTTGAACTCACTACTTATTTCCTACTAGACAATATGAAGAATAAGAGTAGTTTCTTAGCATAACAGAATATCTGACCTTGATGAAGTACAGTGCTTGACAATTAGGCAGTCAAAAATTGTGTATGAATTAATGAATAAAAGAAAATAGTGAATATTTTCATTAAGTTGTGAATTAACTAACCTTAACATATATACACAAATTTAATTACCAGATTCAGGAAACAACCTTTATCCAAGGAGTTCAAAGAGAGAATTACAATATTGTATATTCTTTGCTAGTAATGTTATAAATTGAAGTCAGCATTATCATATTTATTTTATGGACATGGAAAAAGGGAAGACATATAATAGATAACTCACTGCTCACTGTCAAGATAGTGGGAAAAACCATGTGGAGGAGATAGTATTTCCCATTATATTTATTTGCTTATGTATACAAACTACTTTCAATTTATAAAGAAGAATCTTTTAAAAAAATTTTTTTTAACGTTTATTCATTTTTGAGACAGACAGAGTATGAACAGGGGAGGAGCAGAGAGAGAGGGAGACACAGAATCTGAAACAGGCTCCAGGCTCTGAGCTGTCAGCACAGAGCCCGACGCGGGGCTCGAACTCACGGACGGTGAGATCATGACCTGAGCTGAAGTCGGACGCTTAACCGACCAAGCCACCCAGGCGCCCCTATAAAGAAGATTCTTTAGGGAAACCTTTTCTAATGAAAGTTAGTTTATATTACCAATATAACCTGTGGGTCACCATGTATAGATATTGCTACATTATATTAAGACAAGTGAATCAAATTTCCTATCAGCATAAGGTTGAAGAGCAGAAGATCCGTGCAATATTCTCACTCACTCCTAAAATATTTTTTGGTACTTCACACCTGTCATCTCTCTGTGCTCTTTGCTCCAATCTTCCTCACAGACTTCCCATGACTCCGAAGCTACTTGTGGTAGTGCACTGCCATAGCCATATTTATTGCCACTGACCACCTGCTTCACCCTTATGTCTAATGTTAAAAAAGGAACTGTGGTCCCTGAAATTGTGGGTCTTGATCAGTAAGTACTGTGTTTTATGTAGAAGTGTAGAAGTTTTATGTGAAAGCTATTTTTTCCTGCTTTCCTCACACTTTGTAATCTTTGTCAAAAGAGGTGGTGCTTACATTTCACAGACTCCTTAATGAAAATTCTCTTTTCTAGCCTCTATCTCTCAAGAGGTCATGGAGTTCAGCCATAGTCCGTACTTGAAACAAACCTTCATACTTCTCTTTGCCCCAAAGAGCTGCAGTCCCTGATTTTCTTCAGTAAAATCTCTCTCCAGCCAAAAGCTCTCAGTCATATAGGCCCACAGTTGTTCTGTTCACTATGTTGTGACACCAGCCTGTAACATGTTAGAGTCTGAGATGAAGCTCAAATAGACTGTCGTTTACACCAAAACCTCCATTGAAAGGAAAGTCTGTGCAAAGGGATTATGAAGGAGCTTAAGAAAAGACAATTCTCATGAGTGTTTTTATGTATTGTGATTGGAAGGTATAGTGTTTCCCTGAAATTAAGCTTTTAACTGAAAGTGAAGAAGCCTCTGTGCCTCATCTCCATTTCCATAATAGGCTGACTTACTTAATCTACTCTTTTATTAGGTTCTTTAAATAAGAAGCTGTTTTTGTTTCCCCTGGATGCAATAAACTCTAAAAATAAGCTCAGGATCAGAATTATTTTTCTGTTTTCTTTTCTTTTTTTAACCTTCCTTTACTTTTGATATGTTATATTGAATAAGCAGTCTAAGAGACGGCTCAAAATACTTCTTAATTGTGCTTTTATGACTTTTTTTCTCAACCCGAGACACGTCCATAAATACAGATGAAAAATAATGGAATGATGACTTTATAGCTTTGGCCATAACAGAAAATAATTTTGAAAAGAATTTGGCTTAACAAGCACTTTTGGCTGTCTACATTGTGTGTGGCATTCTGGAAGGAACTGTGGAAATGGAAGGTGATTAGGATCTCTCCTCTAGATATTTAATATCTAGTTAAAAGAGAAGGTGAATATAATAAGTTCTTTTCTAACAAAGAATGTAAAGTGGCCTAAGCAAAAAAAAAAAAAAGAAGAAGAAAGTGGCTTGAAAACTCTGAGGAAATAGGTTTATCTTACTGGGTTTAAGAAATGCTTTGTAGAACGCGTGGACCGGAGGAATTGGAGATTGAGAGATTGTTGATAGTAGCAGAAATGTTAGTGTGGGCCATTCTGGATTAAAATAACATAAGATAAAAACATATAACCAAGCGGGGGTGGGTGGTGGGGGGTACTCTGAAGTTTGTTTGTTCATTTGCTTAGTGTGAAGAATATGCCAGACACTGATGTAAAAATTACAAGTAAGCAGATAGTTATATATATCTGAAGTTGAAGACAGAGGTTCTTGTTTGGAAGCATGTTTATCTCTCTCTCCTCCCCTCCCCTCCCCTCTCCACCTCAGTCCCCTCTCCTCCCCTCCACTTTCCTCCACTTCTCTCTTCTCCCTATATTTCTTACATCGCTAGCTACGAGAATTACAAACATAAATAAAGCTGCATCAGTTCTTAAGGAGCTCACACATTAGTTGGATGGCAGACATACAAGAAAACAATCTTAATGGAGCAGGATATGTGTCATATTTAGCTATTAGTAGGTGCTATCAAGTGAGTGATATTTACTTAGGAAAACTTGACATATGGTGATGTTTCAACAGTGTCTAAAGGTCAAAATGTGGGCAACTTCCCAAGGGAAGGAGTGAAAACATGCCAAACTGTGAAACTACATGCATCTTAGTACGAGCACAACATTGTGTACATATGAGAGGAATGGGTGAGATAATACCAGACCCAAAATTACTTTATATACCATTCTAAGAATTTTTTTGGATTTGTCCATACTTGATGGTACACCTTTGAAGGACTAACTGGGAGAGGCTATCAAATACATTTATGATTTAGAAGGAAATATCAGATTGAATTGTATTAGAATGGGTCTAATGAGGGACTGTGAGGTTATTCCAGTAAGCCAGACAAGACATAATGAGTGTCTAAAATATATAGGTATTTTATTTTCAAAAGGAAGAGTTTGTATTTTTCAATCTGTGAAGCACAGACTTTGGGATCTCATGGAATATTATGTGAAGTAGGCGTTATATGAAAATTGGATAAACGATAGCCTCTCCATGCACACACACACTCACATTTTTAAAGTTTTTTTTTATTTCTTTAATGACAAAATACAAACTGTTTTTAAGCATTATGGAATTCACTGTATTCTGAATTAATAGATAATAAAAACTACTTTCATGTAGGGGTCCACCAAAAATGGAAGATTATATTCATGCTTGAAAATATCACTAATATATATTAATGTCCAGTTTATTTTGATTTACACAACTGGATAGATAAGGGTGTCCATCCATGGAGATAAGAGACATAGAAGAAAGAGAAGGGTAATATGTTTTGGGTGTGGATATTGATCTTAGCTTACATACAGATTTGTCCCATGAGGCAGTTTAAATAAAAGGGGACGAATGCCTTCTAGAAATGTCTGGCTTTAATACATAAACCTGGAATCTATCATTCTATCTAACTTACTGTCCAGCTAATGATCATTGAGACCATAAATTAGCAGTATGTATGGAAGGAGAGGAGGCTGAGCACAAAATTTTAAAAACAGTATCATGAAGAGAAAGCCATGAGTGAGTGTTACGAAATAGAAATAGACAGGTGGGAGAATTAGAAGACCAAGAAAGACATCCCAACATGCAAGAGAGAAAGGAATATACCATTTCTTTAAAATATTTTTCTGAATCCTGATGACCCTAATATAGTTTTGTTCTTTTTTTTTAAGTCTCTACCGAATTGTATCTACAAACAGTTGTAGAAATATTTTCTTATAAATGAAAAATAATCAATCATTTGCCTTCCTTCTTTGTGAAGTTAAAATAACAGTTAAAGCAGAGAGTTAATGTGACATTTTTATGAATGATATGACATTGGTATATGAATATGTGACCCAGTTTGATGACATTAGGTGAGAATGAATAATTTGACGTAATGTTACCACCATTATTTTCAGAACGTCAGGCAAAGAGTTCTCGGTGTGAGTAGTGCCTCAGAAAAATACAAGGCTTTAATATCTCTTAATATCTAATCCTTTGCAGAAATTGCTCATGGAAAAGAATCTTGCTTAATAAAGCTAACTTGTATTCCATTTATTAAAAGTCCAGTTTCCAATAAATTCATCGCATTTCTTTTGTACATTTATATTTTGAAAGACAATTGATGAGCAGTAGCTAAACATCTGTAGCACACATCCAATATTTTGACATGTGAAACTTTAAGACTGTTCAAATTGCTATAATTCTAAACTGTCATCTGTTATGAAGATCTGCATTTTTTCTTTTGCTTGGATGTGAAATAGAACTCCCAGGAGATAAAATATTATTACTATTGAATTTATATAAAAAATCATTAATACTTTTGTTCTTGGTATTCCATCTATTATCAACTATGACTTGTTCTTTGATTTTAGGAACAGCAAGTAAAACAGCACAGAAATTTTTAGAGACAGTTTCTAAACAGTTTTTGGAGAAATTCCTGAATCTTTCCAAGGAGTAAGATTGATTTTGCTCTTGCCTTTTGTCACTTAAACATCAGTGACTAAGCAAAAAGCTTTCATTTTCTTGCTGTCAATCTTGAAAAGTCCCTAGGCTCCAAATGACCAATTAGTGCCAAAGCAGTGAAGACACTTCAGTTATCTTGGTTTAGACAGTGAGCCGAGCTTTCACTTACGGGTGTTAACAGCCTGATAATTAGATTTCTTTCTGAATATAAGCTAAATTCTGTGAAGGATCCTGGAGCGTTACAAGCACATCATTCATACTACGTGTCTAAACTATAGTCTATATGCTACACTATAGTCGACACAGCTTTCTTATTTTCCTTTTATTCCCTCTTTCTTTATATATGATCTTTTGTAGTGTAAATGATGGTTGCAAAGAAAAAAACATGCTAAAATGACTGAAAATACACCCTGTTTTTAAGAATTGTCTGGCGTGTAAGTCAATAAAGTGAAAATTGGATGTTAAAGTTATCTGCTCATTCAATTCTCTTTTCCTATCTGAAATAGTATTTTACCTGAGATTTTATGTTTTATTTTCACATTGCTTTATTTTTTCTTTATATATTCATTGGTGGAATACCAAAGCAAAATTAACTGTGTCTTGTACAGCAACCCCTAAAAAACAATGTTGTGTAAATTAATGAAGTTAATAAATGTGAAATACTTAGAATACAAGAAAGTGTATATAAACATGATTTTGTACTATTCTTAATCACTTTTATATACTTGCAATTATCCTATTAATGGGTTCAGTCAGTACCTGCAGCTTGTTCCAACATAATTAAGATATATTTTATTGTATTTTCAATTTTCACCATCAGGGTGATAATATAATTCTCTCCTAGAGTTCTTATAGCCATTTATATACACACTTTTCTGGACATGATCCCAATGGACTACTTTATAAGAAAGTAGAACATGACTGTATTTTTAGTTTTCAAGTATTTAATATGATATTTAAATGTATTTTATTTGAGATAACAGAAAGTATTTTAAGTATTTTATACTTAATATCATTATTTTGATTTAAATCCATTTTGAAGGATTTAATTCAATTGAATTTTGAGAATTTCAATTTATATAACTGAACTTTCCAAAAAATTTTCTGGAACCCCTCATTAGCTGATTTGTAGCCTCTTAATTTCTGTTCTTCTTACTATAATAGAAACCTCTGTCCAACTTGAAGATTCAGTCCCACCAGAATTCTAGGACCAATCCTGAACTTGGTCAAAAGCAATTTCAGCAGCAAATCCTTTACCTATGAGATTTAGCACTTTTACAGTACGTATTTCTCTGAATGTTATTTTCTGATGTCAGCTCTAGTAACTACTATTCTGGCTTATTCCCAAATTTACTCCCAAAAAGACAGTTAGCTTTTGTCCCTGAATTCTTGCTTTGTTCCTGGTGTCCTAGGCTCTGCCTTATTCCAGAAGCCCTGCTCTATGAAAGCAGGCCCCATTCCTACTTTTTCCAAGCCGTAAAACCCAGTGCTGTCCTGGCTGCCTGTCTTGTCCCTAAATTACATGCTAGGGCAATGCTATAAATTGGCAAACGTCTTCCACGTCACCTGCCTGACTGCTAGGATTTCTTATGATTAGTGCCATCAAATATAATAAAATCAATTCTCTAATGTATTAAACATGTTAGTAGGTCTTATTAATCACTCTCCTATACTCAGAAAATACTGTTTTCTCAACATGCCATTCACTGCTATACTTAAAAAATAGGATGTGCAATTTTAGTATTTGAGAATTGCTATGTATCTTGGTGTCTTCTCTACACATAAGGCAGGTGTGGCTGCAGTGCCTTTTTCCCTCAAGTTAGCCTCATTGCACAAAAGTTAGCCTGGTAATGCCCACCATTCTGACAGCAAAATCTTATGTATCAGATCTCCAAAATATAATTTACAAATAGAATTTGAAAAAAAAATACACCAGCATAAGCATATTAAAAAAATTCCACTTCATCAATTGCCCTTGAAGGATTTGGAAAACGTTACTGGTTAGTATTGGGGCAAGGAGAGAACTGAGGAGAAGGGGAAGACAGAACTAAGGCATGCAAAATTCAGAATGAAAAACCTTAGCTTATTGAGTCATCACACCAAGGATGGTGGTCGAACCATGGCCTCTGACTATACCAGAGTAAATTAATTTTCTGTCGCTGTGTAACTAATTACAGCAAACTTAAAGACCAACAGTGTTGATTAAAGGAGGGAGATAAGTAAGACTTTTTGTATCCATTGGGTGTTTTGAGGATTTAGCACACCAACTCTAACTCCTCAGGGTGATTTTATTTATTTTATGTTGAATCTTTCATAATATAAGATGGTAAAAAGCAGCGTGCTCTCTTTATGGAAACTTAGGGAAAACAAAATTAATTTAATACTCACAGGCCTAAGACTCAAAAGAACAAAACATTTTGTATGTATGTGTTTTTCTAGTGATCATTTTTTCTGTTAGAAATGTTTAATTATATCAATAAAAGCACACAAACACACATATGCACACAATTAGAACGACCTAAAAATCATCATAAAACTTTTTTTCCCCTCTCAATCCCTTTTTTAAAGGAATACTAGTTTATTATCTTACTTACAGTTATGCGGGAGGGGGATCACAAGTCCAAAATGGATTTGCAGAGCTATACTCCTAGAGGCTCTATATTACTGTTTGCCCTTCCCAGCTTCTAGAGGTCGCCTGCATCCTTGGCTCACAGCCTCTTCCTTCATCCTCAAGTGCAGCTATGTAGCAGCCTTGAATCCCAACCTCTTTCTCTGTCTCCCTCATTCTCCCTCTTCATCTCTTTCCTTCTTTCTTCATATCTGTCTCTATTTCAAGATGCACAGGACACCATGAAACCAGATAGCTCAAAATAGAATCTTGAACAGGGATTTTTGGTTTGGGGGAGTATGGGGAATAAGCTTGGGAATTCCTTGAGCTCCCAGGATGGGCTAACAAAGCATAAAGAAATAGAAAGCCACAGGATAAACGTGAACAAGATTAGGTAAACAGGGCAAAGGCCCCAGTATAGGACAAAGTTACAGGAATAGGAAATCTCAGGATGAAAACATCCAAGATTAGGTAAACAAGATTAGGTATTCAGGGCGGAAATGCCGCCCAACTTAGTACAATAGCAGAAAGCTGCTTCCACAGGAGGGAAGGACCAAAATAGGTAAACAGGTAAACAGGGCTATAAACTGCAGCAGGGCTGAAGTTGCCCAGAATGGAGCTAATTAGCAAAAGAAAGGTGCCTTCTTGACCCTAAGATAGCATGCTCTCTCTTTCTTGTCCCCTAGGCCAGTTTAGGTAAACAGAGGTGACACCTCATGTCTGCTGTAAACAACCTTCCACCCAGCTCCAGGATTTTGTTCTGTATTGGCCCAAACCCCTAACACTGCATATCTTCAAAAGCCCCTTTCGTCACGCCCATGAGTTAATGTTCATGGTTTCCTTGTCTCTTTGTGCAGGTCGATCATGTTTGTAAGCCTTCTGATCTTAATAAAAACAGAGAAAGGGGTTCTTGTCTCCTCCCAGACTTTAGCCTCTTTCACATTTTAATTCTGCATCCACTCTTGCTGGACAAGAGAGAACTCCAGACCCAGAGTCTATGACCAGGGGGTTTTGTTTAGCAGGATTTTTTATACCCTGCTTGACATGTAAACATATTCTATCTATGTAACTATCCCCATCTTAGACTCCTCCTGGCGTCTCACTGAGACAGAACAAATCAGGAATCTTACCATTGTCAGTAAGCAATCCTGATCAGCTGGTTGCAAATTACCCCCAAACTGCTCAGCTGTATGGTTACAAAGTAGCACTACTAATAGAACATTCATGTCTTAACCAGGGATCAGTGTTCTGCAGGTACTTTAGAAAAATAGCTTAGGCCAATTCCCAGTCTGCTGGAATTAATACTCACAACAGATATATATTAAGAAAGTACAGTGGATGTACACTGAAGGAAAGAATTACAGATGCTGTTCCTGGAATTTGTATGCCTTTTTCTTTGAGGAAACACAAAATATAAAAACTCCACTTCAAGCAACCAAGCCAGAATAGGCACAATGGGTCTGAATTAGATATTAGACTTCAACATTTGAATTGAGCTCAAGTCAGTTTTGGTTGAGCCTTAGAGAATCTCTTTTCCAAGTTTTTGGTTAGGTGAAACTATTTCCTAGTCTGTTCTTCAAATATGCTCTCTGTTATTTTACATCATCACCACCACCACAACCAGGACCACCTCAATCCCTGATGATTGCATATTCTCCATTTTCTCTCTGAAAATGTTCTAAAACTCTTAGATCCTATCATTTCCAGAGTCTAGAAGGTGCTTTGAAGTTTTCTCTAAAAAGGTTCCTCCTGTTTTTTAGACTTTTCCCCACTAATCATACTCTCCTAGAAGTTTCTACATCTGCACTCCAAAAACACCTCTTTTCCCCAAGGCGATAGAACTTTTTGTTCTCACTCTTTCTCAAGTCTTATTGCAGCATATTCACTAGCTGGTTTTAACATCTGGTTATTTATATAGCAGATATCACAGTTTTTAATTTATTAATCCACATATTTCAAGGGTGCAGAATTTAGACCATATATCTTCTATTTCTGTGCTTAATGGGAAACTTAATATCTTGACTTTTCCAAAAAAACTTTGTGCCATCTAGTAATTTTTCAGTTCCTTCTGCTTTAAAAAAATTTTTTTTAATGTTTATTTATTTTTGAGAGACAGAAACAGAGTGTGAGCAGGGGAGGGGCAGAGAGAGAGGGAGACACAGATGGAAGCAGGCTCCGGACTCCAAGCTGTCAGCACAGAGCCCGACGTGGGGCTCAAACTCAAAGACTACAAGATCATGACCTGAGTTGAAATTGGACGCTCAACCAACTGAGCCACCCAGGTGCCCCATAGTTACTTCTGTTTTTTATTTAGTTACTTCAGACTCTTCAAAATGGAAAGGGATGCATAGAATAGGTGCACTGAATCCTATTACCCTTCACCCAGGGAGGTTTATTTATATTATGAGCAGGAGGGAAAAGAAGGTGAGTAATACCACACAACTTATTGGTGTCCTTAGGACCTCAGATTGGAAGCTGTTGCCTTAAACCTACTGATACGAAGTTTTTTTTTTCCTTTGGTGATAGGTATCATCAAGTACTTAATGTCTTATTTTATATTCAATTGCCATATTAGGGGAAGCAAAAAGGAGTCAGAGGGGGGAATGTATTCGTTATTTTTCACATTTCATCTTCAACACCTTTTATGATGATAATATAACAGCAATAAGCATGTCATTTATTAAACATGAGTTAAGTGTCAGGTTGTGTGACCTACTGATTTTATCTAACCATCATATCAGTGATATATATATCATTATCCCTATTTTATATAAATGGAAAATTGAATAAGGACATGGTTTAAGGGCCACGCTCAGACAATATCTAGATTGAAATTTTAATCCACATCCCAGATATTTAAGAAGCTATATTTATTTTATTATTCAGTGCTACTTGTCTTCATCTCTTTCCTCTCTTTTCTTCATAATAGCAACCATAGTTAAAATTTTGTATTTATTTTTTAATCCTTTATTGATATAAATGGTGTATTTTGTTGGATGTGCTTCTTGATCTTTACTTCTGTTTGCTACCTGTTCCAGTCCATGGGACAGAATCATATGTGGTGGGATAATTATTGAAAAGTTATTTCATGGCTTGCTCCTGTTACTCCAGGTATCTCATAGAAATAGGAGATGTTTATGTATGTGTGTGTGTGTGTGTGTGTGTGTGTGTGTGTGTGTGTGTATTATACTGACTTTTGAGAGACACAGAGACAGTGTGAGTTGGGGAGGGAGGGGCAGAGAGAGAGAGAGAGAGAGAGAGAGAGAGAGAGAGAGAATCCCAAGCAGGCTCCACACTGTCAGTGCAGAGCCCAATGTGGGGCTTGAACTCATGAACCATGAGATCATGACCTGAGTCAAAGCCAAGAATTAGACTCTTAACCGACTGAGCCACCCAGCCACCCCAGGAGATGTTTCTTAAACCTTGTTTTCCAGAAGTTAACAAAACCTTTGGGTTTCACCTGGGAAATTATTATGGTACTGTCCAGGATTGCTAATTATGGTACTGTTTAGGCTTCTGAAAAAAAAAAATTCCTAGTTCAAACTTTTATTGCTTCAATTTACGCAAACAAAAAACAACCAGGTTGGGAGGTATAAATGCAAATAGAGGGGTGTGTTGAGGGCTTGTGACAATGACTAGGAGGTTTGAAGGACTTTCACCCTGTTGGAAGATCAAGCTTCCTCATAGCTTTCCCAGGTAGATAATAGGACCTTGGGCAGGTGTCAGAGTGAGGTGTGAACTCCTTGGTAGCTGCATGCTTCAGCTCTCAGCCCTTAAAAAACAACTGAATTCAATCCAGGCACAAAGGCAGTAGAGTGGTCATCATTAAGGGCTCTGGATCAGTGAGCATACTCTTAAGAACTTTGTGGCAATAATAAGAGAGGATCTTTCTAATGAGTTTTACAGGGGATTTTAGAGAGGGAATAATCTCTCCCACTGCACCCTAAAAGTCCATGTCTTAAAAAGAATTTCATTCCATCTCTCCATACAGAGATTGGCTACATGGAACAGTTTTAGCATGGTTTCAGAAAATAAAGGCATATGGTATTTATTTTTTTGCACCCTGGTATATTTATTGCACAGCATTCTGTCTGACCCACTCACACAGTCTTGTGAGTTAATGTTGTAGAAAAGAAGAGAGTGAGGTAAAACTTTTGTACAGTAAACTTCCTTTTAGCCTCTGTGGAAAGGGAAATACTCATAACCAGTTAATGACCAACAGTCAACTATGGCATGGGTAACAACAAAGCACAAACAAGAATAAAGCATGAACAAGGTGTAACTCTGACCAGATCACCCAGAAATTGCTGAAAATGGAGGATCTAATTTCCATATTTATTCTAGAAGAGACACTATTGACTCATTGAGGTGTATGTTCATACGAGAGGCTGGTGAATAAGATAGAGGGGTGCTTGGCAGATGTATCTTAGCCTCTATTACTTTGAATATTTGATTGTCTTATTTTCTGACCTCAATGGATAATGTTCCTCTATATTTAGGGCCAGTCTGTCTTTACAATATGGAATCCTTCTGGTTTAATTTCATGCAGTTAAGCTTAGTGTCAGAGATGGCTACATAGAGACCAGATTCAAAACAGTCAATAATGTTTTCCACTTTTATTTTTTTCTACTCTGGAAACTATAAGTGTGTCTATTAAAACATTAATGATAGACATTTGAATATACATATAGCTCATTTTGGTTTTCCATTAGCCTACCATTTAATGTGCTAGAGCCATGTGTTATGCAGCTAATTAAATAATAAAAGAGAATCAGACTAAAATGTTTGACATGAACATGTAATTTAATTTTGGCATTTGGAATTCACGTTTTTAAACTGCATTTTTAAACTGCACTGGTTTTTAAAATTTCTATTATCCAAAATTCATGTATTAATAGGATATTAGAACTGGAAATGTATATATAGACCATTTGTCCAACCTCTCCATTTTACAGATGGGGAAATAGAAATATAATAAATATTGAGATTATTTTCAGGAACATTTTAAACTGTTTTCATTGTGATTCATTCTCCACATTCCATTTCATTAAACAGAAAGTATATTAGATATTGCTGTAAATAATTTTAAATGCTATGTTCAATTTATATTAGAAAGATGTTAAATCATGTGACTTTTAATCAAAACTAGACGGGTGACAATACTTTGCATGAGTTTAGCATTTAATTCCTTTTCTTAGGAATCGTAATTTTCTTGCTGTACTCAACAGAATTGCCATATGGGATGGAAAGGGAGAAGAGGGATGGTAAGGGGCCTGGGCAAGAAGCTTCCAGCCCTCAGCTTCCACTCTGTAAAAGTGAATGTGAGAAGTTCTATTTTCATGTGCTTTGCATATTCAGTTTCTACTGACCATTTGGTTTCAAGATACAGATCCACTGCAACAATCACTTTACAGAATTTGTGATACCTAGTTATCTACATCTCCTGCCAATGCCAAAATAAGCGTTTTTATCGAATGAATATTTCCTGTAACTTTCTTACGAACTCATTCAACTTGGGCTTTAAGTCCTTTACATTCCTGCTTCACTCTGTATTTTATAATATATTCTCTGTTTTATTCTCTTCATGATTGTTTATACCCAAAAGAGTTATTTTTATAGTCCAGAGGGGGCTTTATACCCAAGACTAAAATCCTCTGTTGTTGCTTAATTTTTCCTTTTATACAGTCTTAGAAACTAGTGTATAATTGATGTTACATCTTTGAAAAGTTTTTCATAATCAAAAGTGTCTGATGTATTTATGATAAACTGCTAGTGTCTCATAGGTAAGCCATTAATCTCTCTGCTTTGCTTTGCTGAACTCTTTCTTTGCTCTATAGTTATTTTCCACTGGTCTAGTTAACACACTCAAAGATTCATTGGAAGTCACTCCTGAACCATGATTCAATACTTCTAGTAAAGATGACCTTTCTCCTGTGCTCTCACAGATTTTGCCCTCAATGTCACCATTAGCACAGGGTCCCATGCAAAAGCACTCAAAAGACATTGATTGTAAATGTTTCAACATTTTGTTACCATAGTAAACTCAGGTTTACTGTTTTTTCCATGTCACACTCTTCATTTTTATTGTTCTTACTTTTCTGCAGTCATAATCTTGTTTTGAATTTAACAGAAATTTAAGTTAAACATTTTACATGCTCTCTTGCCCTAGTGCTTATGTTTTCCACATGACCTTTGTTTTTATGTTTATTTATTTATTTTGAGAGAGAGAGAGGGAAAGAGGGGCAGAGAGAATCTCAAGCAGGCTCTGCACTGTCAGCACAGACGCTGACATGGGGCTCTATTCCACAAACTATGAGATCATGACCTGAGCCGAAACCAAGAGTCAGACACTTAACTGACTAAGCCATCCAGGCACCTCTCCACATATTCTTAAAGAAATGTCTCATTTGTAATGACATAAATCTCTTTCTGATTAACTGTGTCTTATAGTTTTCTAGAGCCAGTGAAAAGAACTCCATAAGTGGAATGGTATATTCTGTTGTTAGAAGCTATTGACAGCTATTATTTACTAAATCTAACACTTCATAGGCTTTATATAATATTTTTCTCTGTTTATATCCTTTATATAAAATAATGACTAGAATTTATATAATCCTCTATATTTTATAATAAAATTTCAAAACTTTATCTTACTGAAAACATACAATATTTTGTGTGTGTGTGTGTGTGTGTGTGTGAGAGAGAGAGAGAGAGAGAGAGAGAGAGAGAGCAAGCGAGCATGTGCACATGAGACAAGGGCAGAGAGACAGGGAGAGAGAGAATCCTAAGTAAGCTCTGAGCTGTCAGAGCACATAGCCTGACACAGGACTCAATCTCATGACCGTGAGATCATGACTTGAGCCAAAATCAAGTCAGATGCTTAACCAACTGAGCCACCCAGGTGTCCCTACAATATCTTTTTGAGATAAGTTAGATGAGTTGTATCATCTCCATTTTGAAATTTACAAAATAAAATTCAGAGAGGTAAGATAATCTTATTTTTTTTAATTTTTTTTAACGTTTATTTATTTTTGAGACAGAGAGAGACAGAGCATGAACAGGGGAGGGGCAGAGAGAGAGGGAGACACAGAATCCGAAACAAGCTCCAGGCTCTGAGCTGTCAGCACAGAGCCCAACGCGGGGCTCGAACTCACGGACCATGAGATCATGACCTGAGCCGAAGTCGGAAGCTTAACTGACCAAGCCACCCAGGTGCCCTGATAATCTTATTTTTTTAAAAAATCTGAATACTTTTAGAGGGCAAAAGGCAGCATTTAATAGTCAGAAGCAAGGTGTATGCAATGATCCTAATGAGTGATAAGTTTGGAATGGCAGTCAGGGTTCTGTCTGTCCTGTTGAGAGCAAGACAGATAGTTAAAAGATCAGTGGCCTGAAGGGAAAGATGGATATATAGCCAATAAAGATCTGGCTTAATTTATACAAACAAATCAAGAATAAATGATCAGCAAATGGAAAACAATGCTGTAATAAACAGTCATGCTCTCTTATCAGTCAGCTTGCAGACATGAATCAGTTCTTATAATTGGATCACAGTGAATGAAGGAGATCAAATCCCAAAGAGAAATGGTTCTGCAACCATGGAAACTGTCCACAGGAATGCTTACCTCGCCCTTTCCCGAAGGGATCTATTTACACAGGTAAAACTGCATACTGGGGAAGTGAGGAATTTAGCTTTTTGTACACCGATGGACACAGGGTCAAAATTTTCATTGATACCCATCGTGGCTCATAGCTGAGTCCTTTGATGGGAAGTGCCCTAGGTTGTAGGGAACTGCTTCATCCAGAGCCATGCTCCCTATGCTGGGACAGGCCACATGGAATGGCTGGTCTGCTTGGAGGATGTGGGGAGGCAAAAATCTAGACTGCTTGCTAGATCAGCTCAGGTCTCTTGCTACTGCAACAGATCTCAACCTCTCTGCCTAATCCTGCTTCCTTTATTTCCTTGTGAAACATTTATTTCCTTCGTGAAAATAAATTTCCATCCGGGAGTCTTTTCCCTGGGGATTTTACCTAAAACACACACACACACACACACACACACACACACACACACACACACACACACACACAGCCAAAGCACTTTGTGAAAGAGCATGCTACTTTAAATACCTGCCAAGCTCAGAGTGTCTATAGCTACTTACTCACATCAGATGTCTGTTCTCCTTATCATTTACCTCCTCTATCTTCCACTTCTATAAACCTAGAATTAGCAAAATGGGGTAGTAAAGTTGAGGAACCAGGTGGGAAAATAGAAAAAAAAAAGCCTGCTGATTCCATTCTTTCCCACTTTGGCAACCAGTCTAAAGCAGACGAGAGTTGGGAAAAAGGGAATTTTTTTACCTTTAAGTGAACTTGGATAACTCAAATGTTAACACTGGAATAAATATATAAATTACTAAGCTGATACTATTTGTGGGCCAAATTGACCAGAAGACTTTTCAGTATGTAAGAGTGAATACACAAGCCACGTATTCTGCCTTAGTCTCACAACAGAGGAAGGAAACAGACTCTCAGAGCAAGAAACATGATGACAGTGTTTTCTGTTGCACCAGCATCCAGCTTGTTCCATGTAGGGATGTACATGGCTCCCATGGAAACAGCCCAACCAAAGTAATGTAGCATGTGCAACGGACTTATTTCCTTCCTAAGACATTGATTCTTGCAAGCTTTACTTCCTCCAGGTCCAGTTAGTAAGAATGGTAAGTTGAAATGTTTTTCAAAGTTCTTGATTAATGAAAGAAAACCTGCCACTTTCATAGTTGGAGAGAGAGAGAGAGAAACTGAAATAGTGAAGGAGAGCAGAAATGAATTTTAAATCAAAATGTGGAAAGGAGGAACAGGTGTTGGAGGCAGTGCTGCTGAAAATGAAACTAGCTCACAGATTTTAATGATTTTTACTGTGAAAAACCTTCCCAGAAAGCTCTTTGTTTCTTGTATAATGTCATATTGTTCAGGTTTGGAAAACTTTGTCTTGGCAATTTGCATGGCTTATTTTTAAGACCTACAAAAAATGTATAAAATATTTATTGAAAACCCATAAGGCAAGGCACTAGTGAGGTGCTGTTGTTAAGCACCTCAGAAGTGTAGGTTTCATCAGGGCTTGCAGAGCATAACAGCATAACAGCACAATGGCCTCATATTTCTGACCCTTAGATTATAGCTCTAAAAAGCATATGGAATTAAAATTAATGACAGACATTTGTAGGGCATTGTATGACTCTTATACACAAGCTAATTCACTTTCATTTACTTTTTGGGTTTATAACACTAGAGTTAAATGTCATTTATCAATTCAGAGAAGATTAGCCACATTATTTATTGTAGATTCCCTATACTAAATTTTTAAGCTCTGAAAATGTATATTTTTTCTCATTTTACCAATTTTACCTCCTTCCTGCCCTTGCTAAAATGGTACTTAGCTCCTACAGATACAAAAGTCTAGAAAAATTAAATGGGAATTATCTCAGTGTTAGTACAAGTCCTATTCTAATACTTAAATAAAAAGAGGAGATTTAATAATAGGATATTTGAACCAAATACTCATTTCAAACATCTACATTCTCCTTGTACTTTATTCAGGAAAAACACCCTTATTTTCAAGGAAAAAAATTCTTCCCAGAAACTTAACTGGGAACATGAGAAAAAAATTCACTGATACATGAGAAAAAAATTGAGAGAAAAATATATGAAATCTATATCAAAGGAAATGGGGGGGGCTGATTTACTAAATATTCTTGCAACCAATCCCCTTGCTCTTTAGTTTATGCACCCAAGACCTTGAAATCCTTTCAGAAAAGTAAACCGCCAATGGATACCTTGCTGATATTGGTAACCAATGTATTCTATCCTCAATTCAAAGAGTGACCAAACAGATCTAAATAAGAGAATCATAGATCTCCTATGCCTAACTCTGTTTTAATTCATTACGTTGGCTTTAAAAAAAGGAGGTTGAAAAGTTAAAGAAAATAAATACTGCAGGTGTTGAATGAAAAGCACTCCCCTTTGTGACTCACAATTTGGCTCCAATCCCCAGTGTGTTACAAATGAATTTAGTTGAAAGTTTTGTATTTAATCCCCAGATCTTCACTGGAGGAGCAGTAGGGGAGGATAAAGGCAATGCATTTCTTCTGGAGAAATTGCATCATACTGCACACTCTTCCACTAAATCTACCAAATCTCATTTTCTTGATCATTAAGGCATGAGGCCAGGCCCATCTGTTTAGTTAGGCATTTCTGTGATTGTGAGCAAAATTTGTTTAAGGATGAGTTTATTTGCTAAGTTCTTTCCATTTAGTCATTGATTATCATGGTAAGTGCACAATTCTCATGTGTGTGTACTTAAAGATAAATACATTCAGAGTTTAAATGATGGGCAACTGAAAATATGTTAAAGTTAATACAGTTTACATTAATAACATTAATATATGAGTTCAGAAGCCTGCAGACATCAGGCTTCACCAAACAATATAAATTACTTCTTAATGCCAAGGAAGGAAATTGGAAATGAGGAAATCATTTGAGTCTTACTAGCTTTACCAAAATAAAATATTTTGCATCCTCATAGATACTAAGCTTCTTAGGTTTTAAAAGTTTTATAATGTACTGTCACAGAGTTTTCTCCTGATGCAGTCATTTTACTTTTTGAAAAATTAAGGCTAATATACCAAATAATCCTACAGCTGGTAACAGCTTCCACTTTAGTGATGGTGACTTTCACTTCACAAAGAAATTTAAAATTATACACTTGGAAAATTTCTCCACTAAAACATTAAAGTTTAAAAAGCTGCATCAAGTACGTTAACAGGGAGGAAAAGCTTCAGCATAAAATTAGAAAATGCAAAAGTTAAGACTCTAATAACATTAACTCAACAACATTGGTCGCAAAGAAAGCCCAATTATCAGATGGCAAAGGGTCTTTGTCAGTATTAGTGTTATGTAACATCAGCAATGCCACCAGCAGAAACAGGTTCACTCCGAACACTTATAGTTTAATTGTTTTGTATGACTTCACTGACATGTCCCTGAAATATTTTTAAATGACATCCAGAATTTGTCCTGTTGTATTGTGGCTTTATACAGCTTTAAAATATAACTGAGGTTAAAAGGCAGGAAATAGAGTTCATCATTTAGGTTTTGAAGCTGCTCTTGCAATATTATGCTTCAATTTTTCCATGATCAAGAATTTGGTTCCAAATTTTGGTTCCAAAATTCCAAAATCCATTTTACCTGTTCTATGCTAACTCTGAGTATTGCACTTCTAAATGTAAAATTATATTTGTTTTTGTTTTTTTTTTAATATTGGCAGATAGAGCATTTCAAGGCAATAAAATTCTTTCCTGGAGTATTAAAAATCTAGCTGTATCTATTGGTTCAAAGTGAACTTAGAATATGTAAAATACCTCAAAATTTTTTTTCAAAAAATTAATGTCTTTACATTATATTTATTTATTACATTACATTATATTTATTACATTATCATTTTATTAATTTCATAAATGTATCTACACACTTACATCTACTTATTTAAATATAAATATGGCATCACTTCATAATGGAGTTCTCAACTAGCTATTTCTCAATGCTTAAGTGACCTAGGGAAATTTTTATCATATTTTCCGGCATGATTCCCACCTGAAAAGTAGAAGGACTAGGCTAAAAGCTTTTAAGGCCCTTTATGGAGTAAAATGTTTGAGTTAAAAGATCCCTCCATACAGTTGTTAGCCAGTCAATTAAAGGCAAGCTTACTTAAAAAAAAATTTTTTTTAACGTTTATTCATTTTTTGAGACAGAGAGAGACAGAGCATGAATGGGGGAAGGTCAGAGAGAGAGGGAGACACAGAATCCGAAACAGGCTCCATGCTCTGAGCTGTCAGCACAGAGCCCGACACGGGGCTCAAACTCACAGACCGTGAGATCATGACCTGAGCCGAAGTCAGACACCCAACCGACTGAGCCACCCAGGCACCCCAAGGCAAGCTTACTTAGATACACTATCTGAATGATTTCAAATGATCTGATTTGTCCAATCCTTCACTTTTCAAATAAGTATGAGGAGGTATTACAGATGCATGTTTCTAATATTTCAGTCTTCTACTGACTGCTTTGGTATTATGTAGACATATTTCCATACTTCCCAATTGTTTTTCTTATTCTTTTCTCATCTCAGGTAGTGGACAAAATTAAAATAAAAGTGTAAGAGCAGTTTTATACCTGGGATCCCCTACAATCTACAAATCTAATCAATACATTTGTCCACTGGAAGGAAAACTTTCCAAGGCAAGAAATGTAGAACTTTCAAAGAGATTTAGAATGTCTTGTCAGAGTGTCAAAGACTTCATCATTGGGAGTAGAAAAAATAAAAAGAACTTTTCATAGATCCTAATCGAATTAAAAAATTGTGATTGCTGTAAACAAAAGTAATATAAGTCTGCCTGGCAAGCAGAGCGACAGTTTGTAATCTAAAACATGTCACCCTTATATTTGAGTCTAATTTAATTTTCTACTTACCAGCAGGATATCATGAAACTGTTGATTTTAAGAGTATGTCACATAAATCTAATCTCATATTTCTTTGCTTCTCTTTCTTTTTTTTTTCTTACTGATTCTCTCAACCTAGCAGGAGACTTTAAAACTCCTTCCTGGTTCTATAACCCCATAACATGTCCCATAAATTACAAAATTGCTTGTATAGTCAAACTTTGTGTACATACAACTTCCTAGATTTTTCATATATTAGTGTTAACGAATGAAGACCACCATAGAATTAAATGTAGAGCTCTAAATGAAGGTTAAAATTATTCTAACACATATCATTCCTTAACCCAAATTTATGCTTCAGTAAATCTGAAATTACAAATTTTCAATAACTTTTATCCTGTTTTTTCATTATTTCCCATTTCTCATTACATTCACAAGAATGAAAATATTTCAATATCAACATATTTTTTTAAAAAATATAGAGATGGGGCACCTGGGTGTCTCAATTAAGGGTCTGACTCTTGGTTTTGGCTCAAGTCATGATCTCATGGTTCGTGAGTTCAAGCCCCACATCAAGTTCCATGCTGATAGCAAGGAGCCTGCTTGGAATTCTCTCTCTCCCCTCGTCTCTCTGCCCCTACCCCACTCACTCTTTCTGTCTCTTTCAAAATAAATAAACTTAAAAAATTTTTAAAAAAGTATATAGATAGTGTCACACAGGGGACACATTGATTTGTTGACATTACTCTTTGTTTTATATAAGTGGACCAGTGAGCAAGCAATAGTGCACTATTACACAATTACAAATCTTCTCTAGTCAAAGTTTCTCAACAATGAAATTGTCAAACAAGAAAGCACTACCCATCTAGCCACTGGTGAAGAATCTATTTATGTTAAATTTGATTCTTTAGCATAAAGAATATATGTTTTCACTTTCATTATAAATCACAAGGACACTTGAGAAACTTGTTTTGTGGAAATCCATATAGAGTACAATTAAATATAATCACATGAAGAATCCTTCAAAACTAAGTTCAAGACAGGGTTATAGTGAACATTAAGGTGAATAAACCATAGTATTTAATTTCATTTAGCTACAATCTTTTCTTTAAAAATAATAGCAAAGAGAAGTTGACATGGGTATACTTTACTAAATTGATATTACCAGTTTTGAGTTTGCTACACTATTTTCATTAGAGTGGCTTATTATATTAGTTCAATAGGGCTGCTATGACAAATACCACAGTCTGGATGAATTAAACAACAGAAATCTATTGTCTTACCATTCTGGAGGCTGGAAGTTTGAGATCCAGGTGTTGACAGGTTTGGTTTCTCCAGAGGCACCTTTCCTTGGCTTGTAGATAGCACCTTCTTGCTGTGACCTCACAGGGCTTTTTTCTCTGTGTGGCTGTGCATCCCGATGTTGCATCCTTTTTCTGTAAAGACACCAGTCATATTGGATTAGGGCCTCATGCTCGTGCTCTCAATTACCTCTCTGAAGGTCCTAGCTCCAAAAATAGTCATAGTGGGGGCTAGGGTTTTAACATACGAATTTGGAGGTAACACACTTTATTTATTTAAAAAAATTTTCTTGATGTTTATTTATTTTTGAGAGAGAGGCAAGACAGAGACAGAGCAAGAGTGGGAGAGGGGCAGAGAGAGGGAGAAACAGAATCTGAAGCAGACTGTAGGCTCTGGGCTGTCAGCACAGGGCCTGGTGTGGGGCTGGAACCCAGAAGCCATGAGATCGTGACCTGAGCCGAAGCGGGACACTCAATGGACTGAGCCACCCAGGCCCCGCTGGAGGTAACATACTTTAGACCTGAACAGTTATTAGATGCTTCTTTAAAATACGATGTAGTTCAAACACTTTTTTTTAATAGGCAAATTTATTTATTTATTTATTTATTTATTTATTTATTTATTTATTTATTTACAGAGAGGGTGAAAATGAGCGAGGGGCATAAAAAGGGGGAGGGGAGAGAGACAGAGACAGAGACACAGATCGAGAGAGAGAGAGAGAGAGAGAGAGAGAGAGAGAAGCAGGGCTCACCCAAAGTGGGGCTTGTGCTCATCTGAAGTGGGGCTCAAGCTCACCTCAAGTGGGACTTGAACTCAGGAACTATGAGATCATAACCTGAGCCCAAGTCAGATGCTTAACAACTGAGCCCCTCAGGAGCCCTGGAGTTCAAAAACTTTTACAGGAGGGTCCTATATGATGTACTGAAATGCAAATATTGTCAATACAGAGTAACTCCAGATGATTACATTTTGGTTTTTTATGCTTTGTGTGGATGAAAAGATCACAGTCAGTTTTGTAGCCCTGAAATTTCTATCAGGCTTTCTTTTAACTCCATGGTATCTTATCAGTCTCAGAACTAACATAATACAGACCTTCACTGCTGTGAAGAGGTTAAGGAGTCTCTGTGCATGGCCACTGTGGAACTCACATGCACATTTCACTATACTGCATTTTATATGTAAATGTATGTCCAGTAATGCATATTTTAGATAAAACATCTTTTAAGAGATTCATAATTACCATTTCACTGACATTTTCTTGCCACTCTTGAATGACTGTTACATGACATTTGTGCCATGATTATGTGATATCTTTTAATTAATTAATTAATTAATTGATTTATTTATTTATATAAAATGTTTATTTATTTATTTGGGGGGAAAAGCACACACAAGCAGGGGAGGGGTAGACAAAGAGGGAGAGTGAGAATCCCAAGCAAGCCCTGTGTGCCAGTGCAGGGCAGAGCCCCACATGGGGCTCCATCTCAGAAACCATGAAATGATGATGTAAGCCAAGATGAAAAGTCAGCTGATCAACTGATTGAGCCAACCAGGTGCCCTGTTTGTGATATTTATAAACATTCACACACTACATAATATTTTTATTCAGATTCTTAAGTTGAGGAGTCAACGCTTCCAGATGATGGAAATAATTTCTAGTATAATAAGTGAAAATGAATTCATTTCTGCTTTTAAAAGATTAACTACAGAGGTGTAATAAATAAAAAAATAAGTTAGAAGTTCTCTTAATTAGCCACTGCTTAAATACCTATCTAAATTACATGATGATCTTCATTCCTTATGAAGATATACTCACTGATATTCAGAATGCAGAGAACTTCTGGGTAATCTTGTCTATATGCTCTCATTAGTGAGTTTCTAAAATTCATTTGTGCTGGTCGCTAAAACCTTTATTCCAGTTGTACCTCTTGTTGTAATTATATAATTTAATTAAATATTACTGAGAGGTAAATATGAATTTTTCTATGATTATCTATGGTTTTCTATGATTACTGAGTTGAGTAGTTTGGAAATACACCAAAAAAGTGAATTTCTAAAACTTGCTATTAAATTGATACTAATGCAACTTTATAAATTTGGTAAAATCATAAAAATCTACATTTATGTTACTACTTTTGCTTCATACTGTTGGTCTCTCAAGAAGCTGAAAATAGGACATGTGAATGGAATAATTAGTGGAATAATTAGTAGGATAATTAGTAGAATAATTAGAAAATTCAAGGTTGACCCAACATATAAAGAAGAAATAACACTATTTTTTTATAAATTCTTGAAGAAAATGTAGAGAGAGAAAATACATTTTCAAACTTGTTTTATGAAGCCAGGATTATGTTGATATTAATAACCACATTAAAATATGGTGAATGCTGGTACTCATCAGTTATAATTACACACAAGAGAAAACATAAATAATTGAAGTTAATGGAAGGAGATTACAAATAAAATCTAGATTAGAGTGACAGAATATTTTGTTTTATAATACCATGTTTACAACAAATAAATATACATAATTTTTAATCTGAGATTGTTATAATTAGCCAATTCTTTTCCTTATTCATGTATCTCAGTTAAATGACTATCTCTATAATAATCTTGTTAAATTAATCTTAATGCAGGATATTTGATCTTTTTTTTAAATTTTTTTTAAAGTTTATTTATTTTTGAGAGAGACAGAGACAGAATGCGAGTGGGTTAGGGGCAGAGAGAGAGGGAGACACAGAATCCGAAGCAGACTCCAGGCTCCAAGCTGTCAGCACAGAGGGCTTGAACTCACGAGCTGTGAGATCATGACCTGAGCTGAAGTCAGATGCTCAACTGACTGAGCCACCAAGGCACCCCAGGATATTTGATCTTTAAACTATATAATTACTAAATATTAATGATATTTATATTTTCAGAAGCCCTCACAGGTTTTTACAAAAATCTCTAAAATTATTAATTAAAAAGAGGCTACAGACCATATGAACACCAATTTGCATGATTCCACTATTTTCACATCTATTTCTGAACATAAAATTGAGTTCATAGAGTTCTATTATTAATAGATAGTGATCATGACTAAACTCATTCTGTTAATATTTGGTGAATGTTTTCTTTTATCCAATATGCTTCTTGAGAGACAGTGTAACCAAACATCCGATTAAGGGACAATTATTAATTATATTGTTAATGAAGATGCATAACTAGCACATTAAGAATTGCCTGATTGCCTTCATGCATTCTACATATTAGTGTTTTACATTAATATTTGTTTTACTCATTCTGATCTCTTCTAACATAGAATTAAGCATATTTTGCAGATACTTCACACAGTCTTACAAGCTGTGTTATAAGAGTCGCTGAACACGTTGTATTTTATTAGTTCCAGACTTCGTATTTAGGCAGATTTATGTTGCACTGGATTCAAATGTAGGCAATTATTATTATTAATCTTGAGCAAAAAATGTTAAGATAGCCCTATACAAGAGACATACTTAAAATGTATTAGTTTTCTGTATAAACTACATTGGCAAAATTATAGTAGGGCTTCTAGAGCCTTACTCTCATAATATGTGTATTATGAGAAAAAAATTTTATTTTAGGCTTCTTTACTCTTTCTTCTGGAGAATCACAGTAAATATTGCCTATAGTCCGTTTTGTCATAAAAAGAAGTAACTATTTCATTGTTAAAAATCATGAATATAGTTGAAAAGTAAATTTGCTTCTATGCACTGATAAGGAAAATGTTCAAATGGTTTTTAAAAATTTTTGTATTTGTAATATTTTAAATGTACTTAAATATATTCCATTTTTATTTACAGGATTCAGATATATAAATCAATTCCAATGTGCTGCATTTTTTTCAAAGGTAAAAATTGGCTATGTTCCAAGTGCTTCATATACACAAACATGTTCAGGGAAAAACTTACAAAGGGCAATGAATGAGAATGTAATTCAAACCTATAGGGATTTTTCAAGTAAAAATGTAGTTGCTATAAAACATTGATGAAGAATTCAATCAAAATAGTATTTAAATTACTAAACACAAATTATGTTGTTCAAGAAATAAATCTTTGAATCACAATGAAGAGCACTCTATACAAAGCAAATATATATACCTGTGTGTGTGTATGTGTGTGTGTGTGTGTGTGTATGCATGTGTGTTTACTTCATCAGAACAAAATAACTTACAAATACAACAGATACTTAAAGTGGAACAGGTTTGCTATAAATGTGTCAAAGTTAACAAATTACTATAACTGAATGTTTTATAGCAAGCCAGTTTTTAGTGAGACCCCAGAGCTTTGTGAACTGGCAGGTTGGGATGTGGGTGGACTAATAAAAGTTCAATTCTCTTGGAGCTATTGGCTATATGTGTAATGTTGATAAAAATTAAGACTGCATCAGTGATTGGGGTTCCAGTGTGATACGCATCACCCAAAACAGGCTTTTTGTGGCCTCTGATAATTTGGTTCTGCCACCGGGTTCTTGAGAAGACTGCCGAAGTGAGCACTAGATCTGCTGAAATGGCCACCATTTCTCACGTTCCAAATAAGATTTTAGCTTTAAGCTTGCAGCTTTGAAGGAATAATATCTTATGGATTAAAAAGGAATGTTCATCATTTTCCAGAAGGTAACCTAAAAAACAGGTCTATCCACAGAAAATTAGTATGAATATCATGTAACCAATCTCTTGCTTAGATAATTAAAGTAATATCTTTAGGTAAACTATTATTTCCCACTCAAAAGGAGATAAATGAATTCAATGGCTAGAAATTCAATTTATCTTTTAATTACACCTCACAATTACATCCATGTACTGTACAATTTTCTTTATTTGTACAGTAAATGCTTTTCATCCTGCAGCCCACCTGCATTCAACACAGAGTAAGTCTTTATAGCAATTCTGTAGCTGTACTCTAAGTCCAAATAAAGCATGTAATTACAATAAAAAAAAATTTATAATTGCTTGGGTTTTAACAATACATTAAATTGAAAAGACAGCTTACCCTGAGAAATGCAGTCATCTCTGGGGAAAGGGGAAAGTTTTTATAAAAAGTAATCCACTTTCAGTGAAGCAACTAATTATTGACGCTACAGCTGGACACTTGTGTTTCCAACAGCCAATTTCATAGACTTTCTGTCGAGTAAAATCCAATTTTAAAATTTATAATGCAGTTGAGTTTTGCCAGAAGAAAAAAAAGCTGGAGTTAGACACAGTTGGAAGGGACTTAGGGAACACTAGTGGAATCTCTACTTTTAACCAATAAGAAAATCAATATCCACAAAGGTCAAAGGAGTTTCTCAAGTTCATACAATTAATTATTTACAAAATAAGGATAAACTCCAAGCTACTGATTCTCAAAGTTTTTGTTTTAGCAGAAAGAGACTCACTATAAGGAGTAAACATCATAT
The DNA here is from genome assembly GCF_018350195.1 of Panthera tigris. NCBI lineage: Eukaryota > Metazoa > Chordata > Mammalia > Carnivora > Felidae > Panthera > Panthera tigris. The sequence continues at coordinate 135,462,730 of NC_056661.1, forward strand.
ATAAGTAAATTTTGCACTATGTAAGAAGGTGATAAGAGTTATGCAAAAAGAAACAAAAGTAAACAGAAAAAAATATTGGAATTGTCAAAGTTGAGGGAAAGTGAAGTAACATATTGCAGTACCAGGTAGAACAGTCATCATTTTCATCATTAAGAAGGTGAGATTTGAGCAAAGACTTGAGAGAGATGTGAGTTGGCAATGCAGACATCTGGTGGAAAAGTGGTCCAGTTAGAACTGATAAACAAAAGGTGCTAATAAAATCTTGGTTTGCGAGAATTCATTCTAGAAACATGCATATAGTCCAAAGCACTCATATATCAAAACAAATTTCAAGAATCATTGGCTCAGTTGTGATCATGTGATGATGCATCATGTACTGTTTGTATTTCAAGATATCGCTCGTTTGTCAAGTTAAAATTTATTAGAAATGTTTGTTTGTCTTGTGGAACACTCGCAGAACAAGTTACTTGCAATCTAAGGTTTTACTGTCTCAGTGGGAGGGGAAACATCTCGTTTATGCAAGTACTCCATACATAGCTGATATATAACTGATGGGGAGACAAGGATATCATACAGAATTCTCTTCCTCCTGGAAGAGAAATGGGAACCATTGAAGAATTCTAAATAACAAAATTATTGGACTTACTTTCAAAGTAAACTTTTTATGCTGTTTTTCAAAAAGCTGATATATGGGCAAGAGCAGAAACAATGAGACTTGTTAGGAGTAATAGAGTGATATATAGTGGTAGTTCAGATCAGAGTGTTAGCAGTGATGGAAATAGAATTCTCATTATGTTTTTAAGCTACACCTAATATTGGCTGACTTAGATGTGGCATGTAAATGGAATGTGGCATGGTTAACTTAAAAAAAAAAAAGTCAACAATGACATCAATATATAAGGCTTGAGCAACTGGAGTGACAGAGCCATTTTGAGAGGAGAAAGACTAAAAAGGTAAGCTTTGGGGAGAAAGGTCAAGACTTCAGTTTTGGCTCATTTATTTGATATCCAAATTGAGATTGTGAGTAAACAATTTGATATATGAGTTAGGATTTAGGAAATAAGTACAGATTGTGGGCGTAAATTTATATGTTTTGAGCATGTCAGTATTTGTTAAGGCTGAGAGCTGGATAATGTTTCTAAAGAATGAAAATAGGGAAGATAAAAGATATAAGAACTACATCTTGGAAATTTTAGTATTCAAAAAATTGAGGGAAGAAGAACAATCCACATACACAAATTAAAAAAAAAAGAATTTCCAGTGACTAGGAGGAAAACCAGAGGAGGTGTCCTGGAAATTAAGTGAAGAAAATCTTTTTTCTTTCTTCTTTTTTTTTTTTTTTTTAGATAGTTTTTAAAATTTTAACATTTTCATTTATTTTTGAGACAGGGAGAGAGAGACACAGAGTGCAGGCCAGGGGAGGGGCAGAGAAAGGGAGACATAGAATTGGAAGCAGGCTCCAGGCTCTGAGCTGTCAGCACAGAGCCTGACATGGAGCTCAAACTCAGAAGCTGGGAGATCACGACCTGAGCTGAAGTTGGACATTTAACTGACTGAGCCACCCAGGTGTCCCAAGAAAATCTAAAGATGAAGAGGTGAACAAGTGTGGCAAGTGCTGTTGATAGGTTGAGAATGATTACACAAAAAATAACTTTGAAATAAGCTTCATGGAAGTTACTGTTGACTGTGGGAAGAGCAGTTTACAATAGTGCTACAGGAAGAGGAGTAAAAATGGAGTGGTTGAGGAGGACATATTCATCAACTATTCCATCAAAAATAAGGTGCCATTTGAATAGTTTTGCCCAGCGCCCTGAAGGAACAATGAATACTGTGAAATACTGAAGTGCGGTAATTATAGACTTAAGACACCAGTCTTAGGAAACTAATTTTTTAACATTGGAACTTTCTACTAAATACATATTAAGTATAGTCTACTTCTATAACCTTTACTAGCCATGTAAGTACTCACTAGTACATCTTATTCATTATTAATAGACCTCCTTTGGAATTCAAATATATAATTTGATAACTTCATTGGTAGTGAATCCAAGAAGATAAGCATCTTACCCTTTAAAAATTTAAAATTTTAAAGGTTATGAGAAAAATTTCAACTATCCCTCCTTCCAGGAAAGGTATATAATTATTGGGTTTTTCTTGCTTTCACTGAAAAGTCTATATTGGTCCATAAAAATAAACCTGATTAACTCAGTCTGATCTCATGGGTCGTGCATCAGGCTCCATGCTGACAGTGTCAAGCCTGTTTGGGATTCTTCCTCTCTCCCCTTCTCTCTGCTCCTCCACTGCTTGTGCTCTCTCTCTCAAAATAAATAAATAAATGTTTTTAAAAAAATAATAAAAATATAAGTTAAATTTAATCTTAATGTTTTTTTAGAATTTATGTCATGTATTTTTCAAGGCATATCTGAAATCAACATAACACCAAAGAACATATGTGCATAAAAGTGATATTATCTTCAAGAAGTTGTTACACTTAGAAAACATATTTTATCTAACTTTAATGAGCATTATAAGGTAATTTAATTTATTTTGAAGTGTGGTAGAAACCATAATAGTATTTGGAGTCTTTCATACACTGGCAGAAATATCAGCTTTGTCACTTACTAGCTGTTTAATTTAGGGAAGTTACTAGAGTTCTCTAATTTACAGTCCTTGTTTATAACATAGTTTTATTAATGATACGACATAAAGTGCTAGCAAATATTAAGCACAAATAGATCCACAAACCCTAAGTCCAGACAGCTTCAATTTCCAGCCCCATCTCACAAATTGTGTGGACTTACGTTATTCTACCGCTGTGTGCAATCTTTATTTTTGAGCAATGGGGATGATAATAGTACCTAATTTATATTATGTTTACTTTTATATATTTGTATATAATTGTATAGAAGATTATTTTATAAATTAATTTATGTACCATGTCTAAGGTTCTGTTCTTGGTATATAGAAAGCAGTTAATATATTTAAATTCATATTTTTATAATAGTAGTTGCAATAAGAAAAGATACTATAATTGAGAAGTGGCATTCATTCCTTCATTCACTAGATCCACAGTGACCAGAAAGTTGAAATCCAAGACATGGAAATCAATGTTCCTGTATGTAATTTGCCTCAATTCATTATATATTAGACTCATATAGTAATTTTGGAGTGTTGCTTGCTTTTTAAAAATCCTTTTATTTAATTTTTAAAGCCTCATTTAAAAATAAAATCACTAGTCGGGCCTTATGTTGATTGTAAAAATTGAGAGTATGGTATTCAAAGTGGGCAAATCCAAACTGGCAAATTACATGTTTTACATCCTAAAAGGTGTAATTCTTACCTAAGATGTATTACACATGATACTAAGACACGTTTAATTGAAATAGAACCTGTAGTAGAAGGAATTCCCGCAAAGCAGCAGCTGTCGGGAAATAAAGAAAAAACAGTTGATAACAGAATGTTTAAAGGCAAAAGACAAAAGCATGGGACCCATATAGTCTTCTCTTCATTTTTACTTATTTGTTTTGTGGTAAAGATTTTGAGAAATGAATATTCTCTTTTTGTAGAAAGGAGGATTTAGTATACCCCAGATCCCAGAAGTTTGCAATTCTGCTTTGCATATTAGCACCAATTTAGGAATTATTTTTAAGATGGCCATGCCTGATTCATGCCTCATCGTAATTTAAGCAAAAACTTAGAAGACCGGACACTGTTATATTTTAAATCTCCCTAGGTAATTCTAATGGGTGGTCAGGGAAAGAGACTATTGAAATACATCATCTCATAGACATGGAAAGCTAGTAATCAAAAGGAAAAAAAATGGTACAGAATAGAAAAACATGTAGCCAGTCATATTAGTCTACTCCTTGTAGTTTTCAAAAGCCTATATTAAAAACCAATGTACAAACATAATAATTAAAATTAATGAATGTACTGTATTGGATGAGATTACAGCAGAAGGGTCAATGAATGTGCTAGATACTACCTATATTCTATCAAGGCACAATTGTGATGTGGACTATAAATATGTAATATGCATGTAGTATGTAATAAAAGTAAATGAATTTTTTAGCATATTCATTACCAAAAGTTGTACTTTGCTTTTGTCTTCTGAAAATTAACAGTGATTCTTTTTTTAATCTTCTCATGATTTCTATGGGTGTTTTATTATTTTCATATATATGTACGTCTGTATATATATTAAATTATGCTAAACGTTATAAAATTTGAATTATATAAAACATGTATTGATTCTTGTATATTAGATCTTTATATGCAATAAAATCTCACTAATTATAAGGATAATCCAAAATAAGATAGTCAAAAGGTAATTCATTTCTTTCAAGAACATGTAGCACATCAGAAGCAATCTTTTAAATGCTTAATGTTACACATTTGAAATTCATTTGATTGTGATGTAGAAAATAGATAACCACTTATAATGAATATACTTTTATGCAAAAAAACTAAGCTAAAATCCTCACAATAATGCATTCATTTTCATTCACTAAACAGTCATGCTATTTTTCTGTATGTTTTGCTTTTCTAGTTTTATCACTATATGAATAATGCAAAGGAAAACTTTTGCAGTCTGGATTAAGTCATCATAAATTCTGAATAATGGGGATTCAACATCACAGAAGTCCCAGAAGGCTCATTTTCAAGATTTCATTAATATCTTAGAGAGCTAAAGTAAAAGTATCATTCCTCATATAATAGATATGTTAATTTATTTATAACAATGTATATGCAACACAATTAACAATTCCATGTTACTATATAGCCTGTTTAGTATAAGATTAACTTAAATTTTCCCTAATATGATATCAATAATTTTAAATAAAGATTTACAAATATTGATATACAGGGTGATGCTTTTAAAAATTATCATTTGGCATGTGAAATTCAGGCTTATTGTACCTTACAAAGGTCATATAGAAATTAGAACTGTGAGTGGGAGTTGAACCATGCATAGTAGTGTAATTCACATAAGTATCAATACATAAATTTTCCAAATAGACCTCATTCTACTCTATTTTCAGAGAGCCTAATATTTATTTTGGCCACAAGGAAGGCTGCAATTGGAAATAGGGTTGGGATTTGAGTTAAAAATTTTAAAACATTTGAAACAGCCTATACAGTAAATCATAATACAGATCATTCATTTCTATTTATACACAATGATAAAATACTCCCCTTTCGGCCCCCATGAGGATATTCTCTCCTATCAAAGTAAGTACATTGACTTCATAAATTCAGTATGCCATGATGTTTTAAAAATGTTTGGGTGACATAAATTGCCCTTGTACACTGAAGAAGTAGTTTTATTTATACTACTAACTTCTATACTTACAATGGATTTGTAGAATTAATCAAATGTTGGCACAAACTCAGAAACTTTCAAACATGTATTTCAGAAACACATACTCAGTGGTTGTTTCACGTCGTATCTTACAATTGTATGAATTCATAGAATATTTTAAAGTCAAGGTGCTAATTTGGAAGATTATCTTTAGAAAGAATCTGGAGAGTGCCTATTACCTCAAAAATATTCTTTGCAAGCATTCTCTTTTCCTTCCTTACGTAATTTGGAACAAGCAAGAAGGTCAGTTAGTGAGGAAATAACATTATTCAAGAAAAAATCTCCATCAGACCCTGGACCTGTCTCTTGGGCAAACATTAGTAGGAAATGAATTAATGTTTTGCAATTTGTAGCTTCAAACTCTGTTTTAATATTGCTCATATGCTACTGGCTATGTACAGTGGAGTTAATATTCTGTAATATTATATTTTATATGCTCTCCTAGGGGTTCTTTGTATTGCTTTTCATTTACTACACCAGTACATTATTTGGCTGCATGTAAGAACTTGGGCATTATTCTGTCATTCAGTTTCAGCTGCCAAAGCACTTTTGATCAATACAACTTCCAGAAATATTAGGTCATAAAAAGCAATGTGTTTAGTAGAACATTTGTGTCATTACTAAAACTTTTAGTACAAAAGTCCTGAAAACTAGAAGTCTCAGCCCTCTCTCACCTTTTAATGTGCTTCTGTGTGACTATTAAATACAAACTGTATATGAACACTTCATTCATCCTTGAAGAAACACATGGAGTCTGAAGTTATTTAATGCTACCATATAAATTTCTATATAGGTATTTCCAGTTGCAACCTGAAGTGCATAAAATAATGGAGCAGAGCTAACAACCTGATTTAGTGCCTTCCTCCAGAAACCTCTCTGCTTCTAGTACTAAAAAGAAATTAAAAAATAATAGAAAAGAGAAAAAAATTCTACATCTCTGTGAACTTCTATGGGGAAAATTATTGATTTAATCTATAAAACAAAGTTCAGATAAATAAAATACTGAGATAATTATATGATAATATCTCAGACATTTTCTTGATGATATTTTATGCAAAATATTTGTTTGACAAGATCTATTCTTGCCCTTAGAGTAGATTATAAAGGCAAAGGGAACAAGAGTAACTGGTGCAGAACCAGGAACACAATAATTTCATTCTTAATTCATGAATTCATGGAGAAATTCACAAGTGAGGAAGTGCATGTTTCTTATAGTTCATGTTGTAGATAATAATACTTTGAGTTGATTTCTTTGTCTTTAAAATAAAGAAACTCACATAAGGAGTTGGTACTGGATTCTTCTAAGAATCTTATAAAAATAGGTGCAACATAACATAAGCATTGAGGAGACTCTTTCCATTAATGCACATTAGAATCAAAGGGGTTTCAGAAGACTAAGCATAGACAGTCTCTTCCAAACTCTGGGAAAACATTAAAGACCAAAATCTTCTATAATGCTAATAACATATGTAGAATCATTTGAGCACAAGAATTGTGTTCCCCAGTTCCTCAAGAAGAAGGACAGCACTAGGCCTGGAGACCTTTGTGAAAGAAAGTCATTTTTCTAGCAATGGTGACTTTGTCATTCCCAAAAGACATCCAAAACAGGAAGTATTCCCTAACAGTGACGAATTTCACATACAACTAAAAATGTCACTAAATTGAAGTGAATATTACTCAATGAGTTAATTATTCAAAACTCTTTTCTATGCTTAAGCAATATCCTAAATATGGCTTTGTGTTCACGACCTATTCTCATCGTCAAAATTACACAGTTTCAGAAGATGAAAAGTAAGATTATTCATTCAATGAATTAACAGTTTTAAATTTTCTTTATCTCCTGGTCTGGAATCAATTATTTTTGTGTTTTGTTGAGCTAAGGCAGAACTTAAGTCCATTTTTTTTACAACGTATTTTCTTAGATTTTATCCAAAGAGTAAAGCTAACCTCTATAGATGTATACATCAGTAAAACATAACAGACATAAAGAATCAATATTGAAATATTTTATATGGGTTTTCCTAAAGATTTAAATCAAATATGTAAACTGTTTCTTGATTTTTCTCTAATGTGAGAATTTTTGATGATCCTTGGTTACCAGACAATTCTCAGTTCCGAATGCTAGTCCATTTTGCTATTTCTATTTTATTTTAATCAAGGTATAAAAAATCTGAAGGATACAAATTGTATAACTCAGTGTGATGTATAATCACTTCCTAGATCATTCCCAGGATCCATTGTGCCCCTTCTCAGTCATAGGTCCCAGAGAAAAACCACTGACCTTTATCACTACAGATAAGTTTTGTCTCTTTAATTCTTATAAATGGAATCATGTAGATGCAATCTTTGTGTGGCTTTTTTTTCTTCATCATTATGACAGAGCATTGCTCTTTTCTGTTGGTGCAAAATGTTCAACTGTATGAATGTACTACAATCTATGTATCCATTTTGGTATAGATAGGCAGTTGGGTTGTTTTCAGTATGGACAATGAGGAATAAAGCTGTTACAAACTTTTAGTAGACATATACGTTTAATTATCTTGAGTATACATTAGGGGTAGAATTTCCGAGTCATAGGACAGGAACATATTTTTCATAGCCATTGTCAAAAAGTTATCCAAAATGGTTGTAATTTATGACTACTTTTAAAAGTAACTAGTTTTGCAGGATGATGGTCTCTCAGACAGGGTCACACCAGTTGTCCATTTTAAGGACAGGTAACAAAGACTTATTTCTAAGGGTCAGGAGACAATCAGCATCAACCTTTACTGCAGTGTTATATGGTTTCAAGTCATTGGACATTCTATGTGCCTATTGGGAAAAGGATCCAATATAGAAAAGAAAGTGTCTCTGATAAAACTTTGCGGATGTCAAGAACTAGATACATCCTCTTACCGAAAATGAGGATGTATAAAAAACCTGTGGTGGTGTTCAAATGCTGCTTTGATAAACTCTAACCATGAACAGAAATTCTGGGAAAGGGTAAAATAAAATAGTTTTCCTTTGTGCTTCCTTTTTACTAAACTACTATTATGGATAGACTAAGAAATTTTATCAGAGACAAGCAGAAGACATCTTACATACCACAATATGGCATCCCATATTTGTTATAGATAAGCTTCAGTAACTTTCTACATCAAAGTGGTGTCATATTTGGAGTAGAGGTCATATATGATGTACTGAATTGAGGAAAATTACTTAGAAAACTGGATCTAGTTATAATATATACAAAAAGATAGATGAAGCAGTCAGTGGAATCAGTTTGGAATATGGCATTTGACTTTATTCTTGACAATGTTCAGGTGGTTTTACAACAAACTTATGAAAATACATTAAAAGTTATATAAATATAACCAGGGAGCCTCCACTGGCTGTGTCATAAGTGCTTATGAAGTGTTTGCAAGGTGCATAATAGTAATGGTCTTTTAAAAATCTAAAGCCAGTGTTTTATACTTTTCTTTTCAATAAGTGTGAAATTTGTCAGTATTGCCTGTAAATAATTGTGTTATCTCTTTTACTGTAGTATAGATTATATTTAAAAAACGTTTATAAAGTTTTATGAATTTTTTGTGTGTTGTTTTTTAATTTTATTTTTTAATTTACATCCAAATTAGTTAGCATATAGTGCAACAATGATTTCAGGAGATTCCTTAATGCCCCTTACCCATTTAGCCCAGCCCCCCTCCCACAACCCCTCCAGTAACCCTCTGTTTGTTCTCCATATTTAAGAGTCTCTTATGTTTTGTCCCCCTCCCTGTTTTTATATTATTTTTGCTTCCCTTCCCTTATGTTCATCTGTTCTGTCTTAAAGTTCTCATATGAGTGAAGTCATATGATATTTGTCTTTCTCTGGCTAATCTCACTTAGCATAATATCCTCTAGTTTCATCCACGTGGTTGCAAATGGCAAGATTTCATTCTTTTTGATTGCCGAGTAATACTCCATTGTGTGTGTGTGTGTATGTGTATGTGTGTGTGTGTGTATACACACACACACACACACACACATACACACACCACTTCTTTATCCATTCATCCATCAATGGACATTTGGGCTCTTTCCATACTTTGGCTATTATTGATAGTGCTGCTATAAACATGGGGGTGCATGTGCCCCTTCGAAATAGCATACCTGTATCCCTTAGATAAATGCCTAGTAGTGCAATTTCTGGGTCGTACGGTAGTTCTATTTTTAATTTTATGAGGATCCTCCATACTCTTTTCCAGAGTGGCTGCACCAGCTTGCATTCCCGCCAACAATGCAAAAGAGATTATCTTTCTTCTCATCCTCACCAACATCTGTTGTTGCCTGAGTTGTTAATGTTAGCCATTCTGACAGATGTAAGGAGGTATCTCATTGTGGTTTTGATTTGTATTTCCCTGACGATGAGTGATGTTGAGCATTTTTTCAGGTGTCAGTTGGCCATCTGGATGTCTTCCTTGGAGAAGTATCTATTCATGTCTTTTGCCCATTTCTTCACTGGATTATTGGCTTTTTGGGTGTTGAGTTTGATCTGTTCTTTATAGATTTTGGATACCAACCCTTTATCTGATATGTCGTTTACAAATATCTTCTCCCATTCCAGCAGTTGCCTTTTAGTTTTGCTGATTATTTCCTTCGCTGTGCAGAAGCTTTTTATTTTGATGAGGTCCCAATAGTTCATTTTTGCTTTTGTTTCCCTTGCCTCTGGAGACATGTTGAGTAAGAAGGTGCTGAGGCCCAAGTCAAAGAGGTTTTTGCATGCTTTTTCCTCAAGGATTTTGATGACTTCCTGTCTTACATTTAGGTCTTTCACCCATTTTGAGTTTATTTTTGTGTGTGGTGTAAGAAAGTGGTCCAGGTTCATTCTTCTGCATGTCCAGTTTTCCCAGCACCACCTGCTGAAGAGACTGTCTTTATTCCATTGGATATTCTTTCCTGCTTTGTCAAAGATTAGTTGGCCATACGTTTGTGGGTTCCATTTCTGGGTTCTCTATTCTGTTCCACTGATCTGAGTGTTTTTGTGCCAGTGTACCTTACTGTCTTATGATTACAGCTTTGAAGTACAGCTTGAAGTCCGAAGTGAAGTGTTTACAGTTGTTTAATAAAGAACTATATATTTAAAAAGGTCATCTTAGCAATGCAATGTTGACCTTTTAACAGTAAGTTATAAGCCAATTTATAAGCCCTTCATTCCTAAAAATCAGGTGTTATTAGTCAATGGCAGTTGGGTTGCCTTATTATTTTGACATGATTTTAACATACAAGTCCAAATACTGATCATCATCTGTATCTTTCCCCTTCACCCCTACTTAAGGCCACATATTGAATGGTTAAGAATATACCTCCATCACTTACAGACAGATCAATTCAGCAAATATTTACTGAATTCCTGACCTATTTATGGGAAGGTTCTAAAGAAAATAAATATGAAGTAGGTCAATTACACATATTCCTTATGTTTATAAATGTTCTTCTGTTATATATAAAATATAAATGTTAGTTGTCTTTAGTCATTTTTTTAATATGAAATTTATTGTCAAATTGGTTTCCATACAACACCCAGTGCTCATCCCAAAAGGTGCCCTCAATACCCATCACCCACCCACCTCTCCTTCCCACCCCCCATCAACCCTCAGTTTGTTCTGTTTTTAGGAGTCTCCTATGTTTTTGCTCCCTCCCTCTCTAACCATTTTTTTCCTTCCCCTCCCCCATGGTCTTCTGTTAAGTTTCTCAGGATCCACATAAGAGTGAAAACATATGGAATCTGTCCTTCTCTGTATGACTTATATCACTTAGCATAACACTCTCCAGTTCCATCCATGTTGCTACAAAAGGCCATATTTCATTATTTCTCATTGCCACGTAGTATTCCATTGTGTATATAAACCACAATTTCTCTATCCATTCATCAGTTGATGGACATTTAGGCTCTTTCCATAATTTAGCTATTGTTGAGAGTGCTGCTATAAACATTGGGGTACAAGTGCCCCTATGCATCAGTACTCCTACATCCCTTGGGTAAATTCCTAGCAGTGCTACTGCTGGGTTATAGGGTAGGTCTATTTTTAATTTTCTGAGGAACCTCCACACTGTTTTCCAGAGCGGCTGCACCAGTTTGCATTCCCACCAACAGTGCAAGAGGGTTCCTGTTTCTCCACATCCTCTCCAGCATCTATAGTCTCCTGTTTTGTTCATTTTAGCTACTCTGACTGGCGTGAGGTGATATCTGAGTGTGGTTTTGATTTGTATTTACCTGATGCGACGTTGAGCATCTTTTCATGTGTCTGTTGGCCACCTGGATGTCTTCTTTAGAGAAGTGTCTATACATGTCTTCTGCCCATTTCTTCACTGGGTTATTTGTTTTTCGGGTGTGGAGTTTGGTGAGCTCTTTATATTTTGGATACTAGCCCTTTGTCTGATATGTCATTTGCAAATATCTTTTCCCATTCCGTTGGTTGTCTTTTAGTTTTGTTGATTGTTTCCTTTGCTGTGCAGAAGCTTTTTATCTTCATGAGGTCCCAATAGTTTATTTTTGCTTTTACTTCCCTTGCCTTTGGGGATGTGTCAAGTAAGAAATTGCTGCAGCTGAGGTCAGAGAGGTTTTTTTCCTGCTTTCTCCTCTAAGGTTTTGACGGTTTTCTGTCTCACATTCAGGTCCTTTATCCATTTTGAGTTTATTTTTGTGAATGGTGTAAGAAAGTGGTCTAGTTTCATCCTTCTGCATATTGCTGTCCAGTTCTCCCAGCACCATTTGTTAAAGAGACTGTCTTTTTTCCATTGGATATTCTTTCCTGCTTTGTCAAAGATTAGTTGGCCATACGTTTGTGGGTCTAGTTCTGGGGTTTCTATTCTATTCCATTGGTCTATGTGTCTGTTTTTGTGCCAATACCATGCTGTCTTGATGATTACAGCTTTGTAGTAGAGGCTAAAGTCTGGGATTGTGATGCCTCCTGCTTTGGTCTTCTTCAAAATTACTTTGGATATTCAGGGCCTTTTGTGGTTCCATACAAATTTTAGGATTGCTTGTTCTAGCTTTGAGAAGAATGCTGGTGCAATTTTGATTGGGACTGAATTGAATGTGTAGATAGCTTTGGATAGTATTGACATTTTGACAACATTTATTCTTCCAATCCATGAGCACGGAATGTTTTTCCATTTCTTTGTATCTTCTTCAATTTCCTTCATAAGGTTTCTATAGTTTTCAGCATACAGATCTTTACATCTTTGGTTAGATTTATTCCTAGGTATTTTATGCCTCTTGGTGCATCTGTGAATGGGCTCAGTTTCTTTATTTGTCTTTCTGTTGGTTCATTATTAATGTATAAGAATGCAACTGATTTCTGTATATTGATTTTGTATCCTGTGACTTTGCTGAATTCATGTATCAGTTCTAGCAGACTTTTGGTGGAGTTTGTCGGGTTTTCCATGTATAATATCATGTCATCTGCAAAAAGCGAAAGCTTAACTTCATCTTTGCCAATTTTGATGCCTTTGATTTCCTTTTGTTGTCTGATTGCTGATACTAGAACTCTCTTTAGTCATTTTAACTTGAGAACAATGTAGTTTATAACATTGACTAATTTTAAAAAATCTAAGTCAATCTTCTTGTAGAATGTCCCACATTTTGGATCTGTCAGATTATTTCTTCATGGTATCCTTTATGATGTTAATAAATTTCTTTTAAACTGGAAGTTCAGTTTAAAAGTTTGAACATATTCAACTCAAACATCTTTTCAAATATACTTCTTAGTGAACTTCTCATTGCACACAATAGACAGACTGCCCCACAGATCTCACCATTTTCAAAAGGTACCTTTTCCCCATTATATGTAAGAAATTTTTGAGGTGATATTTTGAGTCAGTGAGATTTTTCTCTTTCCTAAGCAACTTTTTACCCAATGGTTTGATTCACATTTATGAACAAGGCCAGAATCATTTATGACCTAACACAAAGGATAATGAAAGTGAGATGTTAACCTGTCTCAAAATTAATAACTTCAAGGATACAATCATTTAAGAGGTTAATGCAGATAAAGTAGAAAGAGGTTTAGCCAATGTCCCCAGGACATTTCCTCTCATAGTAGGCATATATCTCTGGCATAGGATTAGAGATAAAGTCTAAGCCAAATTTATGAGTCACCTCACATGGTGGGAATGTTTAGGTCTTAAAACATCATTTCGTATCCAGATGGTTACAGATCTTACATGACATCTTCCAGAAAGCCATGCTTCTTGATTCCATAGATTCCAGTTTTGTTTATCATCAGTAATCCTATAGGGACATCCTGATAAGAGCATTCCACAGGGAAAAAACAAAAAACAAACAAAAAAACTCTTCTCCTAGCAAATAGCATTAGTCTATTTATTAGAAAAACCTAGTTATTATCAGGAGAAAACTGGATCATTAACCAGATGCTTTAACCCCCTCCCCCCCGCCAAATTACAACATTAACGTTTGTAAAATAGTGATTCTCTGATTCCTTCATTACTTCTTCCTCTCTTTTTAAATATCAGTTTGGATATACGGACATTTTAATCAAACATGTTGTAATCACTTACAGTTCTCTCTCTTTTTTTTTTTAATGTTTACATTGTCACAAATACTACTAATGGAAGATTCAAACTTGCCCCTGTGTCTTTTTGGCATGATGCCATTTATTTGAGCTTTTTCTTATTTTCTACCACAAGATGTCCCAAACTCATCTTTTTTCTTTCCTAGTCCCAGACAGACTCTAAAATTTCTACAAGGAACCTCAATTTTAGGGGGTAAAAAATCTGTATACTGGATGTTACTTGGGTGACACTGCATCTGAGTTCTGCCCAGTGGACAGAGCTAAATAATCCGAATGTATATTTGCATCTTTATATTATATCATGAGGTTATGATAAAAATTCATAATTTAATACATTTTAAAATCTTTTTAAATGTTACATGAATATCCCTGTCTTTTTATTGCAAAGATCTTTGTCCTGTTATATTATTTACATGTATGCTTTATCCAATCAAATATATAAGATAGATACAATAAGGCATCTGGAGAACTCAATAAAAAAATTAACAAATTTAGTAAATAAAATTAATTCCTTTACAGGTTTTACATCCTTAGAATATATTCATAAAATATTTAGAATCAAGTTACTGTGTTCAAAGGTCACTGGAGTAATTCCTTTCTTTGTATAATTAGGTTGACAGACATACATTTAATTTCATTTATATATTTTTTGAATTCAATTTTAATAACCATTTCCTTTACCACTGTCCTTGTGTCCATATCTATTCTAAACCGAAACCACTTTTCTCTCTACACAAAGTGATTCCAGGTGCACCTCTCAGATATCTGCCCAAAGGGAAATTTTCCTGTGTCACTGTTTTAAAATCCATTCTTGGGTGAGATTGTAGTCTACTTGCCAACTATTTTTGCTTGTCCACAACCAAGTTAATTTAGCTGTAAGCTAAGCTTATGCATTTTCCTCCTCTTTCAGATTGTTATAAGAGATCCTGCATTAAGTTATAATCATGAAACGAGGGAGGGCTATTTGTGCAAATGTATGGGTGTCCAGTACACCTGCTCAACAACTGTCTTGTATACTCTGGTAATGCTCATCCTCTATTCCCAATGTACCACTTCCATCTTATTATGATTTGTTATTGAATACATTCAATATTATGCCTTGATGGATCTGACAGGACTCAGCTTATGATGGCCAGTTCCAGCTGCATACACTTGGTGGTCCACAGTGAGCCATACATCTCTACCATGGCCCAGCAGTATGCCAAGAGTTGTCTGTCAAAGGCAAATAATTCTATGCTGCAAAATAAATGGCCTTGCTCCAGAAACTCAGAGGTTTATATTATGGTTCTCTCACTGGTACTTGCCACCAAATACAAATGATATTTTTCTCCATCACTGAAATCTTTAACCACATAGAGTTTTCTGCTTGGACCTTATGAATAGCTTTCCATACTCTGGGATCTACGCAAAGATTGTAGTTTTTGTTCACCCAATAAGCCAGAATAGCAGTCCTAGTAATATGGTAACATTAAACTAAAAAAAAAAATCAACTGGAAATTGTGCTTCCTTCTTTTAGGACAAAAATGCAAGATGAAATAATTTGTATTATATTTTGTTAAGAATTTCCTGTAAAAGCTCTTGGCTGCCAGAACCATAAAAACATAATGAGTTTGGAAGGCCTTGAAACACACAGGTTCACCTCCCAAATCCAGGAGCATTTGAGTTCTCCAGATGCCTTCAGCATGGTAGCCAACTCTTAATTCTTCAGGTCGATAAATACAATGTCATTGGTGAACTATATCAACATGATATTTTACAGAATGTCAGGACAGTTCAGGTATCTTTGGACAATATTATTATAGAAGGCAAGAGTATTACTACAACTTTGTGACAAAAGTGGAGATTTGTATTTTTGTCCATTTCATGTGAATGTGAACAGTTTTGGTTTTTCATTTCTGATTAGGTTAGAATACAACAAATTAACGAAATCAATGTTCACTTATCATGTACCTGAGTCCATACTTATCTGCTCTCACACATATATCGCATCTAGCATCAGGACTAATATTTGGGCTACTATTTGGTTGAGCTTATGGTAGTCTGTAATTATCCTCAATGAATCATCCAGTTTCCATAAAGGCCAGACTCCCAAATGAATGTAGATATAATGGAGGCCATACACTTACATCCCTTTTGATCCTTGAGTTTGGGACTAGTTTCTACCACATTCTCCCCCAGAAGGTAATACTGTTTTGACTTATTAGCCAAATGGAGGGCAATTGCAGATGATCCTAAATGATCTTCACTATTATTAATAACTCTTATAATATATAATAGGTAGAATAATGGCCCCTCAAATATTTCCATGTCCTAATTTCTGGAACCTGTGAATAAATTAAGCTACATGATAAAAGGTGGTTAATTAGATGATCTTCACATAGAAGTTATTATCCTGAATTATCTGGATGGGCCCAATGTAATCACAAGGGTCCTTAAAAATGAAAGAAGTGAAGAGAAGGAGAACCAAGGAGATAAAAGCATGATAATTTGGCTTGATATTGCTGAGTTTAAAAATGAAGGAATTGGGTTATGAGCCAAGGGGGGCAGGTAGTCTATAGAAATTCAAAAGACAAAAAATGGATTCTACCCTGAAGACAGCCCTGTTGACACCTTGATTTTAGCTCGGTGAGTCCCATTTCAAAATCTGAATGCAAAACTGTAAGACAATAAATTTGTTTTAAGCCACGAAGTATGTGGTAAGTTGTCACAGAATCAGTAAGAAACTAATACAGGTTTAGGGAACTAAAAATTGTGTGCTACTATAACAAATATCTAAAAAGGGTAAAGTGACTTTGGAATTTGGCAGTGGGGAAAGGCTGGAAAAATTTCAGCTGCGATTCTACTCTTTTCAGTTGTTATATTCACTGATTATTGCAATAATTGCACTTACTCTAACTTCTGATAATTAAGCAAATTGCACCTTGCCTCTATTGTTTTACAGTCCCATTATTTCCCTTATTTTCAGAAAGTTAAGTTCTGTAACAGTGACTCCTACTATTATAGGGGATACAACTGAGTTATTTGCAAGTGTTTTGATTCTTCTCAGTCTTTTTAAAAAAAGTTTTTTTGGAATTGTGCTGAGACAATTGCAAGTCCACATACAGTTAAGTTAAATAATACAGAAAACTTGCACACTTTCTCCAATTTTCCCCAAAGGTAACATTTTGCAAGACTTCAGTATGTTGTATAACATTACAACAAGGATATTGACATTGATCCAGTCCACCAGACTTGAGTCTGGTAACAAAATAGTGTAATAGGGATAGAGGAGGGCCAGATCATGCCATACTGTGCCAATGACAAGTTGCCACACCCTAACACAGAACATTCTCAAATGACTCTCAGAACACGTTAGAACTCCAAGGGGAAAATCATCTGCAAGTGCTATGGTGACTCAGAGGTAGAATGCCATTTCTGGCTGGGATGAGATGAAGGTAGAGGTAGAGTTACAGGGATTATTGGTAGGACTTTTAAACTTCGTTAGGCAGGATGAGAATAGTCTTTTAATTCAGGGCCTTTTTGCTCTGGCTGTGTAACCTACTATTATTCTGGAAATTTATACGATCTATTGTTCTGACAGAAGCATGAACCATTCCCAGTTATGTTTCTACCCTTGGGATTATCCACTTGGTTTCTTTGAGGTGGTTCTTTTCCCCTGGGAAATTTCCTTACACACATGTCAGCTAAAGGTATGTGAGACTCTATGCAGATTTATGGAGCTTTCTCTCTCACTATGCATCTCTTTCTGCTCTGCATCTATGCCCTATGAATTCTTGTCACCTTGGCCTCCCTGACCTCCCAGCTCTGTCAATTCAGAATGATGGCCAGATTCCACACGGGTCCTCATATCTTTGGTGCATCTTAGAAACTCTTTCCAGGAAATAAATTGGGGGGAATAGAAGGCTTACTAAGCTTCTCCTCTCTGAGGGATAATGGTCCTACCTGTCTGATGTTTACTGGACCAAAAGCCATTGCTTTATACATTTTATTTTTAAAAATCCTTTTAAGTTGAGAGGGTAAATTGTATCCCTGTTTATCATCACCTTCATTCTTAAAATAACTTCTTCTTGGTCTCCTGGGTAGGCCAAGTGAGACTATGGGATTAACACAATGAATGAGCTCCCTGATTTCAATGAAGATGATGGATCACTGCACAGCAGAGTAAAAACAATTTACTGACAAAGATGGGTGCATTTCCCATAAGTGGAAGCAAGGATACATCAATATTTAGAGTATTTTACCCACAGGTAGTTTCAGCAGTGGCTAATTGGTCACAGTTCCGATAGAAATAAAATAGGTTTGTTTGAAGTCTACAAAAATATTGCTAGATCAATATAAAGAAAATAAACAAACAAAAACACACAAGACCCTAAACATCTGTTTGGTCAAAAATCTGATGAGTTGCCACGACGGACTTTCCTATTCTTCAATGCAGTGTTCATATCTACATGTGTTTAGAAACCAAGAGCCCATTGATTAAAGCAAAACCTGGCTTTCTTGAAAATATACTGTGTCATTGCCACAAGTTAATACAAGTTAAATCTTCCTTTTATGCTTTTTAAAGGAATATGTAGCCATTTATTAGAATAAATAGGAAAAAGGAAAATTGACGTAGCTGGACTATTCAGGGATTTCTAACACTGACTCTGAATTGACATTAGTTTCCGTGGACACAAAAATGGTATTCTCATCCACAATTAACACTGGGGTTTTTTGTTGGTGAGAGGATATATGGGTTAATCTCCACTCACAGTGGGCCTAGCTGTACCTCTAATATTTTGGTTATATCCCAAGTTCTTGATTACATAATTGGAATAGATATTCTTGGCAAATGGCAGAATTTCCACAAAGATCTGTTAACTTCATGGGTAAAGCTTTGTGGAAAGGTATAAATGGAATTATCCAAAACTTCTCCTCCATACCAGGATAGTAAAATAAAAGTAAAAATCTAACTTGGGGGGAATTATAGATTAATTCCTCTGTTGAAGACTTGAAAAAGACATGGATGTTGAGACCTATCACATCCTCATTAGCTTATCTGTGTGGATATGCAATAATTGGGATGACCTTGCAATAGGACATTGGATTATGATCAACTTTACGAGGTGGTAACTCTAAATGCAGCTTCTATTTTTGATGTAATATCTTTGAAGAACACATAAACACACCTGGTAGGCTACTATGGACCTGAATTGATTTTGTCCATCCTAATTTAAGAAGGCCCTGTGAAGTATTTTTATTTTCTCTTGGCAAGGCCAACAGTATACTTTAACACTTTTCATTTCACATAACATCAAACTACAATGTAGTCCACTACACTGATGATATAATGCTAATTGATTCTCATGACCAGGAAGTAGTAATTAATGTATTAAGGCATTTAAACTAGAGATTTGGAGATATAGCCCACAAAGTGCCAGAAATATCACATCACTACTCTAGACAAAATGAGGCACATTACTTGGTAGTTTTTATGTTTTTTTTTGGCATCAACACATAAAACGTTTGATTGTGCTGCTTCCATCTGTCCATCAAGTCACCCTGTCAGGATTGAGAAGTACCAGAAAAAAAGAAAACACTACAGCTAATTAGACTACAAGTTGCATTTGCCCTTCAGACCTATGATTCAGAAGATCTATTGATATTAGAAGGATGGAGAACTGGATTTTGTTTGGAGGCACCTTCAAGTACCAATATGAGAATCATTTCAGGCCTCTAGGATTTTATAGCAAGCCTATGTCCTCTTAAGCAAATAACTATTCTTTTGTGAAAGAATTCAGGGGCCATGAAGGTCCACAAGTGGTTAAGACTCTTGACACTAACTACTTCTCTATTGATTACTCCCTTAACTGACACCTAAGAGCTCAGAGAGAATTTGTGGTAAACAGCTAAGTAGGAAAGAAGAAAATTCTTATTTACAGATGGTTTTGCATGATATATTGGGACCATTCCAAAAGGGCATCTGCAGTATTACAATCTCATAAGTTATAGTACTAAAGTATTATAGAGGAAGAAATTATGTCAAATTCCAAAACTTTCAGTCATATTTTGATTTTCTCTTTGGATAGGAAGATGGCTGGAAGCGCAGATATACACTGATTTACAGGTAAATTCTAGTGGATTGGCTGGGAAATCAGGAACTTGGAAGGAATAGAATTGAAAGAGTGAGGACACAAAGTCACCAAGTAGTTGAATCTCTCATAATGGACAAAGTGTAAAGATATTCATGATGCATTTAAAAATTTAGCAAATACCATCAATTGTGGAAGTTCTTGTTGACAAATGACATATTTCATGGATGTTAGCCAGCATCTTTTCCCAAAGCCAAAGGTACTTGCTGTATCTACCAAATATACCATGAACAAAGGTGACCATTTTGGCAGGAACAGAGGTCATACATAGACTCAACAACATGGTCTTCCCCTTACCAAACCCCCATTACAGCCGAGTGCCTAATTTTCCAATGTTAGAGTTTAAGACAGAGCTTTCAATATGGCATTATTTGAGGGGAACCTGACAAATGTTTGGTGGTAGATTGATCACATGAGCTCTTTATATTAGCGAGCAGGCAAAGAGTCATTCTTAACTTCATTTTTATCCTTCATTTTGTTGATGTGGTGTATGATGTTGATAGATTCGCGAATATGAAACCTACTTTGCTTCCCAGGAATAAATCCCACCTGATCATGGTGAATGATAGTTTTAATTTATTGTATTATGTACTTTAATAATATTTTGTTAAGGATTTTTGCATCTGTTCATCAGGGATATTGGCCTGTAGTTTTTTTTCAGTGGTATGTTTGTCTGGTCTCAGTATCAGGGTAGTGCTGGCCTCATAGAATATATTTGGAAGCTTTCCTTCCTCTTCTATAAGGTATCTAATAGTTATTAACTCTTCTTTAAATTTTTGTAGAATTCAATTGTAAATCCATCTGGTCCTAGACTTTTATTTTTTGGTAGCTTTTTGATTTTGTTACCTATAGTCAGTCTGTTCAGATTTTTCTATTCCCTCCTGGTTCAGTTATTGAAGATTGGTGTCTGGATATGTATGGATTTCTTCTAGGTTGTCCAGTGGTTGGCATATAATTTTTCATAGGATTCTCTTATAATCCTCTGTATTTCTGCAGTGTCAATTATTACTTCTCTCTAGTTTCTGATTTTTTTTTTTATTCTTTCCTTCTTTTTTTTTCTTGATGAGTTTGGCTAAGGGTTTGTCAATTTTATTTATTTTTACGAGGAGCCAGTTTTTGGTTTCATTGTTGCTGTTGTTTTTCTGTTCTTTTTTTTTTTAACATCTCTATGCCATTTATTTCTGCTCTGATCTTTGTTTTTTCCTTTCTTTTACTCACTTTGTGTTTTGTTTGTTCTTCTTTTTCTAGTTCCTTTAGGTGTAAGGTTAGATTCAGTTTTTTCTTGCTTCTTGATGTAGGCCTGCATTGCTATATAAACTGCTTTCACTGTGTTCCAGAGATTTTGGCCCCTTTTGTTTTCATTTTCATTTGTCTCCATGAATTTTTTTTTTTATTTCTTCTTTGATTGCTTCATTGATCCATTGGTTGTTTACCATCATAGTGTTTAGTCATTTTTCCCAATTTTTTTTCTTGTGATTTATTTCTAGTTTTGTACTGTTGTGGTCAGAAAAGATGGATGGTATGATTTCAATCTTCTTAAATTTATTGAGGCTTGTTTTATGGCTTGTTTTATGTGATCTATTCTGGAGAATATTCCATGTGCACTTGAAAAGAATGTGTATTCTGCTGTTTTTGGATGGAATGATCTGTATACATCTGTTATGTCCATCTTGGTCCAATGTGTCATTCAAAGACATTGTTTCCTTATTGATTTTCTGTCTGGATGATCTACCCATCGATGGAAGTGACGTATTAAAGTCTTCTACTATTATTGTATTACTATCAATGTCTCTCTTTATGTCTGTTAATATTTGCTTTACGTATTTAGGTGCTCCAGTGTTGGATGTGTATTTACAATTGTTATATACTCTTGTTAGATTGATCCCTTCATCATTATGTAATGCCTTTCTTTGTTTCTTGTTATAGTCTTTTTTTTAAAGTCCATTTTGTCTGATATAAATATTGTTACCCCAGCTCTTTTATTCACTTCCATTTGCATAGGGAATGTTTTTCTATCCCTTCACTTTCAGTATGTACACATCTTTAGGTCTGAAGTGAGTCTCTTGTAGGCAGCATGTAGATGGGTCTTGATTTTTATCCATTTTTCTACTCTGTGTCTTTTTATTGGAGCATTTACATTTAATTTTTATTTTTAATTTAAATTAAAATTAAAATAAATTTGTTTATTTTATTGGAGCATTTAAATTTAAAGTAATTATTGATGGGGTGCCTGGGTGGCTCAGCTGGTTAAGCGTCTGACTTCGGCTCAGGTCATGATCTCATAGTTTGTGGATTCGAGCCCCGCATCGGCTCTGTGCTGACAGCTCAGAGCCTGGAGCCTGTTTCAAATTCTGTGTCTTCCTCTCTCTCTGCCCCTTCCCTGTTCATGCTCTTTCTCTGTCTCAAGAATAAAGTTGGTTTAGTGGTGATAAACTCCTTTATGTTTTGTTTTTCTGGGAAACTCTTGATCTCTCCTTCAAATCTGATAATGTCCTTGAGGTATAGAGTATTCTTGGTTGTAGGTTTTTCCTTTCAGCTACTCCCTTCTGGCTGACAAACTTCTGCTGAAAGAATCAGCTTGTAGTCTTATACATTTTTCCTTGTAGGTAGTTTTTTTGTTTCTCTCTTGCTGTTCTAAGATTCTCTCTTTATCTTAACCTTTGACATTTTATTTATAATGTGCCATGGTGTTCATCCTGTTTGGTGTTCCTTGGGTTAGATTTGTTTGGAACTCTTTGTGATTCTTGGACTTGGATGCCTATTTCCCTCCCTAGGTGAGGGAATTTTTTAGTTACTGTTTCTTCAAATAGTCTACATCTTTCTCTCCCTTCTTTGGGGACCCCTCTAATGTGAATATTTGTTTGAAGTTGTCAAAGAGGTGTCTTAATCTATCCTCAGTTTAAAAAATTCTTTTCTTTCTGCTGTTCAGCTTCTGTGCTTTCCATTACCCTGTCTTCTAGATCACTAAGGGTTTTTCTGCATCCTCTAATCTGTTGATCCCCTCTAGTGTACATTTTGAGTTATTATACACTTTTACTCTTATGGTTATTTTTAATATTTTCTGTGTCTTTATTGAAGGTCTCACTCTTCTTTTCTCCAGTCCCATGAGTATCTTTAAAATCATTACTTTAAATGATTTATCAGGCATTCTTTTTCTGAGGTTTTCATATCATGTTTCATATCATTCTTTTTCTGAGGTTTTTTCTTCTTGTTTCTTTTGGAGTATATTCTGTCTCCTCATTTTGCTTGACTCTCTGTTTATTTCTATGGATCAGGTGAAATGACTACTTCTAAAATTGAAGGAGTGGTCTTGTATATGGTGTCTTCTATGCAGATTATGTGTACTTGGTGACTTTTGCTGGCTGGCTAGAGCTGTGGGCGTATATGCTAGTTACTCTTTCAAACTGACTTTTTACGGAAAGAAAAAGAATAAAAGTAAAAGAATAAAGAAAAAATAAAATAATAAAAGAAGAAAACAAAAAAAAAAGAATAAAAAAAGAAAAAGAACAAGAAACAAACAAAACCAAAAGGAAAAAAAATAAAAACAATGCATGACAAGACAAATTTTAAAAAGTAAAAACGGGGTACCTAGGTGGCTCATTCGGTTAAGCATCTGACTTGATTTTGGCTCAGTTATGATCTCATGGTATGTGGGATCCAGCCCTACGTTGGGCTCTGCACAGACCGTGTAGAGCCTCCTAGGAGTTCTCTCTCTCCCTCTTTCTCTGCTCCTCCCCTGCTCTTGGGTGCATGCTTTTCCCTCACTCTCTCTCTCTCCCTTTCTCAAAATAAATAAACTTAAAAAAATAAAGAAAAAAGTAAAAAAAAATAAAATTAAAATAATAATAATAATAATAATAATACACAAAACTATGGATTGTTTCCTGTGTGTCAGAACTATAGGGCAGCTGTCATGGGTTGTGGACCCTGGGCTCACTGAGGTTGCAAGCTCACTATGAGGCTTTTTTTCTGTGTCCCAGTGTGACAAGGGCTGATGTGAGCTTGTAGATGCTGGGGTTGCTGAGGTCTCAAGCTCCCTGTGACAACTGGTTACATGGTTACTAGACCCACCCATTAGATATCAGGACCCTCCAATTATGGCATCCAAGCCCACCCCTTATGGCGTCCAGACCCTATACATCTGGGCTTTTAGGGTGGAGGATGAGAGAGTGTTACAGCTCCCCAGCCCTTTTAAACCAGAGATTTTTGTGTCCCAGCGCTACTAGGGCTGGTGTGGGTTTGTGGACTCTGGACTTGCTTAAGTCACAAGCTTACTCAGAAGATCAGACCTGCCCTTTGAGGTATCCAGATCCTGTTGTAGACTTTAAAGGTGGGGTGGAAATGTAAACCGTGTCATTCTCCACTCCCTCTGCCTGGAGACCTCTCCTGTAGCTTCTCATGGCAGACTTCAGCTTGGCAGACTTCTAGTGTTTTCTCTTTTATATGTTAGTTGCTCTTTTGAACCATGGCTTTTTTCTCTGTGTCCAAGTCCCTCTGTACTATCCTTCCCCACTGCCATTCATAGAGTTGGGGTGGGAGTTTCCTTTGTTACTGTGTCTCCATCTCTTTTGCTGTTCTCTTGCCATTCTATATTTGGTCGTTCAGTAGTTGTGCAGTCAGCCCTCAGTTCTTCAAGAGGATTTGTTCTATCAATAGGTGTAACTTGGTGTGTTCTGTGTGGGGAGGAGGTGAGTACAGAGTCTTCCTATGTTGCCATCTTGACTCAGAACCTACATTTCTTTTTTGTTTGCTGGCTATCTGTTATACTCTGCCAATATAGGGTGCTCCGGGACACTGCATGGCTGGACGAGGATCAAGCAATTTTATATTCCTCCAGTTTTCATGATTTTCAGTGTGACAGCAAAATCACTGGCATGCATTCACCACACTGGTGGCGGTTCGTGTAGTTCTGATGCTGATGCCCTCCAGATAGTTTCTGTATCATAATAGTGGTAATGGCCCTCAGTATAACAGAGGGCACATTCCAGCAAATTTTTCTTCACCATAAGTGATGTCTTCTTGTGGCAGCAATAAATATCTTCTTTTTTAAAATTTTTTTTAACGTTTATTTATTTTTTTTGAGACAGAGAGAGACAGAGCATGAACGGGGGAGGGTCAGAGAGAGAGAGACACAGAATCTGAAACAGGCTCCAGGCTCCGAGCTGTCAGCACAGAGCCCGACGCGGGGCTCGAACTCACGGACCGCGAGATCGTGACCTGAGCCGAAGTCGGCTGCTTAACCGACTGAGCCACCCAGGCGCCCCTAAATATCTTCTTAGTAGTGGTCTGATACTCAGCTCCTCAGGACCCTCCTCTGTATTTCTTCATCATTTACTTTTCCCTTAGCCCTGGGTATTGAAACCACTTTGTATTGCCATATCTTAGGGTGATTTCTTATCTCTTCTAGTAGTTAATCAACTTTTACATAGTTCAAAATCTTCATATTCCTTAATTTTCCTGTTCAATGTACTAACTGTATCTTGACTGGTACAGACTGACTTCTTATAATATTGCATCATTTAGCGTTATTTTTGGTTTCATTCGCTAAACACATGACAGTACTGCAGGAACATAGTAAAGGCACATGAAAAATGAAAGAATTAAACAAAAGTATTTTCTGTTGTCACACAGACATACAAAAGAAAACACCTTCAACAACTAGACCTACAAAAAACCAAAAATGTAGATCCAGCGATAGCGTTAAGTCAGAAATAAAAGAGAACGGGGAAAAGTGAGAAGCACATCTAATGGGTGATGATTGGAACCAACTAATTCAACATGAATCTTTACATAAATGTCCCACATCTGAATTAGAATTTACATATGTGAGAACAGTTTTAACACACATGACTTATTACATACCCACAAGTGCTTGTGACCACACTTAAAAAATTGCTTATTTTAGAGTTCTAAAACATATAGAGTGAATTTATACAAATCTATACATTTACAACCTAAACTACATATAGTAGATGGCACTTTTTATTAGACATTAGTGGAATATATGGAAAATGTTGAACACCTGTTATATGATATCTGATTATATAAGATTATTGCTCCTGGGATTTTAAGGGACAATTAGTCTCTCCTTTTTCCCATAAAACCCCCCACCATCATAAAATTGTAAAATTGGGACTTAACAAAGTAAAAAAGAAATACAAGTATTTCCACAAAATAGATTCATATGCACCCTGAGTCTCAAGTATTTACAGTGCTATCTATGTAAATGGAAAGTGAGATATAGTTGACAGAAATAATAGCATAGTGTATTTCATGAATATGTTCCCATTTAAAAAAAATTTTGTAATGTTTATTTATTTTTTGACCGAGAGAGAGAGAGACAGAGCATGAGCAGGGGAGGGACAGAGAGAGAGGGAAACACAGAATCTGAAGCAGGCTGCAGGCTCTGAGCTGTCAGCCCAGAGCCCGACACAGGGCTTGAACTCATGTGAGATCATGACCTGAGCCGAAGTTGGACGCTCAACTGGCTGAGCCAACCAGGCACCCCAATATGTTCCAATTTTTAACAACAGGACATAAAGTGATTCTCATCAGTATGAATAAAGCTAATCATATGCCATATAATAAAAAAATCAAAACATAAGAGTCTTCTGATGATACTAATAATGTCAAACAGTTCTAGTTCACTGAATACAGAATTGAGGAAACACCTAAAAACCTGGCAAAAGATGTAAGAAGTACAAACAGATGATATTAAACTTAAAATATAGATATATTAATTCTAGATTGAAAATTTTTGTAAAGAGTAAACCAATTGTTGAGTACAAAAATCATACTCCTATGAACATTTTATTTTGATTTTTACACATACAATTTAATGGGGGAGTCAGAAATATCACCTCTCTCTCCATAGAATATAACATAATATAATATGATAATCTTATATATCTAACTTGATGGCATTCTCAATAACTCCCTTGGACGCTTTACTTACTCCCTTTGCACTGAGCCTGGAGGGATAGCCATTTAAACTGCCTGTTTCCTGTGGTCCCAGGGGACCCCTGGGAATGCAGCGCCCCAGAGGCTCTCAGAGCTAGGTGATTTGGGAGTCAGTTCCTCTGGTAATAACCTTAAAAGTTGGGATGTTAGATGTGTGGTCCAAACCCTTTGTCCCTTCATCCAGGGAGAAGGTGGAGTTGGAGGTTCCCTCCCAATTGTAAGGTACTGTGTGCCAGGGTTGCCATTTATGGAATGCGTGTGTCTCAGCTCTTCCTACCTGTTTCATTATAGGTATCATCTCAGTCACTGATATGTAGGAGTCTCTCAACTAGTTTCTGAACTTTTCTCAGAAGGAATGGATGCACGTGTAACTGTTTATTCAGTGCATTCCTGGGAGGAGAGAGAGTCAGGTACTCCTGCCATCTTTCTGATGTCATTCTTGACATATCCTTTGAAAAGAGTTTGGGAAAAGAAAAACATATTTGAAGTTAAAAAGCATTAATGAAAGTTCTATTAGATAAAGGAGACTAATGATTTCCCAAAAAATATCATCATTGAACTGATCAATTTCCATTGTATAGAATCCATAAATAGAAGAGCTTCATTAAATTCGGTAGAGTGGATATATTTCCATGACACTAATTAAGATATTTTCTTATCTTATCACTGTTTAAATTCAGTATATCCTGAGTGGGTTAAATAGGCAAAATAACCTCTATCTTTAATGCTTGAAATATGTTATTTATGGTATGAAGTTTTAAAACAAAGAAAAGCTCAAAACCTAAGAGTTTGGGTTATGTGTGTTGTGCATGAGTGTGTATGTGTGTATTTTTATTTTTCTTTGAAAAGCGTAATTGCTTTTGTTGTTTTCAGATTTAACGTGCTGTTGCTATCTCCTCTTTCTGAGAAAAAAAGTTCTGCTGATATACAGGACAGAGGCTGCAAATCAACTGAATTTATGGTAATTCCCTACAATATTTCAGTAGTAAATTTTAACAGTATGATTGACAAAGAGTGAACTGGCCCATTAAATTAGTTTTACTACCGTAAAATCTTTCCCTTCAAACTGAAGTGATTGCTATCATTAACCATACAATGATGTGGTCTTATCTAAGTAATTCTCTTTTCCTCACTGTGCAGAATCATAAACCTCATTTTGGTTATATGTTTATATCTTAGTAAAAATCTGTTGACTCATTTACATTCTTTAAATAATGCATTTGGCAGTGTTTTACCTGTGTGAAAACCATAATCCTCTCCTGTGAACTGCATTTAACTGAAGACGACTTTATTAATTTAATTTCAAATTTCTGTTCAATGAGTTAACTTATTTACAAAATAATGTCAAAAAGGCTCAATGATTATTAATACAGAAGGATCAGTTATTACACATATATCTAATTATACTTTATACTTTTAAACCTCAGCGTAATTTTAACCTAGTACAGAATTTTTTTTTTCATTTTTTTTAACGTTTATTTATTTTTGAGACAGAGAGAGACAGAGCATGAACAGGGGAGGGACAGAGAGAGAGGGAGACACAGAATTGGAAGCAGGCCCCAGGCTCTGAGCCATCAGCCCAGAGCCTGACGTGGGGCTTGAACTCACAGACCGCGAGATCGTGACCTGAGCTGAAGTCGGACGCTTAACTGACTGAGCCACCCAGGCGCCCCTTTTCATTTTTTAAAATACCGAGGGTAACTTTATTGTTCACTTGCAAAAGCACTGTTTTTTTTTTTTTTTTTTACTAAAGAACACATCCAATAGAGAATATTTGGACTTATTTATATTTTTTATCCACATTAAACATATAATACAGTTTGTAACACTATTTGGCAAACAGTAATACTTGAGAAGTGGAATTATTTTTCAATATGATGAAATGTGCTCTTAATCAATATTTGAGCTTAATCAACACTTGATTAAAATACTTAAAACCCACATGACAAATGATTATAAATAGTCTTTGTTATATTAAAGCATGTAATAAGGATGCATGGGTATGTTTTAATCAGTAATCATACTGGATCCTATAATTAATGAAGGGGGAATTAAATCATATTTAAACTCATTCTCATGGGAGTCAGAAATTCTTGGATCACTGACTTGGCTCTGCCTCTAATATCAGTGCTATTAATGTTTGTCTTTGTTTCCTCACCTATAAAAAGAATGTAATTATGAAACTTAAATCTTAGGTTTGAGTGAAGGCTAATTATGATTACATATGTAAATTACTTGGCACAGGGCTTGGCGTATTGCAACTACACAATAAATGTTTATACCATTTATGATTATAAATGTTATTGTTTTGAGCCTTAAGATTTTGTTAAAAAGTACTGCATATCAACAGATTAGAGGTACACATATTATTTTAGAATTGTTGAAAATTCAGAGATAGGAGTTGACTTGTGTTATTATCTTTGCTTCAGATTTCATGAACATGAATTGGAAACTTAATTATTTATCAAGAGCTGTACAAAGTCCAGTGAGCTCTAAGAGAAATAAGAAGAAATCCTCATTGACAAAATCTTTTTTTTGCAATAACATCAAAAAGAACAATTATGAAACATAAATCTAATACAGTACATAAAAACTCTATGTATAGAAATATGACATCTTTGAAAAAAATGAAAAGGAATTTTAAAAAGGAAACATAGGCCTTATTTTACAGTAAGAAGACTTAATATTGCACAGATACCAATTTACTCTAAATTGATCACTAAATACATTCCCAACAAATTTTTGTAATAAATATTAAATTTAAAATTTGATTACAATTTGATTCTAAAACTTATATAATAATGCAAAAAGTCAACCACAGCCAAGGAAATATTTCCCCTTTTTATTAGGATATACCTTACAAATACTAAAGTATATACATTTTAGGGATATAGCTCAATTTTTTATAAGAATATAGCTTAAAGCTTTATTTATACATGTGTGCTGGTCACTCAACTTCATCTCATATCAAGATTTATAATTTCTCCATTCCAGAATATTCCCTGTCTTGAATTACTGGTGGAAAAGCTTTTCCTAGTCAATTTCCCTCTCATACATGACCACTCTTCTGATCTCTATTGTTAATGGATTCATTTTGTCTGTGAACGTTTTATACAAAATAAAATCACACAATATATACTTTTTCTCCTTCACGTTTCTGTGATCAATATTATGTTTGTGAGATTCATCCATATTGATGTCTGTAGCAGTTTTTTCCTTTGAATATGCCATAAATTTTTATGCATTCTTCTGTTGATTGACATTTGGCCTGTTTTAAAACTTTTGGTTATCATTAATAGTACTGTTAGGAACATCTTTTCTTGGTCATAAACACTAATTTCCTACTGAATGAACACACAGAATGGAATTATTGGGTTACAGGCTAATACTGTCAACTTTAGTAGATAAATCTCACCAAAAATTTTTCCAAAGCAGTTGTTTGTTCCAATTACGGTACTACACTCAATATATGTGAGTTTCAGTCAGTATACATCCTTGACCGATACCTGGTATGGTTATCTTTTTTCATTTCAACCATTCTGGTGTATGTATGGTAGCTTTTTGCAGATTTTCTTTGTACTTCTTGACAACTAGTGATACTGATTTACTCACCATATGATTTGAAGACTTTTTGTGAAATGTCTTTAATATGTTAAGTTTAAAGTTACAAATTTTTTTTTCTTCAAAGTTACTGGTCTATTTATCCTCTTTACCTTGCCTATCCTAAGATCATGAAGATATTTCTTATGTTTTCATGTAGAATAACATTTATTTATTTATTTAAAAATTTTCAATGTTTTCTTAAATGATTATTTATTTTTGAGACAGAGAGACAGAGAGCAAGGGGGGGAAGGGGCAGATAGAAAGGGAGACACAGAATCCGAACCAGGCTCCAGCCTCTGAGCTGTCAGCACAGACCTCAGTGCAGGGCTCAAACCCATGAACTGGGAGATCATGACCTGAGCTGAAGTTGGACACAACCAACTGAGCCACCCAGGCGTCCCTAGAATAATTTTTTAAAGTTTAACCTTTTACAGTTATCCTCATGATTCTTCTCAAATTATTTTTTTGTTTGGTGTGAAATAGTTGTCAAGATTAATTTTTTCCTTATGAACATATAGTTGGCCAGACTTTTTAAATTAAGACCATTATTTTCTCCTATGGATTGTATAGATGGATTTGTCATAAGTCGTGACTTTGTCTATTTCTGGACTTTCTATTGTGTTTTATTGTTGTATTTGTATTTGTAATAATACATTGCAAGAAACTCTAGAAGAAAATGATATAAGCTTTTAAGATTTTAAAAACTTAGTAAGGCTACAATAATTAAGAGAGAAACTGGTATGCTATATATTTTCTTTCTTGGGTTGATAAATATTATATGGTTGGCATTTTTACAATAACACTAAACTCTACATTCATGTTTCACAAACTTTTCTGTACATTATATTTTACAATACAAAGTAAAAATAAACACTCTGAGGATCAAGTTGAGTTAGACAAGTCACCAGATGCTTATAACAGAATTAAATTTCCAAAACTTGTACTATAAACTACTATTCATCTGGAAAACTAAATATGAGAAGATCCAAAAAGTAATTATTCAAAATTTTATGGTTATTTTAAAAGTTATATTATTTTAATAATGGAGTAATGATTAACTACAGAGGCAGTGTGTAATATTGATGTAACCCTTAGGGATGTGAATGGTTACTCTGGCCTTTTTACACTACCCATGAGCTTTTTCTAGGATGGTGTCAAACTTGCCTGACAATGCCAAGGAAGTTGTAGTCACACTGGTAAGACTCAAGTTGAGAAGAAAATGCCTAAAAATTTGCATGTATCATTTGGGAGCAAAGACATTTTTTCCATTTGTCGTATGCTTTATGAGTAAAGATTTTAAATTTAAACTCACAAAGTATTGGTAGTTAGTAATAAGTCCTATTACAATATTCAATCTAAAGATTCACTGCTATATAAAGAGAATGCTGTGGGAGAACAAAGGAAAGACCAACAAATGCATCCTAGGGGAAATCTGAAAGGAATTCACAGAAGAACTAAGATCTGAGTTGGACTGAAAAGTAAGTATGACATTGCCTGGAAAAAAATTAAAAATGCAAGAGATAATTGAGAGTAAAATCCTGGACCATGAAAAGTTGGTAAGCCCACTGTGGTTGGTACATGGAATAAATGGAGCACTGGTAGAAAATACCATTTAGTGTGAGAGGTTGGGGCCAGATTGGGGAAAGTCTTACCCATATATGGATACACAATGTTGTTCATTTATTGTGCAATATCACAAGTATCTGTCCCAATCTTCTGTTCTCCAATCAGTCAATACTGAGCACCTGCTCTACATTAGGAAACAATGTGGATATTTTCTTCTTACTACACAGTCAAGGCTTTTTTAGCAAAAATTACTGGCAACCTGGGTTAGAGGATGAGTGGATGGCAAACAAGCCTTGGAAGTGAAATATGGTGAAGTGACCTGGACAGATTTACAAGTTTATCTTCCCTGGAGCCATTTGTTCACATTTCAAAGGATAATAAAAAACAAAAACAAAAATAAAAACAAAAAACAAAAAACAAAAAACTCCAAACACAAGGCCAGTTGTTTACATTACTAAGTGTAACAATCTAAAGATCTTCCCCTTTCCTTCCTAGAAATAGTGTAATTACATTAGAGAGTAAAGATTTGTCCCTCTCTCAAAAGGAAAGGAAGACAGCTGTGCAATCATTCCTAGGAAAGCTTTGAAAGTCATAATTTCAGTGTTTCTCTCATGCAGTAGATTGATGACATCTGCCTTGATCATGTCACTGGATGGAGAAATGTGGCATTGGGAACAACTGCTAACATGTTCTGTAAGTAAATAATTGGTCTGCCTCTGATCCAGGAAATTTGTGTTTGCTGTCAGGATAACACAAATAAATATAGATACTAAAAACTTATCACTGTGCTCCAGGGAAAGTTCTAATTTTATGCCTAATATATTTAAGAAAATAAACTTTTAACCTCCTACAAATTCCCATGCTAATTTAAATCATTTATTTTTATTTTTTTAATAAGCTCATTCCCTCAGAACATCTTCAAAAGAACCACCACAAGGTTAAGTGTTATACACAGGCTACCTCATTTATTTCCTACAATAACTTAGAAGCACCAGCTAATATGAGGATATGGGCTCGGAAACATTGAAAACACTTGCCAAAAAGTGGAGTACAAATAACATACTAGGTCTGTCTGATTATTATTCACTTTACATCACTGCTTCCTTTAAATACATTTGAGCGAAGGAAGGAATGAAAATGATTTATGTTTGTGTGTCTTGTGTGAATTAAAGTACGTACTTAAAAATGGATAATTGAAAGAAATAAAGTAGCACTTTATCAATTCAGATTTTTCCCTTTGCTCAAATGAATCAAGTTTTACTCTATTTCTAAACAAACCAATCATGTCTCTGAAAGTACCTGTCCCATACTTAACTCTAGGTAATGAGAAAAGCACCTTACACAGTAAGTATAAGTAAGGTCAGAAAACTAACCTAAGTAACAATCATAATCATCATCATTGTCATCATCATGATGACAGCTTACTATATGCTAGGCAGGTATTAGTCTGTTTAATCCCCATAATTAGCTTTTTTAAAGTAGGCAAAAGATATCATTATCTTTGTTTTACAAATGAAGAAATTGAGACACAGATTCATTTCCAAGATCACAGAACTAGTAAGTGAACAGAAATCTGATTCCAGTTCAAATAGTTGGCTCTGGAGTCATACTTATAACCTCTACAGGCTACTGTCTCTCCATAAAGGATTTCAAATGCCTTCATGTTCTTTTAACTGTATTTATGCTCTAGGGAATAGAATTTTTTTATGATATCTCTTATTACATATGTATTATCTATTAAACATTAATCATCCTTAGGATGCATATTCTACTTTAGATGACCAATGAGTGATGAAGTCAAATCTGCTATTACACCAAAACCATACTCCAAGAATGCTTTGCATAGCTTATGTTACATGTGAAAACAAGCAAATTTCCTTAAAAAGTCATGCCTATAGTATGGCACATGCATTTTCTATAATCATGTTCCATGAAATAAACATCTGACTGATGCATTTTTTGCTCTGCAGTCTCAGCTGTTACAAAGAAGTGACAATTTACACAAAGATTTGAACTGAAAAGGTCATCTTCTCCAATTAGCCCTACTTCATAATTCCCAACTGTCTAAAGAGAGTAGTTTAGATACATTCATGTGTGCAGATGTTTAAAATGAAGGCCACAAACTCTAAAATCATTGCCATTCTATTCATAAATCAAAGGTCTCAAAATCTTTTCAAGAAGGAAATAATTTTAAATGCTTTGGTCAAGAATAAAATAAAAATTAGGCATTTATTTCGTTGTCCACTTTTGCAAACTGAAAGAAAAGATATAGAAGCTGAAAATAAATCATGAAAAGGAGATATGTCATGATTTTCTCAAAAATGTCTGAGGTTTTGGGACATTGGAGTAGACTTAAAAAAACTAGCCCAGGAACAGAAAAGATACAGCACAGTCTCAATAATTAGACATGCCACTACCTCATTATTTCAGGTGATTTTATGTTCTAAATAAACATTTTATTTTCATAGAGACATGTTGGATATGAAATGAAATGAGTATTAGGAAATGAAGGTTAATGAGCATGGATCAACAGGGCAGAACCAATTCATATGAAAGAAAACACAAACAAATTGTGGCTAGATTACCAAAACCACAATCACATATACATAATGTGAATATAATATATATAATATTACATTATATATACTATTATATATTAACATAATATATTGTATAATTATATATTATACATATTTACATATATTAAATATATTGTGTAATTATATAATATATATTTACATATATTAAATATATAATATATTATAATATATAATATATAATACAATAATATACTATTCATGTAATATGATATATATTAATTCATGTAATATATTAATATATTATATATGTGTATGATGCACATAAATTTATGATTCTCAAAATGTTTCAGTCTGTCTTCTACTTCAGAAGAAAACCCAAACTATTTGCTTTAGAAGATTAACAGATTAATTTTTAGAGAATTTTTAGGCCTACTGCAAAATTGAGCAGAAAGTAGAGTCCCAGTCTATGTCACCTCCCAACACACAGCCTCTCCAATCATACTGCACCAGTGTGCAGTGGTACAGTCACGAAAAAACACTGAGACATCACATCACATCACATCACAGTTCATAGTTTACATCCATTGTATATACTGCACATTCTATGGGTTTTGACACATGTAAAAGGTGTGACTACCATTATAGTATGATATAGGATAATTTCACTGCCTGGAAATTCTCCTATGGTCCACCTATTCATCCCATTCTCTTTCCAAGCCCCTTATAATCAATGATCATTTTACTGTCTCAACAGTTTTGGCTTTTCCAGAATATCATATAGTTGAAATCATACAGTATGTAATCTTTTCAAATTAGCTCCTTTCACATAGTAATGCATTCAAGTCTTTTTGTGGCTTCATAGCTCATGTTTTGTTAGCACTGAATACTACTTCACTTTATAGATGTAGCACAATTATTTATCAAAGGACATCTTGGTTGCTTCCAAGTTTTGGCAGTTATGAATAAACCAGTTATAGATATTAATGTGGAGGTTTTGTGTGAATGTAAGTTTTCGAATCATTTGGGTAAATATGAAGGCATGCAATTCATGAAGCATGTAGGAAGAATATGTTTAGTTTAGTTTTCTTTTCTTTTTTTCTTTTTTTGAGAGCGAGCATGCAAGTGAGAGAGGGGCAGTAGGAGAGAGAGAATCTCAAACAGGCTCCATACCCAGTGCAGAGCCCAATGTAAGGTTCAATCTCATGACTCAGCCACCCAGGTGCCCAGAGTATGTTTTCCTTTCTAAGAAACCACCAAATTGTCTTCTAAAGTGGCTGAAACATTTTACGCTCCAATCAGCAATGAGAGTTTCTGCTGCTCTATGTGTTTCTCAGCATTTGGTATTGTCAGTGTTTTAACTTTTAGCCACGCCAAAATGTGAGTAGTGCCTTCTTATTTTAATTTGCATTTCCCTAATGAGGTACTGTGTTGATCATCTTTTCATATGCTCAATTTTCATTTGTAGATCTTCTCTAACTGAGGTGTCTTTTCATATCTTTTGCCCAATTTTAAACTGGGTTTTTGTTTTCTTATTGTTGAGTTTTAGGAGTTCTTTTTATATTTTAGCTAACAGTCATTTAACAGATAATGTCTTTTACAAATTATTTTCTCCCAGTCTGTAGCCTATCTTCTCACTGTTCTTTATAGTTAAGAGTTTGTTTCTTGTCTTGCCTTTCTCTCTCTCTTTTTATTCCTCTTTGCTAGTTTGTTTTGTTTCTTAAATTCCACATATGAGTGAGATCATAAAATATTTGCCTTTAACGGACTTATTTTGCTTAGGATAATATTCTCTAAGTCCATCCAATGTCATTGCAAGTGGCAAGATTTCATTCTTTTTTATGGTTGAATAATATTCACGTGTGTGGGTGTATCACATTTTTTTTTTATCTATTAGTCAATGGATACTTGAGCTGTTTCCATAATTTGGCTATTGCAGATAGTACTGAATTACATAGATTTTTGAATGTTGAACCAGCTTTGCATAACTGGAATAAATCTCATTTGGTCATAGTATATAATATTTTTTATAGATTA
The DNA here is from genome assembly GCF_018350195.1 of Panthera tigris. NCBI lineage: Eukaryota > Metazoa > Chordata > Mammalia > Carnivora > Felidae > Panthera > Panthera tigris. Next base: position 135,499,481 of record NC_056661.1, read on the forward strand.
CTAAGTTTGATTTGCTATTTTTTGAGGTTTTTTTACATCTATGTTCATAAAAGATATTGGTTTATAGATTTTCTTTTTTTTAATTTCTTAGTCAGGTTTTGATATTAACATAGTATTGGTCTAATAGAATATGTTAGAATATGTTGTGAAATACTCCCACCATTTCTATGTTCTGAAGGAAATTTCAAAGAACTGTTTTTTTGTTTTTTTTAATACAAAATATGTAAATCTTAAGCAATTTCAATATTCACACGAAAATAAACATTTTAGAAAAGTTTAGGAGAAATTGGTGTCTATTACATATTATCATTTATATGTAATTTATATATATTTATATTATATATGGGTATATGCATTATATATGCATGAATATGTCTATATTTGTGTAAATGGGTATATATACATGGATTAGGCAAACTTATTTTACTAATTATATTTCCTCCTTTCAACTAAAATAATTACACATAGTGAAAGTAGATATAACCCACACATCAGATATTTTGGATGTTATAGGAAGCCCATCTGCTCCTAAACCCATAATGAACTTTGTATAAGTCAAATGAGATTGATGAAAACATGCTCAGTTAGTGTCCAGAACTCAGAAGAGTGGGTCAGCACAGCCAAGTGGAAACAATGGATGGCAGTTATTTAATGATCTTTAACTGTTGTTAGGGCCAATGATTTTTTTACACAGTCACTAAAACATTTTCCAGAACATTAAACATAAGATCTATATTTAATTAAGCAAATTTGGCTTTAGGAAACTGAAACTAATAACATAATTGAGAAATGTGAAATTTCTCCCAATTTGAATATTATTACATGCTACAAGATGGGCTGCATAGTGATCTGTTTCAAGAGTGTTTGCTGACTTTGATTCTAAACATTTCATGGGAGTCCCCACCAAGACTCATCCATCACACTGAAAGGTAAAAATAAATAGGAAAAATGAACTGATGGTCTATTCTTTGTATAAAACAGTAGTGACGATTAAGATAGAATGGCAGGTTTCAGTGGTGGAAAAAGTTCCTTTTGTTTCCACAAAAATAATTTTCATTTCATTTTGAACGTACATTGTTTTATGTTTATGACTCAGTAACTACATTATTTTAGTTGTACAATATAATGGTTTACAATCTAAATATTCTTGAGCTTTTTAAGACATTTTCACCCAAAATCATAATTGTATTGAAGAACACTGGAACTTCCTGTACATTTAAATGAAGATTTTTTATGTAATATTTTCATAATACATCTATCTCCTCAAATGTCTTAAAATTTTGTCTTGACAATCGTGACTATAGAGGCTTTACCTACTTTCTTCCAAGTCACAAAACAGTTTCATTATGTGTGTAAAAGGCTAACATTTAAAAAACACAAAAAAGTTACAGAAGTTTATTTTGAATTCAATAACATCATGGAAATAAAGCTAAATTAAGAGCCAAGAGATTCCTATTTTAGTTTTAGCCTAGAACAAGTCAATATTTTGTTCCATGAATCAGGCCAAGTTACTTAACTTCTCTGGGAATCAGGTTATTTATTCAATGAAGGAGGTCAGCCTTAAAGTTTCCTTTCAGCTTTATTATTCTATGCAGTAATTCCCAAAATATATTTATCAGAAACCTAGTCTTATAAACTATTCTACCTCAAAATGAGGATTTCTTGATTAAATTCATTGGGAATTTGCACACTTCATTTATTCAATGTATATTTCCATAATACTTTTACACTGTGAACAAAGACTTCCTTGAGGAGTCAGTTGATATGTTTTATGAAGACTGCATTAATCAAGTAATCATGCAAATAAGTGCTTAAAATAGCAATTATAAAATATCATATAGACAAAAGGTACTTGATATTTTTAGGTTTCTATTAGATTGGGAATTCAACCAAGGCTTTTTTGAGGAAGTAACAATTTAAATGAGATTAAATGGAAATGTAGTATTTAAGTAGGAAAAACAGAGAGGAAGATATATCTTAGTGAGTGGAAAACGTGAACAAATACACAGAAGCAGAAGGGAGAATGACATGATAAGACAAATTTAAAGCAGACCCATATGGCAGAGGCAAAGAACACACCCCAGTCTGTAGAAGTGATAAAGACCAGGCTTTTAAAGCCTTTATGCAAATAAAGATTTTGCTCTTAGTAAAGCAGGAGAGCCATTCAACAGTGACTGGAAAGAGATGGGACAGGGCATTCTCATTGAAAGAGGTGGTCTGGACAAATACTTGACAAGACAGTTATTTATTCTTTCTGCACCTATTGTATAATTTACTTGTCACATAAACTTGTACCTTAAAACAAGATGTATTTGTTATCTCACATATTATTTTTATTGACATATAATTGACATGTATTTTTATATTAGTTTCAGGTGTACAACATAAGGATTCAACAATTCTATGCAGTACTCAGTGCCCACAACAAGTGGCTTATAGAATAGCTTATAAGACTAGGTTTCTGATAAATATATTTTGGGAATTACTGCATAGAATAATAAAGCTGAAAGGAAACTTTAAAGCTGAACTCCTTCGTTGAATAAATAACCTGATTCCCAGAGAAGTAACTTGGCCTGATTCATGGAACAAGTCATCATCTGATGCCAATGTTTTTACAATCTTATTGACTGTATTTCCTATTCTGTACTTTCCATGATTTACTGACTGATTGATTTTAATATTTTTGAGAGAGAGAGTGAGCGAGCGAGCAGGGGAGGAACAGAGAGAGAGGGAGACACATGAGGCAAGCTCCAGGCTCTGAGCTGTCAGTACAGAGCCTGCTGCAGGGCTTGAACCCACCAGCTATGAGATCATGACCTGAGCCAAAGTTGGATGCTTAATGAACCATCCAGGTGCCCCTGATTTATTAATTTTGTAACTGGAAGTTGGTACGTCTTAGTTCCCTTTATCTATTTCATCATCCCCCACCCACCTCCCTCTAGCAAGCATTAGTTCTTTAAGAGTCTGTTGGTTGTCTCCTTTTTTGTTCTTTGTTTTTTTAAATTCCATATATGAGTGAAATCATATGGTATTTGTTTTTCTCTGACTTATTTCATCTAACCTTATACCCACTAGATCTATCCATGTTGTTGCAAATGGCAAGATTTCATTACTTTTTATGGCTGAATAATATTCCTGTGTGTGTGTGTGTGTGTGTGTGTGTGTGTGTGTGTGTGTCTGTGTATGAATCACATTTTTGTTTTCCACTCACCTATTGTTGGACACTTTGGTTGCTTCCATATTTTGGCTATAGTAAACAATGCTGCAATAAACATAGGGGTGCATACATTTTTTTGAATTAGTGTTTTTGTTTTCTTTGGGTAAACACTCAGCAGTGGAATTACTGGATTATATGGCATTTTTGTGTCAATAATCTGGTCCCAGCATGGCTGGGTCTTCTACTCTACGATGTCACAAGTTCCAATCAAAGTGTTAGATGGGGTTGTATCTGAGACTCCCTTTCTCCCTCTCTCTCTCTCTCTCTCTCCACCTCTGTGTGAGTTTCTCTGATACAAGTTACAAATCTAATAAAAGTGTCTATCAAGGTTTGAGAAAAAAAATCAACAATCTAATAGAAAAATGAGCAAAGCATATGAAAAGACAGAACAGGAAATACAAATGACTCTTAAACCAATGGAAAGATGATATTCAACTATGCTCAGCTTAATAAAAATACGTATCTAAATGATTCTAAAATACTATTTCCCACCTCAGATTGGACAAAAAGAAAAACAACTGGCACCATGTTCTCTTGGCCAGACTAAGTTACTAGTGTACTATATCTGTTGTCACTCCTATAGGGGGTAATTTGACAATCTCAATCAAAATTGTAATGGCAGTACTTTTGCTAGGCAATTTCACTTTGGTGAAATCATCTCTCAGATATACTCGCACTGATACAAGTAATATATTGTCTGTAGTAGCAATCTTTTGAAACAACATCCAACTCTAAAAATAGATTAAATCAACTGTGTTTATCTATTGAAACAGAATACTACACAACTATAAAACAAAACAAAAACAAAAAACAAGGAAGCAATCTATATAATAATTTGGAAAGATTTCCAGAACATTCTATTAAGTAAAAAGGCAAAGTATTTACATATTCTAATATGCATATTGTTATACTAATCTTGGCATACAACAGGCAGAATTATGTATCTACGTACTAGTCTATGCATTAAAAAATTGTGAAAAGTGAAACTAGACACTGGCTATACATTTTGATGTTTGTAAACATATTACCTCTTAGTAATCAAATAAAAAAACCTGGTTTGTGAAAATAATGAAGGCTCACTGACAATACTGAATAGGGCCAAAAAGTAAAATAAACTGAGGACTGAGGAGTCAAATATTTTTATTCTCATTGATGCCCTTAATGAGAGTGTATTTTAATTTTCGTGTAATAACAGACTGAAAACTTCTGCATTAATGAAACTCACATTAGAGTTTAATTCATGTTTTCTAAATTTATTTGATCATGTAAGATCACACAAGAAGAATCAAATAAATTAATATTTTTTGGAATACATTATGAAAAAATACCACTTTATGACATTAAAACTTTCAAGTATTTTGTCAATCATTAATAATTACTATCTTAAAAGTTCCATTGTCTAGTGTACAGTAAGGTATATGTTTTTAATAATTTAGTTTTAAGTGCTTTTGAAAGGATAACATATATAATTACAATCATTGTGAAAAATGGTTTGCAGTAGAATAAGGAAATGAAATTTTTAATATGGGTGAGATCTGAAATTTTTTTCGGGCTGAACTAGCAGTCTTAATTCTTTGACTAACCTAGATTTTTAATTTGGTATGAAACCATTTCAAGCTGTGTAATAAAACTAATGAAGCTGCTACAACAGTGCAAGGCAATAATCAACACATATTTTATTGTTGAAAACTGTATTAAGTCTATGCAGAAGGTGAACTAAGACAGCTTTTTTCTTTGTATGTCTTAGAAAGAAGGATGACATATATTCAGACTGCTTTCTTGAAAAAAAATACCATTCTAAATATGCACAATGCCTGGAAAAAGTTCAAAAACATTAGTTATTTTCAAAATAACGTAGAACCCTGAGAATCACTCAATGTAATGATATCAAAACACAAAAGTATCTTCTCTGCCTACCAATTGGCCATAAACATACACATACATATATTAAGCACATATCTCCAACCAACAGATTCCATTCATCAAAACAGCAGGTCTTTTTCCAAAGCAATTAAGATCCATGGCAGTAAATATAAATATCTGTTAGCATACATAATATGTCTGGCAGCTGAAAATGAGTTCAGATTTATCCAAGTGATGTGCAATGTCAGAAAAACCAATGATTCTCATATCAATGAATTATAGTAGCTTTTCCCTATACTATATAAGCTGAATCAAGAGTTACTCTAAATTATATATTGGAAATTTTCAGAAAATGACAAAACTACTTAAAATAGTTCTTTGTACCACTGTACTAAGATGATGAGTGAAGTACAGTCAACCAATACATAGCCATTTGTGCATCGATTCATTAGCACATCCAGCAACCTAGCTTCTCAGTTACCCACCCATTTACTGATTTCTTAAATTATTACTGAGTGCAATGTGGTTTCAGCACTGACACTAAATATATAATTGCTCCACAGCCTTTGCCTCTCAGGAGTTATTCTAGTGGAAGAAATGGGTCACTGACACACTAAGTATTCTTACCATGGGAGTGATAAGGGAGTACATGATAGTGGGAGTGGTGGGGGCATCTAACTCAAGTCTGGGATCGGGGAAAGCTTCTTGCAGTGGTGACACAGGAGCTTCCCTGGGAGTCAGCCAGGTGAAGAGGACATGTGAAGCTAGTTCATGGTCATGTGCAAAGGCACACAAGGAAGATATGGCCAAATGCGCATAATGAATGACACTCAGCCCATTGTTACTAAAGGAAGATAGGATCAAAATACAGAGTAAAAGGGGAGATAGAGGTCAATAAAAGGTGTAATTGAATTTGAGGTTTTAGAAATAATTGTGAATTTAAAGAGGACTCCAAAGGGAGAAAAATAACAGAAATGTTCTAAAAAAAATTATAAACATAGCCCTTGAGGCATTTTGAATAAAATGTTATATCTAGGGGCGCCTGGGTGGCTCAGCCGGTTAAGCGTCCGACTTCGACTCAGGTCATGATCTCGCGGTTTGTGGGTTCGAGCCCCGCGTCGGGCTCTGTGCTGACAGCTCAGAGCCTGGAGCCTGCTTCAGATTCTGTGTCTCCCTCTCTCTCTGCCCCTCCCCTGTTCATGCTCTGTCTCTGTCTCAAAAAAAATAAATAAACATTAAAAAAAATAATAATAAAAAAATAAAATGTTATATCTAAATGTGTATATTGCTGTTTTCTGAATCTAAACAATTAAGGAAAAAGTGCTTCTTTTATTAGATTAAATGATACTCTAAGGGGGAAAGAAGGAAAATAAATGCACAAAATTAAATTGTATCAGTGAAAATGGCAGTCTACTATGTGTGACCAAGAAAAAGCTTGCATAATCGTCAGTTTTGAAGGGGGTAAGTCATACTACATTTGAGAAAATATCTCTATTATTTTAGTTTTGGCAGAAAAGAACCTAAGAAATGTTTTATTGGTGTCCTTTAAAACTTTAAAAATAATATTACTATTGTCAGTATTAGGATATTGTAGTACCCTTGGGTATGTTTCTTTCTTTTCTCTTGGAAACAAAAAATTATGCCATGTAACTCAGAGGTTTTCTAACACTTACGCCACTGTTAAATCATACTAAATTGTAACTACCTATCAAGTGTTGTTATTTAAATTAATTTACTAATCTAACTGTAGCTAATTCCTAACCAACACATTTAGAAAATTAAAATGAGTTCTCAAGTATTCTGTAGTCTGCTAGAAGTCATTTAAGTCTCTCAATGCAACTTGCACGGTTCAGAAGAAATTAACCAGAGCCTTTCCACACGGATTTGTGGGTTACACTTAAATATGCTATAATTCTTTCACTTTTTTTTTGCCATACATTATCTAAAGGGGTAAGGTTTGGTAATTAAAATAATGATCTTCTAAAGTTTTAAACCTATATTCTATGATTTTCTCTGTTTACCACAAAACTTGCCTTTTTTTTTTTTTTTTGAGAGAGAGAGAGAGAGAGAAATTGCTTGCAAATGTAAGGGAGGACGAGAGGGGAGGGAGAGAGAGAATCTTAAGCAGGGACCTAATGGGATCCCAGAATCATGACCACATGATCATGACGTGACAGTTGGATGCTTAATGAACTGAGTCACTCAGGTGCCCCAAAACTTGCCTCTTTTAAACATGGATCTGAAATTTGTTTTAATAAGTATTTTTATTTTGGAGGGTCTAGGAAATCAGTATGTTTTAAGAATACTTGTTAAAAAATTAAATTTCCAAGTTAAAGGAAAATAAACATTTTAATGAAGCACCTGAGTGGCATCAAACAAAATTAAAGTATCATAATTTGGAAATAAAGATAAAAAATATAATGCCTTCAAGAAAAAGGAATCTTCTGGGGGCACCTGGGTGGCTCAGGCAGTTGAACATCCGACTTTGGCTCAGGTCATGATCTCACAGCCTCTGGGTTCGAGCCCCACGTTGGGCTCTGCGCTGACAGCTCAGAGCCTACAGCCTGCTTCGGATTCTGTGTCCCTCTCTAGCTCTGCACCTCCCTTGCTCATGCTCTGTCTTTCCCTCTCTCAAGAATAAATTAAAAAACATTAAAAGAAATTAAAAAAAAAAGAAAAAGGAATCTTCCATTTTCTTGTATTTCTATGTCACAAAGAGGCTTGGGTAGGGTCTAACTGCAAATGTGTAACCATTTGATTTACTTTAATATTTGAAAATATGGGATAAGTAGAAAGCCTAACGATTTCTAGAAAGACTGGATATTGGTAATGTGCTTAGGATTTACTGGTTTGCAATGGAACCTAGAGGGTATATGTCCCCTTGCCACGAGGTGATCAAACACAAATGGATTTCCATATTAAGTATATGCAATATATTTGATTTAAAATATGTAGTAGGGGGACGCCTGGGTGGTGCAGTCAGTTAAGCGACGGACTCTTGATTTCAGCTCATGATCTAACTGTTCATGAGTTTCAGCCCCACATCAGCTCTGTGCCGATGGTGTGGAGCCTGCTTGGGATTCTGTCTCTCCTTCTGTCTGCCCCTACCCTGCTTGTGCTCTCTCTCTCTCAAAATAAATAAATAAAACAAAATAAAATACATAGTAGGTATTTTTATCAAATACCTACTGTACTTCTGACAGTACTGACGAGTACTTCTGACAGACAAATCACTCAGTTCTTGGCTCTCCCCCTTTTATTACATTCTTTTGGACAAGTAGCAAGTGACTTCAATTAACTGTAAAATTCTCAAGATGTGCTATATAAACTGGCACTTTTACAAACAAAATTGAGTCACCAAAAATACGTAGTTTTCAAATGTGTATTTTACCCACACCAAATATTCTGAATGCCCAAAATATAAAAATTGGTTAGCATATTAATATTTTATACGCCATTCTTTATAATGGTATTCTAAATAGTGAAAGAGTCAATGTGAGTGTTTTTCTTTTCAGCATTAATTTTTAAACAAAAATAAAAGAAAATGAAATTAATTTCTCTTCAGAGCAGTTTCAACTCTCATACAGGAAACACAATGAAAGTCACATCTAGACTGTCAGGACATCTGCTTATGCACACCCACAATTCTGAAATAGAGAGTTCCCTTCTCCCCAAAATCAAAAGCTGCATATTTTGGTCACTTAAAAATGAAATCATTTAAAATTGCATGTTTTCCACTTATGAAATTTACATTTACATAGGATACTTTCTATCATTCTCCTTTTAAAGTTGAGACTAGTATTATCTGTAGTAACAGTGGTAAATGACTGACCAGTTTAGTTTAAAGGGATCCTTAAAATAACATATAAAAATGAAGTATATATGATAAAAACGAGGTGATTATTATGTATGTATTGGGATAAATTGTATACTTTTAAAAACTATCAAGAAATTCTATTTTGAGGGAAGTGTTGTATTGGAGAAAGCCAAGTCACCTGGGGGAGAAGTCACTTATTGGAGGTGGGGAGGGATGAGATTCCAGTCATGGCCTCAAAGACAGGTCAGTAGAAGGTTTCCTTCTAAAGACAGGTCTTGTTAATTGCAGGGTCTTTTTTTTCTGAGCTCCAAGATGGGTGTAATGAAAGTTTGCAAATAAAGAAATATTACAAATGTGAGCAGCAAGGTTGAGGACCTCTGGCAGACACTTTTGGAGTCAAGGGTGCAAATGGCATGCAGCGACAGAAGGATACACTTACTTTTTTTTGCACTGTGAAGAACTCATCCCTAATTGCTAAAATTAATATTCAAGTTAGTTGTTAATAATTGAGACAGTAAAGGGCAAATTATAATAAAAGCAAACTATATATGCATATGTTGGGACATTTCTCTATACATCTTAAAACATATACATGTATACATAAAATATTAAACATTAAGCCATCCTGATACACTAGTCCCCAAGCCTCCTTGAGGTTTTGAAAATATCTTTACCTTGTTTTTCACTAAATGTAAATCTGTTTCAACACATCTTTGTCCTTCTGACCTTGTTTCAAAGAAAAAAAGAAGTAAACCACCTAACTGCTTAATGAATCTCACCTGTGCTAATTAAAAATTTTAGGAGTATAAGAATCTGTCAAAAAGCAAAGATTGAAAACAAAAACATACACAAAATTGCTAAGATATTTAATTACCTTTAAGTCTTAGGAAAGAAGGCATTAACTTTCTCAGCTTTCAAATGAAACATCTGAGTAAACATACCATTCTCAGATATTTATATAAATTACAACATCTGGTCATTGCTTTAGAATACTCATGTTTCTCATTTTTTCTAACCTTTAACTGTCCTAAAATCACAGGACATGATTGGTCTAACATTGAAGGTTTACAAAACTTGCCTTCTGCTTTCTCCAATTTTTACAAATATTAGTTTATTCAATGCTCAAGTTCTTCTATACATTTTCTTCCCTCATCAATAAACTAAAGACTACTACTGGGAATCTGAGACACCAAATATTAAGTGATTTGACCACAATCAAAAAGCATGTCAGTGGCTAAGCTGGGGTGTATCCGCCTGGCATCCAAGGCCTTCATATTGCTTCAATGAGTCTCATTTCACTTGGGTATCTTAACATACCCAGATTGAGAACCTCTACTAACTTGTTTCATAAAAATAAAAATTTTAAATTAAATATCTGGAATGTTAGGACACTGTGGACATACAACTTAGATGGGATTTTTGTAAACCCAGGGTTTTTAATAACATTTTCATATACTACTCAGAACACAATTGGATAAATTCTTATATAAAGGCAAAATCCTTCACGCTGCCTCATTCATGTTGCCTCACCAGAATTACCAGAATTTTAAAAAAAGATCGAAGCATCTTATAAAAAAGAATGAGATCTTGCCATTTGCAATAATATGGTTGGAGCTAGAAAGTATCATGCAAAGTGAAATAAGTCAATCAGGAAAAGACAAAGAGCATATGATTTCACTCATATGTGAAATTTAAGAAAGAAAATAAGCAAAGGAAAAAAAGAGAAGGCGAGAAACAGACTCATTACCCCAAAACAAACTGATGGTTACCAGAGAGCAGGTGGGTGGGCAGATGGGTTCAACAGGTGATGGGGATTGGGGAGTGCACTTGTCATGATGAGAACTGAGTGATATACGGTAGTGTTGAATCACTATGTTGTACACCTGAAACTTATATGAAACATGATTACAGTAGGTTAACTGTAATTAAAAAAAGAGAACGCTTTAAGCTACTAATATGTTTACACTAATTAAAGAAAGTATACATACAAACTAAGCAAGAGGGGTTACCAGAGTCTGTGATACTGGTCATTTTGTAAAAAAAACTTCACTCTTTGTTTTTTCAGTTATTAACATGAGCACATTATTATAGCACTATATATGAATCTGCCAGAGAAGAACTTGAAAAATGCCATTGGAACCTCAAAACGGGGACTGGGAAAATTTTGAGACCTCAAAATATCTTTCAAAAATCTATGAAACGTCAATGGCTTTATAAAATTTCATGGATAGATAAAATCATGTATAAAATATATTTTCTGATTATAATAATCATTATGTACCAAAATCTTATTTTTAATCAGTTTGAATTAACTATGATTGGTTTCATTGGCAGTCTACTACACATGTGGCAGTATTAGTAAGGCTCAATTAATATACTGAAGATTTAAAAATAAATGTATTGAATAAAGAAGTTAAAAATGTATTTCCATATGAGGCATAGCTTATGAGGTCATTTATACAAATGCCTGACATTCATAATAGCAAGCAAACAAGATAAATGTTATAAATAAAAGGCATGATGTTCCAATTCTTTAGAAGTAGCACAGTGTCCCATCAATTAGTTAAAAAATTGTAGATACCACAATGCATTTCTAAAATAAAATTATATATTCCTGAAATAGTGATGGAATTTTATATCTGGGGTAAGAGTTATTAGTCAAATCTACTTGAAGGCTGAATTATTATTATTATTGCTATTATTATGTTTTATTATTTTTTAATATGAAATTTATTGTCAAATTAGTTTCCATACAACACCCAGTGCTCATCCCAACAGGTTATTATTATTTGTTTTAATTGCTAGCACATATGCTGTGGTTGGCACAGTATAAATGCTTAAATGTTGGTTAAAGTAATTTTTATGCTCCATTTCTATTTACTATAGGTAATCTTTAACCAGGGAAGTATTACTAGGTACATTAGAAATATGGTAGTTTCTTCCTGGGAAATATCATTAGATTATTTCCTTGGGAATTGAGTTGAGAAGGAGATTATCTTGGGTCATCTCCAATTCTTCTTTGGTCCCCCTAACAAAGAAGTGAATAGAAGCACGATCCAGTTGTTTTTACTCCTTCCTTAGTCCTTAAGAACTAGGTAATAGTTCAATAGGCTTAGGTGGTGCATCTAGTGCACACAGACATAAATAACAGAGAGCCTTTTTTTTTTTTTTTCCCCTGCTGCATTGGAGCATGTATTTGCATTTGTTTGTACAAGGCATCCACTTACAGAGAACTACGGATAAGGAGTAGGTCATAGATTATGTGAGGGACAGCATTACCAATGATCCATCATTAGAGCAGAGGACAAGGCACACAATCAGGGCTCAAAAGGACATCACATAAAAGCCAAGAGGGGCACAGGAGAATTATCAGATGCCAGCAACAAGACCCCCACCCACAACAGCATTAAGTGGTGCTTTGGCTCATGTAAAGATTTTTCGATAAATTCCAATAAGGCTGAAGCCAATCCTGTGTACCTTTGCCTGGGTGTTGCGGGTTGAAGCTACTACTTGCTTCAGATAGCAGCTGCCTAGGGGCAAGGAATCCAGGCTGGAATAAGCAGCGGCTGCAGGACTAGATCTGATTGAGCTCACAGACTCTGTAAGAGGATAAACTGGGGCCTTGTAGAGATCAACCAAGTCTGCACAATTTTTAAGGGAAAAAAGCACCCCACAATCTAATCCTATAAATTATTTTAATACTATAATTTGCCTATTATTTTGGCATAGTCAGTTCTGTTTTCTTATTGCTTCCTTTTACTCAATGTTTTCTTTTTTGTGCTCACTTGCCTGAACAAAACTGGGTATTCACCCGGTATAAAACCAGCATCAAGTTCAAGTACACAGATGTGGGGAAATCACTCTCTCATGCAGTGGTTAATTTGAATTTAAGTTAATTGCATCAGCACATTTTACATCACAAGCTACAGTCTCAAAGCAGGTGCGACATTCTGTGTCCCTTGTTTGTTCTACTATGATGAAAAATGAATGAAGTGGGATTGATTTTAAAGGCTCAGTGTGCCTGGGATTGTTAGGAACCAGCATCAAGGAGAAATACTTTATGTCTTCTTAAAACTGAAGAAGAGTGAAACTCAGCATTTCCAGGAATAGTACAAATATATTTTGAAATGTACAGAATAATAAAAAGTGTTTAACAAAATGTTGACAAGGCTTTCTAAACCTCTCTCACAGAATCAGTAGCAAATTTCATCAGAAAATATGCAGGATGATGTTGGCATTACCAAATAAATCACCATCTCTATTCTGGGTAATGAAAAACTACAACAAAAACACACATTTACTATTGATTTAGGACATTGTGTTGCTTTCCAGATCATTTGGCATTTTATTATAAACAATCTACTAGCTTCCCAGGAGGTTTGTCTCTGTTTATTTTCTGAGACCATCATCCAGCAAATATTTGAATACTTCTCATTCTTTGGAGGAAGTTTCAATTAATTGTCTTTTCTGGGATAATTTTTGATAGTTGCAAATGTCTAAGAATGCTGAGTTTTCATTGTAGCTCATCCATTTCTTTCTGTGACTTTGTTCATTATATATTCCATTTAGTCCATGATTATTATTTGCAATTCAGGCATTTTTACTAATGATATCTTTTTTCTTCTGCACTTCAGTCTGACTCCCTCTGCTACTAAGAAAGGACAAATAGTTCTGATACAACTATGGACATATGTTACTCACAGAATTCCTGTGAAACAAACATCTGTTGGAGGCAAAAGAAAAGTCTATAGCAGAGGTTGGGAAAAATTTCCTGTAAAGGGTCAGATAGTACATATTTTAGGCTTTGCAGGCCACATGGTTACTACTGCTCTATGTAACTACTCCCCTCTGTTGTTGTAATAAGAAAGCATCTATAGAAACTATGTAAATCCATTGGTATGGCTGTGTTCCAATAAAATTGAATTTATAAAAAATAGGCAGGTGGCCCTGATTTGGCTTGAGGCTCAGATTTTTTAGCCTCTGGTCTATAAGCAGCTGTTTACTTTTCAGACTCTCCTGAATTTTGTTTCAGTTTCTGAGTATTCCAACACAAGTTTCTTTTACTGGTATACTTTGATATATCCTCAGAAAGTTCTGTTACATCATATTTTCCTTTTTCTTTTAAGGTACAGAATTTGAAAAAGAGGTCAGCAATAGACCAAAGGGAAAACCTTTCTGCTTAGGGGATTTAAACAGAAATCATGATGCCTGATGCAGGACTTTTCCCAGATCTCTGGGTCTGACATCCATCATCCACCCCTGTAGAAAGGGCTGTAAGGACATTTTATCAGATAAAGTATCTTCTTTTTGCTGAGCTGCTCCACCTACATAAACTATGTCAGTGACTGCACTAGCAAGTATAATTAATAGAGGCACTGGGGAGACAGAGTTTACTTAGTTCAGAAAGTGCTACAACTGACACTGCACAATTGAGTTGAAACAGAAGAAATGTTCACTATTTTTCCTGAAAAAAGAGCCAGAGGAAGAGTCATCCAACTTTGGAATGCTCATACTACCAGCAGCATTGAATCTAAACCTTGCTTTCACATCAGAATCACCTGGAGAGCTACAGAATCACCTGGGTGAAAAATAAAGACCTCAGGATTTATAAGAATCAAGATCTTATCAACAGTGACCAGAAAGCCCGATCTTGTGGGTGATTCGGATCTATCTGCTTTATGGTCAGGAATTTGAAATTGATTGTCAAAACATCGGGTCCAAGCCCTTCATATTCCAGATGAGAAAACGGAAGCTGAGAGGCCATCTACCCTCATCCTCTAGCTGCTCCTTAGCAATCAGAGCACTGTTCTTACCTGGGCTCTTTCCACTCCATGGACCATTTTCCCATGATCATGACACTCTTGGTCACAGCACCTTCATCCCTGTGATGTTAGCGAGCTTCCTTTCTGTGTCCTTACACCCCCCTCCACCTTCCTCCTTTGGCTCCTTCCTTATCTACAGGCCCAAAAAAATTCGGGGCCATTGCTACCCTTAAAAAAAGAAATAAACAAGTAAATCTTACCTGAGTAAAGGACTTGAAAATTATTAACACTACAGTATCAACGTCTTCCATTGCTTTAGTTTATTTTCTCTCTGTATATTCAATGCCTTAAAGCCTGATTCAAACAAATGAATGATAAGTTTTAAATATCATTATCTGTTCATATTATCCTGCATGCAAGCACAAGATTTCTGAATTAGGGACAGATTTATTATTACTTATTTATTTACAGCAACAACTATTCCTTAATTCTTCCCCCTTCTGGGATGATGTGCTGGATCCAATAGATAGTCCTGTATGTGCCCAAAGGGGGTTCTAACACCATGGAAGAGGAACCCTGAAATTAAGAATCTGGAACTTTATATACTGGATGCCTAGCTGTCACCCTCCATTCTTGAGAGAGAGAAAGGAACCTATCTTCCTAATGTAAACAAATTATCTTTGGGAAAAGATTCTTAACCTATGTAATGTAAATAAACATCTCCAGGGAGGAGAAAAGACAAGCATTTCTGAGTTTATAACCCTCAATATGTTTCCTTGGTTCAAAGTTCTTACCCCATTGAAATGTAAACAAACACCTTTGGGAAGGTAAATCTTTCTGGGGTTCTCAGGGCCATCTAATCACTTCTAAGACTTGTCCTTTAATCCACATCCTGAATTCCTTTGTCCAACAAGCCCTAACCTTTCAGAAACACAAAAATATTTTCTCTACAGTCTTATGATTATTGAATTTATCATATCCTTAAGACTCAAAGAGAAGAGAGGGTATTTAGGGATAACAGATTCTCCCCACCTCTTTTTGGCAACTGCCCATGCAGTTTAGAGTTTTGTTTAGAGTAGGGCATCACTATAGTTTATCAGTCACTTACTCATTCATTTTTTCATCCTATAATCTTTATCAAATAATTACTATGTGGCAGCTACTATGCTTTTCTGTTAAGTATTAGTGGCACAAACATAAATAGCATTCCTTGAATTTATGTTATTCTTTAATGAAAAAGGAAAGAGGGAAGATGTGAGGGAGAAAACAAGAAGAAATAAGAAAGAAGAGAAAGAAACACAGATGTATTAAAAACTTATTACCTGCCAGGATATATACTGTGCATATCCACCTGATACGTCTCATTTAATTTGAATTACACAACCCCTACTAAAATCCTAGGAAGTGTATATTAATATTATCCCCATTTTACATTTGAGAAACCAAGTTTAGAGGGGTAACAGAATTAACTAGCAGGTCAGTGGCAGATGCCCCACTATTATTATAAGGCAAAAGCCTGCTTTTTCAGACATGGATGGTGTCCTGTACACATGATGCAAAAGAAGAATTACCAAAGATTGGGCTTAGAGCAATGTAGGTGCAATAGAGGAAGTTGCTGTGGGGCACAAAAGACAAAGCCAGTAACTATGCTGGGGATACAATAAAGGCATGCCTTGTGAACATTTAAAAAGAATGCCCTGATTATCAAAGATCAGCTAGAGAATGCTGACAGCCTAATAGCAATATTTCATCTCAATTTCTTTAGGCCATTTTCCATTCAACAAATACTCACTGCATACCTTTGGGTACAGATACTATGCCAGGTGCTGGAAAGAGTGGTAGAAAAGACATTTACAATCCTTGCCTTGTCGAATTTGGAGCACACAGTCCATAAAAACATAAGTACGACATTTGTTACAAAAGAAGAATTAGAGGGTACTATGGAACAATAGGACTGTAGCCCAATCTAATGGGTCAGGAAAATTTCTGCAAAGGAAAAAATCCTGGCTGAGTCTTGAGGGACAAGCAAGAGTTAATGTGGCAGGGAGAACTCAAGGGGTTAATCAGAAAGGATGTTTCAGGAAGAGAGAAGAGCAAGAGAATGTTAAAGAAAGTGACAGAAAGCAAAATACAATGAATAGACTGACAGGCTTTAGTACAAATTTTTTACAGATATAATCATTTGAATCTCAATACTCCACAACAATGATAGTAGCTACCATTATGGGAGTTATTATTTGCTAGGTAGTGTACTAGATGCCTTATATATCATTGATACTTACAACATCCTATGGAGAAGATACATTAAGATTTGAAACTGCTTAAAACATTCTATTAGCACTACCTGTGATTCAGTTGCACATTTAATAAAGCTTTCTTAATATTTCAGAATGAAAAACAACAGGTTGAATGAAGGAGAGAGAAGTAGTGTTAATGACAACAAATAACAGATACAAAGAATTAGAATGAATTTTTCCCAACACCATGATGTCATCTTAGAGATATTATTTAATGAAAAAATAATTCAGTTCTGGGAGATAGGATATCTGGATTTTTTTAATTCTCTCATGTTAACAGATCAAACTGTACCTTGTTCTTTATTATTTCATCTATTTAATGTATATATCCTCCTTTATCTATCTTAATTATTTTGTTTTTTATGCAACTTTCATTTTTTTCACTCTAGTTTATATTCTCATCTTGTTACATCTGGATTATGGCAATGACTTCCCAAGTTCTTCCCTTTAGTATCCTTCTATTCAAAACCATGCCATTAGAATAACATCCTAAGTACTGCTTTCATCAAGTAATTTTATATTTCAAACTACTATTGTCTGTAAAATTACATTTTCAAAGCTCTGCCTGTATCCAAGTCTTTTCATCCAATTCAGTCAACCATATTCCTACCCAACATATAGTCCATATGTCAGCCAGAATGTTTCATCATAGAATCCAGAGCTCAACCCTCAACAATATGGTCTCTCTCACTGCACCTACGTTCTTCCTACAAATTGCCTTTCTAGTCATCTTCGTATATCTGAATTGTAGCCATTCTTCAAGATCCAACTCTAATCAGTCTTCTTCCAGAAGGGTTTTCTGAGGTTACTAGAATCAACCTTAATCTCCATTTTCTCTGATGGCTTAGAACATTGATTGCCTAATTCATTCGATTGAAAGAAACATCAATTTCTACTATATTCTGTCATGTACTTCATCTAAATTATCTAAAGTCACACATGCTGATTTCGTAAGAGTTCAAAACACATTCAGAGAATTAAATTTGGAAAACTTACTCTGTATCAGAATGATTTAGGATATATGGTACAATAACCTTCACTTTGGAATGAGTCATACCATTTTTATAAGACCACAGGAGCAATGGTGAATAACTGGCAGACCTAACATCTTTCTTTTCATTGGAGATATATGTATGTGCGTGTGTACACACACACACACACACACACACACACACACACACACACACACACACACACACACACACAGTGGTGATCCCCTATGCTTTCATGACCTACAGTGAATTAGGCTAGCCTTGAGGTGGGAAGGTTGCCTCATGCTGTGCCCTTTTATGTAAAAGCAGTAGATAAAGACACGTTGTTCTCTACAGCTGCATTACTGATTGTGAAAGAAATATACTGGTGTTTGCATAAATTGGACTTAATTTAAGCCCTTTGCAAAAGAGTGAAGGAATTTTGTTCTTATAGTCTGATTAGGGAGTAAGCTCAAAACTACAAACTAGCCTTTAGAATAACTTGTATTCTAGCATCAAAAAAAAATGGAAGTTAGGTGTTTAAGACACATTGTATATATCAATAATTATTAAAATCTAATAAACTTTAATACAGTAGGAGTCTAGCAAATAAAGCTAATATTACTTACAATACAGTGAGACTCTGATATAAAAAAAGTTTATTGATATTTTTCTGTATTTCAAGATTGTCAATTGCCATCCTCTATAGTATTCCATTTAATTTAATCTTCCCAACAAACCAAGAAGGTTGGTATTATGTTTATTTTGCAGATTAAATACTTGACATTAAAATTGGTCCAAAATCATTACTTTCTTTTAAAAGCCAAAGTCAAACCCTGCTTTTTTGCTCCTCTCTTTTCACTGTGCTATAGTCAACAAAGCATATATACACACAATTATTGTTATTGCTAAAATAACATTATTTATATACTTACAACAGATTGATATATTTACATATTACCATTATATTTTAGCACATCACTTAAATTTTTTACATATTTTTGAAACTTTCTGAATCTATGATAGCGTTAAGACTCATATGTCAGAAAGCACTTCTTTGCTGTCATTCTTATAATCATTGTAATCTTGCCCTCCAAATTTACCAAAACAATTCAGCATTTTACAGAGAGAATTATTTGTTGTATATTCAATTTCTTTTATTGTGTTAGTAATGTAATGGACATTTTTATAGCTTATCACTTTATCCTCACAGAGATGCACCAACCAAAATATTTGAAACACTTTTTTAAAGTCTCTAATATTTGCCTTTATCTGATTTTAAAACATTAATAGCTTTTCTTCATTTCATAAAATGAAATAGTCACTGACTAGATAGGAAGACAGATATGATTTGTTTCTACAAGAAAATGAAATCCCACTCTCCTATGATTAACGTTCTGTTGTCTATCTGGTGTTTCTGAGAATTTTCTTTTTTTTACTTGAAAACTGTTTTGATTTTCATAAATGCTTAACTTTTGGAGAGCCTATTCTCCCAACTTTGTCAATTATAGATCAAGTTCAAGTCACTAGGATAAAGGTGTGTTTGCACTTCCATGTTTCACAGAGCACTCAACAGCCACTCAACTCATCACCTTTTGCAAGAATTAGTAGATGTGCTACTACTACACAAGAGAAATTTGGAATAAGCTGCTCCAAGGTTCTATATCAAGACTCATAATTTAAGATTAGGGCATTATGCACAAAAGTGGAGCGAGCACACTTAAGTGCAGGAATAATTAAGATGTCAAAATTAAACGTGTAGTAAGAAAATACAAATTCTCAAAGAGACAATGAACTTATTGAAATAATATTTATATATTTATGATTTTAAATATATACTCTTGATTTAATGTAATCGATGTAGTTACCTAAAAAACATTCCTTTTAGGGGGGAGGTGGGTGAAAGGTTGGGTGAAACAGATTACAAGATTTAAGGCATACACTTATCTCGATAAGCACTCAGAAATGTATGGAATTGTTAAATCATTATATTGCACACCCAAACGTAATATAATACCGCATGTTAGTTGTACTTGAATAAATTATTTTCTAGTTATTATGAAAAATCCAGGCTCTTCAAATTATAAGACATACTTAACCACTTTTGTATTACAGCAAGCAAAATTAGTTAACTATAAATGGGTATGAAGAATTTTACTAGAGTGGTAGAAATGCTCTAAATCTGGATTATGATGATTGTATAAATTGGTAGATTTGCTAAAAATCATTGAATTGAATTCTTAAATAGGTGGATTTTATGGTATGTAAATTATACCTCAATAAAGTTACTCACACACACACCAAAAAAAACCCCACAAAACATTCCTTTCAAATAAATAAAATAATTCATTTAGGTAGTAAAGTTACATTAATATAAAACTAAGCATTATAATCAAATTGTTTCTTTCACCTTTATTATAATTGAATCACTGGAGAAAAATCATTAAGAATTTCCACCTTTCCATATTTTTCAGTTTACTTAAGCTTCAAATAAACAGAATGATAGAAAGGAAATTTAGGAAATTATTTTCTACCTAATTGAGGGCTCAGTAGAAAACACTGCAGCATAAAAGTACTTATAGGGGCACCTGGTTGGCTCAGTCAGTACAGCATGTGACTCTTGATCTCAGGATTGTAAATTCAAGCCCCATGTTGGATACAGAAATTACTTAAAAATAAAATCTTAAAGAAAAAAGTGTAAGTCTAAAATTTGTTTTCTGAATTAGCAGAAGACATAAGGTGTTTTCCTGTATTAGTGGAATAAATACAAATTGATGAGACATCTAGACTATTTCACAATTAGATAATACATCTGGAAGTCGTTGTTGTTGTTTTTAAATCTAGAAGTCTTTGACAAATATAAATGGCATACAAAGTTAAGTGACACTTTGTTTTATTTTGCTGTGTTTTTAGTGACTCATTTCAGTGGGGTATAAATATGAAATTATTTTTTCTCTTGTCACTACCCCCAATCAACAGAGTTGAATCACTATTATCTGTCATTTTTGTTAGATAATACAATTTTGTAGTCATTTTTTTATCTATTCAGATATTCCAAGCAAAAAAATGATTTACATTCCATCTACTTTCTATATTCTTGGAGGTCTTGAGCTGATATCTTGATAGTTTGAAGATGAATGGGGAATAATTCTAGTTCTAAGATACCTGCTTTCTCCACTTTATTGAAGCTTATCTCCTTTTCTGTGTTAGGAGTGAGGGAGAGATAGGAGGAGTGGTGGGAAAAGGGACAGACAGATCTGTATTTAGCTGGTTCTTAAATTCTTCTCTCCATTGTCACCATCTATCTGGACAACTTTGCTGAGGCTCATTACTCAGTACTTTCTTGGTGAGCTTGCTCTCTTGGGGGCTCTTGTATGAATTCTTAGAAGTATTCTACAAGCACTCTGATTTTTACAGATCTCCATGAGGGTGTTCTAGTTCCGGCTCAATCTTTTCACATTTTTTTTTTTCCTGGCAAGTAGACTATAACTCCAGAGGAACCTGCTGTTGGGGTCCTCTATACCACAAGGCAGCAGCAGCCCGCCCAATTTCTCAATCTTAGTGTATCATGGAAGGTCATGATATGCTAAACCTTGGGAAAGCTACCTCTGCCCTTGTACACCATGCCATCTCTTCTCCAGTCCCTTTTTCCTATTCATTTGATAGAGAGCTGATTGGCAGGAGGGCTGCCAAAGAAGATGGCCAAGAGTTATACACCCATTTTTTCACACTGAGTATCGTGGAGCCAAAATGATGTTTTACTTTCCCTATTAAGTGTGGGTCTTACACATTGTAAATACCATTTGAGAAAACTTTAGTGAGTAAAAGTTACCTGTCTGTGACCAACTGTGCATAGTTGATTCAAAAGCACTTTTGTAGTGAAAGGTGGGTTAGTTGTGAGCTTTAGTTGCCTCCAAGATATCCAGATGAGTATCTTGCATATCTAGGTGCCCATGTCTACAAGTTATGCCTTCTATTCACCGTCAGCACTCAACCTTCCTTTGCGCACAAATTAAGATAAATAGTGCAGCAATTATCAAAATTGCCCAGGGTAAAGAAATCTGTTCTGAGTCACTGACTTTTCCCTTTTTAATCTTTACCCCTTTAATGAAATTTACTTTTCCTAATTCAACATTGGTTTCAGCATTTTTTCCCTTCCAAAAAGGGAGATCTGGTGTGATTTTAGATATTCTGATACAGATTTATTTAAATATGAAAATTCTCTTATATGTTTGCCTTTTAAAAGACTTCATCTTTTTTTTTTTTTTTAACGTTTATTTATTTTGAGACAGAGAGAGACAGAGCATGAACAGGGGAGGGTCAGAGAGAGGGAGACACAGAATCTGAAACAGGCTCCAGGCTCTGAGCTGTCAGCACAGAGCCCGACACGGGGCTCGAACTCACGGACCGCGAAATCATGACCTGAGCTGAAGTCGGCCGCTTAACTGACTGAGCCACCCAGGCGCTCCAAAAAGACTTCATCTTTTAAAAGTGTAGTTGCTATATAAAGCTATCCAACCTTGCTATATAAAGGTTGGATAATAGTAAACAGGCAGATAAAATTTGAGTAGATGGACTTTTTTATTTAAAAAAAATTTATTAATGTTTATTTTTGAGAGAGAGAGAGAGAGAGAGAGAGAGAGAGAGAGAGAGAGAGAGAGAGAGAGACAGAGACAGCACAAGTCAGGGAGGGGCAGAGAGAGGGAGACACAGAATCTGAAGAAGGCTCCAGGCTCTGACCTGTCAGCACAGAGCCTAGTGCAGGGCTCAAACCCAGGAACCATGATATCATGATCTGAGCCCACATTGGCCACTAAACTAACTGAAACACCCAGGTGCCCCAAGTAGAGGGACCTTTTAAATAAGACTATGATACACTTATTCCTGGCTCTAAAGTCCACTCAAAGAAAGATGAGAAGAAATAATTCTCTTACTTTTCTTTTTTTAAAAACTCTTCCCAGTCCATATACCTTATCAAAGACCCCTCCTGGGTTTCTCCTCTGCCTTTTACACGACACCACAACTTCCGGTGGTTCTTCAGTAGTAATTTATGCCGTAGAGTTTCTATTTTTTTTTTTTTAATTTTAACATTTATTTATTTTTGAGACAGAGAGAGACGTAGCATAAACAGGGGAGGGGCAGAGAGAGAGGGAGACACAGAATCTGAAACAGGCTCCAGGCTCTGAGCCGTCAGCACAGAGCCCGACGAGGGGCTCGAACTCACGGACCGCGAGATCATGACCTGAGCCAAAGTCGGATGCTCAACCGACCAAGCCACCCAGGCGCCCCTAGAGTTTCTAGTTCTTAAAGATCTCCAAATCTCAATCTAAGGGAAAAAGAATAACCACAGGATTCCAAGAAGAACTGGAGCAACCTGGGGGAAAATGTGCAACTGGAAAAGGTGAACTCGGAACCTGGAATATGGCAAGAAGAGTTTGGATTCAAGAGAACCTCATATGCTGAGGAATCCAATCTAGAAAATATTTGTGTCCACGTGTCTGTGAACTTGAATATTTTAATCATTGATTATGATTAACTGTACGTATTTTATGGAAATTTGCAACACCAACTAATAATGTATATTAAAAACTAATGAATCAAAAAATTTACATTTGCAGTAAGTGCTCAGTGTGAAATACTACTTACATCTAAATATCATGGTGTATAATAGTTTTATGCACATAACTAAATGCATATCGGATTTAGTTTACTTCACATCACTGTGATGATAAATTATACACATAAATGTGTGCCTAGTGGCGTCACAGTTACTATTAGAACAAATAGCTGTTCCTAGAGTATAGTTACTTGCTCCCAACAAACATAAACAACAGAGAAAATGCATTCCACATGAAATCAGGCCATTTTTAGAGGACTCAGCATCCATACTTCAATACTCCATTAGTACTGAAAGGAGGACAAAGTATCTTAAAAGAGACTCTTAAATACAGAGAACAAACTGACGGTTGATGGGGGACTGGGGGAGGGGGGAAATGGGTAATGGGCATTAAGGAGGGCACTTGTTTGGATGAACACTGGGTGTTGTATGTAAGTGATGAATCACGGGAATCTACCCCCAAAACCAAGAGCACACTGTATATACTGTATGATAGCTAACTTGACAATAAATTATATATTAAAAAAATAAAATAAAAATGAAGATTAAATGAGATTAATGAATGTAAAGTACTTAAAAAAAAGTTTGTGGCTATTAGTGTTGACAGAATTTAGATACAATTAGTTGACCGAGGTCCCCCATTGTTTTGCTAGCTGTTGGCCAGGTACACCTTTCATCCCCTAGATTCATCTACAGTTCCAGGGGAGGTAGCACACATATACAATTCAAAAACTGCACACTTACTTCTTAATAGGCCACACTGAGCATATCTGACTTCCTCTTCTGCTACCAGCTGGAGAAAACTCTCTGCTTTTAAAAAGCTATCCAGATTATCTCCCTCTTTTAAGATAAAGTGGCTAGGAACCTTAATTATAAAGGTGCAAAATGACCTTTTCCAGGTAACATAAATACAGGACTAACACCTAGGGGCAAACTCATTTTGGAATTCAGCCTACCACAATAGTATATTAAAGCATAACAGCAGTTAGCAATATTAGCATTTCAATCAGTGATTTGAATGTTGATACTTTCTTGTTTTTTTTCCTTTACATTTCTAGTAAACTTCTTACAGGAAGTACTTGTTTGTTTGTTTTTTGTTTTGTTTTGTTTTGTTTTTAATGTTTAGATTTTCGGTCTATTTTGAGGATATTTGAGTAATATATTCCTAAGAATACCTCTGGTCCCACGAAGTCTCACCTCCTTTACTTCCACCAGAACAAAATCTGTTAACTAATTCAGCTTTACTTCTGATATGTTCTTTGTTCCAGCTCCCATAGGTAACAAAAATTTTTTAAGAAAACTATATTGCTCTTCGTATTGATTCACCTGCCAACCTTCAATTCTGAAAGCTGTCTAATTCTTCCCTCAGTAAATGTGCTCCTCATGGAAACCCTTATTTACAGGATGGATCAAGTCCTATAACAGCTTGAATTCTTAGACCTGATGTGTTTGATATTTTATTGATTTTTTGAAAATTTTTGCTTGAATGAAAAAAAGTAATAGGTCCAGAATATTTGCCATACAAATGAAGATTTGATTTTTGTATGAAAAATAATGCTGTATATTTATAATAGGCAGGTATTAACTTTTTGGAACATATCTTTCTCCAGAGCAATTCAATAATATCCACTCCTTATATTTTCTTGTTTAAGAGGTACTCTGTTAAAATCTTCTGAAAAAATGTTTATAAAATGCAATGATAAAAGCAACAAGTGGAGGTTCTTCATGGACCAAGTAAAAAGGGTTTCTTGGTGGGCTGGTAAAAATTTGGGGTCCTTTATAGCTTTAATGAGCTTTGAATATTGATGATTAATACATGCATTAGTTATTCTTTACAGGTCATAGTCAACATCTATTGGTCCAAGGAAGCAAAAATGATACATCTGACAATAATCAATAGGTTATCATAACTGGCTGTCTTTTGTGCTCCATAAATGTCAAGCTAACTCTGACCTCTCTTTTCACAGGCACATATTGCCTTATTTTATTTACAGGTTCTTTTAAGGCATACAAACAGATGGCTTGATTTAGAAAGCTTTGCCTTATCCAGGAAAATTAGGTTCTGACCAGATGGACTTGCAAGCTTCAATGCCAATATTGTACCTTTACCATATGGACAGGAATATTTATGGCAGCAGAAACTATGTTCCGCTTCATACTTTAATACAGATAATGTTTGATTACTTGTTCATACCCATTAATTCTTGTTGTTAGGGAACCAGGGAATAGGAAATCCTCCAAACACAGTATTAAAAATAGTAATTTCAAGATTCCTAGCCAGTTCATAATTAGCAAACTGCATATTAGCACTTTATATTTTTTCAAGTTTATAAAACTTTAAATATGTAAAACAAGTAAAAAGATAAAGACTATATTATCACATAATTCTAATGTTTATCAATTTATAGAGTAGAAATATTCACAAACACGATCTACAACTGACAACAACATATAGTTAAGGCAGTTAAGGCACAGTGTCAAATCAGTGTAAATCTCTTATTACCATAGTGAATTCTGGGGAAATTGAATAATAAATCAGATCCTGCATTGAGAAAGCAGAAAACTCTTGATTTCAGAGATCAATTTTTAAAGAAGATTGGATTAAAAAATTAACTTTTCTTATTAGAAACTTCTATCATGAACATTTTAGGTTTTAATAAATAAAAGAGCTGTACATCTATATATAAATATATGGATAAATATATGTAAAACTATAAACATATAAAATGTAAATAAAATATAAATAAAATATATATGATGATGATGTGATATATACATAATAGAATATTACTCAATCATAAAAAAGAATGAAATCCTGCTATTTGCAACAACGACATAGATGGACCCAGAGGGTATTATGCTAAATGAAATAAGTCAGTCAAAGAAAGACAAATTCCACATTTCACTCAGAACTGTAATTTAAGAGACAAAACAAATGAACAGCAACAAAAAGAGATAAACAAAAAACAGACTCTCAAAATTTTGTTTTTAAAGTTTATTCATTTTTGAGAGAGAACAGAGCGTTAGCAGGGGAGGGGCAGAGGGAGACAGAATCCAAAGCAGACTCCAGGCTCTGAGCTGTCAGCACAGAGCCCAACGTGGGGCTTGAACTCACTGACCATGAGATCATGACCTGAGGTGAAGTCAGACACTCAACCTACTGAGCCATCCAGGTGCCCCTCCAAACAGACTCTTAAATTCGGAGAACTAGTGGTTGCCAGAGAAGAGGAGGTAGGGGGAATGGTTGAAATAGATATAAGGGATCATCTTGGGGAACTTCGGTGGCTCAGCTGGTTAAGCATCTGTTAGTGTCAGCTCAGGTTATGATCTTGAGGTTCCTGGGTTTGCACCCTGGGTGGGAGAATGCTTGGGATTTTTGCTCTCTTCCTCTCTCTGTCTGTCCCTACCCTGTTCATGCTCTCTCTCCCCTCCTCTCTCTCTCAGAATAAATAAACTTCAAAAAAAAAAAAAAAGAATATAATTATCTTGATGAGCATTGAGAAATATATAGAATTGCTGAATCACTATATTGTACACCTGAAACTAATATAACATTATATGTCAATTTTAGCTGAATTTAAAGAGCTGAGGGGTGTCTGGGTGGCTCAGTAGGTTCAGCATCACACTCTTGATTTCAGTTTAGCTCATGATCTCATGGTTCCTGAAATCAAGCTTCGTGTTGAACGTCTGTGTTGACAATACGGAGCCTTCTTGGCATTCTCTCCCTCCCTCTCTCACTCCCTCTGTCTCTGTCCCTCTCCTGCTTGTGTGCACTCTCTTTCTTTCTCAAATAAATAAACTTAAAAAACTAAAAAAGCTTATAGTTTGATGATAGGAAATAGGTAGGTAGATAGATAGATCTAGATAGATAGATAGATAGATAGATAGATAGATAATGTCTCTAAGCAGCTCTGTAGAGAGGAAAAACCATTTTCTAGTTCTTTGCAGATCATCTTTACCACAAATAAGCCACATTGGTCATAAAAGAACAAAGCCTTGTCACCTACTGTATCCCATCCTCATGTTAGGAAAAAATAGTGCAATTTGTAATTTCAAGAAAAATAATGAAATTTGAGTTTTAATGTGAAGTGAAATGAAATTAATTTCTGTATTTTTTGACATACGTTGTTTGACCATGTAAGTTTTTCAATTTTTACAATCAAAGGATTAAAATTATTTGAGTCGAGCCTAATATCAAAAAATCACTTGTTCCCAAGAGTGAAAATATTTCATATTTTTGAACAAATGATGTTTAAAAATAGTCCCATATAACTCTGAGACATTTAAGCAAATCCTTAAATATGCATGTTGTATAATATGTGTATTGATTTTAACAAAATGTCCTAACTTCCTTAATCTGGTTTTCTTACAAGACAAAAGATATCTGTGTCTGAAGATAGAAAGAAATCTAATGAAAATTGCGTTCCATTAGGATACTGAAAAACTGCAGTATCCTAAGACACATTTGCAATCATTAAATAATAAATTACTTTTAATGGCTTATTGGTGTTAATGATTGCATCAGACACCACTGGTTGCCTGCCTGCTCAGTAGCCATTCTCTGATATGATTTGGACAGTAATGTGCCTGGTCCAAAGGGATAAGTCAGTTTCAGCCAATCATAACTTTCTCATCATATTTTGTCAATAACTGCTCTAAGAATGGATGGACATAGTTTTGGAATTGGTTTTGGTCAATAAGACATAATGGCATATCTCCTGAAACTTATGCTCCACGATGAGAGAGGAATGGAACAAAAAATTCTCCTTCCAGCAACCCTTTGCTCCTTATTTTGCATGCTGCTATTATGTGAAGAGGGCATGATTCTTAAAAATGTAGTACCCATATTGGGATCAGATACAGGTGGAGCGTCAGCCATCATCCTGATAGCAAAGGGGGAAGGGCTGAATGAGCCTAGATCCTTGATAACATTGATGAACAATGCTGGGTCATCTACCTCTAAAGTGCAACTTAAAACACATCATAATTGTTGTCATTGATGTAAGTCAAAGTTAATGGGTTTTCACCTCTACGGATACAATAATCTATTGTAAAATGCTTATGCTTTGAAAACTCAGATTTCTCCATTTATTAGTTGACTAACTAAAACACATTTTCTCAGACTTCTATAGCTACACATAAAAAGACCCAATCCAAATAAACAAATATTTTCATGTCCATTTCTCCCTCTTTTGACCTGAGAAATCAAAAGGTCTTATGTAATTCTATTCTTTCCTGGTCTGGTTACCAAAATCAGTTGGAGTGCTTCCAATTAGTAGCCCAGATCATATTAATGAAGATTCTAATTCATTATACAAGGTGGGATACACAAATTTGTATTGTAATAAGATTGGACAGGAAAAGAGTTACAAATTCCACAGGCAGCATGGGGATTTCAGTCTATTATAAATCATCACAAACTTTCTGTTTTAAATTTTATTAACTTAGTCCTGCCTCATTACAAAATCTATTAACAATATATATTTTTGAACTCAAATGTACCAATTAGTAAAGAAGCAATTATATTACAAACTAATGGCTAATCAGGATAATATTTTATGGAATATGATATTCTACAGCAGTAATCTCAAAATTGGCAAAAACCACTTGGAGGACTTGTTAAAATATAGATTATTGGCTCCCACTGCCAAAAATTCCGAATCAGTAGATCTGGGGTTGGTCCCCAGAATTTGCGTTTCTTACAAGTTCCCAAGTCATGATGATGATGGTGATGTTCTTCCAGTGACTAACTGCTGTTAACAAACTTTTTCTGTGAGGGTAAGACAGTAAACATTTTAGGCTTGTGGGCCATATGTCTCCATTACAAGTTTTCAGCTCTGGCATTGTAGCTCAAAAGTAGACATAGAAAATGCAGACAAATGAGCACAACTGGGCTCTAACACACAGTCAATGAAAAAAACAGGTTGTGAAGGTGGATTTGTCCCATAAGCCATAGTTTGCAAAAATCCCTTCTTTACAGCAAAGTTTGTCAAGTTCAGCACTACTGACATCTTAAAATGGATAATTCTTTGTTGTGGGCAGTCATCGTGTGCATTTTTATATGTTTAGCAGAACTGCTGGCCTTTAACCTCCAGATTCCATAACATTTCCCCAGATATGGTAACTAAAATGTCTTCATATTGTCAAATGTCTCCTGAGAGGCAAAACTGCCCCAGTTGTAAACCATTACACCAGTGGAAGAAGCAGTTACTACAGAAAATGAGTATGTTGTGATAGAGAACACATGGAGATAGTTTCTTAGAAAAGCAATGTCTGAGCAAGCTGATCAAACATTTCTGATTCTCTCAACATGATTGCCTGCTGGGATTCCTTAGGAAATCAAACAATAATGTTGGAGCCAACTTTTAGAACCTGTTAGCTGAATAAAGCTGTTATTTTGAAAACTGTTGAAGATGGTTCAGGTATAAAGTGTGGCACTTGCTGCAAATTAAAATCTGGTTGCTTGGCAAGAGATTTATGAGAATAATACTATCAACTATATACTTCCAAAAGTGTATGTACTGGGGAGTAGACCAACTAGTAGACCAGATTTATCTTTAAGAATAGAAAAAACAGCCTCTGGCCACTGTTAACAAGAAAACATTCAAAGTACTTTAAAAACATCACTCAATGGCAATTGTTAAAGACAGTAAAGAGGTCTATTCAAGGAAGGGCTATTCCAACAGTTATAGGGATCAGTGCAATGGAGTCTTGCAGTAGGGGAGAGAGAGTGTGGTAAACTCTAAATAAAACAAGGAAAAATGAAAATTTATAGCCAGGAAACATGTTGGGGGTCACTGCATGAAAAATTACTAAGATGAAGGTGGGGGGGGGGTGAAATTGTAACTAAAGTGATGTAATAGGATTCTTCCTGAAGGCAGGCTTGGGTGATCAGACATCAACTGTGGGATGGTGGAGAATGAGGAATCTGATTACATATCCACGATGATCAAACATGGAGGAATATATGGAAGAGATTCTGGCTAAACTGATTTAGCAGTATTCCTGTTAAAACTCAATCATGCAGGACCACCTGGGTGGCTCAGTCGGTTAAGTGTTCGACTTCGGCTCAGATCATGATCTCAGGTTTTGAGTTTGAGCTCTACATAAGGCTCTGTGCTGACAGTATCTGTATCTTCCTCTCTCTCTGCCCCTATCCTACCCCTGTTGACCTTCTGTCTCTCTGAAAAACAAATAAACATTAAAAAAACAAAACTGAATCATGCAGAAAGGAACATGAGAAGTTCAAAAGTCTAAGCGTAGTTGAAAAAAGAGTTCAGGAGGCCTGCTTAGAGTTTGGTCAAGGAGAGAATCTAGTCACCACATATTGCATGCAGTTCTTGAGAGACTCTAGTTGCTCCCATTCTTTCAGTCAAAAATAAGCCATAGGGTAGGGCTAAGATGAGGTGTCTCGACATGTGGTTCCTGACTAGTAACATCATCATTCCCTGGGAACTTGTTAAAAATGCAAATTTGTTGCAGTCCAACCCCTGTCTTCTCAATCAGGCACTCAGGGATTAGGGCCCAACAATCTGTTTTAATTTTAGCAAGCCCTTTAGGTATTTCTGATGCATGCTTAAATTTAAGAAGTACTGGTAACAAGGTTAATGCATTCCCATTTACATCTGAAAACAAGATTTCCAAACTTCCCTCTGTTCCCCTCTAAAACATACCAGAACAGAGGCCTAGCTTGCCATCTTGGTTTCTACTGGGTCACAATGTCTTCCCATGCCTGTTGAGCTGCCATGTCCAGAAAAATTCTAAATAATTTGAACTGACAGATATTGACATAACTTTGTTCATGAAAATGAGTAAGTGGAAGAAGATCTCAAGTCATTGTATGGGAACATAGTTGCTAGCAAGATAGAAATCAAGCTGAACTAGAACATGTGGCTATTATAGAAACGTAATAATTTATTATTCATTTATTTGTATCTTCAATTTCTTTCATCAGTGTTTTCTAGTTTTCAGTATACAGATGTTTTACCACCTTGGTTAAATTTATTCCTATGTATTTTATTGTTAGCTCTTTTTTTTGTATTTTTGTAATTTTACTTTATTGAAGTATAGGTGATATACAGTGAAATATTACTCAGCCATAAAAAAAAAGAGTGACGGGCACTTAGGTGGCTCAGTTTGTTGAGCATCCAGCTTCTGCTCAGGTCGCAATCTTGTAGTTAGTAAGTTTGAGCTCTGAAGCAGGCTCACTGTTGTTGGCATGGAGCCCACTTCAGATCCTCTGTCCCCCTCTCTCTGCCCCTCAACTGCTTGTGCTCTCTCAAAAATAAACATTAAAAAAAAAGAATGAGATCTTACCATTTGTATTTTATTGTTTTTATGCTATTGCAAATAGGACTGTTTTTTTCCCCAAAATAGTTTGTTGTTAGTGTATTTTTTAGTGTATACAAACACACATGATTTCTACAGGTTGAATATGTATCCTATGACTTTACTGAATTTATTAGCTCTAATAGTTTTGGGTGGGATATTTAGAATTTCTATATAGAAGACCACATCATGTGCAGAGACAGTTTTCCTGATGTGGATGCCCTCTAGTTCTTTTTCTTTCCTAATTGCTCTGGGGAGAACTTCCATTATTATGTTGAATAGAAGTGGCAAGAGTGAACACCACTGTCTTGTTCCTGATTTCAGAGGAAAAGCTTTCAACCTTTTACCATTGAGTATGGTGTTAGCTGTGGGGCTTGTCATATATGACCTTTGTTATATTGAGATATGGTCCTTTTATACCCTATTTATTGAGAGTTTTTATCATGGAAGAATGCTAAATTTTTCAAATGATTTTTTCTGCATCTACCTAGATGATCATATGCTTTTTACATTTCATTCTATTAATATGGTGTATCAAATTTATTGATTTGCAGATGTTGAAACATCCTCGCATCCCAGTGATGAATCTCTTTTAGTCATGGTGTATGATCTTGTTGAGTTCAATCTGCTGGTATTTTGTTGATGAATTCTGCATCCATATTTATTAGAAATATTGGATCATAGTTTTATCTTCTTGTAGGGTCTTTATCTAGCCTTTGTGTCAGGAATATGTTGGTTTTGCAGGATGAATTTTGAAGTGTTCTCTCCTCTTCAAATTTTTGAAATAGTTTGAGAAGAATCAGTAGTAACTTTTCTTTAAATATTTGATAGAATGCACCCATGGAGCCATTTAGTCCTGGGCTTTTCTTTGTTGGGAGGTTTTTGAGTACTGATTCAATCTCCTAATTCATTATTGGTCTGTTCAATTTTCTATTATTCATGATTCAGTCTTGGTAGTATGTATGTTTCTAGGAATTTATCCCTTTCTTCTAGGTTGTACAATTTGTTAGCATATGATAATTCTTAACTGTCTCTTATGATCTTTTGTATTTCTCAAGTATCAGTTGATATATCTCCTCTTTCATTTATGAACTTATGTGCATCTTTTCTCTCTCCTAGTCAAAATTTTTTCAATTTTGCTTATATTAAAAAATAAATCTTAGTTTCATTTATCTTTTCTATTGTTTTACTTGTCTCTATTTCATTTATTTCTGTTCCGATTCTTGTTTTTTCTTCCTTCTGCCAACTTTGGGCTTAGTTTGGTCTTATTTAGTTTCTTGAGGTGCAGAATGAGGTTTATGGAGATCTTTTTTCTTAATGCAGGCATTTATCACTATATGTTATCACTATAAATACCTACATTTGATTCCTCTTAGAACTGCTTTTGCTGCATCTCATGTTTTTGTATATGGTGTTTCCATTTTCCACTGTTTCAAGATTTTTTTGATCTCCTTTATTCTTTGATCCACTGGTTTTTCAAAAGCATGTTGTTTAATTTCCACATATTCATGAATTTCCCAAGTTTTTCCTATTATTCATTTCTACTTTCATGCCATTTTGGTCAGAAAAGATATTTGTTAAGATTTCAATCTTCTCAAATTTACCAAGACTTGTTTTAGCTAACTTGTGATCTATCCTGGAGAATGTTCTTATACACTTGAGAAGAATGTATATTCTGCTGCTGTGAATGGGATGTTCTGTAGATGTCTTTTAGGTCAATTTGGTCTAAAGTGTAGTTCAAATCCAATATTTCTTGATGGATTTCCTGTCTGGATGATCTGTCCATTGTTGAAAGTGCTGGTATTGAAGCCCCTGCTATTCTTGTATGGTAGTCTATCTTTCCATTCAGATCTGTTAGTATATTCTTAATAAATTTAGGTTCTCCAGTGTTGGGTGCATATATATCTGCAACTGTTACATTATATTCATTAATTGATCCCTTTATCATTATATAATGACCTTCTTGGCTCTTGTGAGACAGTCTTTGGCTTAGAGTCTATTTTTTCCGATTTAACTGTAGTTACCTCTACTACCTTTTGGTTTCCACTTGCATGGAGTATTTTTTTTTTTTTATCATACCTTTATTTTGAGCCTGTCTTCTTAAAGCTTAAGTGAATCCCTTTTAGGCAGCATATAGTTAGATTTTTTTTTTCTTTATCTCTTTAGCCACTCTACGCCTTTTGACTGGAGATTTTAATCTTTTTACATTTAAAATAATTATTAATAGGTAAGGAGTTACTAATGCTATCTTATTTGTTATTTTATGTATGTTTTGTAGTTACCCTGTTCCTTTCTTCCTCTCTTGCTGTCATCCTTTGTGAATTGACAATTTCCTGTAACTGTTCTTTGATTGCCTTCTCTTTATATTTTGTGTATTTACTATAGGCTGTTGCTTTGTAGTTACCCTGAGGCTTACATACAACATCTTGTATCAACAATAGCCAAATTACGGAAATAGCCCAAAAGTCCATCAACTAATGAATGGATAGAGAAGATGTGGTGTGTATACACTCACACACATACACACACACAATAGGATATTACTCACCCACCAAAAAGAATGAAACCTTGGGTCACCTGGGTGGCTCAGTCAGTTAGGCGTCTGACTTCAGCTCAGGTTATTATCTCATGGTTTGTGAGTTCGAGCCCCCTGTCAGGCTCTGTGCTGACAGCTCAGAGCCTGGAGCCTGTTTTGAATTCTGTGTCTCCCTCTTTCTCCCCTCTCTCGCTCATGCTCATTCTCTCTCTCAAAAATAAAATATTTAAAAAAAATTTTTTAATTAAAAAAAATTAAAAATTTTTTAAAAAAGAATGAAATCTTGCCATTTGCATTGACATGGATGGAACTAGAGTGTTATATGCTAAGTAATATAAGTCAGTCAGAGAAAGACAAATACTATATGACTTTACTCACGTGGAATTTAAGAAACAAAAAAATGAACATAGGGGAAGGGAAGGAAAAATAAGATAAAAACAGAGACAGAGGCAAACAATAAGAGACTCTTTAGTATACAGAACTGAGAGTTGCTGGAGGGGTGTTGGTGGGGCAGTGGGCTAAATGGGTGACTGGCATTAAGTTAAAGAGGGCAATTGTGATGACCCCTGGGTGTTACATGTAAGCGATGAATCACTAAATTCTATTCCTGAAAGCAATAGTACAGTATATGTTAACTAACTTGAATTTAAATAAAATCTTAGAATAAAAGGAAAACAAAAGAATAAAGAAAAAAAATCTCACAGATATCACAGTCTATTTTAAGCTATACCAACTTCAATTGCACACAAAATCTCTAAACATTTACTCTCTTTCCACGTACTGTGTTTTGATATATGCATTTACATGTTCTTATATTGTGTGTACATTATTGACAAATAATTTTAGCGATAGTTGTTATATTTTGTCATTTTACCTTTACACTAGAGTTAAGTGATTAACACACCAGTACATTAAAGTATTACAGTATTCTGAATTTGAATATATTTACATTTACCAGTGTATATTTTAATATATTTTTATGTTACTAATTAGTTTCTTTTCACTTCAGCTTGAAGAACTACTTACAGCAATTTTTAAAGCAGGTCTAGTGGTGATGAACTCCCTCAGCTTTTGTTTGTGAGGAAAGCTTTTATCTCTTCTTCATTTCTGAAAAATAACTTTGCCAGGTAAAGTATATTTGGTTGGCAGTCTTTTGCTTTCAGGACTTTGAGTATATCATTCAACCCCCTCCTGGCCTACAAATGAGAAATTTGCTGATGGACAAATTGACGGGGGGAGGGGGGGTTCTTTTGCATATGAAGAATTTTTTTTCTCTTTCTCATCCTAAAATTCTTTCTGACTTTGACTTTAAACAGTTTTATTATAATGTGTCTTGGAGACGATCTTTTTGGGTTGAAAACTTGGGGTGACTTGCAAGCTGTATAAACTTGAATATTAAAGGTCTTCCTAGATTTGAGAATTTTTCAGCCATTATTTCTTTAAATAAGCTTTTGCCTTTTTTCCCTCTCTTCTCCTTCTGTGACTCCAAAAATGTGTAGATTGTTATTCTTAATGGCATCCCATAATTCACATGGGGTTTGTCACCCTCATTTACACTTTTTCCTCTGCTCTTCTCAGAGTGCATAATTTCAAATCGACTTCAAATGTCTTTTACTTCACAGATTCTTCCTTCTAATTGATCAAGTTTGTTGTTGATGTGTTCTATTGTATTTTTCATTTCACTCATTGTATTCTTTAGCTTTAGAATTTTTTTTTTTTGGTTCTTTTTTAATGATTTCTCTCTCTGCGCTACACTTTGTTTTCTTTATGTATTGTTTTCCTAATTCTGTTAATTTTTTTGCATGTGTTTTCTTGTAGCTCACTGAGTTGCCTAAACCAATTATTTTGAATCTTTATCAATAAAAACACAGATCTCCATTTATTTGGAGTCATTTACTAGAAAATTATTGTGTTCCTTTGGTAGTGTCATGTGTGCTTGATTTTTCTTGTTCCATGAAGTCTTGCATTGCCCTCTTTTCATATGAAGAATCAGTCACCTTCTCCAGTCTTTACTGACTGCCTTGGGGAGAGAATACTTTCTTTTCTGTCAGTTCTTTCTGTCAGTTCTTCTTCTTCTTTTTTTAATGTTTATTTATTCTTGATAGTGAGTGGGGGGTGGGCAGAGAGAGAGGGAGTCAGAGAATCCCAAGCAGGCTCCCTGCTGTCAGCACAGAGCCCAACGCAGGGCTTGAACCCCCAAACCATGAGATCATGATCTGAGCTGAAATCAAGACTCAGATGCTTAATTGACTGAGCCACCCAGGCGCCTCCCCCTTTTGTCAGTTCTGTTAGGGATCCTTAGGCTTTCTCAGACCTTTGCTATGGATATGCCTGCTCCATACTTTTTATTCCCTCTTGGGGAAAGAATTCTTAAGATTGTGCCTTCTGCCAGTCCTGAAAAACCATGCTATTGCTGAAAGCCTCTTGTTCGTTCCCCCTAGGGGGGAGTACTAAATGCTCAAGTTTGTGTGCTTTGTCTCAAAATCAGATTGCCCTTCTGCTCATGCTTACTAGCCATTTGCAAAGCCTTCCTCTCATCACACTTGGAGGTGTGCATAGGGAGCTAGCCACTAGGTGAGGGGGGCAGTATGTGGGTGAGGCACACAAAATGTTGGAGGCATCAATGACCAACTGTGGGGAACCATAAGCAGGCTTCCCAGTGGTTCCTGAAGAGGCTTTCTAATGGAGTCTACAAAGCAGTTAGGAGGATCCAAGCCCATGTGATGCCCTCTAAGAGTCCTGGAAGCTGTTTTCCCAAACCTTTACCATCCCCCAATGGTGCAGCACATCTCAGTATTCTGTATGTAGTGAAAAAGAAGTGGGTCTTTTTGATGTCATTTCTGCATGGTTAAGGAAGCTGGACACCCAGTCATGTGCTCTCACTTTATCCTGTGAGAGAAATTATTGCCAGGGATCTCTCTTGCCACTGAGCGGTGATGTCCTGGAGGAGGGGTGATGCTGGTAAAGTGAAACTGTTCCTGTTACCATCTTCAATGCCTCCAATCTTGTTTCTTTCTTTTGTTTTGTTTTTACTTCCAATAGGTGTGCTGGAACTTCTCTACTGGACTCCCACACTTCTACAAAGGCACTTTTGTCCCTGGGTGATTGTTAAAATCAGTGTTTTGGGGGGAAAGATAGTAAAAAGCTCTAATTCCATCCTTTGATGATGTCATTCTTCTGGATAAGTCAACATTTTATTAACTGAGAGATATCAAAGACCCATGGTTTTCACACAGTTATTAAGTGGCAAAATCAGGAATTAATTTTACATTTTCCTAGTAAGGTCAGGCTCTTTCCAAGTCTCTTCAAAATT
This sequence comes from Panthera tigris, assembly GCF_018350195.1. Classification (NCBI taxonomy): domain Eukaryota; kingdom Metazoa; phylum Chordata; class Mammalia; order Carnivora; family Felidae; genus Panthera; species Panthera tigris. The sequence goes on from NC_056661.1 coordinate 135,537,202, forward strand.
ATCTGGTACACATCAGACACACTATGGGTGACTGTGCTAACAAAATCACATTGTCTTCTCAGGACTGTGTTTGACTCAGGGATTATCTAGGAGTATCCTTTTTCTAATTTAATCTAGCTAGCATTCTGGCCACTTGACTATTATCTGTAAGAACTGAGGTGAATGAAAGTCATTTTGCTTCCAGATGAAGTTGGGGACTTCCGAACTGCAAGTTAAAAAGACAAGTTCGGAAATTATTAAGAGATTTCCCCTGTTTCTTTGTCTCTATTAAATAAACTTTTCCCCTCTATTAAATAAGCTAAAAATGTTGAAAGCACTAAATTTAATTCTAGCCCATCCTTTGCTAATTTGCATAAAATGATTTTATTTAAAAATGATATAAAGGGGAATTATAAAACTTCAATGGGGGGGCACCTGGGTGGCTCAGTCGGTTAAGCATCTGACTTTGGCTCAGGTCATGATCTCGCAGTTCGTGAGTTCGAGCCTCCCGTCAGGCTCTGTGCTGACAGCTCAGAGCCTGAAGCCTGCTTCGAATTCTGTCTCCTTCTCTTTCTCTACCCCTCCCCTGCTCATGCTCTGTCTCTCAAAAATAAATAAACATTAAAAAATTTAAAACCCACTTCAATGGAAATATCTAAATCAAAATATTAAGGTGGTAGCATTTTTTGGAATTTATTGGGCTGTTCATATTCACGCAAATTTTACTCAAAGTTCTACATGAACAAACTCTACCAAAATCATCTTTGCTTTTCTCTAAATAATGGCAGCAATACAACACACATCTTTAAGAGACACTGCTGTTTCTACATTTAAAAATTGCCACATTTACTGAGGGAGGAAAAAAGGGAAAGATATATAGGAAAGAACACAAACCAAAGAAAAATGCCCTGATCCTCAATTTGGCACAAAGAGGTCTTAATCTCCTTTGGGGATATTATATCCATTCATTACTGCAAAATAAAATTGGTTCTTTAGGAAAAATGAATTGTGCTCAAAGACTTGACAATCCTATTTAACATAAAGAAAAACTGCTTATTAAACCAGTCGTGGTCTTCCCAAAAGAACTGAGATAAAGAGTGTGAAGTCTTAACTATTTCTTTAGGGTACTGAAGAAAAGGAAAGAGGACATCTCTTCATTTCAAAATGGGGCCTGTTTTTAGCACAGCTGCAAATGACCTAAAATTGTAGTAAATATTTCACAGAAGCCACTGGGGTCTAAAATGTAGACATGGGAAAACATGTCCAATGTATTACATTGGCCCATGGAGACAGGTTTAAATCAGCAAAACACATAGGTCAATGAAATGTTAGTTTCAGACATATTCAAACCTTGCCATAAACCAAAGGGTTAATTCTGCAATATTGTATTATTGCATTTACAATATGAGAAAAATAACAGAAAGAATAAAGTCAAGGATTTTGCATTTTCCTTACAGGCAACGTGTTTATATTTTAACTTGGGCAATTTGCACATTTGAGTATAATAGGAGAGTGAGAGAAGAACAGTTACTTTTTTTCCTATCATTTTGTGCTTGGAAAGAAGCAACAGGAAACTAATATAACAAGAAAACCTGAGGAGAAAAAAAAAAGGAGCAAATAATAAGAGTAAGGCAAAGAACAGATGAATCATGGGAAGAAGGAACACAGGGACACACAAACACACCCAAAAGAAGGTATACCATGTGGTTATAGAAAGGAAGTCATTTCCTGGCCCCTGGGTGGCTCAGTGGGTTGAGAGTCTGACTTGGCTCAGGTCAAGATCTCAGGGTTCTGTTTGTGAGTCTGAGTGCTGCACCAGCGTCTCTGCTGTCAGCACATTGCCTGCTTGGGATCTTCTGCCCCCCCCCACCCCGCCCCCCCGCCTCTGTCCCTCCCCCACTCATGCACGTGATCTCTCTCAAAAATAAACACACAGAAACAAAAAGAAAGGAAATCAATTCAAAAAATTAGAAGAAAAGGGATAGAGAGAGAAACTAAAAAAATTAAGGGCAAAGGCAGCAAGGCAAGACTCTTCTCTAGCAATGATTATTACTATGTTTGAATGTACAGAAAATATTCAGTTCCCAGCTCACAGTTCTTAAGCTTCAAAACTCCACACAGAACTAAACATTCCATTCAAAAGGCAAATAAAAAAATTGCGTTTCAAATTCAAAGGGAAACTTAAAAGGGTTATTTCTTCATTTCAAACAATATTCAAATCTCCTAAATTTGAGGGTGATAGGTAAGTCAGCTTAGGTCTCTTTACCTCTCACTTCAAAATTTGTTTGTTAGAATGTTCAATTTTCTGATCCTTTGCCCAGAAAAATACAGTGTTGCCAGTGGGAAGCACTGTCAAGTAAATGCAGTTACTGAATGCTGCTTTAAATCCTTCTGATGCTTATAAGAAACTACACAAAGTCACTTTGCAAGTGCTTTTGTCTGTTTACAATTGTAATTGAAAATTACAGTGATTTATTTAAAAGCAGCCCATTGAATAAAACTTATCTTATACTAGAACTAAATTTAAAAGGACAATTGTGTACCTTAGAGCTATTACCAGTCTTTGGACAGTAAACAGCATACATGAAATCACTAGCATATTCTGAAGATTTCTGAGAATAGAGTTACTATCACCTATTATGTGGCAGAACTGTGACAGCTACTAAGGCAAAATGAATGAATATAAACACAATCTCTAGTCTCAGGCATTTAAAATTTAATTATTTCACTCACAATAAAAATATAATATATGTTTTTATTTTATGGCTTATGATGTGGAAATAAAGTGAAAAGAAGAAATGGTAATTTTTTGTTGCTTACCATTTGGAAATGCTCTGTGAAATGCTAGTTGTTGTATGTGGTAGATCTCTGACCCCTAAAGACTTTAAACCTTAGTTCCCCCAAGTGTGAAACAGAGCTCTTTGTTAATACTTGTCTCAAAGGACTGCCACTAGTTTGCTTGAAATAATGTATGTAAAGCATTTGTCACAGTGGCTTTCATATATTAGGTGCTTAGTAAATAGTGGTGTAAATGGCAACTATTTTATGAATGTAAACCTTTAACATAAATACCTATAGATGAAGATTAATCTGAAGTATATTAATTTTACGGAGAGTTAGATTTCGTTTTGGTAACCTCATCCATCTAAGAAGAAAGCCAGTATATATTTGAAAAAATAAAAGGTCAGATAGATTAAAAACAAGTTTCCCTATGTCAAGTATTTTTCTTTTTCATTTGAAAGACAGCATGTGTCTGCGTGGGGGATGGGGGGGAGGAATAAAAGAAGAAGAAGAAGGAGGAGAGAGAGAGAGAGAGAGAGAGAGAGAGAGAGAATATCCCAGGCAGACTCTGCACTGTCAGCACAGATCCCCACATGAGGCTCAATTCCATGACTGTGAGATCATGACCTGATCAGAAATTAAAAGTCAGAAGCTCAACTGACTGAGCTACACAGGTGTCCCCAGTGCAATAATTCTTAATGTATATAGTTAAAAAGTATGTTTCAAAAGAATCTTAGATTACTTTTACTATTTCTAAAGTAAGTCTAGGGACAAAAAGAAAAAATGTTCTTGAGATAAAAGAGAATTGGTAAGATTCAAATCAATTTCTCTAATGAAAAGCTATTATTTCTTCTAAGTGTTACTTAGGATTTTTAGGGAAAATGTTAGCTAGGTCTTTGTTTTTCCTTCCTTGAATAATGGAGATCTATCCACACACCTATCTCTATAAATAGATCTCTTCTAAAAAATCCTTAATACAATTTATATATACTTGAAATATTTGCTTATATTGAACATATAACAATAGGATAAGGACAAAGCAGAGCTATAATTTAAAATAACTTTATCACCTAACAGACACAGAGAAAATGCTTAATACTATTAGTCTAGTACAGATTTGGAATTCCAAAGAGAACACGAAGTTACAAGGATATATACTGCAGTAGGCTGAGAATGCATCCCCTTCTCCCCAATAAAAATCATGCCTTAATCTGAAACCAGTGAATGTTGTCCTATATGGAAAAAAAAAAAGATCTTTATAAATATGGTGAATTTAAGGATCTTGAAGTAGGTTGAATGGCCTGGATTTTTTGTGTGAGCCCTGAGTTCAATCATGTATTTTTATAAGAGGGAGACAAAGGGAGATTTTATATATATAAAGAGGAGAAGATTATGTATCTATCCGTGGAGGCAAAGATTAGAGTGATACAGTCATCAGAAGCTGGAAAAGATGAGGAATGGATTCTCCCCTAGTACTTCTAGACATAGTGTGGCATTTCAGACTCCTGGTCTTCAGAATGGTGAGATAATAATTAATTTAAGCCATCACATTAGTGGTAATTTGTAAAGGAGCCACAGAAAACTAACACACACACACACACACACACACACACACACACACACACACACACACAAAGCATAAATGGCTGCTCTATTTTAGATACTAAATTCAGAGAAGCACAATGTCAAAAACTATTTTTTAGTGCATCAAGTAACTTTTAAATTATCAAATTTTTAATCATTTAAGAAAACTTTATGTCTAGAAATGGATTAGTTCATAAAAAATAAACCCACTCGTTTCATTCATGTTATTTCTTATTAGAAAACGAACTTTTAAGGCTACTTCCATTGTTATTTGCTCATTGTTTTCTTGTCTGGGAGAGAATTACATAAAATCAGTGAAGTGTTTGTTTTAGTTGCCAAAAGCCTAATGTGAGGGAATAAAATCTACTTAGCATGAAGTTGGTCCTTTTTACGATGAGGAGCTTTTATTTTTAAGCTATGTTATGTGCCAATGAAAGGAAAATCTGGTCCACTGGAAGAAAACAGTGGGCTTTTATTTCTAAATACTTGGGATGAAATATGAAAATGGTCAACACAGAAGGCTGACCTAAATACAAATTTCTCCTGAAACAAACATGTAGAACAAGGATATTCTGATAAGTTAATAATCATCAGGAAAACTAAAACACATTGTGAAAAAGGAGGTCTTCACATTTATTTACTGCTTAAATTTTATAAATGAAATTCAGGTAATTCAAATCAAGCCTTTAATTTTAAATTTCTTTTGTGAGAGAAAACACAAAATGAAACAACTTTCAATATTCACTATGTCTGACAGCATATTGAGGCATACTAAGAGCTTAGCAAGATAATAGGCCATCAATAAATATCTATATCTGCAATGGTAGAAAATAAAAAAAAAAAAACATAGTATGTTTTGAACTTCAGTGTTGTCCTGTGGTTCTAAGCAGTGGGGGGGGGAAAGGCAGAAAATCACACACAAAAAAATCTGTAAAGTTAGAGAACAGTCCCCAACATGACCCTCACTTCTGACACCAATGGCCATTCACCAAGACCACCCTCAGGCTTGATAATTAAGGATTCAAAGAGGTCTTTGAGAGCTACTGTACTCATGGTTACAATTTATTACAGCAAAAGAATACCGACTAAAATAAGCCAAGGGGAGACATTCAAGGGGAAGGAGCCAGGAACGTTCTATATGTGGAACTCCCAATCTCCCTTTCCTAGTAGGGTCATGGACAATGCCAATTTCTCATCATTGCTGTGACAATGCATATAGAATACTGCCAACTAGCCAATTACACCAGAACCTTGGAGTCCAAAGTTTTATTTGGGTTTGTTCTCCTCAACCTGGTTGGCCACCCACATGTTTGACTTCAATTGCTAGCCTTCACCCTAAATCATATTGTTAGACTCTCTGATATGGCACAAAGTTGCCAGGTAATCAAAGATACTCTCATGAGGCATAACATTCCAAGGGCTTAGAGATCATCTTCCAGGAGGTGAATACCAGTAAAGTTCAGACCTCTCTTTGGATAAAGTTAATTATTTACCACACAACATCTAATTTTTTTCATAGTATATAATTTTTGCATTTTAACTGTGAAATAAGGGAAGATTTCAATTTTATTAAACTTCATAAAAACATTAAGTTTTTCTTCCTTCCTTCTCCTATCATAGTCTATAAACTTGCAGAATTCAAAGTGGAACACATGTAGAGGTGCCTGGGTGGTTCAGTTGTTTAAGCACCTGACTCCTGATTGCAGCCCAGGTCATGATCTCATGGTCTGTGAGTTCGAGACCTGCACAGGGTTCCACGCTGAGAGTGCGAAGCCTGCTTGGAATTCTCTCTCTCTGCCCCTCCCCACTTTGTGTGCACATACTCTCTTACTCTCTCTCAAAATAAATAAATAAATAAACCTAAAAAAAAACCCACAAAATGGAACATGTGTTTCTAACTGCTAATTTGAGAATTTAAAAGCTCACATCTATTTTAAAACACGTATGTTTGTCATACTCTACCATACATGTGCTAGTTCACATCCATTCAGAGAACTGAATTTTAAAGTATTTGTTTAGATATAGATTCCCCATAGAACCACAATGTCTCAAAACACTATTGTTCAGTCATGTGGATATTAATATAGTGACATGACCATTATTTCAGTTCAAAATAAGTACTCTTTAACACAAATCTCATCTTGTCAATGGACCTTTTAAACATTAAACCCAGCTCTCACAGGGAAAATAAATCTTACTATAATAAAGACTATGTGGAAAAGTTTTAGAAAATCTAAATTTTTATCAGTTGATGCAGACAACTTTTTAAAACTAAAAGTAAACAAGCAGGAGTAAGATAAATGGTCAAACTATAGGAGGGACAAAGGTAGTAAGACAGTATAATTGTGCTCATCTGTAAAAATTTCTGGATGAAATTAAAGGTAAGAACATTTGTAACAAGGTAGATACACTGTGTCCAACTGTTTTTGTTTGAGATGATTTATCGAGTCATAGATACAAGTCATAACCAAGACCTGGAATAAATTCAATCAGTGGAGAGTGTTATATGATTTATTTTACAATTATAAACTCAATTCTAAGTTTGAAAACTTTAGACTGATTCATATATATGCCGTTCTTTCTATAATGAGTATTATATTGATAAAATAATGATGTTGAGGATATGATATGATAAAGGTTATCTCCCTTTTACTTTGAATATTTGTAAGCTCCAGGAAAAGATCCCATCAATCAGTAATGATCACTGTGTCATATTCTCCACTGATTTTGTGGACAAGTTTAGAGGAAAAAAGAGAATCATCTGGCTCCTTTGAACACTGGTTATTTCAGTTTTTCTTTCCTAAAATAGAATATGTCCTTAGATAACTTTGACAGCTTCTGTTGGGAGGTAATTACAAAGAATTCCTTTTTAAAATAGAAATTAAAAGAGTAAAAAATTATTTATATTCTATTTGAGTGATTAAAATTGAATCTTACACATAAGTATATTGCCATTTCTTTGACCATAAAACATTATTTTAATTTTTACCTTCCAGTTTTTAAAATATTTATTTTGAGAGAGAGACAGAGAGAGAGAGAGACAGAGAGAGAGAGAGACAGAGAGAGCAAGGGTGGGGTCAGAGGGAGCAGGAGGGAGGGAGGGGGAGAGAGAGAGAGAATGAATATCCCAAGCAGGCTCCTCATTCAGTGTAGATAGAGCCTGATGCAGGGCTGGATCTCAAGACCATTAGATCATGACCTGGGCCAAAATCAAGAGTAGATTACTTAACTGACTGCTGAGTCACCCAGGCACCCCTCTATTTCCAATTTTGAAAGCAATACCATTGATGGCTAAGATCATTACCATCAAAATGATATTACTGAGTATGTATGTGTTTTAGGCCAGACTCTTCTAAGTACATTACATATATTATCTGTTAATTTTCATGGCAATCCTGTGGTAAATGCCATTATTATTATTTACAGATAATGAAATTGAAAACCTGAGAGATTAATTAAATTTGCCCTTTCTACTTCTCTAGTAAATGGTGGGTCCAGTATCTGACTCTAGGGGTCCGGCTTCAGAGTCGATACATTATACTACAGTACTTTGGTAAAATATGTTGTATTTTTAAAGTGCATGCCCTTCTATTTTTACAAAAAGAATTTAATTAATAAAATTTCTAGTTATATTTTTTCCAATGTGAAAAGATTTAAATAACAAATAACAGGCCAGATTTAAATGACTGTGCTAGAAATGTACCCTTACTGTTTGCCAATACCCACTTAAGTCAGAGTTTGCCTCAGTTAAAGAGAAGTTACAATCAATCAATGTTAGGGACTAACAGTTCCCTTAGTCATTAAATATTTATTGGGACCATATGATGGGGCAGGTGCTTTTCCAGAGGCTGACAACTATTGCAAGGAAACACACATGTGCATTGCAGCCTCATTGGCAGGACATGTAGTCTCTGTCACAACCACTCAACTTTGCCATGGCAAGATGAAAGAGATTATAGACAATATGTAAATGTGCAGGCATAGCATGTCACAAAATAACTATTTCCAAAAAAAAAAAAGGCTGCTGACTGGACTGGGCCTATTTGGCCGTAGTTTGCTGAAAACTCTGCTCTATAGTATTATTTTATGTGATGCTTATTTAATAGAAATTGTATTAAATTTAATAGAAATTTAAAAGAAAGTTGCCTCTTTCAATATATCATATAATTTGGAAAAAAATATACATGCAACTTGCCTCTTTCAATATATAATATAATTTGGAAAAATCCTGTTAGTCTATCTCACTATTTTTAAAATTTTTGTCAGCAATAACCCTTATTATTAATTCATTAGCTTATTTAGTCATTCCTGTCTTGATCAACTTTTTGGTTGTTTTCGCTTTTTCTTTGTGGAAGATTTTTATTGTTAATTTATTGTTAATTAAAATTTTACTTAAATTTTAATTCATTCAGGCATGATTTTCATTAATTTTTATACTCAAATATGAACCTTGGTGCCAGAAGCATAAAGATGGAAGGGCACTCAGGTGGCTCAGTCAATTAAGCATCCGACTCTTGATTTTGGCTCAGGTCATGATCTCACAGTTGGTGGGACTGAGCCCAGCATCAGGCTCAGCATGGAGCTTGGAGCCTGCTTGGGATTCTCTCTCTCTCTCTCTCTCTCTCTCTCTCTCTCTCTCTCTCTTTCTCTTTCTCTGTCCCCCCTTCACTGGTGCTCTTTCTCAAAATAAATGAACAAACTTTGAAAAAAAGACAGAAATAGTGCTTGTATATAGCTTTAGGTAGGTAGGTATGTAAGTAAATGGGTATGTATTTAAATCATGAATTTCCAGGGGATATCTTTTCCTCTTCTCCTGAGTGTCCAAGAGAAGTGGAGTTATTTTTAACTTCATGCTAACTGTACAGTTAGTTCAACGCGGAGGACATCAAGAATGTTTCCTACCAGCAATTTTCTGATGGAGTGCTTGAACTTGTTTATTCATTTTCCTTTGATTTCAGGAGATCTTACTCATTAAGTAGTTTTTATATTACAGGGACTAAAACTAAATTTTCCTACTAAAATACACATGTTATTTCAGTAGTAGAATTTTCGATACATTTGAGCAAGAAATAGTGTCTTCTCTCTCTAGGCAATTTCCCCAAATAATGTAAGATAGAAATAGAAATGTGCCTTCTCCTAATGCCTATTGTACTTGCAGCTCAAAACATTTCAACACTTTATTTTATACCATTATTGCACATTTCTTCCTAATTAGTTTGCATGTATAAATTGTGTTTTTCAAATAAGATAAAAAGTTACTTATCCTTTGGTTTTTCACAAAATACTTCCATATGAGATGTAAGGAGTATGATAGTTAATTCTATGTGTCAACTTGGCTAGGCCATAGTACCCAACCAAGTATTTGGTCAAACATCACAGCCTTTCTTGTGAAAGGACTTTTTTAATGGGATTAACAAACAGTTAAATCAATCGGTTGGGTAAAGCAGACTGCTTTCTATAATGTGGGTGGGCCTCATTCAGTCAGTTGAAAGAGTTAAGGAAAAGACAGACCTCCCCTGAGCAAAAGGGAATTCTGTCAGCCAACTTCCTTCAGACTCAAACTGCAATGCTTCCCCTGGGTCTCCAGCCTGTTGGCCTACCTTGCAGATTTTTGCATTTGTACCTGCCAATCTCTACAATCACATGAGCCATATCCTTAAAATAAATCTTTGTCTCTCTCTTTCTATAAAAATATGTAGAGTGTGTGTGTGTCCACAGCCATGTACATATACCTTTGGAGAACTGTAACTAATACAGGGTGATATTTAACACATTCAACAATAGGTGTAAATGGTATAAGCATCTACCAATCAGAACAGATGGTAATACTATTGGCACAACTCAGTCTCTCATAAAATGTGGTAATCCAAATAAGAGGGATGTTCTTTACACCTAAACAAAAATACAACGCCGTGTAACATCTTAACAGAAGTTAAAAATAAGGCCCAGGATATTGTCAGAGGAATATTCTTGCTTATCCTCAAAATGGTATTTCTTGACTATTTTGACATAATACAATTATCAGAAAATCTATCCACCTAAAAGGTAGAATTTATTAATATTAGAAAAATCAATACTTTGTATCATGCACTTGTGAGAGCACTTTATCAGCCAATTTAATCCTCATTACAATCCTATTAAATAGAAACTCTCTTCACAACAACCAAGATGACATAGGTACTATTATGATCTTTATTTTACAGATGAGGAAAAGGAGTTACAGAGGTTGAGTAAGTGAACAAGTTCACAGAGATAGTAAACTGCAGAGCTGGGATTCAAACCTAGCGTCTAGCTCCAGAATCCTGCTTTTAACTGCTACTCTACTTCACTTCTCGAAACTTTTAGGAAGGATTGTGCTAATTGTGCTCAAGGTGTTTTCTTTTTCTGTTCTTGTAATCTTGGCTTTGAAAGACAAGTGTTGGCATCCATCAATAAACACTTTCATCTCTTTCTTAAAACACAGTTATAAGGAAGTAAGGGCTCTGGACACAGGCTAATATTTCTGGGGGGGGGGGGGAACGATGTATGGAGTATTTCAGAAGCCATCACATTTTTAACTACTCAGGTGCAGTGAGTTGCATTATTAGCCGGCCAGCTTTTCTCAGTACTTTTACATGGTGCCAAAGGAACTGTTAGCTTTGCCTAAAAGTGCTCATTTGCTACCCAGTGATGACAATTACCTGTCTCCTCCTCTTTCATAGGCACTTGATCTCTAAACTGAAAATGTTGTCAGCCAAATTTATAGATATCCTTATTTGAGGCAAGGACATCATATCCAGAGATTATGTTGAGCAGGGAGAGTATGCCAGGAAACCAAGCGCATGGCACAGAAAGTAAATAACACAGGAAGGTGCCCAACAGGCAACAAAGTCAAATGAGGGCTGCCAAGCGATGGTTGGTTGATCAAAGGCAATGGGCCAGGCTCTCAGGATCAGCTTTGGATTAAATGATTAAACTGCTGGGTTGGAAATACTCACTGGGACACCAGCTAAAATCCTGTGCCCTAGAGGGATCCCCACAGACTGAAGCAGCTGCTGCTACTGCTATAAACTTTGATGCCAGCAACACACAGGCTGAATTCACTTCTATTTCCTCAGCTGCTAATTAACACTATGAAACGCATTACTTTTTTTAATACTGTGTTTCATCAAAACATAGTTGGACTAAATTATTTCTTCCTTGTCTATAAATATCACTTTAGATATTCTTAAGTATTTCTCAACATGATACTCTCAACGACCTCCCTCCCTCTCCCATGTGGAGGAGAGATGAATCCAGTTCCTTCCAGACCACCTTATTCACAGAGCAGCTCAGGCTGTACTCTGGGCTCTCCTCCAGATCCCAGTGCCCTTCTGACTGGCATGAAGACAAGCACCTTTGCTCACAGCTCTCCAGCTCTGGGACCTTATGGAAGAGCAAGGGACATCACAGCTTATGTCCCTCACGTCTTTCCAAAGTTTCATTGCTTTGACAGTTCCATCTCCTGCTGCTCTTTCTCTGCTTTAAAACAAGACTGTATTTCTAACAGCATATGCTTGTACAGTATTTGGCAGCTTTCAAAGTGTTATCACCTATGTTATCTCATTTATTCTTAAATTTGCTTGAATATAAATCTGCTTTAAATTGGAGAGTGGTTGCCAGTCTCACTGTGAAGATGAGGAAAGCAGGCTCAAAAGGTTAAGAGCACACAGTCACAGAGGAGTCATTCTGTGGCCCCTGAGACTGGTGTCTACACCACAACACTTGTTCCCACTTTCTTTTGCCCCTAATTTCTTTGCATATTTGTAGTGTCTCTGTCTCAAGAATATAAGTTCCAAGGGTTTGAATTTTGCTCTGGCATTTAATTCAGCAAGACACATATAGTATGTGATCAGTAATCTTTTACAGAGTGTCTGAACTATCATTCTTAAAATACTACCATAGATTGAAGAACTCATCCCTGGAATTTAAGGAATATAAAATTTAGTCTCAAGTGACCCATGTGATTTTACTCAACAAAAGTAATATTTTCTCCAAAGGGGCACAACTGGTTCTTGTGGAAGAGAGCAAAAAAATTTCAGTACTACAACAATTTGTGGCTCAACCCTATGTGAGAAAAATCTTATTCCTTAGTATTTAATTTTTATAATTAGGTATAGTTTTCTTTACCTTTTCTCTTTAGAAGGATGAAAATTAAAACAAAAAAAATGTTGGGGCTCCTGGCTAGCTCAGTTGGAAGTGTACGTGACTCTTGATCTTGGAGTCATGAATTTGAGCTCAACATTGGGCACGGAGATTACATAAACAAACAAACAAACAAACAAACTTAAAAAAAAAAAAGAATCTTAAGAAACACAGATTTAGAGGAAGCTACAACATGTAAAAAAACAACAACCACCAGTGAGGATCTTTTCCTTTTCTTTCATTATAATAATAACATGAAAATACCCAAATTGTTGGATGTTTCAAAACCAACTTAAGGATTTCATTTATTCAGTAGGTGTTTATTAAGTACCTACCAGGTATCTTGGACCCAAGTATTAATCTGGCCTAGACCTCAGCATGCTATATACACTGAGGGATGACTCACAGAACTAAAATACCTGCTCTCTACCTATGAGGGATAAATATAATTTGAAATGGGGGAAGGAATAGAAAAGAAACTATCACCTATTACACATGCTATGCTATGGGCACTTAACCAACTTAATTCATTTTACATAGAAGAAAATTTATAAAGTACACAAAGGTTAAGAAATCAGGCCAACTCACCTAGCTGCAGGGTGATCAAGTTACTCTAGCTTTTCCAGGAGTGGCTTAGTTTCATTTTTTATTTTTATTTTTTTCTGTGTAACTTTTTTTATTTTTTATTTTTATTTATTTTTTCTTCAATATATGAAATTTATTGTCAAATTGGTTTCCATACAACACCCAGTGCTCATCCCAAAAGGTGCCCTCCTCAATACCCATCACCCACCCTCCCCTCCCTCCCACCCCCCATCAACCCTCAGTTTGTTCTCAGTTTTTAACAGTCTCCTATACTTTGGCTCTCTCCCAGGAGTGGCTTAGTTTTAAATCTGAAAGTCTGTATCCCAGGAATACCCCTAGCCCCAGGAAAACTGGGACAATTGGTCATTCTACAACTGGTAAAGAGTCAAAACTGGATCCAAATTAAACAAAAAATAATTGACACATAAATTAAAAAACAGTCTGCTCTGCTGAGCATTATATGCTGCCTCCTTGATCCAGCTTATTCACCTGGTCAATCTTTTTCTAAAGGCTTATTTCCTAGTGAATCAGTTTAGAAAAATGGAACAACCAAATAGGACATAGTCAATAAATGGAAGGGCATAAAAATAGGCCCCCAAAGAATCACATGTTAGTGATTACTTTCATTGGTACTGTTGAATTTGAGGCTAAGAGAGAACAAGCCTTATCTGTAATATTTGATATGTCTACAGCTAATGTGAAAATAACCTACCTAGAAAAAATGTCTTATGTGTGTAATGAGGATAGACCCATACCAGTGGGTAGGAGAGAGCAGGATTGAGAAAGAAAACTGCAAGTCAAAGGGCAGTCAACCAGGAGCCCCATACTCTAGTATCACATCATAGTGCCCTTTGTCTTAAGAGCAGTCATAGTTGCATAGTTGCCACACTGAAACCACCATAAATATAGCTGTTCCCCATTAATCAGTATGAACATCTGCAACAATTACTCATGCAGAGAATAATGATTTAGCAGCTGTGCCTACTGGAATAAGACTTGTAAGATTTAGGAAGATAGGGATAATACACATATCATTCTGACAAAAGCTCCAGGATCTATGATTTATGATTCTTCCCCTTTAGGAATAAATACAAATTATTGCTAGTGAAGACATAAAACAAAAGTGTATTGCCTTGAGCAATGTCTGCGTCTGTTTAATATTTGTTGGTGTGCATTTGGTTAATCAATTTAACAACCACAAAACAAGTTGTTGTTGTTTTTAACTTTCCGAAAGTTTCTCGTTTGATTCTAAACTCGCATCTACTCAGTGGATATTTTCTTTCTTTTTTTTTTTTTTCAACGTTTTTTTTTTTTTTTATTTTTTATTTTTTTATTTATTTTTGGGACAGAGAGAGACAGAGCATGAACGGGGGAGGGGCAGAGAGAGAGGGAGACACAGAATCGGAAACAGGCTCCAGGCTACGAGCCATCAGCCCAGAGCCTGACGCGGGGCTCGAACTCACGGACCGCGAGATCGTGACCTGGCTGAAGTCGGACACTTAACCAACTGCGCCACCCAGGCGCCCCGATATTTTCAAAGTCATAAGTGACTTCTCTGCATTAAAGTCTTTAATGGTCTCTACTTCCTGTTCAGGATTATGTCATGCCGTTGGTTGAGAGCATGGATTCAAGAGCAGTGTTCTCAAATTCCACTCAGTCATGTGGAATGACTGCCTTGTGATTCTCTTCCTTTTTCCTTGGGGGTTTTTCTCTTTATTCTCTCTTTTTAAATCCTTTCTTACTTATTATATCATTCGGTATTTTCAGTGTCAATCTTCTTTAATCTCTAAAGAAAAGCCATTCCCAGCCCTGACTCATGCCAACTCCCTTGCCATCTATTTCCATCCCTTCACAGCCAAACTTTTTGAGTTGTTTTAATGTAGTATCTTTTTTCCTATCTTCCTTTTGTTCTACAAATTTTTGCCCCAATCACTTTACTGTCTCTCTAAAACTTCCTTGTATCTTTTTTAAACTTTTTTTTTTTTTAACGTTTTATTTATTTTTGAGACAGAGACAGAGCATGAACGTGGGAGGGGCAGAGAGAGAGGGAGACACAGAATCGGAAGCAGGCTCCAGGCTCTGAGCCATCAGCCCAGAGCCCGATGCGGGGCTCGAACTCACGGACCACGAGATCGTGACCTGAGCTGAAGTCGGACGCTTAACCGACTGAGCCACTCAGGCGCCCCCCTTGTATCTTAACCTAATGGATAATTTTCTGCCCTGATTTTTCATGTAAAAGTTATTCACTAAAAAATAGTTTCCATGACTCCTGTACCAGTTTCTTCATAAAACCCAAGTATACCTTCTAGGCCCACCCAGTGTTCTTCCCCTCCTAAAGAAATCCTTCGAATCATATTTCCTAATGTGATCTTGGTCTCATTTGTTCCCATAACTCCACTGTCCATCTAAACACTGATACTCACAAGTTTCTGCCTCCTGCCAGATTGCTCTCCACTTGTGTATTCCCCAGCGACCTCATATTCAATCATCCCAGACTTAAAAGAGTGAGAACTGCATCCTTAAGGCAATCTCAATTTCCAGCATTCAGGTCTTTGTCAACTACCATCTAAAATTTAAGTGTCACCCCTTCTAGTACCTCAAACTCTAAAAGCCTTTGACCTCACTGAGATCTTCAATCTTCTCACTGTCCTGCCTCCATTACATGTTCACTCTCCCTCTCACACAGGTTCTTAGATCCAATGGTCCATCATTACACTCACTCCACTGCATATACCCTTCATTATATCTGCCTGGCTAAATCCCAATCCACCTAGTCTGTCTGAATTGAGCCAGATGAATATAGCTTTGGAGAAGAAATAAACCATGAATATGGGTATCATTTTATATTCATGGTCAGTAACTTTATATAGGTCCATAAATATACCTATAGCATTTACTTTCTACTTCCCTAGGAAAATATTTTTACAACTTTTACTCTCTAATCAAACCACCGTAAAATCCTAATTCCTTTTACTAAGCTCATGACTCTTCCTTTTTACTTCTCTGAGAAAATAAAAGCATTCAGAATATAATATCCACAAGCTCCCCAAACCATATCCCCTATCGCCTCTGCATCTGCAGTCATAAACTCAGCCTTCCCCATGCTATTCTTGGGTATCATGTTCGACTTTGTTTCTAAAGCCAATTGCTCCAATTTTGTACAGGTCCAATCCCCTCTTGAGCACTAAAGGATAGCACTTGTCTTCCTATATTCCTAATTTATATTACATTTTCCTTGTCCACTAGCATACACAATTTTATTCAGTTCTTCGTTGACCTCCACATCTGCCTCCCGGCATCATGTGATTTTCTTTGCTCCCCTCTAAGGAGTAAAAGAAAAATTCCCAAAGCCTTTACAAGTATTAATTTTGTCTATTTCCTCTTTTAAAATTTTTCATTTCCCCAAATAAGGCTTCTATGATTGACCTACACGTATCCAAGTGCAGCAGTCAATTGCTAAATATCATCTTACTTAACAATACACAGTATTTGACATCGGTGCTAAAACTGTCTTAAAGTACTCTTTTCACCTAACTTTTGTAACAACTAGATGTTCTACTAGCTTATAAGACAACTGTGTTTGAATTACTATAAGACACCCTTTCTTATGTTAGATGTAGCCCTGAGCAAGAACCTGTGGCTTGGCAGGTGGGATACATATGAGATTTAAGCCTCCACTTATCACTTGCCCTCAAGGCAGTCATCCTTTTGCTAGACTCAGTATGCCCAACTAAACCAGACAGCCGTGAAAACAAAACTCTGTCTTGTTGCCTATTTCTATCTTACTGCCTATTGCCATTTCACTTTACCAATCTTTAAAGATCAGAATCAGGGACGCCTGGGTGGCTCAGTCGGTTGAGCGTCCGACTTCAGCTCAGGTCACGATCTCACGGTTCGTGAGTTTGAGCCCCGCATCAGGCTCTGGGCTGATGGCTCAGAGCCTGGAGCCTGCTTCTGATTCTGTGTCTCCCTCTCTCTCTGCCCCTCCCCCATTCATGCTGTGTCTCTCTCTCTCTCAAAAATAAATAAACATTAAAAAAAAAATTAAAAAAAAAATAAAGATCAGAATCATACCAGGGCTCAAGTTTTAGATGTTTTCTCTTCTCTATTGACGCTAAGTCTCTAAGTGATCTCATCTAGTTGACTTCATAACTTACATACCATCTATATGTTAATAGCTATGAAATACATATCTCCAGGTTGGACCACTATTTTCCATGATATCTAGAATTGTACATGCAACTGCCTACTTAATTAACATCTTGATTAGATGCTCCAATACTACATCAGAAATATATTATGCCCAAAGCCAATTCCTGGATTTTCCTCTCCAAAACTCTTCTTTCTTTCTCATCTCAATAACTGGTAACTCAACTCTCTCATTTTCTCAGGCCAAACCTTGATTCCTTTTTTCATACTATATATCTAATCTATTAGCAAACACTGTTGACTTTACCTTCAATAAATGCCTGAATTTAACCACTTCTCACCTAACACATATATCCAAGTCACCATTCTGTGCTAGAAAGGAGACTAGTATAATACTCTTTTGTTTCTCCTCTTCTGCCCTTAACACATACAATCTGTTATCAAGACACAAACCAGAATAATCTTGTTATAACATAATTCACATTATTTCACTGTTCTTCTCAAAACATCCCAATGACTTTCCCTCTGACTTAGAGCAAATCCAAGACTTTGCCATGGTTTACATGACTATATATTGTGCATTAATTGTTTATGTTGCTCTAGTTCTTCTAGTTCACTTACTATCTCCCAAACATGACAAGCATACCTCTACCTCAGGGTTTTTGCACTGGCTGTTCTGTCTGGAACACCCCCTTTAGGTACTCATGTGGATCTTATATCACTTACTTCAAAAAAGTCTGCTTAAACAGCACCTCAACAAAAACAAAACAAAAACAAAAAACAAAACAAAAAAAAAAGAAAACAAAAAAACAAAAAGACAAAGCAAAACAAAACAAAAAAAAACCAAATAGCACCTCAGCAATCTTTCCAATTACTAAGCACATAGTTTTTCTCCCTGCATCCACTCTATGTTTTCCTTACTCATGTTTACATTCCCACAGTGAAAAACAGTGTCTGACATACTATGGGCATTCAATAAATATCTGTTAGAAGAAGAATGAAAGTGCAATTAGGGGATGATGACATCTTCATAGCTTTAATGACATATCATCCTTCACATTTTTGTTAGAGCATAACAATGGTATCAATATAAATAGATTATTGACAGTTACATTAATGATCATTTGCCAGAAAAATAAACTGCCAGCATCTGATCCACTTCTTTATAGAGGGGAGGTCTGGCTTTACAAACATTGGCTGGAGATATGGTCTGCATATGACAACTTAATATAATTCTGTAGTTAATATTTTTCTCCACAAGTTCAAGTGGCACATACATTCTCCCATAATTTGCTTTGAAAATTATGGTCATTTTGATTGCTGATTATTTAGATGACAAATGTGAGGTCCCTTTCTCACTAGATGTAAAATATACTGCATTCAATTTATTCTGTTTAACTAGCATTTTGGAAGCATTTTAAAATGTTTATTCATTTATTTTTGAGAGAGAGAGAGATAGTGTGTGTGTGTGTGTGTGTGTGTGTGTGTGTGTGTGTGTGTGTGAGTTGGGGAGGGAAAGAAAGAGACATACAGAATCCAAAGCAGGCTGCAGGTTCTGAGCTGTCAGCATAGAACCTGACGTGTGGGCTCTAACCCACAAACTGTGAGATCATGACCTGAGCCAAAGTTGGATGCTTAACCAACTGAGTCACCCAGTCGTCCCATAATAAGACTTTTTTTGTAAATAATTTTATAATCCAGCTATGGCCACAAATTAATTATAGGTTAAATGCTAATGGTTAAAGCAAATCATACATATTTTAAAGGATGTATCTTTTCTTACTCTTTTGTAATGTGCTTTTTTAAACGCATATACCTCTCTCTGGAAAATAATATGTTTTAGGAACAATCGGATAGAAGGGAAAGAATAGTATTTATCTTATGATCCCCCCAAAATATAGCTATAAAATCATTTTCTTTGAAATATCTCATGCAATTGTACTATCTGAAATGAGTGCTCTGTTTCAATAAGCTTTATTCAATAATAAAGTAAAACTTTCAGGGCACTCAACCCTTCTTAGCGTCTATGCATGATTATATACTTGGCCAGCATAATTTCCTTTGAGGTTTGAGTAATTTATTTCAGAACTTGAGATTCTGCTTTCTACTTCATGATTCTTGAGAAACTTCTAAAGAGACTATCATGCATGCACTACACAACAGTTTAATGTAGACATTGCACAGAGAATATGGCTGAATAAAAGCATACTATAACCATTTTTTGTGAAGTCAAAACAGCCAGTAAATTTGCATTCATGTTTGACTTCCAAAAAATACTCTAAAAACTAGATACTCTAAAAAGCCACTTGGGTGGCTCAGTGGGTTGAGTGTCCAACTTTGGCTCCAGTCATGATCTCACAGTTCATGAGTTCGAGCTCTGTATTGGGCTCGCTGCTGTCATGCAGAGCCCACTTTGGATAGTCTATCCCCCCTCTTTCTTTGCCCCTTCTCACTGGTGCTCTCCATCTCAAAAATATATAAACATTAAAAAAAACTATATGCAAGTTTATCAACATATTTCTTTTTACCACTCTTAAAAGTCCAGTTGCAATCATATTATATTGTGTTAACTGCAATGTGTCTGCGTATATATGTATGCTTATTAAACATAAATGGCAAAAAACTTATTGTATACACTGATGAATAATTATAAAACAGTACTTGTAAATGAAAACCATCAAATGAAACCTTTAACTTGGATTTTAGTCACCAAATGTTAATATAAAAGCATAGGGCCAGTCTCACTGAAAATATTATAGAAGAAACAAAAGCATAAAAATTTTGGCATAACGTGATGGCATGTAAACACTAACTTCTAGAATTATTTTAAGTCCATTATTTTTAATTTCACAATTGTTTTCTTTATTTTTTATTTTAAATTACTAAAATACACAAAACATAAAATTTACCACCTTAATTAAGTATACAGTCCAGTAATTCTAAGTACATTTGTACTGTTTTGCAAATAATCCCCAGAACTCTTTTCATTCTTCAAAATTGGAACTCCATACCCATTAAACAACTCCTCATTCTATCTCTAGTCGCTGGCAACCATT
This sequence comes from Panthera tigris, assembly GCF_018350195.1. NCBI lineage: Eukaryota > Metazoa > Chordata > Mammalia > Carnivora > Felidae > Panthera > Panthera tigris. The sequence goes on from NC_056661.1 coordinate 135,557,499, forward strand.
TCAGGGATAGAAACCCATCAGCTTTCTGTCTTTGAGTTTGACTATGCTAGGCACCTCATATAAGTGGAATCATACAGTATTTGTTCCTTTAATGATTGCCTTACTTCACTTAGCATCATGTCCTCAACATTAATCTGAAATTACTTTTTAAGGCCAAATCATATTCCAATGTATGAGACACTTCTTTCAATTAATCTGATATATACCTTTCAGTATACAACAAAAGGTATATATACAAATTTTACGCAAAAGTGTAACTGCTGTTTCATATGGTAATTCTATTTTTAATTTTTCAAGAACTGCTAAACTATTTCCTTTTAGCAGCTACACCATTTTAAGTTCCCACCAACAGTGCACAAGGGTTCCAATTTCTCTATGACTGTTCCGACACTTGTTATTTTTTAAATAGTAGCCATGTGAATGGGTGTGAGGTGGTATCTCATTGTGAGTTATTTCACTGATTGTTTTTCTTAACAGGCTTTTTTAGTACAGACTAGTTGAAATGATCTGGTTGAGGAAAAATGAGATGGAAAAAAACAGAAGTAGAATGAAATTAATAGGAAAATAATTATAAAAAAATACAAAAAAGGCCACTATAATCATTATTAGGTGCTATAGTATGATGATAACAGAATCTCTAATGAGAGACACAAATTTACTCTAGAAACGTAAGCGTTTCAAAATGAATTATGCTTTAGATGTTAAGGCCACCTCAAGGAGGTGTTATGGCTCCCTGGGCCATTGGAAACAACTTAAATATGCGAGATTATTTAAATGTAGCTAAAGCAAAGAGGTTTTTTTTTTTATCACAAAAAATCACATGCTGGCATGCAAAGTCACTTTCTTAAGGTCCTTAAGTAGCTTACTCTCAGGTCAAGGTTTTAATATATATGTATCTTGAGGTGGGCAATCATGGTAGTTAGTATTTTCAAACTTGTCATCTCTGCCACTGAAATTAAAAAGTATTTTATATTACCCTCACCCACAGGACAGATGTATATTAATAAACCACCTGTATTTTCCAGGTCCCTTATAGAATCTGTGAATATAACTTGTCAGAATGTATTTGAAAATTATTCAGGGGCACCTGGGTGGCTCAGTCGGTTAAGCATCCGACTTCAGCTCGGGTCACGATCTCACGGTCCGTGGGTTCGAGCCCCACGTCGGGCTCTGGGTTGACGGATCAGAGCCTGGAGCCTGCTTCCGAATCTGTCTCCCTCTATCTCTGCCCCTCCCCCGTTCATGCTCTGTCTCTCTCTGTCTCAAAACTAAATAAACGTTAAAAAAACATTAAAAAAAAAAAGAAAATTATTCAGATATGGTAGCTATACCACACATGTCACTATTCTACAAAAAAAAAAAAGTACATACAAGTGCCTTAAAATACTGTTACATGAAGACCACTTAAAAATAACCAAAGTCAACCACCAGTCAAATCTATCATATTGCTCTTATAACTACTCTCCATAACCAATCCTCAACACCTTCTCCCTCAGGTTCCCTGATTCTTGTATTATCCTGGTTCTAAACCAATAGAGCTCCTCCTTACAGAAGGTGTAGCATATATAACTAGATGATGGGTACAATATTACCGTTAGAATTGCTCCCAAGGCATTCTCCAAAGAAGTACTGTTAGTAGAGATGAGAACAGTTCTCAGCCCATTTTTATAGCATAAAATAAGCACTACTCTTTACCAAAAAATCTCAAAAAGCCGAAGATGGCTTTAAAAATTCATGCTATAAGACCCTCTGAAGTCTATTCCCATAAAATTAAAGAAATAAGCCATGAAATTTTCCTAAAACAAACCCTAAATAAAATATTCAAATCTTTCAGATTCAGACAAGTCTTTTAAGGAAACAGAAACACTAATGAAATAAAAGAAGAACTTAAGTACAGTTTGCTGTAAACTCTTATATCAAGACTTGTATTTTATCAAGAAGTTTTCAGTTTCCGTTCATATTGAACATACCATAACCAGATATATTCACTCCAAACAGTGGTTAAGACAACCCTCCTTACTACATGACTCATGTTAGATACATCTTTCCTAAGTGAAATCATCTTACCTAAAGTTGCACCCCATAGAAAATTTGGCTTACTAATGCTTTATTAATTATGGCTAACAAAATCTTTACAGTAATCCACCAAAACCAGGTATTGATATATGGGATTTAAAAAAAAATTAACATTTATTCATTTTTGAGAGATCTAGACAGAGCATGAGTGGGGAAGGGGCAGAGAGAGGGTGACACAGAATCTGAAGCAGGCTCCAGGCTCTGAGCCGTCAGCACAGAGCCCGATGCAGGGCTCAAACTCACGAACTGCGAGATCATGACCCGAGCTGAAGTCAGACACTCAACCCACTGAGCCACCCAGGTGCCCCAACAGGATTTTTTTTAAATCAAGAAACAATAGGTTAAGTTGAGAATGCTTAAACTATCCTTAGATAACAAATATTAAGTACATTATACTGCTCAGATAGTATAACCGTATAATATCCATAAAGAAATACTGAATATAAATATTCTGAATTAATTTCTAACTTTTTCTTCACTAGGAAGAAAATCCAATGTGATTTATAATGTATCTTCTGGACTAATTACTCTACTGAACAATTATTTATTGAATATCTCCCTTGCATCATGCACTGTGCTAGGTACTGGGGATAGAGAATGGATGTTCCTGGAGCTTACTGTGATTCTTCTCATCCTTATCGTATCCAACTGAATCTGATCTTGTCTTATCAAATTCTTCCTGTCCTATGTTACTCCCTTGCTTCTGGGAACATAACACTATTTACAGAACAATTCCAGCTCTAGGTCTGAATTTGTGCAAATTTGAAGTTAATTTGAAGTACACAGTCTTTATCACCTCTTGGGGAGACTAGCTCCAATAACACTCCTGCTGAGTGCCTGTACTAATGACTTACTGTCATCTAAAGGGAATCTCTCCATTTTATCCTTTGTGACAATTCTGCTTTCACTGTGTTCTGAACTGAGTCCTTTGCTTCTTTGTGACATGTTCATGCTGTAAAAATTAAAGGGATATTGTCTCACTGGCTCCTTCACTAGAGGAGTAATTTCCTGCTTAGGATAGATGCTGAGAACACATTTTTCTATGGAACAAAACTTTGGCAGCCAGTAAACATGCCTTGGTGAAGGACTTCATCAGTATTTCTACTTAACCACTGAGTCTCATCTTTATATGTGCTATGAAAGCACATCTTAATACTAAGTAGCAACAACTATAGCCATATTTTTGTTTTAATTTTTTCCTGAAATATATTCTATTGCCAAAACTTAAGGAGTTGAAAATATCAGTGAAAATCAGGATACAAAAGCATTATGATCAGAAGAGTATTAAATAAAATATACATTTCAAGTGGGTAAAGAAAAGACTTCTGCACAAACTCCAAAGGGCAAATGAATGGACAGTTCATGGGTGAATGAAACTAAATAAGAAGACTTACATAATTGTTCTGAATCATAGGCAACAGCATAGTCTGTTTCATTAAAGCTGAATGAAATGGTTCTTTTCAATATTCTGAATATTAATCTGGGTACCTCTAAAATGATACTAGTTCTAAAAGAGAGGAAAGAGCCTGAAAAAATAGGAACGTGGAAATAACAAAGCAAACTTTAATACTGGTCTGTAAATTTGCTCTATCTTTCTTTTAACCATGAAGTTGGCCAAGAAGCATTTGAAGAACCTTTAGAAGACCATAGGAGAAAAATGCTTGAGAACACCCAAACCAAGATGATTGCTTAGAATCACATAGCAAGGACATAGTACAGTGTCTAGTGAGACAAAAGGAAAAATACAGGAGCACTAATAATCTGAAAAGAAGAAAAAATCACTTTGCGAATCAAAGTGATTCAGTTGGAAAGTTAAAATTATTAGCATTGAAATTAATGGGGAAAATGGTAGAGGGATAAAAAACTTTGCACAGAAACTGCTTCTCTCCCTAGTAAAGGGTGTACTCAAACCAGATCGTTTACTTTGTAATATAAAAACTGAAAATTTCAGTTTCTCAAGACCTATTATATTTTCAAAAATGTTCACATATTATTAGGGGTTATTGATATTAAACTTAGACATTCTCTTTTAGATTGGAATATTATCTATAAGTTAAACTAATGAAATACTTAATGATATACTAGATATTACTCTTATGATTTTTAAATCTTAGCTAATGTTTATACAGTTCATATTCCTTTTCAAAGTTCATTGAAATTGGTCTTAGCAATAATTTTTTGGATATAACACACATTAAACTAAAAGCTTCTGAAGCAGAGGAAACTAACAAAAACTAATAAAAAGGCAACCTATGCAATGGAAGAAAATGTTTGCAAATAATATATCTGATCAGGGTTAATATAAAAAAAATATAAGTAACCTAACAGCTCAATAGCACAAAACCCAAACAAGCCAATTTAAGAATGAGTGAGTGACCTGAATACACATTTTCCCAAAGACATAAATATATCCAATTGTATGAAAAGGTACTCAAAATCACTAATTATCAGGGAAATGCAAATCAAAACCACAATGAGGTGTCATGTCACATCTGTTACATATATAAAAAAAGATAAGAGATAGCAAGGATTAGCAAAGGTGTGGAGAAAAGGGAGCCCTTGTTCACTAGTGGTGTGGAGGTAAATTGGTATAGCCATTATGGAAACCCTCAGAAAATTAACAGAACTACCATATGACCCAACAATCCCATTTCTAGGTATATATCCAAAGGAAATGAAGTAAGGATCTTGAAGAGATCTCTGCACTACCATGTTCATTGCAGCACCATTCACTATTGCAGAGGAGTATTATTCAGGCATAAAAAATCAGTAAAGCTTGCCACTTACAGTAAAATAGATACAACTAGAGGACATTATTCTAAGTGAAATAAGCCAGACACAGAAAGACAAACACTGTAAGTCTCATTTACATGTGGAATTTTTAAAAGTTGAATTCATACAACCACAGTAAAATGATGGTTGCCAAGGGCTGAGGGGTGGGGGAAATGAGGAAGTTGATCAAAGGGTAAAAACTTTCAGTTATAAGATGGATAAGTTTTGGGTACCTAATGTACGGTATGGTGACTACAGTTACTAATATTGTATTGTATACTTGACATTTGCTGAGAGATTTTAAATGTTCTCACTACAAAAATAAGAGGTGATAAATGTGCTAATTATAATTAACTTGTCATAATCATTTCACAATGTGTATATATATAAAATAATCATGTTGTACACTCTAAATACATATAATCTTTATTTGTTAATTATACCCCAATAAACTAGAAAAAATAAAGTCACCTAAAATATAAAAACTCAAATTATAGTAAGCCAATCCTTTACTCAGCAAACACATCGCATGCATATAAATAGTCAATACTGGTCAAGGCATCAGGGAAAATGGAGTCTACATTCCAATGAAGTAGTAGGAAAAAATTACACATTGATAAACAACAACTATGAAAAATACATTTTATAATAAATTAAAATAAAAGTAATAATCTGACCAAAATATTATATCAAAACAATAAATGTAGGGTTGCCTAATTTCCATAGGATTGTTATGAAAGTCCTTTTTGGAGATTAAAAAAGAGCTTTGCATACGAAATTGGTGAGTGGTCAGAGAGGTGGCCAGAAGCACATACTCTTGGTGAGGCAACTTTTCCATTATTGGAAATGGATACATACAGGTACTAGGGCAGAAAAGAGTACACCCTTTCCTTGAAAAAGAAACAAAAGATTGCTGAAGTTCAGTGGTTATTGGAAGAGTATAAAATGAGGTTAGAGATAAAATTAGGGTTCATATTGAAGCATAACACACCTTGCTAAGAAGTATGCGTACTGTTTTTAGTGCAATGAAAGCCATTAATTTTAAGCTGAAAAGTGAAATGACTCAGTTTATATTTAGGCTGATAACTTTTGCTGCTTATTACACGGGGAAAGTGATTGGAGTGGGCACAAGCAGAGGCCAAAAAACCAGTTAGTAGGCTGTTGTAATAGTTAACGTTATAGATGATGATAGCCTGTGGACAAAAGAATGGCGGTGGAAATGGAGATATGGGGATACATTTAAGATATATTTTGGGAGCAGGGTGGACAAGATAATTGATAGAATATGAAGATGAAGAAAGGGGAGGAATACATAATGACTCCTAACTTGTGGCTTAAAACATTTAGTAATTAATGGTGCTATTCACTAGGAGAGGAATACATTTGGGGAGGAGGATGTCATATAAAGGGGACACACGAGTCCTTTATAAGGGTAAAGTAAGGTTTACTGGAGAAATTTACTCACTGCATGAGTCCTTGTCCTCTCACTATCCTTTGTGTAGTGTGCTTAGATCTGGTCTAGCTTGACTCACCAACCAACACTCTCCAATAAACGGACCACCTTCCCCATTGCTTTACATGTTCATAAGTAAAGGGATATAAACAATATTTTCTTTATCAGCAAATAATCAAAATCTTACTTCAAAACAATTCAATAGGCGACTGAGAATTGTAAGGGGATACCGAATGGTATACTACAACTTGTTTAGGAGAAAAATTTACATTTCTAAAATATTTCCTCTTAAAGATGAACTTAAGTTTTTATGCCCCAAATAATACATGAAATGTCTGTCAGTCAAATGAGGAAGTCATAAAATTAAGTGAACATTTCTCCTTGATTGACTCTTTTGCTTCACACCTTATTATCAGTTTTGACCTCATTAGCTCCTGGTTTGAGAGTAGAATCTAGAGAGATATTGCTGGTGTCAGTCATTCCTTAAATTATCACACCACTGCCTGATATTCCCTAAATCACATTATAGTATTTTAAAGGACTAAAGGCTTACATAATTCTTTCATGGGGACTATAAGTGTTGCATTTTCACTACATTTATGTCAGTCTAGACAAAATTTCATTGAAATTCATATGTGTATTGAAATTACACAGATGGCTATCCATCTGTGTCATGAAATACACTGACACATGAGGCTTAGAAATGCAAGCTAGAAAAAAAAATCAGACAGGCTATACAATAACAAATGCCAAATTAGAACAAAAACCTCATTTAAAATTAATGTTATTTTAATAGCTTTGTGTCCTTCAATGAGATCAGCATAAAGACCAGACAAAGTTTAGGTAAATGTTCAAATACTAAGATGTTATCAAAGTTTAGTTCTAAACAGTCAATTATTTCTAATTCACTTTGATGACTATCATAAACTGTAAGTTGTTCATAACTACAACTCTCTAAAATAGATTCACATTTCCACCTGAAATAACTAAGTACGAACACTTATTTAAATGTCTACTTGCTGAAATGAAAAGCTTTCTTAGTTTTTCAATAAAATAGATATATATGACCTTGTATTATTCTTTTTAAATTTATGAACTATTTTTTGTCTGTATCTTCTGGGTCTTCTATCTCATTATATGTCATTTTATGCTTTCTAAACACTTTAATAGCTGAAATTTGTCTTCATGTTATCCCTCTAAAGTCAGTTACAATGGAGACAATATACTTTATATAAAAATTCAAGTTTTATAATTTATCATTCTTTTAAATCTAAACCATAATTATCATAAGGTTTTGAAAGTAGTACAAAACTTAAGCGGTTCAAGTTTTATTTTCTTTCCTAGCTACTAATTCATAATAATATTCTAAGACCTTCCACCTACTTTGTGCCTCACTGTCCACAGGAGTAAAATAAGTGTTCAAATGGTACTTCTTAAAAAATGTGCAACCTAAACCCATTAAACCGCTCCAGATGAAGACACACTGATCTTGAGGAGGAGGAAGAGGAGGAAGAGGAGGAAGAGGAGGAAGAGGAGGAAGAGGAGGAAGAGGAGGAAGAGGAGGAAGAGGAGGAAGAGGAGGAAGAGGAGGAAGAGGAGGAAGAGGAGGAGGAAGAGGAGGAGGAAGAGGAGGAGGAGGAGGAAGAGGAGGAGGAGGAGGAAGAGGAGGAGGAGGAGGAGGAGGAGGAGGAGGAGGAGCAGGAGGAGGAAAGGAGAGGAAGAGGGTGGGGAGAAGAGGTGGGAGGGGATGAGGAGAAGAAACTCTAAGTACAGGGGAATTCAACAAGAACTTGCAAGTGTTAATAGATTTGCAATATTTAAGTCCATGAAATCTGAGGCTTCCTAGAGAAAAATGGAGACAGCATCTTTCCTGAAAATAAGTTACCTATTTAAGTTGGTTTTATCCTATTAAAATATCATGGAACTTAAAAAAGAAATATCATAATTTTCTGGAAATAGAGACTTCAACAAATTTATGAAATGTTTACTTTTAGTTAATTTCAGGCTCAGAAGACACTTTAGATTCAATTTCACTTAATTTTCTTGGACACCTTTAATCAAATTCCTCATGTGGACCATCAGTCACAGATTTCCACCCAATTTTACACCTGAGCTGACTGAGGCAGGAGGAATTAAATAATGTGTGCAACTCACAAATTGAGTTAATGATGCAGTTGAAGGTAGAAAATGGCACCTTTTGTCTTTCTTTTAGCCATTACCTCCTAACACTTAAACAACTTTTCCTTACCATTGGATGGAGAATTGCACATTCAGAAGCCAGATACATTAATGAGCAATCAGTAGGCTGCTATTTAATGATTTAAAAAAAGAAATCTTCAAAATACAATTGGCAAACAGAAAAGGGATACCCTTTGTGCAAGTGTTCAACATAGAAAAATAATCCCTAATATGCTTCTTTCCTTTCTTATCACCTCCCTTAATTACAATTAATCTTATAGGTGGCCTCTCAAGGTCTTATCACTTCTATGTCCACTTTATGCAAATTTCCTACCTTCCACTCGAGTTTGGGTAATCTAGCCTCATTTATTCATTATTTCAATCACTTATCTATACTGAAACAGTGTTAGATTCTGGCTTGCCAGGATAAATAAAACATGATTCCTTTCATAAAATTGACTGCAGTCTCAAAAGGAGAGACAAAATCACTTAAACATGATAGTGCATTGTAGTTAGATATTTCTATGGGCAAATAGGGAGAATATGAAATGGTGGGTCAAGAAAAGATTCCTGTCCTTAATCCATTCTTATTCTTACTCTACAGTCATAGCCTTAATTAATTAGCCTACAAATGAATGAGAGACAAAAGATTTTTGGTCAGACTCATATTTCTGTAGTCTTCTCACTGAATCTGGAGGAAGGGGAAAGTCTGAGAAAAAAAAATTAAGAGATGTAAAGAATGGAAAGTGATTACTTCAAGGAAAGGGAAAAAGCAAATGGAAAATGCTATAAGGAAATTCTAATGTTTCCTTGGTATCTTGTGAGAATCTGGGAAAAGGAGAATAATTGCAAGTATTAGCCAAATTTACAGATGTATATAAAGGTGAAGCCATCTGTCTTTGAAATCTCCTTCTTTGTGTAAGGCTGATGTCCATACTGGCTCTGAATGAGTTAAGAAACATTCAAAGTGGAATATCTACACCATGTGTCTCAATGATACTAATAATAAATACGAAAACACTTGGAATAATTCTAATTCTAATTGTTTTTTATTTTTATTTTATCTCTTATAACAGACTTTAGAAAGTACCATGCAAGAGTTGTTGCTTCCTAAATGCACACAAGGACCATGGGTCACTGTGTACCTGTTAATCTAGACACCGATCAGCTGAGAAAGATGCTGGAATACAGTGGATACCTTTATAGTGCCAATGCTGTCAGTGCTAATTCTTATAGACTGTGTGTTTGTGGATGAATACAGTCGAACTAAAACAAGTATCAGCTTGGAAGTGACCCTTTGTGTTTCAATACCAACTATGAAAAACCATAATACCCACTGATTTAACACTTGGGGAAGTCTTTGGCATACTCAAACTTCAGTATATTTGGGCTCACTACTACTCATTTCACATAATTCTGGGGAACTCTGTATTTCAAGTCCAAAATATGCACTCAATATCCAAGCAACAAGCACTCTGTGGCAACATCATTTTTGGTGAATAAACCACATTGGCCAAAACACCCTAAAGAAGACATAGGTAAAAATATCATTAGTAGTAATAGGACAAGTTGAATTTGACTTTAATAAAAACAAACATATTGAGGCAAAAGACTTATTGGTCTCCAGTTGCAAACAAGGGACAACATTTCAGGAGTAAAACAAAAATGGCAAATGACTTAAATAGCACAATTGTAGAAAACTAGATAAAGTACACTGAACAGATAATTAGACATCATACTCAGAAACAAAGACAGGGAACAGTATACACGCTGAAAAACTGGTGCTCTTCAGTATGCTCCTCCAGACAGAAAGTAGAAAAAACAGTGGATTCGGATCTTGGCAACAGAAGTTCAAGAAATGAACTTGTGGGAAACTAATGGCCCCCTAATTTATAGGAACTCATAAATGGGAAATGTAATCTGTATTCAGGCTCTCTAACTTCTGAGGCACCAAATGTAAATAAAGTAAGACATGTGGAATTATTGGATGGGATTAGAAACCTATTAAAATTGACTGGGATTTTATTGGTCAAGGAGAAGTTAGGCGTTAAAGATAAGGCCCATTTATAACTTTGTCAAAATATCCTTGTATTACAAAACAGGAAAAATTCTTATTTTGACTACCAAAGATTTGGAATCCATAATTAACTGATTTGGTCCTTCATTTGAATCCCAATCTGTGATAACAGTGTTATATGGGTAAGGGCCACTTTTGGTGAATCTCAAATTGAACTCACAAAATAACTGATACTTCATAATACTGGTTTAATTTATAATATTATTTTTTATAGAAGTACAATTAACATATAATGTTATATTAGTTTCAGGTGTATAGCATATTGATTCAACAATTCTATACATTATTCAATACTCACCATCATAAGTGTAACCACCATCTGTCAACATCTGTCAACATCTGTCAGGGTTATTACAATTTACTGACTATAGTCCCTATGCTGTACCTTTCACCTCTGAGACTTTATTTTATAACTGGAAGTTTGTACCTCTTTATCTTATCTTTTTTAGTCATGCCCCAACCAACCTCTCCTCTGACAACTAAGTTTTTTTCTGTACTATGAGTCTTGTTTTTGTTTTCTAGATTCTCTTTAGATTTGTTTCTGGATTCTCTGACTTATTTTACTTAGGATTTCATTTATCATTATGGCTGAATAATATATATATTTATATATATTATTATATTTATATATTTTATTATTGTTCTGATAATTTGGTGTATATATATACACACACACATACATATAAAATTCAGCCATAAACATACATACACATACATGTATAATATACACACAATGTGTGTATATGTGTCCATATATGTATATATGTATATACACACCTCACATTTTTTTATTCACTCATACATCAATACACCAGTTTACATTCCCACCAACAGTATACAAGAGTTCCTTTTTCTCCATATCCACACCAACACTTGCTATTTCTTATCTTTTGATAATAGCCATTCTAAAAGGTGTGACGTGGTATCTCACTGTGGTTTTCATTTTCTTTTCCTTGATGATGAGTGCTATTGAACATCTTTTTATAAGCTTGCTGGCCATCTGTATGTCTGTTCTGAAGAAATGTCTATTCAGGTCCTCTGTTCGCTTTTGTTTGTTTGTTATTATTACTGAGTTGTATAAGTTCTTTATATATTTTGGATATCAACCCATTTATCAGATATATCATTTGCAAGTACCTTTTCCCATTCAGTAGGTTGCATTTTCATTTTGCTGATTATTTCCTTCACTGTGCAAAAGCTGTTCAGTTTGATGTAGTCTCATTTGCTTGTTTGTTTGTTTTTTTGCTATTGTTGCCCTTGACTGAGGATATACATCCAAAAATTATTGCCAATTTTGACATTTGCCAATTGCAAAAAAAAATTGCCAATATTGCCAAGACCAATGTCAATGTCAATGCCTATGTTTTCTTTCAGAAATGTTATGATTTTAGGTCTTACATTTAAGTCTTTAATCCATTTAATTGATTTAATCCATTTTAATCTTTTAATCCAGTCCATCTTTTAATACGGTATAAAAAAAGTTGTCCAGTTTCTTTCTTTTGTATTATCTGTCCATTTATCCCAACACCACTTTTTGATGAGACCATCTTTTCACCATTGTATGTGCTTGCCTCCTTTGTTGTAGATTGACCATATAAGCATGGGTTTATTTCTGGGTGCTCTATTCTGTTCCTTAGATCTATGTGTCTCTTTTTGTTCCAGGAACATACCGTTTTGAATTCTTTGTAGTATAGTTTGAAATCAGAGTGTGATCCTCCAAGTTTTGTTCTTCTTTTTCAAGACTGCTTTGACTATGCACGGTCTTTTGTCATTCCATACAGATTTTAGGATTATTTCTTCTACTTTTGTTAAAAAATGCTATTGGTATTTTGATAGAGATTGCACTGAATCTGTAGATTGCTTTGGTAGTACATACATTTTACAATAATTCTTCTTCCAATCTACGATCACAGCATATATTTCCATTTATTTGTATCATCTTCAACTGTTTTAATCACTGTCTAATAGTTTTCAGAGTACAGGTCTTTTACCATCTTGGTTAAATTTATTCCTAGGTATTTTATTCTATCTGGTGCAATTAAAAATGGAATTGTTTTCCTAATTTCTCCTTCTGATAATTTGTTATGAAAGTATAGAAAGACATGTATTATATTAATTTTGTATCCTGCAATTTTACAGAATTCATTTACTAGTTCTTTTTTCTTTTTTTTGGTAGAGTATTTAAAGTTTTCTTTATACAGCATCATGTCATATGCAAATAGTGAGTTTCACTTTTCCCTTTCCAGTTTTCATGACTTTTACTTCTTTTTCTTGCCTACTTGCTGTGGGTAGGCCTTCTAATACTATGTTGAATAAAAATGGCAAGAGTGAGCATCCTTGTTCTGTTCTTGATCTTAGAGGAAAAGCTTTCAGCTTTTCACCACTGAAGTATGATATTAGCTGTGGGTTTATCATCTATACCTTTATTTTGTTGAGGTAAATTCCCTGTATACCCATTTTTTAAAAGTTTTTATAATAAATGGGTGTTGAGGGGTTCCTGGATGCTCACTTTGTTAAGTGTCCGGCTCAGGTCATGATTTCACTATTTGTGGGTTCAAGCCCTGTGGTGGGCTCTGTGCTGATAGCTCAGAACCTGAATCCTGCTTCAGATTCTGTGTCTCCCTCTCTCTCTCTGGCCCTTCCCGCTCATACTGTCTCTTTCTGTCTCTCAAAAATGACTAAACGTTAAAAAATTAAAAAAAAAAAAGAAGTGGATGTTGAATTTTGCCAAATTTTTTTTTTTTTTGCATCTATTGAGATGATGGTATAATTTTTATCCTTCGTTTGTTAATGTTGTATATCACTCTGATTGATTTAAAGATGTTAAACCATGCTTGCATCTCTAATGAATCTTACTTGGTCATGGTATATGCCCCTTAGAATGTACTGTTGAATTTAATTTGCTAGTATTTTGTTGAGGACTTCTGGATCTACAGGGATATTGGTCTGTAATTTTCTTTTTTGTAGTGTCTTGTCAGTATTTGGTATCAATGTAACGTTGGCCTCATAAAATGAGTTTGGTAGTGCTCCTTTCCCTTCAATTTGTTGGAATAATTTGAGAAGAACAGGTAATACTTTTTTAAGTGTTTGGTAGAATTCACTTGTGAAATCATCTTGACCTGGACTTTTTGTTGGTTGGGAGTTTTTTGATTACTGTTTTAATTTCATTACTAGCAACTGGTCTATTCAGATTTTCTATTTCTTCATGATTCAGTCATGGAAGATTCTGTTTCTAGGAGTTTATTCATTTCTTCTAGATTGTCTAATTTGCTAGCATATAATTGTTTATAGATGCTTATATATTTTGGCCATAGGTAGCAAAATACAGAGAAGTGTTTCTTTTGTTATCACAAAAGTTTTGGTCTATACTGTGTTCTGGCAGGATAGCTGTGTATTTTTCCTCCTGGCACTATATTATTAAAACCAGACAATAAATTCTAGAAATAGAGTATTCCAAAGTTTTCATCAACTGTGCCCAAATACAGTCAGCATTTTTCTCCACCAGGAGTATCACCACAGCTGGATGGTTACTAGCCTAGGACAAATGGAAAGCAGAACTCCTGAAAGGAAGGGCCTTTTGAGGGTCTTCTAGTACATTACCTCATAATTTAAAAGATACAATTTATCAATTGATTGTAAACATCAAACATTATCTTACTCTTAGGTCATCAAAGCAATACACAGTAAAACCTTAGATTGCAAGTAACTTGTTCTGTGAGTGTTCCACAAAACAAGCAAACATTTCTAATATATTTTAACTTGATTAAAGAGCGATGTCTTGCAATATCAGTAGTACATGGTGCCAAACGTCACATGATCACAACCGACCTAAGGGTTCCTCTCTCTGTCTCTCTTTCTGCGGGATTGTGGGTGATCATCTCCCATGGTTGATGCTTGGTCTTAGGCCGCAGCGTTGGGCAGAAATCAGTGATTTTTTTCAGAATGTTGGAAGGTGTCCAACTGGCACAAGTGCATTTTTTGTCACTTCAAAGAACCTATGGACAGTCCCTTGCTTTTCCATACAAGAGTAAGTTTAGGAATGCTTTGCTCCATTCTAAGTCAGGCTGCCTGAAGGTGGAGACCCTTCTCTCTGCTGCCTTATTGCCAGTTACATTAAATACAGTATATGGAAAGAGTTTGTTAATACTGTACTGTAGTCAATATCTGAGCAAGTGTATACAATGGCCCCCATGCAGAAAAACGCTGATGAGAAAGGTGGTAAGAAGGAGATGATTATGGGAAATCACTGAGAAGTATGAACCAGGTATGTGAGTGGCTGAAATTGCAAGATTTTATAAGTAGTCTACTCTGCATCTCATGTGCAGAGGAGGAGGAGAAAAAGGTAGAGGAATCCCTCATTTCAAATGAGATTAGGGAGATGTGTAAAATGTGGGAAACTGCAAAATTTTGTAGAAAAGCACCACCTGAATAAGGCTGTAGCAGTGTGAGAGATGAATCTGTTTAACAACAATGCAATGTCCCATTTCCATGAAATCCTCAAAAGGAGGCAAAAGCAAGTGTCATTGGATAGGTTCCTTGTTAAAGTTTCATGAAAAGAAAAAGATTCTATTGAGTCAAAGATAGCAGTGAAGCCTTCCAGCATGAATTATGCTTGCAAACCAAGGTTTTACTGTATTCCTAAATAAACCTTAAGATAACCTTCTTATCTGATGAAATGTAAGTATCTGTTAACACTGACTGCTCTCTAAAATCCGTATGTTGAAGTCCTTATTCCTTTACCTTAAAATGTGACCTTATTTTGGAAAGATGGTCATTGCAGATGTAATAAATTAAAATGGAGTCTCTAATCCAATATGACTCTGCCCTTATAAAAAGGGGAAATGTGGACAAATACATACACACAGAGGGAGAACACAATGTACATATAAAGTCAGGGATCTGTGTGATGAAGCAGAAGCCAACAAACACGAAAGATTGCCAGCAAACCACTAGAAGCTACATGAGAGGTATGAACACATTCTCTTTCACAGCCCTCATAAAGAACCCACCCTGCCAACCCCTTGATCTCAGATTCTAACCTCCAGGAGTATGAAACAATCTGTTCTGTGTAAGTTTGTGGTACTTTCTTATGATAGCTCTAGCAAACTAATACATTTCCTACGATGACAGAACAATGTGTGCGAGTAAAACCAAGTTGGGGTTAGATTCTAGTTTACCTATCAATTACAAGCTATTTCTTCTCCTTTTAGTGCTTTAGTTTCCTTATCGGGAAGATGGAAATGATGATAATAACCATTTCATAGGACCCAGGTATGAAGACTAAGTATGAATCCGTGAAAACTTTTTGAATAACTTCTTGTTAAATTAAGTGCTCAATAAATGTTAACTAATAATAAATATTAACATTAGCATTTTTGTACTATTACCGCTATTTAACAAAATTTTTGTTTGAGTTAAATAAGGCAAAGACAATTATACTTTCTTAATAGAGTTGTTTTAAAGATTAGACATAATACTGTATTTAGACATACCACTGTAATAATTCAATTTTTTTCATTTTACCATCTCTAATGTTGAGATATAACTTATAATTGATGATTTATTATAATTATAATTGTTTTAAAATTTCATATTGGTACTTCAAGTAATGGAACATCTTACAATCTATAATGCCTATAGATCTATAGGCATATATTTTCTAGTTTTCTTTTTTTTTTTTTCTTTTATGAAATAGGACGCAAGCTATCAGTTGAGGAGGAGACAGGTGGATGGATTATTGAATATTTGATGATAGAGAAGGTATGGAGTTGTGATCCACAGACTGGGAGTATGAATGGAACACAGAACCATGATGATAACCAGGTAATATTAAATCCTGCTAGAGTGACTTTTTTTAATTCTATCTCATAATATTTGTGGTTCTTCTCTTCATTAGACTCTAATTAACGAAATTCTAGAAATTATTTTATTATTCAGAAGGGAAGTTCTGTTAATTTTTTCCCCTAAAATATCTTATCATTACAACTATGGTATTCCTCAATGGTCACTTTATGTAATTTCATTAAAATAAAAATTTGGTTGATAGTCTCACTGAATTTAACTGAGTTGAAGGTTAGTGTGGGAATAGACCATATTTTGAGAATGAGTGATTCTATTGGGGATCACAATGAAATACCTCATCCTTTTTTTTTCTTTTTAATGATCCTTAGGAAAGTTTTGCTGTTTCAAATACTTCCACAAAGTTCTAAGGTTATATCTAGATATTTCATATTTTATTTCTATTGAGTAGAGAATAGTAATTGTAAACAATCATTTCCTATTCCTGGCTAAAATGGAATAGTAATAATGATGGAAAAACATTACTAATTGTGAATACTAAGTGACACTGATTCTTAGTCTGAGATGGCATAAAAGGAAATATTTTCTGGTCCTTTACAACTCTACGTGAGTGTACATGTGTGCGTATTATTTGAATTTTATTAAAAAGCTTTTCCACGGGCACTGGGTGGTTCACTCGGTCAGACCCTTGATTTGCACTCAGGTCATGATTTCAGGGTGAGATTGAGCCCCAAGTGGGGTTCTGTGCGGACAGCATGGAGCCTGCTTGGGATTCTCTCTCTCTCTTGCCTTTCTCTCTCCTGCTCTCTCTCTTAAAATAAATAAACTTTAAAAAATATATAAACAAACAAAAAAGCCTTTTCCAGACATTGAAGTTGAAATATTATAGATGTTTTCTCATATTGCCTGTTTTTTCCGCAGCAATGTTCTAATATTAAGGCTGTTGGGCAAATGTAAAAGAATGCATTTTTGTAACTTTATTTCTACATAAATTCTAACGTCAGCTAGGCCACATTACAGATGTGACTAAACTGTCCTATAGCAGAGAGTCACAGCTAATTTTTTTTCTAATGGAGTTTTATTACTGTTAATGTCACATAATTTGTTTTTGTTTTTCTGATTTAAAAGTGCCCAACAAGCAAAAAGCTACTCTCTCTGAGGACATCGGAAGAAGGGCTGTTGGGTTCCCGCTGCTGAAGAGCCTTACAAAGAGACACACCAGGCCTCCAAGGGGAGGCAGAAGGCCCCGTCCAGGTCCAGGCAGAAGTGGAGGCGGGGGCATACACCTTTCTCAGAACCTGTCCCCACCTGTTTGCAGCCATACATTTATGGCCACGTGGCCCCTATTACTTCCCCTTTATGACTTTTTCCTTGAGGCTAAGATCTCCAACAGAAGACTGGATGTCAGTCTGTCACTTTCGCAGTGTTCCCCACATGGCGTCCGAATGTATTTTCTGAGTTCGGTTCCGTGAACCCTGGGCTATCACTCCTCGCGCCCCCGCCCGCGAGGCCTCCCCTCTGACCTGAGGACGAGCCACAGCACCACTCACCTTTCCTTCTGCAGAAGAACAAAAGCGTTTTCATCGCCCTGGGGAGCCGGCTGAGCACCGCTTGGATGAATCCACAGGACCCGACCTCTCTCCCTTCTTTTCGTTGCTCTCTCTGGCACTCCAGCACTAGGTCACGGGAGCAGGACTCGTGCCTCAAGCTCCTCAGCCTCTCACTTTCCAACGCAGAGAGAACTGTAGCCCGGCAGCAGGGCTAAACTCCACTGCACGTGCACACTGCACGTGCACACGGGCGTGCGCAGTGTAGCTCGTGCGCTGTAGGAACCCAGGTGCTCCGGGCCCTTCACGCACGCCGCCCCACCCCCAACTTCAGAATGCTCCAGTGCGCAGCTGTGTGTCTTTCTCCGTCCACGAGCAATTAGCGGAGTGCCGGAAAGCACGGTGGCCTGTGGGAAGGCTGCCTTTTCCAAGAAAGGACCTGCGTCAACATGGAGACCCAGGACCTAGAAGCCTCATTCTGCAGTGAACTTCTCCAGGTACCCCCATGCTTTCGTTTTTGTTGTTTTGATACACTTCTTACCCGGTAAATGACAGAAGCCTCAGTCCTGGAGCTTACTCTCCTCCTACATCTCTAGCCGGTTTAATTTCTGGAAATTAGGGGGGGGGGGTGGATAGGATTCGGGGCCCTTACTTGGTTTCACGAAGTGTGGCAACAGGTGTTCCCAAAGGGAAAACGGAGGCGGCAGTGTAGTATGCCGACCAGCCAAAGAAGAGAACTAAAAAGGCACTGACTGCCGTGGTGGCCGTCCTCCCCTACCTACAGTAACGTTCATCTGTTCAGTAACACGAATCTGTTTCTGTTTGTGTGTGGGGTGGTGCTTAGTTCTTTCTCTTCCCTTCCCCCCTCTCTCCCTTCCTCTTTGTCATGTAGTCAGAAGTTTTATTGAGATCCACAAGTTGTGTATACAAAATTATAGACGCTCTGGATGAAGTTCCCAGCAATGTTCTTCCCATTATACTTTTTCTGTTGGAAGACAGAGGGATAACCAACAATTCACTTCGTTGTTGTTGCATTTTGGTATTTAGCTTTGTAAGGGGCTGACCTTTTTCAGCATCTATTCTTAAGGTGTTGCTCTTATTCCTAAACCTGGCTCTTCTAAGGGCTCTAATGAGAGTTGCAGTTAACCATTTTGGTGGGGGTTTGAACAACAGCCTATTGCCTCTAAGCACCATGTTGTTGAAGTATATTTCAAGTGGAAGGAATAGCGTGTGCGAAATCACTGCTCATCTGTTTATCCTCCCACTCATGTGCTTTGCCACATCACACTGATCTGTATTGTTTTTACGATACATCCTGTATATGTGAGCTTAGGAGTCAGCTGAAACGTCAAAGGAAAATTAAATGTAGAATTTTAGAGCTCACGTTTCTGTGACTTTCTCATCACCAACATATTGCTCTTCAAATTCTGACACCTTTAGTTGGACCTAAAGTTCAACTTCTTTCTCCTCTGCAAGTGAGGCTGCTGTTTTATGCTTAAATTGCACTTTCCTTTTCTGCTGGGTTGAATGTAGGACTCTTCTGAAATTGCCTTCCTTTGATATTAGCACCTCGAGTCTTACCTGAGTTGATTGTGCTCCAGTGTCTGAAGATAGGCACTCAGTTATACTGTTCACCTTTTATAGTTGTTTTTGGCAGAAGATTTTTGGTCTGATACAAGTCTGATATTTCACTGTGGCCAGTACTGGAGGGTCTCTCCTTGGGTCAGTGAGTAGCTAAGCATCTAATATGTAGGAAGTAGAAATCCATTGAACAGTTTCAAGCAATACGATGACTGTTGTTTTACAAAGGTTATGCTGGAAGTAATGTGGTGGAATGGATTAGACAATAATTACATTGGAGCCATGGAGACAATTGAAAAGGACACAGTTGTAATTTAGACAAGCAAATAAATAAATTGAAATAAGATAATAGAAGGCTGAAAGAGAGATTACAATAAATAGAAGGGAGGCAGCTTATAAACTTTAGGAAGAAATTACCCTTTTATATATTTAGGGTTAAGGTGACGGGAAGAATCAAGAAGTCTAGTCAAAATATAATGTAAAATATTATAATAGAAATGTAGATTGGAGATAATGGTGGCCTAAAATAAGCTCATAGCAGTGGTCAAATTTTGGATGCATTTGGAAGTAGTAAAATGAACATTTACTAATTTATTATAGGCCTTTGAGAAAGAAAGGACAGAAGAGTTTTGAACTGGGTATAGGAATGGGCTAACCTGTTCTAAAATCAAGAAGGCAGTGTAGAGAGCAGGTCTGTGTTTGAGAGTCAGGAGGTCAGTTTGGATATGCTAAAGGTGAGTTGCATATAGACAACCAAGTGCAAGTATCAGGCAGCTAGAGACCTGATCTAGCTTAGAGGTCAGAAGAGGGGACCAGACTGAAACTCTCAGTGTGGAAATCATTAATATATAGGTAAAATTCGAATTTCATGAGTTTGAATGAAATCATCCAGAAATGAGCATAGATTTAAAAAAAAAGATTCCAGGCACAGAATTCTAGGTTTGTTTTTGTTTTTGTTTTTTTTTAATTGGCACTGACAAGATTTGCTCTTACTTTGGATGTGGACTATGTTGGGGTTCAAAGACGATTCCAGTTTTTAAAAAGAAAAGTGAAGGTATAAATGGAGTGATCTGGAACACTTCAACATTGGAAATGATGTGCATCTCGAAAAGTTGACTGAAAAGATGTAGCCAGATCAGTAGGACAATTGCAGTGTCTTGGAACCCAAATGAAGAAAAGTGTTTCAAGGAATGTGGCAATAATCATGTGTTACAAATGTTGCTATATTAATACTAAGATTGAGAAATGACTATTGGGTTTCACAAAATGGAGATCTTGGTGGAGAACAGTAAGAATATCAGTCAAGTGCAAAAGGATAAGGGGAATTGCATTGAGAATGGGGAGAAATTGGAGGCAGTTATTGGCAGTAATTCAAAAATTTTACTGTAAGGAAAATGAAAAAAATAAGGTAGTAATAGCTGGAGGGGGTATGGTCATAATGCTGTTTTTATGAGAAAACATCAGTATGCATTTATTTTGATTTTCATTATATAGTAGAAAAAAATATTGATGATCCCTGAGTTACTTGAGAGGTGGTGGTGGGGAATTGCTGGATCCATGCTGTGAATTAGCTTGAGAGGGTGGGCTCTAGTGTGCAGGAGGAGAGGCTAAGCTTTTGCTAAAAAGGTGGAAATTTCACCTACAGTAACTGGAAAGAAAATAAAATATTTTTGGCAAGTTGCAAACAGGTGGATAGATGTCCTGGGAGCCTGTGGAATTTTACTGTCTTTTTTCTCAATGAATCAGAAAACAAGGACACCAGCTAAGAGAAAATTTGAAGAGGTTTGAAAAAAAAAGAAAAAATGAAATGGTTAAAGAGAAGGACACCAAGGAAATAGCTTATCATTGCTGTTCAGTATTAAGGGCCCACTTGAGGTACTCATCCATGAAGGAAAGTGAGGACAGCATAGCTTTGTCTTTTTCTTCAATCAGATCAGTGTCTCAAATGAATAGTTTTATTTTTTTTAAGTTTATTTACTTAGTTTTGAGAGAGGGAGCACAAGTAGGGGAAGGGTAGAGAGACAGAGAGGGAGATACAGAATCTGAAGCAGACTGCAGGCTCTGTTCTGCCATTGCAGAGCCAAACGTGGGGCTGGAATCCATGAACCGTGAGATCTAGACCGAAGTGAGGTTGGATGCTCAACTGGCTGAGCCACCCAGGTGCCCCTCAAGTAAATAGTTTTAAATAAGACTGGTTTAGCCAGCAAGTAAGAAAAGGGGCAAGTAAGAAAATATTCAGAAATGACCGAAGACTTTAATCAAGTAAGTAGGGAGGTGATGGTATGGTGGTATATGGGTAAAGGTCAGTGAAACAAGTGATAAGATTTATGAAAGACAGATGGGGGTTGTTTGGAAGGATTTTTGGTGTTTGTGACTAGACAGCGTGAGCTGGACATGTGAGAGGTGGTGTTGAAATGAGATTATAGAGAGTGCAGTTATTGTTAATGACAGATTGCAGCACGTGGCCATGAAGAGGAGATGGCTGAGATGAGCTACCGAGAAAGATTGTTGCAGGGGATTGATGGCCACAGGGCAAATAAATTTTTGCTTGGAAGAGTTAAAACATGAGGTCTGCTTTTCAATAAGAAAGTTATATATATATATTTTTTTTTTAATTTTTTTTTCAACGTTTTTTATTTATTTTTGGGACAGAGAGAGACAGAGCATGAACGGGGGAGGGGCAGAGAGAGAGGGAGACACAGAATCGGAAACAGGCTCCAGGCTCCGAGCCATCAGTCCAGAGCCTGACGCGGGGCTCGAACTCACGGACCGCGAGATCGTGACCTGGCTGAAGTCGGACGCTTAACCGACTGCGCCACCCAGGCGCCCCAAGAAAGTTATATTTTTTAAAAATCTGGTAGATGTCCATCCTACTGCACAAGATGTCATGATATGTATGTTGATGTGGGGAAGGCTAGATTCAAATCACTCTCGGTGATGAACTAATTGTGGGACCTTGATGAACCAGTTATCCCTTCAAACCTTGATGCTTTGTCTTTTGGCACTGTCAGTGCCCTCCAGGTGAAGACCACCAGGGACACACCTGTAGTTGAGCAAGTTGGGTTTATTATTCCTTGCACTATGAGAGAATGCAAACCATAGGGACCTCTTAGGCATCCCAGTAGGTGAGCACAAAAAGATGTATGGGGTATTCATGCCTCTTAACATTAAGGGATTTTATGCCAGGGATTTTGATTTATAGGGGTGAACGCATGCTGACATGGAGAAGCTAATGCCATTGAAATATTTTTATTACTTACGTTTCCCCTGAGAAGGGGGCAAGTCATATCATGCAGTGCCTCTTGGGAGAGCATCCGTGCTGGTCAGCAGGCAGACAGGAATGTGAGAAAAGCCTATGCCAGAGTCTTTATTACTATAGTAACTGGAAGTTCTTAGGTGGGGACAGCAGGTGAAACACAGATATTGGAGTTTGTGGGTGGAAGGTTTGTAGTATGATTTTCATGACCCTGTGAATGCTCGATTGTAGGGAGGATGTAAATAACTTTGGCTCTGCAGCCCTGTGATTAATGGATCTAAATAGACACAGAATTTAAGGAAACAAAGTTAGGAGACTTAGTCCTAATCCCCTCAATGATACATTCTTCCTGAATTAAAACCTTAACACAGGGGTGCCTGGGTGGCTCAGTCGTAAAGTGTCTGACTCTTAATTTTGGCTCAGGTCATGGTCTCACAGTTTGTGAGTTCACGCCCTGCATCGAGCTCTGTGCTGACAGTGTGGAGCCTGCTTGGGATTCTCTGTCTCCCTCTCTCTCTACTTCTCTCCTGTTCTCTTACACACACTGTCTCTCAAAACAAATACATAAACTTTGTATAAACTTTAAAAATATATATAGCACTACGACAAGCTCCCTGGTCCCTCTCTCTCTACTTCTCTCCTGTTCGCTTACACACACTGTCTCTCAAAACAAATACATAAACTTTGTATAAACTTTAAAAATATATATAGCACTACGACAAGCTCCCTGGTCGGCACCAACGAGCACCTCCTGCAGGAACTGAGCCAGGTGCTTGCACAGCACAAGGCCAAGGTGGAGCAGCTGCACTGGAGCTACAATGAGCTCAAGAAGACGCTGGGCCTGTTCCACTGCGGCAGCTGCTCGGCCTCGGCCGCGTCGCCTCCAAGCACCTAGTTAACCGCGGAAGCTCTTTTCTACCTGGTACGATTGTGGGGCAGAGCTCTGCCTCCCATTCATAATCAGCTGAAGTTTTGAAACGTGTTCAGGGCCTACACCTCGGTTTCCTTTTAAAACACCCTGAAAAGATGGGATTGATCTGCCTGTAGGCGAGTCTGCGAACAAGGACATGTAGGGGTAGTATTTGCAGGGAGGTGCTAACCAGGGTGGCTTCCTCTGACTCCACGCTGCTCCTGCTCCTGAGATTGCAACAACAACAAAAAAAAGGCATTAATCCAAGCCCTTCACATGTTTTGAGACAAGACATATGATGTTTTTTTGAGACCAGCATCATTAATTTTCCATGAAATATCTTGAGATAAAATGCAGTATTTTTCTCCCTAATGTAAGAGCGCTGTGTGTGATCATTAAATAATTTTGTGTGACAAGATAAACATTCTAAAAAGTGACTTTAAAAGATATATATATATAGTAAAAAACCCTAAACATATGAATTATAGGAATGTGAGAAAGAATTGTAACCTTTCTAAGTTTATATTCCTAGCTAAAAATTAGGATAGTTGTATTTACCTTTTGACTGTTGTGGGGAAAAAAAAAGGAGACAAATTACATAGAATGGAATCTAATAAACAGATGTTGATTAACAAAATGTGAGCTCATTTTCTTTTTATGTGGAAGAAATGAAAACATAATCCAGGTTTTTGTTGTTCTCATTCACTTAGCCTTGTACTTTCAGTTTTACACAGAGATTATTGCAAAACTCAGCATGCTCTTTGATTCACCAAATAAGCATTACATTCCCAGCTTTACTGAAGGATGTGTGGTGGGATTTATTTAGCAAATATCCACTTCTTCCTGCTTCTTCCCAATTGGGTAGAGTTTACTTCATATCTCACTGACTTGGGTTGGCCAGATACGTTGCAGAAGCCAATTGTCTTCTTGAACTCCTGCCATTTACCATGAAAAGAACATACTCAGGTGGCATATGCTTTTAAGCCTGCATCTCAGAATGACACACACCTGTTGCATATGTGAATGTAAGCCTAGCTGACATTAAGAACCCGGCCAGGTTCAACCCAGCCACACTCAACATCTGTAGATTCGGGAGGAAGAAATGAATGTTTGCTTTTCTAAACCACTGAAAGTTTTAGATTGTTTATTGAATAATAATTTCTGAATAGTGGAGAGAGTGAGGGAGGGGGCATATCACATAGCACATGGCATTTCATTCACAGTTTCTGGAAATGTTGCTTCTTTCCCCCTTCCCAGCTTCCACATCCCTCCTCTTCACTATCCCACAGCAGCTCAGTTTTGTACCTTCTCACTGGTTTCCTTTATTATGTAGAGTTGTTTTCTCCTTGCTAGTGAAACTCAGGTATTGTTTCTGCAGTCTGCATCTCACTGTATGCCTCCAAGTGATTGCCCACCTTACCACATTGCCTGATACCCCATGCCTGGTTACTCTCTATATGGCCACCCTCCTTGCCTCATTGACTTAAACAGTCTGTTTAGGATTACCCACCAGTCCACGTGAGGAAGACCTATCACCAGATTTGGGCATTTTCACCCATATCCGTCAATGCATTTCTTACCCAACTTGGGTTCTGACATTCAGGTTGGGATACCCTCCTCTTATGTGGTCATTCTCTTCATCTCTCTGTGGTATGGACCTTTCATGCTGTTTGAGCTCTAATAGAGAATGCTCAGCTGCCACACTTCCATAGACTCCACCTTCATCTTGCTTTTGCTCTGACTCTTCATACTCTAAACGATTTTCCATCACATGGACACCTTTATAACACTGCTAGGGCTTTTATATAAGTGATGATAATTTAGATTTCTTATTCTCCTTTAAAGATCTTTCATTTTTCTTCTTTTTTTAAAAAGTTTCTTTTATTTCCTTAAAAGATAATAATTATGAGATTTTTGATTATTATTCTGATGACCAAATAATATATACATAATGCATGGAAAAATATTCAGGCAAACACAGAAAAAATATCTGTAATTCTATCACTCAAGGGTAAATACTTTAAAAAATTTAGTGAACCTCCTTCTGGTGAAAGGTGATTATTGTGTTTAGAAAAGTAACATATAAAAGTATACAAAGTGGAAACTTAAAAGCCTTCCTCTTCTATGAAACAGAATAGAGAGGCCTGAAATAGATTCACACAAATACAGTCAACTGATTTGACAAAGTAAAGGCAATTCAGTGGAGCACAAGATAGTCTTTTGAACCTAAAACTGCTCTAAAAAATAGTCCATTATTATTTTTTTCTATTTTCTTTTTTTCTTGTGCCTTTCTCTAAGGTGGATCGATTTCTTGAGTATTTTTCCAGTCATTTACCATGCCCATTTTTATTTTATGTGAACACAAATAGGATCACACATATCAGTGTGTTTTATTATTTTAATAGTTCTTGGTTCTATTAGTTATAGTTATAAAGGATCATTTCTTGTTTTGAAAGTATTAAGATGTATTTTAAATCATACAAGTAATATGGAAACATGAAATTAAAAAATAAGGTACAAAAAAATATTATCATCCATCTGTGAGTAACCAACATTAATGATTGGTAAACATTTTGAAAACATTTTTAGGCATACACGCAAATCTAATAATGGATGGATGGGTAGCTAAAGAAAAGGATGAGTAAATAGGTAGAAATAACTCTTTTAGAATGAAATTATACCATAAGTGGTATTTTAAAATTAAGAAAAATATTTTAATTAATTTAGAGAAAATAAAGGGAAATTACAGAGGTTGCTAGAGTTCAGATAATTTCCTTTTCCCACAATATTTATCAATTCCAAAACTATTCTGCTAAATTAAAACATCATGAAGGTCATTAAGAGGTAATGAACACATATCAGCTTTTACCCACCTCTCCATATCATAGGTTTTGTTGCCAACATCATTTTTATTTTTTCATAGTTTCTAACATGAAGATTCATTTTGCAACCTATTTATCTCTGTTTTGTTGATATTCATGATCCGATAACTTTTTATAGGAAGGACCTAATTGCCTTTTGTTTTTAGGTTTGAGCAATAACTTGACTGGTTATAATATTCATGTTTAATGCTTTCTTTCCCTTAGAGTGTTGACTTTTTTCTGTTGTAGTCTGCCATTGAATTTTTCTGAGAAGTCTGGGGGGAGTCCAATCACCTTTATTCTAGATGATTTGCTTTTCTTCCAGTTCCTTGAAATATTTTCCTTTAATATAAAGATTGAATAACTTAGCCAAGAAATACCTTGATGATGCTTTATGTTAACAATTCTGTACAGAATAGGGCCCTTCTAATCTGCAGATTCAAATTTTTCCTTAAATTACATGCAATTGTGTACTATGATTTTTCAGTGTTATAAAATTTCATTTATTAGATTTTCTTCTTTGGGGACACTAAATGACTCTAGTAATCATGTTTCTCTGACCTCTATATTTCTCATCTCTCTAATTTCATTACTATTTTCACTTTTTCTCCACATTCACAGTGATTATTTTTAGTTTTCCATTAATTTGATGTTCAGAAAATACTTGTATTTTCTAATATATCTGATTTATTCTCGGTGATGGTATTATTTTCAATTACCAGCTCTTTCTTTACCTTAGCCATCTCCATTTTTTTTTAAATCTCATTATAATGTTTGCAGTCCTGTTTTTGAAAAAGTGTTTTGTAGAATCCTTGGTCTTGTTAAGGTACAAATGCTTTAAAAACTCTGTTATCTGGGTCATTTTCGTTCCAAATTGTATTCTTAATCTGTATCTAGCATGCTAAATCCTTTTATCCTTTTATTCCTCTATAACCTCCTTTTTTTTTAAAAAAAAAAAACAAATAGAATGGGAGAATGTAGTATGATTTTACAGATGCCATATAATTTATTTTTCATTTTGTTTGTGAACTTGGACAGCTCTAATTACCCCTTCTCTTTAGTCTTCTGTATTAATAGAATGTGGATAAAATTTACCTTCCTGCCCTTAATTTTTACTTTTGTTATGTATTAAGAATAAATTCTAGAGTATTTTGTAACTATTTGTATGATAACAAAATTAAAATATTTTTGCTTTTTAAAAAATATTATTTATTTTTGAGAGAGGGAGAAGTAGAGGGAATGGGAGAGAATCTCAAGCAGACTTTGCACTGTCAGTGCAGAGTCTGACATGGGGCTTAAACTCACGAACCACAAAATCATGACCTGAGCCAAAATCAAGAGTAGGATGCTCGACGAACTGAGCCATACAGGTGCCCCAAAATATTTTTGCTTCTAAGAAATTATTTTTTGTGTGTAAGTGAATACTATCTTCAGATTTTATTTCATATTTTATACAGAATTATATATATAATTTGGAAAAATAAATGCTAGACATTTATTTAAAATATTTTGATCACAACCTTGCTTAAAAATATTGAAATATATTTCAAAAATATATTTTTATTTCTTAAAATTTATCTGCAAGAAATATTTTTGTTACATGAAGTATCTGAAGCAAAGATTTAATGAAGTATTTCGAGAAAATACTCTGTTAGAACTATTCAGCAATAACTGCAATCTATTTGTAAAGAAATAATAAAAGTACTGAAGTCATTAGGATTTTTAAAAATTAAATGTGTTCCATGACGCATGATTAACAGGAGTTTCCTTTGGCCCATTGGTTCAATTTAGTATTTTGAACACTTTAGGGGAAAAATATTCTATTTAAGAAATTGTAACAGGTTAGAAAATGCATAGAATACTTAACCATGTAAATCAAGTATGTTGACTAATAATACTACAATCTCAGACCTGACGAAATCAGAAATTCTGAATGAGAGCAGTCACTATATTTAAATCCATGGATAATGGATACATTTTTAAAAACTATGCTATTTTTATTGGAAAAATATTCCAGTTACTTATCTTGCATTTTGTGTATTTCCATGTAATGATAAGCAGTATTTTCATGTCCTTTTGCTGTAAAAAAATAAGGAAACAGATTACAATGAAATCATTGGAACTGTCTAGTGATACATAAAAGTGGGCAATCATTTTCTTCATGAAACTGTAAACATCAGTAATGAGTAATTAAAAGACTATGTTCTTTATAGAAATGCCTGATATTCTAAACATGACATTGAGAAGAAGAAACTGTGGGGTATGGTATTCTTCAAAATAAATCTGACTTAAATTTTATATTTATGATTTATATTTAGTGATATTTTTGCATATGTGAAATATTTCGGAAACTAGACATTTACAGGATGCAAAGATTATCTACTTTAGTCATGGCATCAATTTTAAATTAGGTTTTAAAAAATCTTTGCTATCAAATTTCTAATGAAATATATGTGGTACAGTGTTTACAAAGACAAGTTCTTTTTTCAGCTAATAAGACTTATTTGTATTAACAACTGTACGATTAAAATCATCTCTTTAGTCTTTGGTATGGATATTCCATGTTAGAGTATTTTCTAAGAAAATGAGAAGAAATTATTTATGTATAAAAGTATTCATCACAGGTTTAATTGCAACGGTAAATGTTAGAAACCATTATATGACCATTAATAGGAAATATCTCAATATTTCAAGGTAAGGTCATCTTTTCCTTTTATCCTGAATGTTAGCATTTTTAATATGAAGGATAAATCTGCACACTGCTACTTGCTGGTCAGTCTTATATCTCAATGACTTATGATTTATGTAGCACTATTCTCTGCTACATTGTTTCTGCCCCCTTTTTTTGAAAAATCAGCTGGAGGGGAAGTTAAAGAAAATAGAGTAGAGGTTGCCAGGGGCAGTAGGGATGGAGTAATGAGGATTTATTGTTAAATGGGTAGAGTTTTAGTTTTGCAAAATGAAAAGATTTATGGAGGTGAATAGTGGTAATGGTTACACAACAATATAAATATAATGCAACTGAACTGTACACTTAAAGCTGTATGTTTAACAGATAGTAAACTTTACGTGTGTTTTGCCACAATAAAAAAAATATAAAGAAGCAATGAAAAAATAATCATCCTTAATCCTATAACCTTGGCATGTATCTGTTGAAATATTTGCATATAATCTTTTAGACTGTGAGCATATGTGTGTTTATGTGTATAATATGGGACCAAGCTCTACATGTGTTTTAAAACTTGATTTTTCACTGTATGATCTGCTACAAACAAGTTTCTGTGTCATGACATATTTTTATACAGTGTAAAATTTTAATATACAGTATGAATGGATGTGCTATAATTGTAACAGTCTTATGTAGTAAGACCTTTAGGTTATTTCAGAATTTTCACCACAAGAGTAACATTTTCATAAGCCTTTGTATACAAATACCTTTTTATAATCATTCAATTGTTTTCTTTCAGATGTTTGTGTATATTATAAGTAGAACTGCTAACTTGAATAATATGATCATTTTAAATATTTTGATAGTGTTTCCAAACTAGAGAAAATTTCTACCAAATTTATATTCTCATAAAGATAGAAGTAGTTGAATTGGATTGTAATGTGATCAATCTCCCTCTAATTTTATAGCATACATAAATTTCAATTTTGGAAAGTCTTTAAAAATCCATGTTTTTGTGGGGCTCCTGGGTGGCTCAGTTGGTTGAGTACCCGACTCTTCATTTTAGCTTATGTCATGATCCCAGGGTTGTAAGATCAAGCCCTGTCTTGGGCTCTGCTTTGAGCATGAAGCCTGCTTAAGATTCTCTCTCTCCCTCTCTTTCTGCCCGTCTTCCTCCCCCACCCCCCTGTCTCAAATTTAAAAAAAAATCATTTTTTCTTTAAAAGTAAGGACGGTTATTTTTGGGGATAGGGTGTTCTGTTTGAATCAGATGAAAACATTTCTGTGGATCCATATGTTCCCCTTACTGTTTCATTCAATTTCACTTTTCTGTTTTAGTTAAGATATATTGCACACATTTATTGACCAATTATCTGTATTTTTAGAATTTCCTAGTTTTTTAGTTTTTATTCTCTCTACAAAATTTTATCTCAGAATTTTGATTGAAAATTGAATTTAACAGTGCACAATTAAAAAATTCTTTACTAAATTCCATGAAAACATTCTCTTTCAAACTTTTAATAATGCTAGTTTAGCTGGATTCTAGGTCCAATTTGGGCAGTGAACTAATTTCAAAAGTTAATAAAAAAGGACACTGATTTTTCTCCCTGAAGCTCTATTTAGGGAGGGTTTACTTCTTCCAGTGTGACATAAGTCTCTCAGAACTTTCCTAACTATCCCTAAAACTTCTCTGGAAACTGGAGTTGGAGAGTTAGGCCAATGGACACACTTTTCTGTAGATACACAAGTTGTTAGCAACAAAATAAATTTAAACAAATGAAGGCATATTTAATATTCTGAGCAATAGATGGAATCTGTGTTTCACAAACTTGATGATTCATGGTATTTGGAAATATGTGTTTTTCAGATTAAATTCAGTTTACGTATACAGAATATAATATAGAACACGAGGTTTTCAAGAAGAGATTGATAAAGGAATGTCATGATTTTCAAAAATTAACTGGGAATTTCACTTTTTTTAAGCTAATACACACAAATAACATTTTATTCAAAGATCCAACCAATCTATAAATTTCATGATACAGTATATTCCTTAGAATATGTTATAATTTGTACAATACATGGGTATACTTTCTCTCAAATCTATACTGTTTATCTGAAGTATAGTGCTTCCTAGTAGTTGTCCTAATTTTAGATATTATTCATTATTGTAGGATACTCTAATACACTATGCAATTTATAAATAATACATAATATTACTTTGTAAGAGAATTCACATTATAAACCCTACTTATATTAGCACACAAATAGGATGCAGTATAGGATGATGAAAAAAATACTAGTGTGGGAGTCAGGTTGCCTATGGCAGAAGTCTAGAGATGCTGTTTTGTCGTTGAGTTGATTTGTAGCTTAGATAATGTATCTGAGCCTTAGTTTCTTTGTTTGTAAAATGAATTGCTATTCTGGATGACTCCTGCATTATTTTTTTAATACCTGGAATGTAATCTTGTTAGGGTATACAAAAAATTTAAACATTATTATTAATAACAATAAAAACACCCTTCAATTTAACACAACATTTCTGGGGTGCCTGGGTGACTCGGTTGGTTAAGTGTCAGACCTGTGGTTTTGGCTCAGGTCATAATTTCATGGTTTTGTGTTTGAGCCCCACATCGGGTTCTGTGCTGGCAGTGTGAAGCCTGCTTAGGATTCTCTTTCTCTTTCTCTGTGCCCCTCTTCTACTTGTGCTGTCTCTGTTCCCCTCAAAATAAATAAGCTTAAAAAAATAAAATGGCACTTCTGAATTTCTGTTTAGTATATGCCTTATATCATTAAGTAAACATTGCTTAACAAACAATTTTAATTTGTATTACTAGACAAATATTTAACCGAAGTTATTCCTGGTTGGAAACAATCATAATTGCCGTCAGAATAATCTATTTCAAAAACAGTCTGTCAAAAAGTGCCAAACAACATTAAGAAGTCTGTGATTTTGAGTTGAGAACTCCTAGCCTTTCAATTCTTTGATCTTTGCCCTATCTAGTCCTCTTGCTATTAAACTTACCTGCAAGCGTAGATTTAAGCTTATTCTTTGGGGATCCTTTGTTTTATTAAATTGAAATATCCAACCACACCTGATAAGAACATTTGCTTTCTATTGTGTATGGTTTTCAGTGTTTATTTTTGTTGGCTAAATCGAATCCAGTTAAGAGGGAAGGAAGGAATAAAATGTAGCACGTCGTTAGTATGGTGTTAAGTCTTTAAAATTATTCATCATCAGAAATTTTTGATTGCTTTTTTGCCATAGAGCCACTAGGCCATACTGGATATGTTTATATTTTATAGTGCCATTGTTTCATGATGTCTGTCTGTTCTCTAAGGCTTATGGGAAAGTCATAAAACTACCAGCCAGTTTTGCTTGGAGTATTCAGGTCTGGCCTTTAGCCTTCAGTGCTCCTACCCCTCCACATCCCTTCAGGTAAAAAACCCAACTGTGCTCAAATGTATAAAGGCAAATCCAGGTTTTACCTTCAGTGGCTGTGTTTGCATTCCGGTAATGCCATCTTCCAGCTCTGAATGACCATCTGTAAATGTGAACTTTATTTATTTTATCTATAACATGATCTCTTGTAATTTATTTGGATTAATAATATATATGAGAACTATATATAATAGGTGTTCTGTCCATATTCCATCATTCCTTTGAAAATAAAAGATTATTTTTAAAAAAAGAAGCCAGTTGTTAATATCAAAGAAGATTTGTGCCAGATGGAGTTAAACAGGCAAGGATGACTTTATTTAAGACTGTTGCAGTAAAGGGGAGAGGTTGAATTTAATTCTGCTAAAACAAAAATCAGTAGAGATTTTAAGCACTAGGATGAGCTAGACAATCACAGGAGGAAACTAGTGGAGAGTTTGGTCAACGTGATTAGGCCCTATGTGGTTGCTAATTGAAGCTTATTGAAGTAAGGTTCCTACCCTCGTACAAATACTGGGAGAAAGAAGCCTTTTCTTCCATGATGGTTGTATTTCAAAGGGATGGCTCCCAGGTCCTTGAGAAAGACATTCCTGGATTGTAAAACTGGCAAGTAATTGAGAGAGAATATTTACATCACAAAGAGGCACGGGAAGAATTGATAATTAAAAGTTTTATGAAGTAAATGCTCTAAGAAAATGAAAATCAGGGCCTATAGTCGGAAAGAAACCAGTCTAAAATTTAGTGTAGTTTAGGAGAATATTAATAATGGCTATCTTGGTCAGAAGCAGTACAAAGGATGTGTTTGTTTTCCTCTCCTCAAGGCAGGATGAAAACGCATCCAGGAGCTCCTAAATCTAAAGTCAAGTCTTTGAGCAAGCCAAAAACACTGGCAAATGAGCCTTGAGCAGCTGCTCCTTTGTTCAGACCTGAACAAAAGTGTGATTTGCTTATTAACATGGAGAAACTTAATACATTTAAGCAATTGTTAAAAAATAATTATATAAATTACCAGTAATACCTAGTTTGCAATTGCCAGGCATAGGGAGCAAAAACAAACAAGAAAAAGCAAAAATACAAAAGAAAAAAAATGCTTTTCCTTTTCTTGGTTGAGAAAACTTTCTCTTTCCCACTTTATGAAATGCAAATCATAAGGAAGTCTGTGCTTAGCATGGAAGAGTCTACATAGTCACAGTTTCATACTGTTTGACCAGAAAATCAATAACAAGCTGGACATTTGGACAGGCAAATGCTCAGATGAGTAGGAAGCTATCAGGAAGAGAGCTTTATCACTAGTGAAGGTGAAGGTATCTTTCAGAAGAAATGGGTTTTGTAAGAATGGCTTTGCAACCTGGGGGAGTGTGGACAGAAGTGTCATTGCTGAAGCAAGGAAGTAAACACACAATTTGCAAACCTAAAACGTAAGACAGTATAGTTTCATAGCCACACATTGTCATATCCCAGTCATATACTCAGATATTTAAGAGTTTCATGGAAATTTATTGTATCTCTGTTTATGTTAATTTGAATGATAGAGACATATACATGTGTAAATGTTTGCATATATACATGTATGTATATACACACATAGATATTTGTGTCCCTTCATGTTTTAGCACAATCTAAATATAAAATAGATTTACCAAAATAATGAATTAGACTTTCCATTTGTAAAAAATAAGTTCTTAGATAAATTTTGGATCTAGGTTATAAAATAGTTTTTATTTAAATGTAAAATATATATCAGAGCACGTATTTCACTTGGTTTTTATTTTTATACTGCTGAAGAACTTACCATATGTAAATTTCTTTAATCAGAGGTTATGTTGTTTGCAAAAATACAACGTATTGTAAATGAAAGACAGGAAGATATTGGGTTGTTTCTGATCTTTTTCACTTAGGGTGACTAATATCTTTAGGATAGATTTGTAGATGCCAGTTCTAGGTAATTGAGAGAAATGGTTTGCCCAGGACTTATAGGCAATTAGATTTTAGGATCTTTATGTAGGGAAGGTAGAGTAATCACTCATTTAAACAGCCTCTTAAGCATTTACTCTGAATTTGATTTATGTAGGAAATGTGGGGTAAACTATATGTGGCTTATGAAATCATGATACTTTGACAGTTACTTTTGCTTTTATATCTATATTATCTATCAAATACATTTCCAAACTTTTAATAATATTTAGATTTAAAAAATATGTAACCTCCACTATGTCACTTTAAAGTATGAGTTATACACCAGAGGAATAAAATTCTCTTGGTCTGCCATAGCTTCCAGTACTAACTCTAGCACCAAAGAGGATATGGTTGAGAAATAATTTGTATTTGTCATTTCACCTACATGTGGATTTCCACTAATGTGGTTCTTAGATACGGTCATTGATATAGCTGCTGTGTGAATAACTAACTGGCCAAATCAAAGTAAACCTGAATTTAGAGTGGGCGTACTCTGTGTTCTATTGTGAAATAGGATCTGCTGCTTGTAAGTAAACTATCTATGTTCAGTTACACACACGCACACAGGAGTTAAAGTCATAAAAGGGTAATGTCATGTGGACTGCTTTTTATTAATGAAAACATGCTTTTCATTTTTTGCACAGAGGTATTTCAGTAGCATAGTGCAGGAACATTTACTCTTTGTGTATGGAAAATAATTTTTAGAAGCATATTTATAGGACAGGAAAATATGTGTAGATATTTTGTATAGAAAAACTGCTGTCCTCAAATTATGTTACTTTTTGTTTAGCTGCACTGCTGAACTCAGCATATCCTATCAGTACTGGAATTGTCTAATAAATCTCTAGCTTTGCTACGTATTGAGAAATGCAGTTGTATAGCAAACCCATCAGCAGTAGTGTTAAGCGTGCATCTGAAATGGTTCAGTGCAAGAATTGATATAATTTTATTGATGTTAGTAGACAACCTAGAATAGAGAATATCTAGAAGATCAAGTTAATTGTTGTCTATATTCTCTACTAATCTTAGTAGAATAGATATTAATTCTTACCCTGACAAATTGGAGATACTGTAATGCTTATTATAGGGGAAGATGGAGCTACCTCCTTGACTAGTGGGTGAATGGATAGGAGGAACAAAGAACAGGTAGAATGTGTTAAGCCAGAATAAATGGACAAAAATAAATCTTGTTAAAAAAGCTTTGTAATCTTATAATCTTGTAAAAATAGCAAATAACGTGTACCTCAATTTCTTTACTTTGGTCACTGACTACAGCTTCAATTATATAGCATTCCAATTAAAAATACTTGGAGAATTCCTTTATATTAAAATTCAGTAAGCTGGGAGTCACAGGCCTCTGGTGTCAAGATTTATAGTGGAATTGGATAATCCTCCAATCTTAGTATCTATTTGCATCTCCTAATGTGCATAGAGGTCATGACACATGAGAAAAAAGTCTTGACCCCATTTATCCTCGGGTTTAGACTATATTATGGCCCACATACCTGACCTCCCCCCCCCCCAACAACAACAATTGGATAATCCTCCAATCTTAGTATCTATTTGCATCTCCTAATGTGCATAGAGGACACTATGAGAAAAAAGTCTTGACCCCATTTATCCTCGGGTTTAGACTATATTATGGCCCACATACCTGACCTCCACCCCCCACCCCCCAACAACAACAACAACAAGAAACAAGAAAAATGGAATCTGGTCAAATGAGCCCATATCTAGCCATGGGGCTTAGTTTTTAGGGGAATGTAATTTTTACATAGAGTTGAATGACTGATATTGGCCTCATCCTGACTTAGCTACACTACTGAGTACAAAATAGTGAATTGACAGAGCCATAATTTGTAGAAGCATGGGGGATCCTTGCCAAGACTGTGCTGCAGTGGTGATTGAGATACTGGAGCCAGAGAAAGGAGGCTGCTCACAGCAGCTGTGCCTATCTACAAGATTGTTATAACCTGGGCTGCACATTTTCACTTGGGCCAACTCATGCTTTATCACCAACCACCAAAGTAACTTGAATCTCAAGCAACAGGGACTCCCTCCTTAAATCTTTTGAACATAATGCAGGGAGCATATTCTCTTTATTTTTTTATTGTGGTAAAATATAGATAACATAAAACTTAACACATTTTTTTAATGTTTGTTTATTTTTGAGAAAGAGAGACAGAGTTTGAGAGGGGGAGGAGCATGGAGAGGAGACACAGAATCTGAAGCAGGCTCCAGGCTCTGAGCTGTCAGCACAGAGCCTGATGTGGGGCTTGAACTCATGAGCTGAGCTGTGAGATCATGACCTGAACTGAAGTCAGATGCTTAACTGACTGATACCCAGGCACCCCACACTTTAACTATTTTTAAGTGGACAGTTCTGTGGCATTACACATGTTCACATTGTTGTGCAATCATCACTGTCCATCTCCAGAACTTTTTCATTTTCTCCAACTGAAACTGTATGCCCATTAAACACTAACCCCTCCATTCTGCTTCCCTCCATCCCCTGGCAGCCACCATTCTACTTTCTGTCTGTGTGAATTTGACTCTTCTAGGTACCTTATGTACATGAAATCATATTTGTGTTTTTGTGGCTGGCTTATTTAACTTCACATAATGTCTTCAGGATTCATCCATGTTATAGCATGTGTCAGAATTTTGTTCCTCTTGGGCTGAATAATGTTCCATCGTATGTAGTGTCTACTAAATTTTATCATGTCACCCCTTGAAGGACACTTGGGTATATCTACCTTTTATCCATTGTGATTAATGCTATTATGAACACTGGAGGTACAGATATCTGAGTTTCCACTTTGAATTCTTTGGGGTAGATACCCAGAAGTCACTGTCCTTAATTTTTAACAGGAATAATTTCCAACTTTATTAGCAACAGCCACAGTGGTGGGTCAATGGTGTGCCACTTTAATAAGAAAAAATTAAGTTTATTTATTTATTTTGAGACAGAGAGAGGAGTGCATGTGTGGGGGTGGGGGAGGGGTATTTTAATTCTCTGCCTTCTTCATCATGCTTTCTTTGTTACAGTGAGTAGCCATCTCACCAAGCCCACCTCCAACAAGCATCTAGGCTAGTGACTCAGAAGGATAGCCTCTGTGAGTAAGTAAGACCTCACAGGGTGGTGCTTGGTCTTTTTGATCCCAGTTCTGCAGTAGGTTCTACTGCTTGTCAGATGGAACCAAGCTGAGGTTTAGTAGTCCCTGAGCAGGATGCTTTTGTACAGTGTGCAGGCCCCATAGTCCTGTGAAACAGTCTTATGCCCTATGTCCTTCAATGAGAAAAGTCAAATCCTGATTTGAGACTCTGCAGTAGCTCCCAAGAGTCTCTGCTTATCTTTGTTTTATGGTGTCAGTTCAGTAATGTTCTGTCTTTGTTACACAAGGAAGGCACACTGACTTCCTGTTTTATCTGATTGAGAAGCCCACTAACTGATGAGAGGCTAGGGAGGGCTATAACAGCTACTGTGGAAAATAGTATAGAGGCTCCTCAAAAAATTGGAAGTTAAACTACCATATGATCCAACAGTTGCGCTTCTGGGTATTTATCCAAAGAAAATAAAAAGGTTAAGTCGAAAAGATATGTACCCCTGTGTTCACTTCTGTACTGTTTACAATAGCTGAGCTATGGAAACAACCCTAACTGTCCATCAGTGGATGAATGGATGAATAAATTGTCACACACACACACACACACACACACACACACACACACACACACACACACACAGAGTGGAATCCTATTCAGCTATTGAAAAGAATGAAATCTTGCCATTTGTGAAAATGTGGGTAGACTTCGAGGGCATTACGCTAAGTGAAATAAGTCAGAGAAAGATGAATACTGTATGATCTCTCTTATATATGGACCCTAAAAACAAACAAAAACCCCAAAGCACAACAGCAACACTACCACCACCAACAAAAACTGAGAGGAAACAGAAGCAGGTGGTGGAGGCAGGGGAGAAATGGATGAAGGGGGGTCAAAAGGTAAAAGAAATACTTACGACAGTTACTATCACCGCAACTATACTCTGCAAATTTATGATGTATATTATCATCTTTATCAGTTATTTTATTGTCTATATTTAATGGATTCTATGAGCTTCAGAATTTGACCTTTATTCTTAACTCCAGAAGAAACTGACAGATAACTAACAGTAAACTTCCTTTTTAGATCTATTTTAATATGTACAATGTATCTTTAGAACTTTGTATTATTCTTTTATATATTGTAGTTTCTCTTATTTCTGTGAGAAGTCATTTTGCTTTGGAAAAGTACATTGGTAGTTTTCTGTATTACAACAATTTATTTCTTCTTTGCACATATAAATCTTGGGGGATGATCTTTTAAAGGGGGAACTCTTTAGAGAGAAATGCATATAAATGTAGTTCATATATTTTCTATGTGAGTATGTGCATGTATAAATATACTGTTCTATTATATATGAGAACAGAAATTGAAATAAATCAGTGTAGCTTAGCTTAAGGAAAAATACTAGAGAGATGGCATCTCAATTTTTCAGTCTCATAAAATTGATACAATTGTAGGAAAGTTCAAAATGTCAAATATTTGTATTGGTTTGTCTTAGATATAGGATATAGGATTTCCCCAAGAAGTAAAACTTTAAGATTTACCCAAATAGGATTTTCCCTGGATTTAAGACAAGGAACTTTCTAATTATAAAAATTAATTTGATCTAATGGGTAGATTTCATGTTAAATGTTCTCTCCACAATAAGATAAAATAAAATAAAATAAAATAAAATAAAATAAAATAAAATAAAATAAAATAAAATAATTTATTCTTTAAAAATTCTTGTAAGGCATTCTATAAAAAAAGTGTTATTTTCCACAAGGCCTTATTTTAAAAGACAGGCATTTTTTAAACCTTCTTTATAACTGTGTTAAGTATATCTCTATGCTACTTTCTTCTGTAAAAACAGCATCTGATATAAAGAAGTGAAAATTAAATCTGTGCTTCGCATGCCAAATCTTCAGAGTATTTCTCAACACTTCTCTCTTGTGTCTTATCCCTTCAAATTCTGGCTTCTTGGATTGTTCCTTAATGTCTTAAAAACCTTATTTTGGGTATAAATTTTATGTCCATCTTTCTATTTTATTTGACTTTTATATTTATTCTTGAGCAGATGCTTAGTCTGATATGAGTCACTTCCTTCATAGCTGGAAGTGAAAGTCTTACTCTCTCACTTTTGAGATGTTCCTGAGTTTAAGGTGATTATATTAAAAAAAATCATAATAACTTTAATGTGATCATCTTCTGTATCTTCAGAGAAGTAGTGTTCTTAGAACAGTTCTGCATGTACATAGCCTAGGATATATTGTATCCATTTTACAATAAATTTGTACATACTCAGTACTTTTTTTTTGGCTTTACATACATAAAAAAAGTTTTATGTACATACATAGGAAAAAGTTTTTTCTTTCATGGACCCAATTTGGTAGTGATGCATCATTTGATCTGGATACTGAGTTTCACTAGGAAAGAACACACTGAATTTAAGAATCTTGACTACTTTTTGGAAGCACATAGCAAATGATGTTTAAAATAATATTAAGTCTGAACAAACTATTTGGCAGTTGTAATTAGATCAAAGCATGGTTTCTTCTAATTGTGACAATAGAAAACATTCAGTTCAGGAAATTTATGGGTTATAAAATGATTCAGGAAGTTAATTTGGCAATTTCATAAGGTGGTCATAAATATTTGAGTAGTTTAGGAAATGGAGATTAATTTTAGAATTGGAATAAGGTGTCCTTTGACTGACATTCTCATCAGATTCAGACTTTGCTGCCTTGTTCCCATGTCAACCATACAGTAAGTATATCATTCAGTAAGCTTAGCACTTCTAGATTGCTATGGCTTTTCAAAATGATTCTTAATTCTCAAATAATACAAAGTAACGATCAGAGATAGAGGACCACTTTTATAGCCTATGGGAAATTGAATGCAAAAGTCAAGTGTTTGCAACATTTCCATAGCCCTGCTGCAACCAGAATTTTTGAACTCTCACCTTAAGCATTCATTACATCTTTCAGAAAGTCATTGGTGGGGAATAGCAGTACATTTACTGGTTGATTTTTACCATGTATTAAGTGACTCCCAAATATTACATTGCAAAAAATACAGACATTCAGCCCTTATCCAAATGTTTCCTTTATAGCATCTTATAGAAATTATCACTTTTTGTAGAGAATTTGATCAATTTTAACTTTTTTTTCTGTCAGATATTTTTTTTTCCTATACAGAGAAAACCGAATTACATATGGCTGTGTTCTGTTTGTGTACTTGTGTGTGTATAACTATACACACACTCACACACACACATAGTTACACGTGCCAGTTCTGTATCTCTTTAGAACTTATTTAATTGGGGCTACTATTCATAGCTATGAATAGAGCAGTACAAACAAGTACCTTAAAATAATATTCTTTTATGTTTCTTTTTGGTTTTATAATAATTACTATTAAATCTGGATTTCTCAAATTCAGGGGGAAGACCTGCTAGTAAAATATTCAGTAATGTATGTGTTAAAGATTTTAATGAGAAGTTTTCCTGAAAAATCTATTGTCTTCCAAAGTTAATTCTTCTGTAGTATTACTAGCAAGCAAAGAAACTTCACTGTAAAGAGATACAGTCACACTTCTCACCAGGATACAAGTAGAAAACCTCTTCTGGTTTTAATTTTTTGAACTCTTAAGTAGTAAATTTTCAAAGGTGATATTATATTACCTAACTTTTGTATGTATGTATGTATGTATATATGTATTTATTTATTTAAAGTGTATTTATTTTGCATGAGAGAGAGAGAGAGAGAGAGAACAAGCAAGTGAGGGGGCAGAGAGGAGAGACAGAATCCTAAGCAGGCTCTGTGCCATCAGCACGGAGCCCAATGTGATGTTTGAACTCACAAACCACAAGATCATGACCTGAGCTGAGATCAAGATTCAGATGCTTACTCGTCTAAGCCACCCAGAAACCCCACTGATTTTAAATATATTATTTCAAAAAATGTATAGATTTGGAATTTTGTAAACACTTCTTGCAATTAATCAGTGACCTTTGAGGAAGAACTGTAATGCTTACACACATATATACACACATTTAATCTCCAAACCTAAAATAAAGCTGATTTTATTATGACTGTTAAGGAATTTCAACAAGGAGCTATTAGATAAAGTGGTTCCAGTGCCTTGGTTGTAGTCTATGAAAGCAAACCAAAATTTAAACCAGAGTCAATGCACTTGCATCCAAGAAAATGAGACTTAAGAACAACCAATAACAAAGAGCTAACTAAACTTTCCTAAATAAGGCAACTGCTTATGCTACAGCCCTTCAGGTAATTTGCTTGCTTTGCTTCTTCACCTTTTCTGTAAAAACTTCTTCATTAGCCCCTATTGGTGGAACACTTGTAACCATTTACATTTTGGTGTTGCCCTATTTGAAAAGTTTTAATGTGCCTCACTTTATCTTTTAACATGATTCAGTTGGCTAGGAAAAAAAAAATTATGCAGAAGTTTAAATTTAATAGCCTTTAAATTATACTTTAAAAATTCCGGGGGGGGGGGGGGCGGCGCCGCCTGGGTGGCTCAGTCGGTTAAGCGTCCGACTTCGGCTCAGGTCATGATCTCACGGTCCATGAGTTCGAGCCCCACGTCGGGCTCTGTGCTGACTGCTCAGAGCCTGGAGCCTGTTTCAGATTCTGTGTCTCCCTCTCTCTCTCTGCCCCTCCCCTGTTCACGCTCTGTCTCTGTCTCTGTCTCAAAAATAAATAAACGTTAAAAAAAATTAAAAAAAATAAAAATTTGGGTAAGTTTGTTTACACCACAGAATATAAGATGTGTAGAAAGTTTTGTCCAGTCACATAGCTGGTTATAGCAGAATTGAGATTATGAATCAGGTGCCTTGACTCTTAATTCTGTGTTCTTTCAAATTCATATGCTGTTTCTTTTATGTATATAACCATTGGGAATTTGCCAGGTCATTTTTGATGCTTAGTTTGATGCATAACACATCCTAGTCCTTTATAGGATTATACTGAAAAAAGAATTAGGTTGCCCTGGCAATCTCTAGAGACTTAAGGTATAATTTTGGGAAGAGAGGTTTCAGATGTATTCCTTAAAAAGAATATTGATGTGTGGTAAAATAGATTATCCTAAATGGAAATGGACTTCAAAACAGATTTAGTAACAAGGACTCCTCCTACTTAAGTTTTTCTCTCAGAGGGAATACTTGGAAAGAAGACATCCAGGTGATATTTTCTCTTCCTCATTTCTGTAGATGCCAGTGGTTAATACAGACTATACAAAATTGAGAAGTAAACTTTAGGAAAGAATTCTTGGACTTAGCAGTTCTAAGGCAGGGCTGTAAATTTTCCTTAGTTAAGTAACTATTTAAATAGCCAGCATGTTTCAGACAGCACTAGGTTTCTTGAATGCAGAGAAAAAGCATGGTACTTTGAGTCACTGCTTGAGACTATTTGCAACAATGTGAATGATCCTGGAGGACATTATCCTAAGTGAAATAAGTCAGTCACAAAAAGCATTTTGTATACTTTAGGGAACTGATAATTAGGTCCCCTAACAAAGACTTGACACTCCTCTGTAGCACACCAAATTAAAAAAAAATACATACATACATATATATGTACATATATATACGTACGTATATATATACATATATATATATGTGTATATATATATATATGTATATATGTGTGTATGTATGTGGTGGAGATTCTCAATTTAAAGCACTAAATTTCTAGTGGAGGGATTTCAGGCCATTGCAGGAAATCGTTTGATGGAGGGTGGTTTCCACTTCGTGAGAACAAGCACTCTACAAGTCACACTACGTGGCATCTGCTGTCTCTGGATGGGTTTGATGGTCAGCTATGAGAAGCACTTTCTCTGCTTGACTTCCTTCCCCTCTTCCTTAGCTGAGAGGGTATAAGGATATTAGCTGAGAGGGTATAAGGATAAGGATAAGGGTATAAGATAAGCTTCTATCTCCAGATTTCCTTCTACATTTCTCTAACTAAACTCCCAGAAGGAAAATGTGACCTTGTTTTCTAGATGAATAGCACCTAGACAGATGTTTGTATATTCAGCCCAATCTCCGTTGCAGTTGTCATCGCCTTTATCCTCACAGGTGTTCATTATTTCATTCACCTGTTTATTCATTAGCCCTTTGTTGCGGTAGCTCTCATGTGTTCAAATGCTGGCACACATCTTTCAAATAAAACAAAGTGAAATACTTATTCAATCAAAATTGTTTGTGTAATTTTAGATCCCTTCTCAATTGTTTAGAATTTCTTTTATTTTTGCTGTGAGCATTCCTTATTTGTTTAATATTTTATTACTGGCTCATTGTTACCTTACATGCTGCAAATTTAGAAAGGGAAAGGAGGGCAGCAATCATGAACATTTTCCATTTTCCATTTTATGACAGTACTGCTTAGGAATGTGAAAATTAGTACGCATTACTAAGCCATCCCAGAATTATTATGACAAAAAAATATTTTAGAGGCCTTTTAAGGGGAGTTCATTTAACACAGGCAATATTAATGAGACGTCTATCATCCTTAAGACCTGATTCTTTTTTAAAAAAACAGTTTTTTAACTTTGTTTTTAAGGCTGATGGCACTGGATAGAATACTGAAATTTGAATTAAAGTCTTCGATGGTATAATGTACGTAGACCAGTGGAAAATATTATGGGGGACTCCATTGCTTGAAGAAAAATGGTACACACATTTCATGAAGGGAGGGGACATTTCTTATCTATTTTTATGAAGGGGTAGGCACAGAACAGGTAATTATTATATAATATTATGTATATTACTATGTAAGAT
Organism: Panthera tigris; assembly: GCF_018350195.1. NCBI lineage: Eukaryota > Metazoa > Chordata > Mammalia > Carnivora > Felidae > Panthera > Panthera tigris. The sequence continues at coordinate 135,601,958 of NC_056661.1, forward strand.
ATAAAACAAAATTAGGTCTATTTACTTTCAAATATTTGCTGAATTAATGCTAACAGTATGAATGAATGATAAAGATATTGACCCTTAGATAATGTATTGAACAGTGGTCAGAAAGATTGAAAGTGGAAGGCTGGGGAGATTATGATTGGTCAAAAATGTCGGTTTGAAGAGTATAGAAATGATCTGATTTGCTCATCTTCATGTAAAATGATGATGCTGTGATTCCACCATAAAATTGTCATTATTCCAGAAGCAGATTTTCTCAGGATAAACTAGGTGAATAAATTTGGGTATATCTATGATCTTATTCTGATCAGTTGTGCTGCTTATGACCCTGGAGCAGTAAAGAGGTTAACTGATTCACAGGGTGATTTCATCAGGAGCTGTGACTCATAACAATGTTCTAGCCATATGAGCTAATCAAGAATTTTTTTTTTTCTATAAAGCTTTTGATCTATTTCTTTTTCTCTTGACTTGTCAACATACACAATGTATGTTATTTGCTTAGAAATTCCCTATTCACTTAACAAATCAGTATTACCTGCAGTAATGATATAATGTACTATTTGCCCACATTATAGAATATAATTCTCAGAAGTAGAATGGAACTTTATAATATTGTGTAGTCTACTCCCATAACTCTATATGTGAGTAAACAAAGACCCAGAGAGGTTAAGTGGATGCTACTGTCACATATTCTTCCTGAAACCTATTAGAATCTAGATACTTTAACTCAACATGCCAATCTCTCCTAGATTATACTAAGATTTGTATTTTAATGGTAGTCTTAATTCAAATGGGTGCCTTAAAGAGGTGAAAATAGAAGTCCATAGATACTATTGTATGAGCGAGTCTTGAAATTGATGTTCTTGGGAGAGGGACCATAACATGCAAAGGTAAGAACTTAGGAAACCACAGGTATGTTTAGTGTTTCTGAGCAAGGTAAGATACATAGTAAGAGGCAGCAGTGAGAGATGAGGCAGGACTAGGGCACAGAGGGCCACCGCTGCTGTGCAGAGGAGTTACAACTGTGTGGGTTCAGGTAGAATCACAAATAGATGTTACACCAAGTTGTAGTGAGGGTACAACAACATGATTTGAGTATTTAATAGATCCTTCTATCAATAATGGAGAAAATGTTGTGGAGGATAGAGAAAATGGAGCCAGAGATGACAGTGAGGCAACTGTGAAATCCTATGAAAGGTAGCTTGGGAAATCAAACGAGAGAGAAAGGAAAAATATCCAGAGAAAAATTCTGAAATCTACAAGATTCCATGGGAATGTAATTTTTTTCTTTCACAATACACATTTAAAGGCCAGTTTTATATTTTTCTCTTAAAGTATTACTTTTTTATAAAATAATTGCCTTCTCCAATTTATTATACTGTAAAATGAGTTGTTTTTGTATTTATGTTTCTGCTGAAGATTTGGTCTTAATCTTCCAGCAATCCTGCTGGTTAACTACAGCTATCAGTGCCCTCTGGAGGTCTGGGTATGGTAATAGGGATTGTTTTTCCTACCTTTAATAGGATTTTCTCATTACTCCCTTCTAAGATTTCGATGGTCTGCCTTGACTATGTTTGGAATCTGTCAGATTCTACAGACCTCTATCATTGTCAGTCTTATTTTCTCTAAATATTCTGAGGATAGGAAATGGAAAAATCCTCTCCTTACAAAACATGGGATAAAACAATGTGCCTTAGAATAGATCATGGTGTCTGGCAATTAAATCGATCAACTGAAGTTTACATTTGCAGATACTTTCCTCATTATTAGGTTGACTCATCAGTCTGTTTCTTCAATGCTTCATTATGGAAATAATATAACTTGCTAATTAGAGATTAGTCAGCTCTAGGAGAGAAAATGATTCCAAAACCAGGATATTATACTAGTACCCTTTCTATAGGATTTTTTTTTTTTTAGATCTTAAGAGACATTTCTTGTCTTCATCTGTGAAGAAACTTAAACAGTTTTGGGCATGGAACCAAGTAAATTATCATCAATCCCATAAGAACAGTTTGGAGAACTAGAAGGAAAAGAGCATTAGGATTATTTTGCTGAAATTTTTCTCTTGGCCACAGTTACCCTTTTTTTAATTGCTAGGTGTTGTAAACTACAGGAAAGAAAACATAAAAGTGTGGACAAATATTTTAAAGTCACTGAAACAATCGTGGTAATTAAGGTTCTGACAAGTGGGATGCAGCTCCTTCCATTCTCATTTGAGAAGGTTCAGGGTGACTAATCCATTTTTTGCCATGCTAAATATTGTCCAGTGAAATCATATTTTCTTCCCAAGTTAAACAGTTAATGCATTTAAACAACCCAGACACCTGAGTCATTTTTCACTTGAGAAAGAGCTTTTGCGGATGTAAATATGTAGTATTCTATCATTAGAAAGATGAAGTTCTTGTAGTAAGCTAATGGAATAGTATTATTTATGTTCTCACCCCTTTCCTTTTTTTTTTTTTTTTTAATGGAAAGCTTGTCAGGATAAGTTAATATTTGTTGGTTCAAATATTCAAAGAAGGAGAAATAGAATGGGCCTTTATTTTGATATGGAATTTACTAATTGTCCCTAATGAAAGTTCTCCAGGAGAGAATACTTCTAGGAGTTGAAAAACCCATTCTTATTGAGATCACTGTGCTCTGACCATTTTCTTCCTAATTGGTCGATTGTGTATATATTATTTTAAAAAATTAGAGCAGTTTAAGGTTCACAGCAAAACCAAAGGGGATTTCCTATGTACCCCTGCTGTCTTATAGGAATAGCTTCCCTGATTATCAGCATCTCCCACTAGACTGGTATGTTGATTATAGTAGATGAACCTACAATGACAAATAATTATCATTCATAGTTTATATTAGTTTATATATAGTTTATAGTGATATAGTTTATATCCCTTTTGGTGTTATATATTATATGAGTTTGGACAAACGTATAATGACATTGTTCATCCTTCATTATAATATCATATAGAGTATTTTTGCTGCCATAAAAAAATCCCCTGTGCCCTGATTTTTCTTTCCCCTTACCCTGCAACTCTTGCAACCACTAATCTTTTGACTGCCATATTTTTACCTTTTCCAGACTCTCATATAGCTGTAATCATGCAGTACGTAGCCATCCAGACTGGCTTTTTTTCACTTAGTAATATGCATTTAAGGTACCTCCTTGTCTTTTCATGGCTTCATGGCTCATTTCTTTTTAGCACTGAATAATAGTTCATTGTCTGGATGTACCACAGTTTATCAGTTCACTGTTCAAGGACATCTTGGTTGCTTCTAAGTCTGCCAGATATAAATAAATCTGTAAATATCTGTGTGCAGGTCTTTGTGTAGACATAGTTTTTTTTTTAACGTTCATTTTTTGAGAGACGAAGTGTGAGTGGGAGGTGGCAGAGAGAAAGAAGGACAGAGGATTTCAAGCGGGCTCTATGCTGACAGCAGGGAGCCTGATATGGGGCTTGAACGCATGGGCCATGAGATCCTAACCTGGGCTTAAGTTGGACACTCAACTGACTGAGCCACCGAGGTGCCCCTAGACATAAGATTTTGACCCCATTAGGTAAATATCAAAGAGCATAATTTATGGATTATATGGTAGGAGTATATTTAGTTTTGTAAAAATACCAAACTGTCTTCCAAAGTGACTGTACCATTTTACATTCTCACCTGCAGAGAATGAGAGTTCCCGTTCTCCATATCTTTGCTGCTAGCATTTGGTGTTGTCAGTATCCTTCCTGGATATTGGCCGTGTGAGTAGGTATGTAGTGGTATCTTGTTGTTTTTAGTTTACATTTATTTGATGACAAATGATGTGGAGATCTTTTCATATGCTTTGCAATCAATATATCTTTTTTTTTTTTAGTAAGGTGTCTGTTAGGCCTTTGATCCATTTTTAAAATTGGGCTCTTAAATGTGAGACAAGAAACCATCAAAACCCTAGAGGATAATACAGGCAGCAACCTCTTTGTCATTGGCAATAGTGCCATCTTTCTAGACACATCTCTGGAGGTAAGGGAAACAAAAGCAAAAATGAACTGTTGGGGCTTTATCAAGATAAAAAGCTTTGGCAGAGCAAAAAACAATCAAAACTAAAATACAACCTACTGAATGAGAGAAGATATTTGCAATGACATATCTGATAATAAAGAGTTAGGATCCAAAATATATAAAGAGCTTATATAACTCAACACCAAAAAACCTAAATAATCCAATTAAAAATGGGCTGAAGACAAACAGATGGCTAACAGACCATGAAACGATGCTCAACATCACTCATCACAGGGAAATGCAAATCAAAGCTATAATGAGGTATCACCTCATACCTGTCAGATGGCTGAAGTTAACTCAGGAAACAACTCAGGTTGGCAAGGATGTGGAGAAAGGAGAACCCTCTTTCACTGTTGGTGGGAATGCAATCTGGTGCAGCCTCTCTGAAAGGCAGTATGGAAGTTCCTCAAAAAGTTAAAAATAGAACTATCAGCAATTGCACTACTAGATTATTTACCCAGAGGATACACAAATACTGATTTGAAGGAGCATATGCACCCCAATATTTATAGCAGCATTATCAACAGTAGTCAAATTATGGAAAGAACCAAATCTCATCAACTGATGAATGGGTAAAGATGTGGCATGCATCTGTCTGTCTGTCTGTCTGTCTATCTATCTATCTATCTATCTATCTATCTATCTATCTGTCTGTCTGTCTGTCTGTCTGTCTAGATAACTCCAAACTGAGAGTTGTTGGAGGGGAGGTGGGTGGAAGTGGGGCTAAATGGGTGATGGGAATTAAGGAGAGTACTTGTGAGGAGCACTGGATGTTACCTGCAATTGATGAATCAACTAAACTGTGCTTTTGAAACCAATATTACACTATATGTTAACTAACTAGAATTTAAATAAAAACTTGAAACAAAAAAGTAATATTGGGCTCTTAGCTTTCTTATGTTTGAGTTTTAAGAGTTCTTTGTATAGTTTGAATAACAGTCCTATATCAGATACATCTTGCAGATATTTTCTCCCAGTTGGTGGCTTCTCTTCTCATTCTCTTGGCGTTGTTTTTTTTCCACAGAACTGAACTTCTAACTTTTTATTAAGTCTAGCTTAGCCATTATTTCTTTTATGTGTCATACCTTTAGTGTTGTATGTGCAAATTATCACCAAACCTTAGGTTATCTAGGTTTTCTCCTGTTTATACTCTAGGAATTTTCTAATTTTGTGGTTTCTGTTCTGGTCTGTGATCTATTTTGAGTCAATTTTTATAATGGATTTAGGCTCTGGGTCCAGATTCATTTTTGCTTGTGCATGTCCAGTTGTCCCAGCACCAGTTGTTGTAATATCTTTGTTTTACTGTTTTGCCTATGGTTCTTTCTCAAGGAGCAGTTGACTATTTATGTGAGTTTATTTCCAAGTTCTCTATTATGTTCTATTTATTTGTTATTTTTTCACTGCCTTGATTATTGTAGTTTTATAATAACTTTTGAAGGTAGGTTTTGTCAGTCTTCCAATTTTGTTCTTTCTCAATGTTGTGATGGCTATTCTGTTTTGTTTGCTTTTCCATATAAACGTTAGAGTCAGGCTGTAAATATTCATAAAATAACTTGCTGGGCTTTTGATTCATTGGGATTGCATTGAATCTATAGATCATGTTGGGGAAAGCCAGCACCTTGACAATATTGTCTTCTCTTGATGAACATGGAATATGTCTCCATTTATTTAATTTTTTTCATTAAAGTTTGTCATTTTCCTCATACAGCTTTTATATGTATTTTGTTAGATTTATACCTAAGTATTCCATTTATTTGTGAGCTAATGCAAATTGTGTTTTGTTTTTAATTTCAAATTTGTTTTGTTCATTTCTGGTATATAGTAAAGCAATTCACTTTTGTATATGAGCTTTGTATACTGCCAACATTGCTGTAATTTTTTGTTAGTTTCTCCTCCCCCCCCCCCCCAATTCTTTGGGATATTCTGCATAGATGATTATGTTATCCCTGAATAAAGACCGTTTTACTTCCTCCTTCCCACATGTATACCTTTTATTTTCTTGTCTTATTGAATTAGCTGGAATTTTGTTCTAGAATTTTGTTGAAAAAGAGTGGTGAGAGGGCCATCCTTGCCTTGTACCTGATTTTAGTAAGAAATCTTTGAGTTTCTCACCATTAAGTATGAACGTATTGTAGGTTTTTGTAGATGTTCTTTAGAAAGTTGAGGAAGTCCCCCTTTATGTCTAGTTTGCTTAGGAATGAGTGTTGGATTTTGTCAAATGTTTTTATTGCATCTATTTGTATGATCGTGTGATTTTTTTTTTAGCTTATTGATGTGATGGGTTACATTAATTTTCAGATGTTGAGCCAGGCTTATATACCTGTGGTAAATATATCACTTGGTCATGGAGTATAATTCTTTTTATGTATGGTTGAATTTGATTAGCTAATTCTTTGTTGAGGATTTTTATATATATTTTCATGAGATTTGTTGGTCTATAATTTTCTTCTTGTAATCACTTTGTCTGATTTTGGTATTAGGGTAATGTTGGCCTTATGAAATGAGTTAGGAAGTATTCCATCTGCTTTTATTTTCTGAAAGAGATTTTAAGGAATTGATATAGTTTCTTCCTTAAATATTTGGTAGAAGTCACCAATAAACCTATCTCAGCCTGGTACCTTTTGTTTTGAAGATTGTTATTTATTGATTCAATTTCTTTTAATAGACAAATGCCTATTCAGTTTTTATATTTCTTATATGAGTTTTGACAAATTGTGTCTTAAAATGAATTGGTCCATTACATCTAGTTTGTCAAATTTGTGGGCATAAAGTTGTTCATAGACTCTTGTATTATTTTAGTATTCTTTTATGAAGTGTGTTGTTTAATCTGTATGTATTTTGGAATTTTAACAGTTTCTTTATGTTAATTGATTTCTAATTTAATTTACTTGGTTGGAGAGTAATCACCGTATACTTACCATTATTTTAAATTTGCTAAGTTTTTTTTCTTTTTATGGCTGAGATTGAAGTCTGTCTTGGTGAACATTCTGTCTGAGCTTGAGAACAATATATATTCTGCTTCTGTTGGATGACATAGTTGGTATTTGTCAGTTATATCTACTTGATTGATAGTGTTAAGTTCAACTATGTCCTTGGTGAGTTTCTGCCTATTGGATCTATCCATTTCTGATAGAGGGGCTTTGAAGTCTTGGACTATGATATGGGATTCATCTATTTATCTTTGTAGTTCTTTTAGTTTTTCCCTCACATAATTTGATGACCTGTTGTTAGGCATAAATACACTAAAGATTGTTATGTCCTCTTGGAGAATTTTCCCCTTTATTATTATGTATTTTTCTTTTTTTTTTTTTTTTTTTTTACTCTTGATAACATACTGAGGTTATTGTAGCTGCTTGTGCTTTGTTTTGATTAGTGTAAATGTGGTGTATTTTTTGCCATGGATTTACTTTTAATTTAAATATAAATTGGGTTTCTTGTAGACAATCTAAAGTAGGGATTAGGCTTTTTTTTAATCCACTTTGATAATCTCTGTCTTTTAAGCGGTGCATTTAGACCATTGACATTTAAAGTGACTATTGATACAGTTGGGTTAATATCTAGCATATTCATGACTATTTTCTATATGTTGCCCTTATTCTTTGTTCCTATTTTTTTGTGTTTTGCTCTTTTTCTGCCTTTTGTGGTCTTAATTAAGCATTTTATATGATTGTATTTTCTCTTCTGTCTCAGCATATTGGTTATACATACTTCTTTCTTTTTTTTTTCTTTTACCTTTTTAGTGGTTGCCCTAAAACTTACCATGTATACACACACACACACACACACACACACACACACACACATACATGGTAGTTAATTTATGCCTACTTTCAAATAACACTATAAAACTTAATGTGTAGTGTATTTTATAATAAAATAATTCTAGTTCCTTCCTGCTATTCCTTGTATTATTGCTGTCATCCATTTCACATATACATAAGCATACATAAGCATTTATATGTGTATATAAATAGCATAAATAATAGAATATAATATTGGTATTATTATTTTAAATTAACTGTTATATTAGATCAATAAAAATAATAAAAACATTTTTTTAAATTTTTTAAATATTTATTCATTTTTTTTGAGCGAGAAACAGAGTGTGAGCAGGGGAGGGGCAGAGAGAGAGGGAGACACAGAATTCAAAGCAGGGTCCAGGCTCTGAGCTGTCATCACAGAGCCTGACACAGGGCTTGAACCCATGAACTATGAGATCATGACTTGGCTGAAGTCAGACACTTAACCAACTGAGCCACCTAGGTGCCCCAAGAAATACAAGTTTTTATTCTGCCTTCACTTTTTCTTTCTTTCATACTTTCTCTTTTTTTAAATGTAAGTCTGAGTTTTGACCTATATCATTTCCCTTCTCTCTAAAGAACTTCTTCAACCAAATAGGTATATTGGCAACAAATTCCCTTAACTTCTGTTTGAGAGCCTATGTTGTTGTTGTTGTTTTTTTTTTCTTTTTGAAGAATAACTTCACAGAGTACAGAATTCTAGGTTGGTAATTTTTTTCTCTCAACACTTTATTTCACTCTACTCTCTTCTTGCTTGCTTATTTTCTGAGGAGAAGATGAACATTTTTTTTAAATAGGAAAGAGGTGCTTGGATAATTATTTATGAGCCCTTAGGATGCCTACTGTGGTAGAGGTTATGGGGAATTAAGAAAGCAAAGTATAACTATACGTGGCTCCTTTTTACAAAGCACTTACGTTCTACAAAGGGGAGTATGGCATATACTTAGAAGGATTAAAATTGTTGGACTATTATCCAAATTTGCAAAGGGAGGAAAGAAAGGAGAGACTGTAACTGCATAGGAGTTGGGAAAGCTTTATGAATTCTTATAACAGTAACAAAACCATGATAACAATAATAATTTTAAGAGCTAGCATCTTATCCTTTATGAAGATCTAAGTCCCTCACACTCTCCTCAGTGTTTTACATATATTATCCCATTTAATATTTTTGAAGTAATCTATTGAAAAGGACGTTGTTCTTCCTTTTTGCAGCTGAGCAGATAAGACCTAGTAAGTAAGGTAAGAAAGAGGATGCTCAAAGCATTGGCATAGAAGACTTTAAGGGAGAGTAGTTGACTTGGACTAGAACACAAGGTGGGAAGTAATGAACATACCTAGGAAGGTATGTTGGGACCAGATGGTCGAATATCTTGAATGCCTCACATTTCCAGCCTTTTTCTCTTGATGTATAACTTGCACCTTTTGCATAACTTCAAATGATTTTTAACCTTTTGTGCATACTAAGGAATTTTTACTTTAATATAAAATGGAGAATTGTTAAGTTTTGGAGCAGGGGAATGTCAAAATGCATTATGCTTTAAAAGAGTAAATTTGAAATAAGCATTTAGAGACAGTTGTATTCCTACTTTGGAATGGACCTCATGATTGAGTAGCAACAGATATTTTCCTTGCATATAAGGTGATTTAGCATCCTGAATGATGTCAGCCTTAAACATGAGTTAATTCCCTTATCAATATTTTTATTAAATCATTCATTCAGCACCTACTGTAACTAATAATTATGCACAGAGCTTTTTTTCTTTTTCTTTTTAGTGTTTAAGCAGGTTCAATCTCAGAGCCTCCCAGAGATATGATCTTAAGTGTATGTGTTCATTCTAGATGATGCTGTCTGACCTTTGCAGTGGCAGAAATACTTTAACCACTAGTGGGAACAGTGTGCCTGTGAATTGTGGAGGAGATTTAATATCTATAGGAAAGCTATATATTCGTGAGGACTCCAACTTCATCAAGGTCAAAATGATGAGAAACACCAGAGCTTGTGGGAAGAAAGAGCATGGTGCTGGGAGTTTAATGAGCTTACTTCTATATAGGATTTTTATTTTTTTGAGTAGGTTTAACCAACGAGTGTAATTATGAATAACACTAAAGATCGTAAGTAAATACATTAAAAGCATACTATTGTGATTCTAGAGCCTATGAAACATTGATTAAAGATCTCTGACTAAGCATTGATTAAAGATGTATTTTATAGGAATTCAAACAAATGAAAGTACAGAAGAACTGTATGTAATGGATAGGTACATTATTTTCCCAATAATGTCATATTGAATATACCATAAGTTGATATGAAAAAAATTATTCAGAGTTAACAAATAATATCAGAAAAATTACTTAAGCAGTAAGCCTTTTTTGGGAAATATTTTGATATAGAGAAATAAGCACAATTATATAATCTCATTATCACCATCTCTCTTCTGCCTTTAAAATCAGTTATTTTTTTCTAAATTTTGTAATGTCAAAATCTGGCAGTCTTTTTTCAAAATAATATTTTAAAACTTTATTCCCTCTGGCTATAATCATCATTCTAGACAGAAATAGTGTAGCTATGTCAAGACCCAAATTTAGGGGAAATTTTTTTTTAAAGGAGAAGCCAACTGAGAACTCTGCATCTTGTCATATCCAAAAACAAAAAACAAAACCAAAAAAAACCCCCAAAACCTATACTTTTCATGGGGATGATCTACAAAATATATAATACTTAATCTGTTTTTGTGTTACTGTAAGCAAAGTATGTTAAGTATAAAGCTTTTTGCATTTTGTTTTTAATGGAATAAAAACTATGAATTAGGGAACTTTTTAAACAAATGAATTTTTATTGCTTTTAAACCCAGTAACGTCAGTTGTAAATATGTTTCTAGGTATAAATCTTACTGTATTTATTTTAATGAACAGATAAAATACATTCATAAATAACTGCATCCACTTTAGTTTAAATACTAAGCATTTTTAAGTGCAAACAATTTAATTTTCTTAAAAGGACTGAACTTAACAGTTTTTGAGCTAAAAACATCTTTGGCGATCACTTGACAGTTGGAGAAAGGAGATTCTTGATTAATTTGTTTAGCAAACACATTTTTTTTAATAGAAAGTGGGTACATTTCAGTTCAGTGAATATACATTTCAATATAACTCAAGTTGATTTACTAAATATCAAAAATTATGATGTATTATTCAAACTTCAAACATGGGAAGAATCTAATTTATTTAAGTGTTCTTATATTTTTTCTTATTTTAATTCCTGATGTGGGAAAAAAATCTTTATAAAAGGAGGAGAATTTAGTTATATTTAAGGATAATTAAGAGTGCAAAATTTTTTTAGCAAAAATAAAAGTTTGCTATTCATCCTTTAACATTTATTTATCTTTATTATGGAAAAAAAGGCATTTTAAAAATATTTTTTCTCTTATTTTTTTTGTTTGTTAATTTATTTTGAGAGAGAGAGAGAGAGTGCATGTGTGTGGAGAAAGAGCAGAGAGAGAAAATCCCAAGCAGGCTCCATGCTGTCGGTGCAGAGCCCAACGTGGGGCTTAATCCCATAAACTGTGATATCATGACCTGTGCTGAAACCAAGAGTCAGCTGCTTAACTAACTGAGCCACCTAGGTGCCTCTAAAATGTTTTTAAAGTTTATTTTATTCATTTTGAGAGAGAGAGCATGAGCAGGGGAGGGGCAGAGAGAAAGTGAGCGAGAGAGAGAGAGAGAGAGAGAGAGAGAGAGAGAATCCCAACTAAGCTCTGTACTGTCATCATGGAGCCCAACATGGGGCTCCATCCCATGAACCGCAAGATCATGACCTGAATTGAAATCTTGAGTTGGCCATTGACTGAGCTACCCAGGTGCCTGGAGAAAAAAAGCATTTTTATATGATTAAAATGTCATTAGAGGAATCATAGGAATTTTTACATCATTTGAGTTTTTTCATTTGAAGATATAATGATATCTTTTAAAATTTTTAGTCATGAAATCATACCCATTTAAGAAATAAAAAATACATTTAGTTTTATAGTTTTTGAATGATTCTTAATATAGTTATTAGTTAACCAAAATTTGCTCAACTGAATTCCAAATGAAAGCAATTTATAAATTATAGTATAATTTATACTTTATATAAATTTGTATAAATTTGTATAAATATAATTTATACAAAATATAAATTATACTTTGAGGAACAATATTCATTTATATAAATTGTATTTAAATTACATGTTACGTATATATTTTAATATGATACATATGTATATTTAAAGACACCTTTTAAACAATAAGGCAGATTTCATTCAAAGGGTCTTCTGCAGTGGGGTTTTATAGTAGTGGAGGGATGGATAATGGGCTCAATTCTAATCACAACAAAATAATGTGGAAATCTATGGCTAATACTAAACCAATCTATTAATATACTATCATTAATGTTAGTGAATTGTTAGATGCCTGTGTGTCCCATTGACATTTGAGGGAAAAAAATCTATAAATAAATGTTCAGTACTCTAATTTTATGTGCTAATTCTTCCTCTTCTAGAAGAGGAACTTAAAGCATTAAAATCTGTGAGATGTTTGGGAAATGATTATTAGATTTATGTATCCGAATGCAAGAAAAAGAAGGTAAAGCCAAGCAACAGAAGAAACTCTCTTACCAACAGTTTAGGAAGACCAGATTCCACTCTGGGGAAAGATGTCAAATATGAAAGGAAGAACAATTGTGTGTATTCCTTATTACTGTTTCATCTTTCACAGATCACTGGCCATTGCTTGATGTCAAATGTCTTGAAAATCATCACTTAATATATTTTATCCATTTCTTAGTTGTTTGGAGTGGGCAGGTAAATTTGACTTTACCTATGACTTATGTACCTATTTAAATTTATTTTTCCTTATTTATTTTTGGGTAGTTTTCTGTGGTCTTTTATTAGATCTAGTAAATTTTCAGTTGATTCTCTAAATTTCTCAAGAAAGTAATGATCTTATAAAAGTCATTATGGCTTTATTTCCCAGAATTGAGTAAATTCATTCTTTTAACAAATAAAGCATCTTATTAGTATGAATAAAACTTCTAAAGTTATAGCTTTGACTTTTCTCTATTTTATTTGAATCACCTCTAGTGATGTGATTCTTAAACTGTTTTGATCATTGACCCCCTTTATGTTGTCCCCCCCCCGTTATAATTTATTTTCTCCATGTGAATTTGCGTTCACATTTTATATAGTGTACTTTCAAATAATGATGCCAAAAATGGATTGAAACACATCAGTAGGAAGAAGCCACCATATTACTGCCTCTTGAAAATCACAAATTTAGAATGCTTTAATGATATTATTACAATTTAATACCAGTATCAAAAATATTATTTTACTATTTTTTCTTTTACCAATGGTTGGAATTTATCATTAGGGTTATAGCAAGATGCTAAAATATTTATATATCATAATTCATTTAGTAATTTTTAAATTGAGCCACAATTTAATTGTTAAATGGAAAATAATAATAGTAACCTCTTAGATTGTGATAGGAGTCAAATGAAATAATGTACATGAGAATGTGTGTAAAGTTTAAAGGGCTGCTAGGTTGCTGTCATTTTATATTGTATATCTCTGTTGGTTGGGACATTTCTCCCTTAGGTTCATACATCAGCATTTATTGCTTTCTTATTTTCATTGTGGTGTTTATCAACAGAAAACTAACTTAAAGGTTGTTTTTTTTTAGTCCTGTCATTCTGTAAAATACCTTCATGTATATGATGTATATGAATATGATAAAAATAGAGATGGGATAAAACAAGTAGAGATGGAGAGAGAGAAACAGATATATAGAGAAAGATTTCTTTGGATGTTCAAGGTCTTTTGTGATTCCATATACATTTTTAGGGTTTTGTTTGTTTTTCTGTTTTGTTTGTTTTTGAATTTCTGTGGAAAATGCCGTTGGATTTTGATACAGATTGCATTGATATGGGTTGCTTTATGTATTAATTTTAACATTAATTCTTCAGATCTGTGAACATTAGCATATCTTCTTTGATTTCTTTCTTCCATGTTTTATAGTTTTCAGTGTAGAAATCTTTCACCTCCTTGGTTAAATTTATCCCTAAATATTTTATTCTTTTTCATGCTGAAGTACATGGGACTTTTAAAATTAATTTTTTTGGTTAGTTCATTATTAGTGTATAGATCCACGGTTAATTTTTTTTTCACTTTTTATTTTTATTTATTTATTTATTTATTTATTTATTTTTAATATATGAAATTTATTGTCAAATTGGTTTCCATACAACACCCAGTGCTCATCCCAAAAGGTGCCCTCCTCAATACCCATCACCCACCCTCCCCTCCACGGTTAATTTTTGATGTTGATTTTGTTTTCTGCAACTTTACTGAATTTATTAGTTCTAACAGATTTTGGTGGAGCCTTTAGGGTTTTAGTATATAAGATTATGCATTCTGTAATCACATGCATCCTTTAAAGAAGCAGGTTTTCTCTGATGTATGGAAAGGGAATTTTGGTACTCTCTTGAAGTTAGTTGCCCCTAGTTGATCACCAGGGAGGAAACAGTCCTATACTTAGAAGAAACTGAAATCTGTCAATAGTCTGAATGAGTTGGAAGTGATTTCTTCCTCAGAGCCTCTAGATAAAAATCCTTGCTGGCTAAAACTTTATATTTAGCTTGTGAGACCCTAAACAAAGAACTTGGTTCAACCCACTAAAACCTCTGACTGTAGAACTAACTGAGATAATAAATGGGCATTGTTTTAAGCTACTAAGTTTGTGGTAATTTGTTATGCAACAATAGAAAACTCATGTACTCTTTTCAGAAGATAGGGAGGACAGATACTGTTAAAATATTTTAAAAAGAAAACTTTTTATTTATAATTATATTACCAGATGTGTTATGCTTTTCTTAATGAATAGGAAGAACGTTGGCTCTCAGTGTCCTAAAAGAGTCAAGAACATTAAAGCAGGATTACAATAAGAGCTAATGATTTCTGCCCAGAAGATACATAAAAAAGGCGAACAGAATTGTTTTTTCTGTTCATGGTCAAATCTGACTGATTTACTGTAAACTGGAAAAACTCTCTATATTTATATTCATCCACTACAAGTGAGTTATGGTCTGTCAGCTTGAGATCTAGAACAGACCCACTCAGGACTCTCACCTCAGTAGAGAGTTGGAGGGATGGCAGATAATATTTGAATGTTTTTGCCATTTTACTGTGGGAAAATAAGGAGATAGTTAAACCATTTTGGCTAGTTACTGCACTTTTGATCTCTTTCTGATTTAAAGAATCAAAATTCAAGCCAATTTTTATAGAATAGTGATATTTTTCAGGATTTAATACATATAGAAACAGTCTTGTTATTTTGTTGTATCCTCAGAATTGGAAGCTAGCTCCACTCCCTTTTGTGGCTATATGCCATTTTTAAAAATACAAAATGGCAACATTTGCAATTGTGTTATGATGAGGTAATATTACTTGTACCTCATAGAAAATTGACTTACGGATCATGCTAGAAAAGCTTTTCCCTGTAACAAGAAAGAGAATGTTAGAAGAGTTTAATGATAATATTGTGAAGCCTGCTAGGACTACATTTTGTTATGAAATGAAATAATAATGTAAAATATTATAATATTGCCAGAGCATTAATGTAACAATGGAACCTGGAAAGATGCCTAAATGTGAACAAACTAGATTATGGTAGATGTAGATCTTTGAAAAAATGAAAACGGAGTAAGAGATTTAATGCATAATTTTAACAGGGGAAGAAAGAGGTCATTGTATTTATAGGAAAGCTGAATGCATTTAAAATACGAAAACATCTGAGCATGAGTCATGGCATTTGGAGAGCTTTAGATGTTGGCAGCCAGGTCACAGAAGTGATCAACCAAAATGCTATTATTCACAAAATATATGGGAAGGAGGGACACATGTTTTTTTTGCTTGTCTTGATGCTGAACATGTTAATGGGGACTAGAGAAGAGAATCAAAATTCGGATGGAATTGAACTGCATATCGCCTGCAGCTAATATTGAGAGTGATGTTAAGGGCAATGAAAGTTCAGCCAAAGGTCAGTTTTAAAGCAGGAGAGGAAAAAAGAAAAGTGAAAGGAAGGAGCATGAGGAGGTTGGAAAGAGAAGACAACTAGGTGGTTAGAAAACATGTGAATGGTGGATTGGTGAATGCCATCGCAGGGATGGCTGTCTTACCTCTAAGTGTTCTTGAAAGCATAGTAGTATGGATGCTTTGAGAAGGAAATCTGTCCTAAATATTATATCAAATCTGGATATCATGTTCTATTTCAAAATATTTTATGAAACTAAATATAGTCAGTCCTGCCTTTTCATATTCTGAGACCCATGATGTGAAGTAGGATATTTTATTTTATCTATTTATTTTTTTTAATGTTTTTATTTAGTTTTTGAGAGAGACAGAGAGACAGAGCATGAGCGGGGAGGGTCAGAGAGAGAGGGAGACACGGAATCTGAAGCAGGCTCCAGGCCCTGAGCTGTCAGCACAAAGCCCGACGTGGGCTCTAACCCACAAACTATGAGATCATGACCTGAGCTGAGGTCAGACACAACCGACTGAGCTACCCAGGTGCCCCGGAAGTAGGATATTTTAAAGATGGCAACAGTCTGCCCTGAAGGATCTCTGTTACAATTACGGGTATGTAATAAATCATGTAAATGACAAATGTATTAATAGAAAGCAAAAGTAATGGCAGGTAGTAGACAATATTTAAAAAGCACCTATAAAGAGCTGACATGAGACTGTGTCTTTTATTTTTCTTAATGTTTTATTTTTATTTTTGAGAGAGAGAGGGAGCACAAGCAGGGGAGGGGCAGAGAGAAAGGAGGACACAGAAGCTGAGGCAGGCTCCAGGCTCTGAGGTGTCAGCACAGAGCCTGATGCGGGCTTGAACTCACGAGCTGTGAGATCATGACCTGGGCTGATGTCGGATGCTTGACAAACTGAGCCATCCAGGTGCCCCAGACTGTGTATTTTATACACTTGTATAATCATTAAAGATGTGATCATATCTTTCACAAAATCTTCAAGCCAGAAGAAAGCAGGGGCCTACAATATTTTGTACCTTAGTGTTCACTGTCTTCATAAAAAATCTAACTTTGTTTTCTGTGTTTGCATCTACTTGTGTGTCTGTCTTTATTTTGTATTTTTTAATTGAATTGTAATTGATCTACACTCAACTATACATGAATAAAGTACAAAATTTTTAAAGATTTTTATGTATACACATACCCCATAAAAGTATCTCTATAGACAAATGATGAACATCTACATCAGTGCCAAAAAATACCTTGCATTTCTTTGAAATAATTACTCTCAGCCCAGCTTCCCTTTCCCTAAGCAGACCATGATTTTCTTCTGTCACTATGGGCTATCTGCATTTTGTAGAATTTCATGTAACTAGAATTATAAAGTTTGTTTTATTCGTGTCTGACTTTGACTCAGTATAATTACTTTGAGATTATGCATGCTGTTGTGTATATGAACAGATCATCCATTTTTATTGCTGAGTAGTATTTTATTGTACGTATTATGGGGTATAGAGAAAATATTTTTGTATATTTTCAGTGTGGAGGCTTTCTGAATGAATTTTGCTAAACACTTGATATCCTGGGCTGAAGGAAAGCCTTGGGAAATGAATTTATGACTATATATAGTGAGAGAACTCCAGAGGATTTACCTTTGAAGGTAGATGTTTACATTTGAAGAGAAAATGAGGCCTGAAACCTTGGAGACATTTCTAGGTTGTAAAAAGCTATAGACACTGAAGCTTATTTGGCTCTTGGAAAGGTATATTTACATTTCACCTATTTAGAGTGAGAACCCAGAGTCTTTTGCATTCCATTTCTAACATGCAAGTTTTCTTCTCTTAGTTTTAGGAGGGTAGGGGGTATCACCTGCCACTTCCTTTTGTTGATAAGCAGAGAAAATTTATTCAAACTATCCCTTGCCTGTAGAGTGTCTGGGCATTCGTGTAAGGGATTACTCCATCCGACTTTCATCACAACCCTGCAGGGGTGAGAACTGAGATAGTGGGTAATTTGTCTCTGATCCAGAAGCCCTTATGTACATTTTCACTATAAAATTAATAAAGATTGATGTTAAAAACTCAACATATATATATTAGAGTCAAGTGGGCCTGTTTTTAGGGACTTTATTCTGGTCTGTTGACCTGTTTGTTTTTTAGCCAACACCATATCATCTTAATTACTGTAAATTTATAACAAATCTTAATATCAGTAGTGCTGGTTTTCCACATTTGGTCAGATATTTTAAAGTACTTTTGGCTGTATTCTGGGTCATTTGTGTTTCCATTTGACTTTGGGAATTTGTAAATTTCTATGAGAAAAGCTGGCTTTGGACTTTAAATATATTGAATCTGTTGAGGATTAGGAGAGAAATGACATTAACAATACTGACACTTAAAATCCGTGAACATGGTATATATCTCCATTTACTTAGTCCTTGCTAAACTTCTCTAATCAATATTTTTTTTAATTTAATTTTTATTTAAAATTTTTTTTAATGTTTATTTTTGACAGAGAGAGAGAGAGAGAGAGAGAGAGAGAGAGAGAGACAGAGCATGAGTGGGGGAGGGGCAGAGGGAGAGGGAGACAGAATCCGAAGCAGGCTCCAGGCTCTGAGCTGTCAGCACAGAGCCCGACGCGGGGCTTGAACTCACAGACCGTGAGATCATGACCTGAGCTGAAGTGGGACGCTCAACCGACTGAGCCACCCACGTGCCCCTCTAATCAATACAGATTATAGGTTTTTCACATCTGTTGTCATGCCATTTCATATTTTTGGTGCTATTTTAAATGGCATTTAAATATCTCCCTTTCTGATATTTCAATGCTAGTTAGTAGAACTATAATTGACTTTGGATATTGATTTTTGTCTTGCAATGTTACTAAACTCATGTTAGAAGCTATTTTGTAGAATCTGTTGGATTATCAACATGGAAAATTATGTTGGCTATAACTATAGACAACTTTACCTCTTATTAATTCTGCTTGCCTCATTACAGTGACTTCCTTTTGTAAAATGTTGAGCAAAAGTGGTTATGACAGACATCCTTTCCTTTTTCATCATACTGGCAGACACACATTCAGTAGTTTATTCAGTTGGTATTAGCTGTAGGCTTTTTAAAGATGCTCAATATCAGGTTGAAGAAAGTTCCTTCTAACTCTAGTTTGCTGGATATTTTTATCAGAAATGGATGTTGGATTTACTGTATCTATTTAGATGATCATACTTTTTTTTTTCTTTTTAGATTATAAAAATGGTGAATTACGTTGATTGATTATTTAATGTTAAACCAAGATTGCATTCGTGTAATAATCCCACTTGGCCATGATGTATGATCTGTTTATGTCATATTGTGTTCAACTTTCTAAAATGTTGTTTACAATTTTTTCATTAGTGTTCATCAGCAGTATTGATCTCTATCTTGTATTCTCTTATAATGTCTATCTTATTTTGGTTGTAAAGGAATCCTGGACTGAATAATTTGGAAGTAGTTTCTACTTTTCAGTTTACTGGAACAGTTTTTGTAGAATTGGTAGTCTTTCTTCCTTAAATGGTAGAATTCACTATGGGAGCCCTCTTTCTCAAATTTTCACTGTGGTATGATTTTTACATAAAATTCAGTATTTAAGAGATATGACTGTAATCTGTTTCATGATGAGTGAGCTTTATTAGTTAATATTTTAAATAAGTTTGTCTGTTTCATTTGTCATCAAGTTTATTAAAATAAAAATATTTAGTGGCACCTGGGTGACTCAGTCAGTTAAGCGTCGGACTTCAGCTCAGGTCATGATTTCACAGTCTGTGAGTTTGAGCCCCGCATCAGGCTCTGTGCTGACAGCTCAGAGCCTGGAACCTGCTTCAGATTCTGTGTCTCCCTCTTTCTCTGCCCCTTCCCTGCTTGTGCTCGCTCTCTCTCTCAAAAATAAACATTGAAAAAAAATTTTTTTAAAAATGTTCATAATATATCCCATTATGCTTTTATTACCCCTGGAAACTGTTGTTGCCAATTCACTCATTCCTGATGTTGTAAGTCGTGATTTTTTTTTTTTTTAATTTTTCCAGAGGAGGCTGACTAGAGGTTTAACAATTTTGTTGATTTTATCTAATGGGTATCATTAATTTTCTTTATTATGTTTTTCAGTTTTATTCTCTAAACTTTATTATTCCAGTTTTTTGACTAACTTTGGGTTTTATTTGTTCTTATTTTCTAGTTTCTTAAAGTGAAAGCCAAGATCATTGATTTGAGACTTTTCTTCTTTTCTAATATAAGCATTTATTATTATATGTATACTTTAATAAGGCTTTAATGGCATTCAACAAAGTTTTATGATGTATTTTAAATTTTATTCATTTCAAAATACATTATAATATCCATTTTGTCTTTGGCCTATACACTTTTCGAATTATGTTGTTTGCTTTCAGAATACTTGTAGCTTTTCCTGATCCTTTTCTGTTGTATCTAGTTTAATTCCATTGTGGTCAGAGTGCATTCTTTGTATCACTTGAATTATTTCATTCTACTGAGTGCTATTTTATGATTCGTTATAATAAGGACTAAGTAATGGTAAATTTTTTTGTATCCTTGTAAGGAATGTGAATCCTGCTGTCCATATGTAGAGTGTTCTAAAAATGTCAATTAAGTCAACTTGGTCAATGCTATTCCCCATTATATACTGATATTCTGTATATTCTGTAAATTATTGAGAAAAGAGTATTAGAATATCCAGGTATAATTTTAGATTTATCCATTTCTTCTTTAAGTTTTATCAGTTTTTCTTTAGGTATTTTGAAGCCCTGGTAAGCATTGAGGATTACTACATTCTCCTTTTGAGTTGATTCTTTTAGCATTTTTGTTGTTGTTGTTCTTGCTAATATTCCTTGTTTTGGGATCTATTTGATATTAATATAGCCACTCCAGTTTTCTTTTGAGTAGAATCAGTGCAGCTTTCTACAATCTTTTGTATGTTTATTTATAATTGAAATGTCTTTCTTGTAGGCAGCCTATAGTTGAGGCTTGCTGTTTTAATGTAATTGACACCCCCTCCTCTTTAATTGGTGTATAGACACTATTCACATTGAATGTGATTTATTCATATGTTTAGTTTTATTTTCCTTATTTGTCCCATATGTCTTTGTTTCTTTTTTACCTTCTCTCCCTTTTTTGGATTTATCAAATATGTGTTATGGTCCAATTTTATCTTTTATTGAATTGTCTCTTTTTAAAATTTTAGTTGTTTCTGGATTTATGATAATCTAATTTATAATCTAACTGCAAGGACCTTAAAATAAGGCAATAATTTTTTTCCTCCTGACCTTTTTGCTTTTACTTATGTTAGGAGCTCATGCTATACATGTTTGCTTATAAATAGTGAATTATATTTTATTTACTTATTTTTATATTTTAAATATACTTAAATAAAAAAGTAAACATTTTATATAGTTAACTATGAGGTACCACTTCTCATGTCCTTCATTCCTTCATGCAGATCTGTGTTTTCATTTAGTAATTTTTCTTCTGTCCAAAGGACCTCCTTTTACATCATAGTACAGCTGTGCTCCTAGCTACAGAATGTGCTCCTTGGAGTGGGGCGAGGTGGACTCCAGATGTTCTCTCCATTGCCTGCCCCATCACAATGCTTCCAGGTCTGAACCTCTTATCCTAGCCCTCCAAACTTCTGTCATCACAGCTCTCTTATCTTTGTTTCTTCCTCTGTGAATTCTTTTCTGTTCTCTGGAGTGGAAAGAGTCACTTTTACCTACCAAATATTTTACTATAGGTTTGTCCATATGCATGGACTCCTTTCTTTTCTCTCAGAGACTAGGGTTTTTAAAAGGCTTGACAATTCTTTTTCTCTTTCCTGTTATGTCATCTTTTCCCTGGAATTCTGGGTATTTTAAAAATTAATTAATTTCCAATTGAAGTATATTGATAGTCTGTGTTGTGTTAGTTTCAAGCGTATAACAGTGATTGGACATTGATATACATTACAAAATGCTCACTGTAATCAGTGTGCTTACTATCTGTCATCATACAAAATTATCACAATACTAGTGACAACATTTCATTGCTGTACTTTGCATCCCTGTGACTTATTTTCTAACACAAAGTTTGTACTTCTTAATCTTCTTTACCTGTTTTGCCCTGCATGAAGCACTCTTATGACTCAGCACCCAAAAAAATAAACAGTTAGAATTCTAGATATTTTAATAAGAGAATGGCCTAGAGATAGAAAGAAATTAAGGAGAAAAAGGAATTTCAAAAATGTTTTCCTACTACAGATCTTCTTGTCCTGGAAGCACAAATTTTGTGTCTGGCACTGAGTATTGCTATAATGTTCCCTTTCTTTTACCATGCCAGTGTCCTCTGAAAAGGACATTTTCTCCAGATCATTGAAGACCTTTGTAGGAAATGCAAACAAATTGGGATTTCCCCCTTATTCTGATAGCTTCGTAAATTCCCCCAAATGGAAGTGTGTGGTAACTCGACAAAAAGGAGGGGTAATTAAGAAAAAGATGTGGTTAGGATTAATCCTACAGGATAACCTTGCAAATAAATGACCAGAAATTTCAGTCATCATACAACGGTTGAGTGGCTAACTGGCCTCAACTGTAGCTGTTAATCACATGGGGGAGCTGATCCTGGCCTGTGATGCAGTAGTAGGAGTTTTACGATAGAGGTTATGGTCATATATAGAAAAGAATGCCAGCCTGCAGGAGTAAGTAAGGTATCAGTGTTCTAGCCAAGTGGGGTAGCATTTACCAGGGCTCTAGGTTTTTGTTGTTGCTGTCATCGTCATCTGTTTTGTTCTTTGTTTTTAGTTTTGTCCCGTTCCAGGAAGAAATAGGAAAGGGAAGGCTGTGCTTGTTAGGATACTTATCTCACATCAAGCCCTTTGCTAGGAATTTTACATAGAGTATCTTATTGACTCTTTATAATCAAAGTTTCTCTGAGCCTTCCTCTAGATATACTAAGTTTGAGGGAGGAAAATGCATTTTAAAATTTTTTTTTTCAACGTTTTTTATTTATTTTTTTGGGACAGAGAGAGACAGAGCATGAACGGGGGAGGGGCAGAGAGAGAGGGAGACACAGAATCGGAAACAGGCTCCAGGCTACGAGCCATCAGCCCAGAGCCTGACGCGGGGCTCGAACTCACGGACCGCGAGATCGTGACCTGGCTGAAGTCGGACGCTTAACCTAAGACTGCGCCACCCAGGCGCCCCAGGAAAATGCATTTTAAATCTCATTTAGAGAATGAGCCTTCCTGAAATAATTTGGGGTATATTCAAGCAGAGTCTGCTTAAGCCTTGGGTGAACTTAAATCTTCAAGTTGTTGGGGCACCTGGATGGCTCAGTCTGTTGAGCATCTGACTCTTGATTTTGCCTCAGGTTGTGAGGTTGAGCCCTGTGTGGGCTCCATGGTGAGTGTGGAGCCTCCTTAAGATTCTCTCCCTCCCTCTTTCTCTCTGCCCGTCCCCCAATCGTGTATTCTCTTTCTCTCTCAAAATAAATAAGCAAACATTTTAAATCTTCAAGTTGTTTGCCATTAGGACCTGTCACTGAGTGGAGCCAGGGTAGCACCCGGACACTAGGCACCTTCAAGGTGTGGACAGTGTCAGGCCACAGGGATCATGGTGGTTCCTGACTGCTTCACTGCTACAGCTAGGCTGCCGGCTACTTTATCTAAGGGGAGTGTCATGGGCTTTTGGGTAGGAGGTCTGACTTCATCTTGAAAGCTATTTCATTTTTGGAGTACAATTTTTGATACTAGGAGAAAAATGAAATCCTTGATAGAATAGTAATGAGGATTAAATTACAATATAAATTAATAACAAGATTTAGCTCATTAGGCTGTTCCTAATTAGCCTTTTTCATTTGCCCTTCTTTGTCCCCACAAAACTGAACACAGGAGTTCTCAATCCTAGATGCACATCAGTATCACTTTCAATTGTTTTAGTAAAAAGCCTACAACAAAATTATACCCCAATTCAATCTGGCACAGGACCCTGGCATCTATATAATATTCAGAGATTGCCATAGGAGATTCATTTGTAAAATCAGGGTTAAATAACTCCTGGCCCAGCAATGCTGAGGGCTAAATGTTAGTTAATTGATTACATAATAATAAAATGAAGAACCATCATGAGGAATTTTGCACACACAGATATCACAAAACTGATGAGACTTGTGTCGCATATTGTGCCTTGGATAATGACTCTGAAGGAAGAGTCTGATATTTTCTAAAATCATTAACACTTATTATTAGCACTATTATAGACTAGCCACTGGAAATTTCATCATGAAAGTTATCTTTGTAGGTTTAGAAACTACTAGTCAGTGGTGGAAACTAATGTTTTATAACAATAAAGGAAATTAAATTTCAAAAGAATTAATTATTTTTTAAATCTAGGAGCTATCCCAGTGATCTCTACAGTGTGTGCTTTCCCCATAACATTTGACGACCATAGTTCAAGAGAATAATAATCTAAGAAGGTGTAAACCCTTATCAAAGACTTAATATTGAAATTAAATACAACTTTAATTCCTCTTATGTAAATATAATGGTACAATACTATTTCTTGCAAAGACGTAAATGGTCGGCTCTTTCCATAACATATTGAGTGCAATTTTGATATTATTTCATTAAGTGTATATAATCACACCAAGCTTTCTAGGAGTTGGCTTGGGGAAGAGGTAGTCCCAGGGTAGGTGAGCATGAGACTTCTAGAACCTCCTTTCATAGATAGATTTTCTTAGTTCCATGCTCTGGCATTTTGACTAGGTGCCTTAACAAGCAGTTGTACCTTGATACATGTTTGGTGATACGAGTTCAGTGGAAAGAAAGGTTTCTGAAATAGTAATGCCAAGTGGGCCTGCTGTTGAGAGAAAGGAATCATCTAGGCCATGCAGAACTGCCTTTACGAGAGGTTAGTACTTGCTGCTCCTGCTGCTGGACAGCAGCCAAGAGGGATGAGAAAGAACATAGCATAGCAAGGTCTGAGGCAGTATAGTGTTCTAGGCTCTGTCACTTTCTCAAATGTTCTCTTATTTCAGTTCATCTACATAGCACTGATTTTGTGTTTCCATTTTACTAGGGAGGAAATTAAACATTTTGTCCTTTAATTTAAACAAGGCCTCATTGCCAGGATTTCACACAGCCAGAATCTGGATCAGGTTTGTACAACTCCAAAGCTCAGTACATTTTATGACCATAGTTTGCTGACTGCTGCTCAGAGTGTTTCAGAAAGGAGCTCCTGGAAATTGTAGACAAGGCTTACATTAGAACAGCAGAGAGAGGATTAGTCCAGCAGGCCTGACTTCTTGGGAGTTAATGCCATGCCAGTGTAAGGCAGGCTTGAATGAGATAGAAGCAGCTTCCAAAGTACCTTAGCACTGTCCTCAGAGTTTTTCAACAATGCTGCTTACTGGACAAAGCAGTAGCCACAAGGTCTGATTGTATACAGTTGTAAGCTAAAAATGGTATATCACGTATTTATAGATCAAACAAAAAACCTCCAGAATATGTGATAATGGATGTAGCCCACAAATCCTAAAATATTTACTATCTGTACCTTCATAGAGAATGATTACCGACCCCTAGTCTGTTTAATCCTTCTGTGCCTTTCATTGAGAGGAGAAAAGAACACTTTTCTTCAGGAAATATGGTGAGTTTGAGAGTCTCAAGTCTAGATTACAGCTGGAGTCATTTTTGCTACTCTAAACAATAGGTCGGCCTCTAGGTTGTTTTTGTTAATTAATCAGTATTCATTCTTTAATCATTTTTATTTCAAAAGGATTGATGGTTGCAAACATATGCATATAAAACACAAAGATAACATCAAAAATACTTGGGCAAAGTAGAAAATAAAGGAAAACAATAATATGAAATTTGAAAGCCAAATAGTGTGATATATCAGTAATTGTACTCCCCAACCCTCCAAGTTTATTGGGTAATGAGGCTCATTTCTACATCCTGGGAAATTGATCATTAGAAATGTTTCAGGAGATGTTAATTGCTCCCAGTAAGATATTGTCTAAAGAGTGATATTATAGAGTATTTGTTATTAAAATAATTACAAATATACATATATACATACACACAACTTTTCTAAGGTATACTTTAACTGCATTCTATGTTTTCATATTTAAAAAACAAAGTATCTTCATTGATATTCTCATGAAATGCTGATTTTTGTTTCTTTCAAATTTTCTAGTTGCATGGGACCAAGGTTTGCTGTAATAGACTACATTTTGTTATATGAACTGAGGATACAAACTGCCAGATATAACAGGTTTCTGAAACCTGAGACTACCTAGGAAGTGAAGAAAAAAATCTAATGTCTTGAAAATCATGGTATCGGTAGAAATAGCACTCATTTTCTAAGAAAGACCTTAAATGGGTCTTACTCCTCTTTGAAACATTTGAACAGACATGGAACACAATTCATCAATTTTACTATCAAATCCTTTCATTGCAACAGAAAATTGTTCCATATTAATTCTCATGATAAAGCTTGTAATAGTGAATAAAATATAATGCTAAAATATTATGTGAATAGAAGTAATAAAAATGGTATCCAAACCTATCATAAGTTTCAGTAAATCATATCCATCAACTCATTTCTCTTGAATATCTGAGAACTGTGATTTTATTCCTCCCTATGGATATTTTGCTAGTGTTTGATAGAAAAAAAGAAAATGTACGCTAAAATTTAAAAGGCATAACACCGTGAGGAAATATAGACAACAAATAATTTAATTAAGTCACATATAAGAATGAGATACATAATATGGGTTACAAAGAATGAGAAGAAAGTAGACTACATATAGCCATATCATAAAATGAAATATGTTAAAATAAGAGGATAAAGGAATTATTATTCATGGCGAGTTGCAGCCATAGTAATGTTACTATATATTTTGAGTAGCTGTCTCAAAGTCAGGTGTCAACAGCTTGTAGTTTCTTCTTTGTTCTATTTGATAAGTAAGTGATAGGTCTCTGCAGGTATAGCATACAATAAAAAAGGTAATAAGATACTTTAGAGAGAAAAAATTAACAATTACTTTTACATTTGAAGGAAAACTAAAGTTCAGATGGATTAGTGGTAAATCGGTTTTCAGCCCTGTGGCTGGAAAAACCCTGGTACTGATGTAACAAGGTCTGGATTTGGATGAGTGTGTCAGTGCTAAAACCATTCTATGATTCTTCAGCATCTCAGTCTCTTGGCCACTTTTACCATTGTCACAACTTCAGCCTGGACTCTTTCATAAATTTAAATTCTAGCAGGTATTCACCTTGATGTATGTCCTTTTGGAGACTTGAGTCTTTTCAGTGGTTTTATTGCTTATTTCCTTAGAAAGGTGATCATTTATGTTGAAGACAGTTTATAGAAATAATGAAAAATGCCCTCCAATCTTGTCCATATGTGTCTACTGCTTTAAACTAGTCTTCTGTTAATTTAAACGAACACACACAGAAAATGTGTTGTTCTTACATTAAATGGTCTTACATTTTTTATTTTTATTTATTAATATCATTATTTGTATTTATTATTTATACATTATTCTTATATTAAATGTTCCTACATTAAGCCATATACTCTCAACAGGTATGGTTTTCAGACTTTTCTGAAAACAGAATTGAGCCCAGGAATCATCTCCATCTACGTTTTCCCATGAAAAATAAACTTGCTATCACCTTCTGGAAATTAGTTTTTCCTGTGTTATGGAAGTGTTGAAATATATCTATATATCTTATAAGCTCTCTGGTTATGTTAGTTATAAGTAGTCATTGTTCTATTGCAGTAGGAATTTGATTAATTCAAGTGCAGAAATGAGCATGATTTTAAACTTTTTCAGTCAGTTCTCTTTAGCAGCATAATTACAGGGGACTCTATCACTTTAAGCAGACATTTCTTGTCCTCAAGAACATTCTTTATAAGAAATATATAGCCAAATTATCATCAAAAATTGAATCTGCTTATGCCTTCTTATATGCATCAAGAACTTATTATTTTGAAGGTTATCAGTAAGGAAATGATGGGGTGCAGGAGGAAGAGCTAAGCAGGGTTATTTTTACAAATCAAATTTTAGATTTCTGTGACCTACAGATGTTACTCTTCACTTAAGTTTTTTTTAACTACTACAGATTTTCAGTCTTTATTTTTGATATCAAATTACAAAACAAGGAATATAAAGCGCAGCACTTTGGAAGTTAGGCTCTGGTTTATTTTCAAAATAATAATACTCCTGGGTTACTTTTTAATGATGCTGTCAATATGTAAACTATAGTTAGTAGCATGCATTTAATTTACTCTGCAGAGATCTTACCACCTTTTGTTACCATAATGTATCTTGTGCTTCTGGTTAATGATTTATATTTGTTTGTTGGACTCCTAAATATGGTGGGGCCTTTGAAAACAACCAGTTTTTGTGAAAAGAATCATGTATCCAGCTATGAAAAGACAATCAAAATATCATACAAATTGAATTATTTGCTTGTGATTGCGTAAACATTTAGGGAAACTACTAAATGCCAGGTAATTGGGCCTGTTGTTTTCACTTATTTTGCCTGATTTTATCATCACAATATTTTTCAGACGTAAATATTGTGTTAATTCCTGGGGAGAAATCCAAACTCAGAGAAGTAACTCTGTTACTGAAATGCTTGGCGTTATCTGGATTCATTGACAAATATTCAAGTCCAGTGCTCTTTCCATGATTTTATAATAATCTGTAATAAATTGAAAAAATAAATTACTGCAGTTGCTGCAAGCTTCTTGTCTTTAGAGGAAAGGTAAATGATTAAATTTCCAAGGGAGAGAAGAGAGTTTTTCTCTTGATTGTCCTTGAAAGAGAGAATAAAACAATCAGGAAAAATTTGTCCCATGACCTAATGAATATTTTATAGAGAAAACCTTTCCAGGCTGTGGAGTGTGAATCAAGCCACACAGGGCCAAATGAGACTCCTGAAAGCAGGAGGGAAGAGCACGCAGTAAAATAGAATAAGGTAAAGTGGCAAACCTTCAAATGACCATGGAGACTGTCTTCTTCAGGGAGGTGAGAGGTTGAGTTGTCAGAACTGGCTGTATTATACAAAATGAGCATTGTTTGCACAGACTTGATCATTGCCCTGACATAGCCCGGCCAGGGTGTCCTCACTCATGGGAGATAATTAGTAGTTACAGATGGCAGACTTGAATCTTGTTTCCCCAAGATGCAACAGAATGGTGTGCACAGCTCCTGGTACATTCAGAGAAAATGTGGTTATCAGTTAAACAGCCCTTATGATATTATCCTGTGATATATCACAGCAATTTATAGAAATAATTGAAGATGTAGCTACATATACATGTCTCTGAGAATATAAGAAAGTAAGGATTTCCCAGAGTTTCTGAGTGATGTATGCATTACACATACCAAGTTTCTTCAGGTGTCACAGTTCAAGGACCTTCCTGCTGTTTCCTGGACATCAACTGCTATCTGTCCAGCAGGATCCTAACTGAATTCTCTCTGCTAAAATATGTTTTTAGCTCTAATGGATTTGTTCAATTCACTGCTGGAAAGAAACTGAAACGCTGATGAAAACTGTATCATTTTCAATTTTTAAAATGGCTTTTATGTCCATGCTAATAAATTTTGAATCTGTAGTTCATAAGTTTTGGTTTAAGCACATAATTCTTATTTTGTTTACCATCTCCAGAGTCTTAGCATAAAATGCTACTTTCATCATTCTAGACCCTTAAGAAATATTACCTGTCAGATTGAATTAAAGATAGTTTCTTTTAAAAACATTTTAAGAAAAGCCTCTCTTGTTCAGAAGTACTAAACAAATAACAAAGCTTTTGTTCATGTATTTTAAAAATATACACAGGAGGGTAAGAACAATGAAGAGTATTGTTTTCCTTATTCATTATCTTACATATTGCTTTATGGAGAATTTTATTTGTTACAAATAGATATAAATCATTTAAACATGTCATTTAATCGTTAATTTTCTCATTTATAAAATGGGAATAATAACACAACTCATTTGCTGAGTAAAACCTGTTTATTTCTAAAAAAAATGTGAGAACTGTATACTATTTACAAAGAAATGTTAATTATATGTTAATCAACGCCACTGCTACTTAACATGGCAATTGTTAATCAAGTTTTGAGAAGAACTTGAGCTTTAGTTGCTAACAAGCCCAATGTAAGTTAAGTGGTATTCTGTGATCTTGCAGTAACATAAGTGAGGGAGGGAATGGGGCTTATTTACTCTGTGCTGCCACCCTCACCTAGGGTGCTGTGTTCTCTCCTGGAAGGCTTACTTTTGGAGGTCTTTTAATCAAATCAAGGAATGTTCAGGAGAAGTAATGACCACATTTCTGGTTCACTGTCTTGAAATCATGAGAAAGGAGGCATAGAAAGAACTGAGAAAGTTTCATTTGGAGAAGGAAAGAATTAGGAACTTGATTGCTCTTTTTGATTTCTTCAAGGATTCCGTAGGAAGGTTCATATTGCTTTTATGATGTTCTGGAGAATAGAACTAGGTAGAAATTATGGGAAGGGAAAATTTAACTTAACGTAATTTCCAGCTGTTAAAATATATCTCACAATGGAACTAGCAACTTCTTGAAAGAAGAGATTCTTCAAGCTTGTGTGTATTTAATGAGAGACTAGAGAGACACTTTGATGAACTTTTATACAAGTTTAGCCTAGATTACCTCTTAAATGATAACATCTTTTTATAAACATTTATAAAGATTTATTGCATTTTTATAATAAAATTATATTAGTATCAGCTAATTATTAATAAATGAGTTTATTTCTAGAAGAGTACAGGTGAAAATCTAATACATTTGCATCATTACAGTATTCTACTTCATCACATTTCCCTAGATAGATAAAACTTGGACCCATGAGGTTCCATATTCTTAAAATATATTTTGCATTATTGATAAAAGAATTTTATGTTTCTTTGCTTTGTCTTTTTATGAAACACATAAGAATGTTTTCCACCTTTCATATTATCTTAAAGGAAATCTTTAAAGATTAAGAGTTGGAGGTATCTTATGGATTTCTAGTCTGATAATTTATCTCATGTTCTTAATCCTTCTATGACCAGTGCTTGCCTACCTTATGCTTAAATATCTCAAAAGGGAAAATATGCAAACACTCAAAAAGGGAAAACAAATATACAGTTTCTAGCATTTCCTGGCATTTTGGGACAGGTCGTTTAGCACATCCTTCCTTTATTTTGAGCTGAATTTTTTCTTCTAGTCACTTTGTCGAACTATTCATTGGTGCCACCTAGAGCAAATCTAACCCCCTTTCCAAATAAATGTCTCTTTTTATATTTAAACAAAACTAAACGGTAACCTTCAGAATGGGAGAAGATATTTGCCAATGACATATCCAATAAAATGTTAGTATACAAAATCTATAAAGAACTTCTAAAACTCAACACCCAAAAAACAAATAATCCTGTTAAGAATGGGAAGAAGACATGAATAGACATTTTTCCAAAGAAGACATCCAGATGGATAACAGACACATGAAAAGATGCTCAACATCATTCATCATCAAGAAAATACAATATAGTGGTATAGATACCACCTCACACCCGTCAGGATGGATAAAATTAACAACAAATATAACAGAATATAACAGAAATAACATGTTGGAGAGGATGAAGAGAAAGGGGAACCCTTTTACACTGTTGGTGGGAATACACATAGGTGCATCCATTCTGGAAAATGGTGTGAAGTTTCCTCAAAAAATTAAAAATAGAGCTACCCTACAACCCAGCAATTGTACTAGATATTTAACCAAAGCATACAACAATGATGATTTAAAGGGATATATGCACCCTGATGTTTATAGCAGCATTATCAACAATAAGCCAAATTATGGAAAGAGTCCAAATGTTCATTGACTGATGAATGGATAAAGAAGATGTGGTGTGTGTGTGTGTGTAATGGAATTATATATAATGGTATATATAATGGAATTATATATATGTGTGTGTATGTGTGTGTGTATATATATATATAGACACGTGTGTGTATACACACATATATAATAGAATATTACTCAGCCATCAAAAAGAATGAAATCTTGCCATTTGCAATGATGTGGATGGAGCTAGAGAGTATTATGCTAAGCGAAATTAGGTAGAGAAAGACAAATATCATCTGATTTCACTCATGTGGAATTTATGGAACAAAACAGATGAACATAAGGAAAAAAGAGCGGTAAACCATAAAACAGATTCTTAACTATAGAGAACTGATGATTGTTGTAGAGGAGGTGGGGGGGTGGGTTAAGTGAGTGATAGGTATTAAGAAGGGCACTTGTAATGAGCACTGGGTGGTGTATGTAAGCGATGAATCACTAAATTCTACACCTGAAACTGATATTACACTGTATGTTAATTAAGTGGAATTTCAATGAAAACTGGAAACCACAAACAAAATGAAAATAAACACAATTACCTGCTGTTTCACCTTCAGTCACATCTTCTGCTATTCTTATTGGGCTTTCAATGGCATCATCATTTTGGTAACCTCTTTTTGAATAATCTGGCTTTACACATCCACTCTAGGTACATTGTTCAGACACAACCTTACTATAATTGGGTCAGGCTATTGAGAGCAGAACAGGGCTGTCTTCTCTGTATGTTCTATTGCCTGTAATTATGTTAATGTAGTCCAAGATTTAAATGATTTTTTGTAGCAGCTAGAACTTACAGTTCATTGATTCATTCACTTTTGAATTCATCTAATATTTAATGAATATCTATTGAGTATAAGGAGCTGTTGTAGGCAAACTAACTGAACAGTGAACCTATACATTTTAGTGAAGCACATTTAATGAAATCCCTTTTTTCTTTCTCATAAGAGCTCTCATTAAACCATGGTCTCCACTTAGAAATTTTGAAGTGGTTTTTAACCATGTGTAGGACTTTACATTTTTTTCTTGTTAAATTTCATTTTGTTGGATTTCATTTCTTTAATATATCCACTTCACACATTTTGTATTCTGTGTCAGCATTTGAGGAAACTTTCTGCCTGATTCCACTGCATTTCGGGTGGTGGTGTGTTAGGCATTCATCCATCTAATTTCCCTTGAGGGAAGTCTTTAGGCTACAGTTGAATCTGGAGTAGTAATTTCTTTGGCATGCTAATGAACCTTCTGAGGTCCTAACTGACACCACCCTATGGTGGTAATTCCTGTTCTAGTTACAGAATGTAATACAAATTAGAAATAATATGAATAAAAAATGTAGACTAGGGGCACCTGGATGACTCAGTTGATTAAACTTAATACTTTTGATTTCAGCTCAGGTCATGATCTCATGATTAGTGAGATTAAGCCCTGCATCAGGCTCTATGCTGACAGGGTGGAGCCTGTTTGGGATTCTTTGTCTCCCATTCTCTCTGCCCCTACCCTGCTGGTGCACACGTGCGCATGTACTCTCTCTCTGAACATAAATGAACTTTTTAAAATGTTAAAAAAATGTAGACTAAAAAGGAGAAGACGAAATGAAAAAAAAAAAATAAGTCAATTAACATCTATTTACAGGCCAGAGAAACTGCTCTGTGCTCAAAATTGTATTAGATACTGTGATACGAAAAATATTGAAAACAGATACAGCCCCTATCCTCTTGAATTTTATAGTCCAGTCCAGTTTATGTTTTCTAAAGAGAATATCCTTTAGAGATACTTACTGAATTGTTTGAGAGGAAGTGGGAAATGTCTGAAAATAATATGACTGGTGTCTGCATGAGGACATAGTGAAAAGAGAGTGCCATGAATTGCTATTTGCTGGATCTGGGCAGTGTGAGCATGAGGCTTGATTATCTTATTCTTTCTACTAGTGTATATTTTTAATATCTGCTATAATAAAAAGTAGTAAACGTGAAAAATTCAGTTCTAAGAATTAGGAGAGATCTGCAGTTTGATGACAACATAGGAGAAAGGAATTTGATACAGCTAAGGGAGTCTAGAAGGGCTTCTGACAGAAAGTGACACTTCAGACTAGAAAGACGAATGGGAGTTACATGCTGTCAAGAATCAAGAACAAGACTCAAAGCCCTATTGCAGAGGGAGCAATACCAGATCTGAGAGAGAAAGGTAGCAAGTATGACTGGAGGTCTTGGGGATGGCCAGGGGAAGCAGGTAGTAGATGCCCTGGAGAATGAGGCAATGGCCAGATGTGGAATGATCTTTGTCCTAAGAGCAATAGGAAGCAATTGAAGGATCTTATGTAGGAGAAATGCCAAAATCTTATTTGCTTTTTGAAAAGATTGCTCTGGCTGCTGTGTGATGTCTGATTACAGGGGGGCTGAAATGATGCAGGTGGACTAGTTAGAGGCTGTCCAGTTTCCTTAGAAAACATCCTTGTTACATTGGCACCCTAAAGCTTTAGCTTCCTTTAGTTTAGACAAATAGCCTTCCCTGTTGATTTTAGCACTTGCATATCCTGTTGTTCTATCTTCAGCTCTTTCACTGTTCTTATGAGTGAAAGTCTCCGTTATTTCCTATCTGGAATAGATAACAGCCTAAATTCTCCTGATGCGTCTGTGACCCAGAAGCATTCTTTGCTCAGGATACTTAACCTACATCTCATCCTTTAAAAAATGTAAATCCCATAAAGAAACATTTCTTGCTATTTTATTTTAATTCAAATTGAGTTCCACAGTTTCTAAATGTGGGTCATAGATTACCAGATAAAATACAGGACATTCAGTTATATCTGAAATTTAGGTAAACAATGAAAACATTTTTAGTATAAACATGTCTCAAAAAATTGGGACATACTTAAAATATAGGATTACAATGTTTGGGATATGTTGCTACTGAACATTATTTGCTATTTATCAGAAATTTAAGTTTAGGGGCGCCTGGGTGGCTCAGTCGGTTTAGCAGCCGACTTCGGCTCAGGTCATGATCTCACACTCCGTGAGTTCGAGCCCCGCGTCGGGCTCTGTGCTAACAGCTCAGAGCCTGGAGCCTGTTTCAGATTCTGTGTCTCCCTCTCTCTGACCCTCCCCCGTTCATGCTCTGTCTCTCTCTGTCTCAAAAATAAATAAACGTTAAAAAAAAAAAATTTAGAAATTTAAGTTTGAATGGCCATCCTGTTTTGTTGTGGTGGTGGTGGTTGTTGTTGTTGTTGTTGATAGATCTGGCAACTCTTGGGAGTGGAAAGCAAGTAAATGTCTATTAACATAATCCCTGAACTGGAGTGACTGTGCCATTTATTTCATGAATGGTGGAACAACAATGATACAGACATAATTCCAAATATATAGTAAGTTAAAATGGAGTATTACATTTCACTGTATATAATCATTATTTGTAATATAAGGAAAAAAAAACATACCTTTTTAATAAGTGGACAGTTTTCTTCTTCACATTAAGATTGAAAAAAAAAATTAAAAAATATTGGTTTGGACGGAAGCCTGTCCAGAATTTTCACAGTTGTAGGTCCAGACCTGCTTTCAGTCACCACCTCACTTGGACCATGTTTTGTTCTGATTCCTGTTCTTGGTTTTCTCCGCCTGTTATTGTAAGGAGAGAGTTACAGAATCCCATGATGAAGATGATCCAACAATAGTTCCTTAGGTGTTAAGATGTCTCTTTATGAAAATTCTAGGAAGTTTTTATAGAGTTAACGTAAAACTGTCTACTGTTTGCTTCCTGCCTTCTCTGTCCTTGTACTATTCCATTTAAGTTGTCTCTAAAACGAGCTGGTAACTTATCACATTGAGAAGGGGATGGAAGTTGTGCACTTAAAAAACAATTCAGAGGACATTCAGTGCCTTATTTTAATACAGAAACTATAAAATACTTATGAATAAAACATTTTATTTAACTTGAACATACAATTTTATCAATGTAGCATGTTTTATAAAAGACTGCCTCTTAAGTCTGTTAAAAATGAAGCATGAGAATGTCAGTCCAGTTTGATAATAAATCTGAGAAAGAAGTTCTGTAATGTTTTTATGCAAAGTTACTCTAGTTACTCTGATTTTATAAAGATGTTATTTATATTGCTTTGGTAATACATGGACATTTCAACTACTTCATAATGCATAATAAAACTACATATCAAGGTGTATTTTGATATTTTACTCTATTGGAATATTAGAAATATTTAAATTTATCAATTTAATGCATGTAATGTACATAATATATTTTAGGTGAAAGTGAAGAAGTTAATTTTAAATGCCGAAGCAGTGTTAATTTTTTTCATTATACTGGAATCATACTTATGATGTGAAAAGCTCTGATCCACATTTTGGAATTAATTTTTTTATGGATACTGAACTGTTATTATACCTTTAAGCACTTTAGTTTTCAAACGCAACACTTTAAAACCTGGGGGCAAATATAATTATGCAAATGAAAATTAGTTGGAGAATCAAAGTAATATGTTTTTATTAATATAGTATATTTAAGCTTGTAAGCTGCCTTTATGGTGTCCTACAAGGGATTCTTTTAGGGCTATGGGATATAGCATATCTATCATGAATGTCAGAGATGAGGGAATGAAGATGGATATATCTAAATGTGCAAATGACTTTAATTTGTGTGCAGTGAAGATTCAGCAGAATTTCTGCTGAATAAATGGGCTTTTAAGGAGCAAATATTCAGCAAACTGAGACTAGAAAATGACTTATGACAAAAGTTTGTTATAAAAACAGAACAAATTTTGAATCTTTAAACAAAGATGTGTATGCCTAATGGATGGGCTCTGTCCACTTGATACAGAATTCTATGGTTTCCCTGAAAGTTCTGGCAATGTTGGTGCTAAGCAAGAAATGACAGAAGAGAAGATTGAAAAACTAGACTGACACCAAGGAGGATTATATTTAAGATACATTGTAATGGAGAATAGATGGGAGTACTCTTTACTTTTCTTTTTTTTTTTTTTAATATTTCAAGTTTTTATTGAAGTTTTAGTTAACATATAGTGTAGTATTAGTTTCAGGAGTAGAATTTAGTGACTCATCACTTACATATAAAACTCAGTGCTCATCAGAAGTGCCCTCCTTAATACCCATCACTCATTTAGTCCATCCCCCACTCACCTCCCTCCAACAACTCTCAGTTTGTTGTCTGTCGTTAAGAGCCTCCTATAGTCTGTCTCCCTCTCTCTCTCTTTTTTCTTTCCCCTATGTTCACCTGTTTTGTTTTGTAAATTCCACATATGAGTGAAATCATGTGTTATCTTTCTCTGACTGACTTTGCTTAGCATAATGTACACTAGCTCCATCCACGTTGTTGCAAATGGCGAGATTTCATTCTTTTCGATGATGGAACAGTATCCTTTTGTGTATATATACCACATCTTCTTTATTCAGCTCCAAACCCCAAAAATAAATAATCCAGTTAAAAATGGGCAGAAAACATGAATAGACATTTTTTCCAAAGAAGATCTATAAATGGCTAACACATACATAAAAAGATGCTCAACATCACTCGTCATCAGGGAAATACAAACCGAAGCTACAATGAGATACCACATCATACCATTCAGAATGGCTAAGATTAACAATACAGGAAACAAGAGACGTTGGCAAGAATGCTGAGAAAAAACTCTCTTACACTGTTGGTGGGAATGCAGATTGGTGCAGCCACTCTGGAAAACAATATGGAGGTTCCTCAAAAGGTTAAAATAGAACTACGATACAGTGAAGCAATTGCACTACTAGGTATTTATCCAAAGAATACAAAAATACTGATATGAAGGGGCATGTGCATTATAGAAGCATTAACAATAGCCATATTATGAAAGTACTGTTTTCTATGTAGACCACCATGGCTGAGTTTCAGACCTTTCCAAATGAAATTTGGCCATTATTCTTTTAGAAGAGCCAGGCTGAAACAGAACTGGGCTCTAAGTCACTTAGCCAAAAGCCAATTCACTCAATGACCAGTTTACTTGTTGTTTTTGAATACATTAACTTTGGTTGACCAGTTTTCCTTTTGACTTCATATTATCTTTTAAAGAAACATTTAATGTGTTTCTGACTTCCAGCCATGGGGCAGTAGCTGGAGACCTAGGGACAAAGAAAGAGGGAGATTGAAGAGGAAAGGAGCATATTTTTGGATATAGAGAATTCTCTCCAATATAGTCTTCATGAATATATTGAATATATTATTCTTCCTCATATATATTTATCTAAAAGAAAGCATTAATTTATACTAAGCAGAATTTATCTATTAGAGAATAGATCATTATAAAAATATTTAAGATATTATACAACTAAATAGCATTTCCATAAATATTAATGCTATCATTTGAATATCTTAGAATATTTCATGTGTTTCATTCTAATTTTGTTATGTCCCTCAATACCTTCATGTCCATCTCCATCTCTCTCCCTCAGCCACAGTTCCACCCCTTTTTTCCTTTCACTGTTCCACTCCTTAAAAAGTTGTCATGAAGGGGTGGGTGCCTGGGTGACTCAGTTGGTTAAGCGTCCACCTCTTGATTTGGGCTCAGGTCATGGTCTCACGGTTCGTGAGATGGAGCCCCATGTCAGGCTCTGAACTGACATTGCGGAACCTGCTTGGGATTCTTTTCTCTCTCCGTCCTTCCCCCACTCTCTCTCTCTCAAAATAAATAAACATAAAAAAAAGCTGTCATGAAGAGAAAATGAGAAGATATAATTAGAATTATATATATATATATATATACATATGATATTTGTGTATTATAATTGTATATGTATGCTAGAATTATAATTAGAAGAAACAAGTAAATTTGGTGAGTTGCATACTGCCCAGCTTCTTGGAATCTCACAGTGGTTGAAGGAAATTTTTTCTGTTTCTTCTGTTTTCTAAAGGAAATATAAAGAAGTTTGGAACTAAGCTTACAATAAAGACAGGATGAATTAAATTACCTGGCTGTTGGCTCAGAACAGCATTTTATAACCCTTTTGGGGTCATGCCTATGTTGGTGAGGTATTCATCAGGATTCATGATTTTAATGCAAGGTTGATTTAGAGTTTTTATTATTACACAAAATTTGTAATACTGCAATGGATTTGGTAATTCATCCTGCATTAAAAAAATGTTCTTGTACATTAATGCCTTTCACAGTGCTTATGTATGTGTGTGCAACCAATATTTACCCAGTGTGATGGAAGAAAGCAAGTTAAAAGAGTGGAGAAAATGCATACTAAGGTAAAGAATATATAGTAAGGTATTCATATTTTTTGCATACAATTTATGGTTTTCCAGGTAATGAATGTCATTAAGTAAGTAAATGCTGAAATTTAAAGAAGGAATAATGCTCTCTTTTCTTTTAGATTGGTTTCTTTAAGAGATTTAAGGAAGTGTCCAGAAAATGCGTATATAAAAAGCAATGTGTTCCCTAAAGCTTAGAATAGAATGGCCTCCTCAGAGCTTCCCACCCATTGGGTGATTGAGGGTACACTGTTGTGCTGCAAACAGGTCAGTCACAGACTTGTTGGTTATTCCAGTGTACGGGATTAATGTGGTTATTTTCTCTATGTGACAGGAGGGGAGGGGCATGGGAAACCCTGGCTACGTGGCACAAATGATAAGAAATAACTTTGGTTCAGGCTTCAAGTATGGGGTGATCACCTTTTCATTCTGATACCCCTAGCAAAAATCATTAAAAGACCACCAATCAATGAACTCTTTACCCCTCTGATTTCCTGGAGAGAATACAAAAGAGCTCATTAGTAAGACTTATTTATTCTGTTTTAATCAAGTTCACAGAGAAAGGACTGTGTTCATAGAAAGTAACTGAAAACAGGAAACAACCCTTCTGCTTCCATCGCATCAAGTTTTATGTGACAATTAGATAACCTGAACAAAATGTGCAGAAGCTTCTATACTGACACTCATGTGGTAACAAAGGAGTGTATTAATGGGTGAATTTTTTGATTGACTAAACCAGAAATGAAATATTCTCAGAGAGCTAAATAGTTGATAGTTGATACTGTTTTCTTGATTTCTAGATCTGCTATTACCGTAGATTTCATTTGAAAAGCAAGAGGTGGGAGTGGACATTGATCATTTCACTAAAAATAAAAATGCCTCAGGGGTGCCTGGGTGGCTTAGTCGGTTGGGCGATGGACTTTGGCCAGGGTCATGATCTCACAGTTCCTGAGTTCAAGCCTTGCCTCGGGCTCTGTGCTGACAGCTCTGAGTCTGGAGCCTGCTTTGGATTCTGTGTCTCCACCTCTCTCTGCCCATCCCGTGCTCATGCTCTCTCTCAATAAAAAATAAAATGTTAAAAAAATAAAAAAAATAAAAATAAAAATGCCTCAGATTTGGTAGAACTTTGGTCTGAGTGAATGGACACACTGAATTCCAAAAATAAAAAAAAAAAATTAGAAGCAAATGCATATACTTACTTAGATTGACTTAATAAAATAAATTCTCCATATTTATTACTAGATAGAAGTGATTCATGAAACAGTATATTTAACTACCAACCTATGCAGTCAGGCTTCAGTTTCCACTACAGGTGCATTTTTGAATTTGCAACACCCATAATATCTCTTTAATGTTTGGTACTTGTTTTGGAAGGAAGGAAATTTGTTATTTCCTATTTCTTTGCTAATTTCTTACTCTTTTTAAATTTTTTAAATGTTTATTTATTTTTGCGAGAAAGAGAGAGGGACAGAGACAGAGCATGAGCAGGGGAGGGGCAGAGAGAGGGGGAGACATAGAATCTGAAGCAGACTCCAGACTCCAGGCTCCGAGCTGTCAGCACAGAGCCTGATGCGGGGTTACAACTCATGAACTGTAAGACCATGACCTGAGCTGAAGTCAGATGCTCAATCTACTGAGCCACCCAGGCACCCCTCTTAATTACTCTTTATGAGAGGGTGGCAAAAGTAAATATTAGTTCACTCCCTTTTTTAATTCACTATAAATTCCAAACTTCTAAAATTAGAAAAAAATGATCAATTATTATAACACTATAATTGTTCTTAGGAATCAATGTGTCATCTACAATAATGTCCCAAGGTTTATTTTGGAGAATAATAATCTATTAAACAAAGAAATATGACAAATGGAACATGTATATTAATATGCATAAATGTTATGTTCAACTAACAGTATATGGCTATGATTTGTTTAAAACAATATACTCTGTCACAAAAAAAGGTTTTCTGCCAAAATAATTTCTTGCAGCCATGTGGATCTTTGAAACAGTCATTGCTGCTTGAAAAATAAATCATCAAGTTGAGCTGAAAGATATAAAATTGGTTTTCCCAGTATCTCTTAGTCCTCTAATTTATTCAGGCCACCCTTAAGAAAAATTTTTTTTATTTATTTTTGAGAGAGAGAGAGAGAGAGACAGAGTATGAGTGGGAGAGGGGCAAAGAGAGAGGGAGACTCATATTCCAAAGAAGGCTCCAGCTCTGAGCTGTCAACAACAGTTGATGCAGGGCTCAAACTTGTGAACCCCGAGAACATGACCTGAGTCCAAGTGGGTTGCTTAACCGACTGAGCCACCCAGGCACCCCTAAGGCCACCCTTTTAAAAAAATATCCAGATGCTGTATTGATACTCATACTCCTTACAAGGAGACATTCTTTTTTTTCCCCCTAATATCTTTTATTTTTGGGTAACCTAGAAAGGAGGTTACATTTAATGTAGATCAGCCAATGTTTGCTTCCTTTTCTTATGTGTTATTTTGAGCACTTGCCACTTGCTGTCATTTCTCATTGGTCACTGTCATCTCATGCTGGACATCACCCTTTTGTAAGGACTGTGAAAAATCTTAGATTTTATTCTACTTGCAAGCTAACAAGTCAGCTTGTGGCAGTTTCATGGATGCTGGTAGAATATATGTGATTCCTGGATCAGAGACTAATGCTAGTTTATTATTCACAGTAATATCAGTGACCAGAGTATCACCATTTTCTTATGTCAGTTCCCTAAGCCCCAGTTACTCTCATGGTAAGTAGGGTGCATTAAAGGAAAGGAGCCCTGAGTTTAGGAAGTCCCAGTCTTTGCCAGTGGGCTCTAAGAAAACATACACATTTGTCCCAGAGGGTGGCACTATTCTTATTAGCAAATAAAGTAGCTCTCTCCTGTGGAAGAAGATACTCGTTCATATTTCAAATTATACAAATTTGTATTATATATTATACAAATACCTTTGAAAAGTTGTGCAGAACAAAAGATTGTTAGTGCCTCCGCACCAATGGATAATTATATCCCAATGCACTCTTACTTTCTACAGTTTATTCTCCAGGGGTATCACGACTGGCAGCATTTTTATTGAAGTTTTGGAGATAAAAGAGAGCTAGAATGCAATTTCCAAATCAGTCTTTATCCACTGTGTTAGCAGTTTTCTTTACCCAACCGAGTGTATTTGTCTTGTCTCTTTGAATATTCCTTTCATCTTACCTTTTTTTTTAATTCTTTTTTTTTTTTTTTAACATTTATTCATTCTTGAGAGACAGAGCATGAGTGGGGGAGGGGCAGAGAGAGAGATGGAGACACAGAATCTGAAACAGGCTCTAGGCTCTGAGCTCTGACCTGTCAGCACAGAGCCCAATGCAGGGCTCTAATTCATGAACCGCGAGATCATGACCTGAGCTGAAGTCTGACGCTTAACTGACTGAGCCACCCAGGCGCCCCTCTTCTTACCATTTTTGCAGGGACTTTTTTTGTTCAATGAAGTTCTATATATCCTCCCTCTTGGGTTATTTCCAGAAATTCAAGATTTCTCCTCTTAATTACATAGAGCATTTTAGCTTTCCCTTTGTTTTACTCTTTTTTTCAAACTATAGCTTGGGCTATAATGGAGGTACTGATGGAACAGTAGCCTGCCACACTCAAAGAGGTTTATCAATGAATTTCTAAAAACAAACAAAAAGCAAAAACAAAAACACCCAAAACAACAACAAAAAAAGACAAAGCAGAAGTAGAAGATACCACCTTTAATTGCTATTCAAATTACATTGAAAGTGAAATCCACTACATTCAGTAAACCTTGAACTAATCCTCAAATCCCTTTTTTTTCTATCTTTTTAAAAAATTTTATTTAAATCCAAGTTAGTTACCATATAGTATAATAATGACTTCAGGAGTAGTGTTTAGTGATTCATCACTTACATATAATACTCAATGCTCATCCCAAAAAGTACCCATCATTCATTTAGCCCATCCCTTCATCCACCTCCCCTCCAACAATCCTTAGTTTGTTCACTGTATGTAAGAGTCTCTTATGGTGTGCCTCCATCTCTGTTTTTATCTTATTTTTCTTTCCTTTCCACTGTGTTCATCTATTTTGTTTCCTAAATTACACATGTGAGTGAAATCACGTATTTGTCTGACTTATTTTGCTTAGCTTATACATTCTAGTTCCATCCACATTGTTGCAAATGGCAAGGTTTCATTCTTTTCCATCGTTGAGTAATATTCCATTGTATATATATACCACAACTTCTTTATCCATTCGTCAGTTGATGGACATTTGGGCTCTTTCCACAATTTGGCTATTGTTGATAGGGCTGCTGTAAACACTGGGTTGCATGTGCCCCTTTGAATCAGCATTTTTGTATCCTTTGGATAAATACCTAGTAGTGCATTTGCTGGGTCATAGTATAGTTCTATTTTTTAATTTTTTGAGGAACCTCCATACTGTTCTTCAGAGTGGCTGCACCAGTTTGCATTCCCACCAGCAGTGCAAGGGGGTTCTCTGTTTTTGCATCTTTGCCAATACCTGGTGTTTCTTGAGTTGTTAATTTTTACCCATTCTGAAATCAGCCATTGTAGTTTTGATTTGTATCTCCCTGATTATGAGTGATGTTGAGCATGTTTTCCTGTGTCTATCAGCCATCTGGATGTCTTCTTTGGAAAAGTGTCTGTTCATGTCTTTTGCCCATTTCTTCAGTGGATTATTTGTATTTTGGGTGTTGAGTTTGATAAGCTCTGTATAGATTTTGTATACTAACCCTTTTTTTGGTATGTCATTTGCAAATATCTTCTCCCATTCCAGACTATGTTTAAGTTTTGTTGATTATTTCCTTCACTGTTCAGAAGCTTTTTATCTTGATGAGGTCCCAAGAGTTCATTTTTGTTTTTGTTTCCATTGCCTCTGGAGACATGTCTAGTAAAGAAGTTGCTGCGTCTGAGGACAAAGAGTTTGTTGCCTGTTTTCTCCTCTAGGATATTGATGGTTTCCTGTCTTACATTTAGGTCTTTCATCCATTTTGAGTTTATTTTTGTGTATGGTGTAAGAAAGTGGTCCAGGTTCATTCTTCTGCATGTCATTGTCCAGTCTTCCAGCACCATTTGCTGAAGAGATTATCTTTTTTTTTTTTTTTTTCCCCCAATGGATATTCTTTCCTGCTTTGTTAAAGACTACATTGGCTATACATTTGTAGGTCCATTTCTGGGTTCTCTGTTCTGTTCCATTCATCTATGTGTTTGTTTTTCTTCCCAGTACTGTACTCTCTTGATGATTACAGCTTTGTAATATAGCTCGAAGTCCGGAAGTGTGATGCCTCCAGC
Source organism: Panthera tigris (assembly GCF_018350195.1). NCBI lineage: Eukaryota > Metazoa > Chordata > Mammalia > Carnivora > Felidae > Panthera > Panthera tigris. The sequence continues at coordinate 135,646,378 of NC_056661.1, forward strand.
ATTGATTTTCTTTTTCAACATGGCTTTGGCTATTTGGAGTCTTCTCTGGTTCCATACAAATCTTAGAATTGTTTATTCTAGCTCTGTGAAAAATGCTGGTGTTATTTTGATAGATATTGCATTGAATGTGTAGATTGCTTTGGGTAATGTAGACATTTTAAAAATATTTGTTCTTCCAGTCCATGAGCATGGAATGGTTTTCCATTTCTTTGTGTCTTCTTCGGTTTCTTTTATAAGCTTTCTATAGTTTTCAGGATATAGATCGTTTTACCTCTTTGGTTAGGTTTATTCCTAGGTATTTTATGGTTTTGGTGTAATTATAAATGGGATTGATTCGTTGATTTCACTTTCTGCTGCTTCATTGTTGGTGCATAGAAATACAACTGATTTCTGTACCTTGATTTTATATCCTGCAACTTTGCTGGATTCATGTATCAGTTCTAACAGTTTTTTGGTGGAGTCTTTTGCATTTTCCACATAGAGTATCATGTCATCCATGAGTGAGAGTTTGCCTTCTTCCTTGCTGATTTGGATGCTTATTTCTTTTTGTTGTCTGAGTGCTGAGACTAGGAATTCTAGTACTACGTTGAACAACAGTGGTGAGAGTGGACATCCCTGTCTTTTCCTGACTTTAGGAGAAAAGCTTAGTTTTTCTCCACAGAGGATGTTCTTAGCTGTGGGTCTTTCATAAATAGCCTTTATGATCTTGAGGTATGTTCCTTCTATCCCTACTTTCTTGAGGGTTTTTATCAAAAACCATGCTGTATTTTGTCAAATGCTTTTAATGCATTTTTTCATTTCTGCATTTTTTGAGAGGAACATGTGGTTCTTTCTTATCCTTTCTTTTATTAATGTGATGTATCACATTGATTGATTTGTGGATATTGAACCAGCCCTGCATCCCAGGAATATCACACTTGATCATGGTGAATAATTCTTTTAATGTATTGTTGGATTTGATTTGCAGGTATTTTGTTGAGAATTTTTGCATCTATGTTCATCAGGGAAATTGGTCTGTAATTCTTCTTTTTAGTGGGGTGTTTGTCTGGATTTAGAAACAAGATAATGCTGGCCTCATTGAATGAGTTTGGAAGGTTTCCTTCCATTTATGTTTTTTGGAATAGCTTCAACAGAATAGGTATTAACTCTTTAAATGTTTGGTAGAATTCCCCTAGGAAGCCATCTGGACCTAAACTTAATTGTTGGGAGATTTTTTATTATGGATTCAGTTTCTTTACTGGTTATGGGTGTATTAAAATTTCTTATTTCTTTCAGTTTTGGTAATTTATATGTTTCTAGGAATATATCCATTTCTTTCAGTTTGCCAAACTTCTTGGCATGCAATTGTTCATAGTATTCTCTTATTATTGTTTGTATTTCTGAGGTGTTGGTTGTGATTTCTCCTCTTTCATTGGTGATTTTATTTATTTGGGTCCTTTCCTTTTTCTTCTTGATCAGTCTGGCTAGGGGTTTATCAATTTTGTTAATTCTTTCAAAGAATCAGCTCCTGCTTTCATTGATCTGTTCTCCAGATTTTTTGATTCTTACAACTTTGATTTCTGGTCCAATCTCTATTATTTCCCTTCTTTTGCTGTTTTTGGGTTTTATTTGCCATTCTTTTTTCCAGTCCCTTTAGGTGTAAGGATAGGTTGTATATTTTGAGACATTTCTTCCTTCTTTAGGAAGACCTGGATGGCTATATATTTTTGTCTTATGACTGTCTTTGCTGCATCCCAAAGGTTTTGGACTTTCATGTTTTCATTTTCACTGGCTTCCATGTACTTTTTAATTTCCTCTTTAATTTCTTGGGTAACCTATTCATTCTTTAGTAGAATGTTCTTTAATCTCCAAGTATTTGTTATCTTTCCAAATACTTTCTTTTGGTTGATTTCAAGTTCCATAACATTGTGGTCTGAAAATATGCATGGTATGTAATGAGTCTTTTTGTACTTGTTGAGTGCTGATTTGTGACCCAGTATGTGATCTATTGTGGAGAATGTTCCATGTACACTCAAGAAGAATGTGTATTCTGCTGTTTTAGGATGCAGTGTTCTGAATATATCTATTCGATCCTGTCCAGTGTAGCATTCAATGCCGTTGTTTCCTTGTTGATTTTCTGCTAGATGCCCTGTCTATTGCTATAAGTGAGGTGTTAAGGTCCCTTACTATTATTGTATTATTATAAATTGAGTTTCTTTATGTTTGTGATTAATTGGTTTATCTATTTGGGTGCACTTTTTACTGACAAATCTTTTTAGGCAACTGAGGCCAAAGGGTTCTTCTAAGTTGTAACCTTAAGGGGGAATTGTGAGACACATTCTACACTTTTTTGATCTAATTAAGGGAAGATTTACATTATAAACTGTTGGTATAAAATGGACGTCTGATGCTAAAATGTGGAACCTGGGAGATAGAAATGACCTGTCTCCTGAAAAATGTGAATCATGTAGTTAATTTTGGTTTTTATGTGCTGCCTACCTTGAAAGCCATTTTCTTTTATTATGTGGATTCAAGATTATTATTTTTTCTTCTTGCTTGATAACCAGTTTAGGTGAATTTATTTGGAACAAATATCTGTGGTAAAATTACAAAGGAAATACATGTTCCCTACCTAACATTATTGTAAGACATTGTTATCCATATGTAAATAAACAGATAAAAAAGAAATTAGGTGATGTATTTTATTTTTTAAAAAATTTTTAATGTTTATTTTTGAGAGCAAGCAGGGGAGGGACAGAGAGAGAGGGAGATACAGAATCCAAAGCAGGCTCCAGGCTCTGAGCTGTCAGCACAGAGCCCAATGTGGGGCTCAAACCCACGAACTGAGATATCATAATCTGAGCCGAAGTCAGATGCTTAACTGAGCCTACCATGCGTCCCAATTTTTAATATGTACATCATATAAGTAACTCAGTTAAAAGTAAGATTTATAAGTTATGGTTTCTGATTTACTTTTCTCATCATCAGGAAACGTGTATTCCTTCCAAAAGGCAAACAACAACAAGAAAACATAAAATTATGAAAGACCCTGGGACACCTGGGTGGCTTAGTCAGTTAAGTGTCTATAATTCTGGCTCAGGTCATGATCTCTTGGTTTGTGGAATTGAGCCCCATGTCAGGGGGCTCTCTGTGCTGACAGCATGGAGCTTGCTCGAGATTCTTTTTCTCTCTCTCTGCCCCTCCCCTGCTTGCTCTTTATCTCTCTTTCAAAATAAATAAATAAACATTTTTTAAAAATTATGAGTGACTCATTTTTATTACAGCAAAAATACTGAGGGAGTAAAGGGAAATAGATCTGGGTTGCAAACTATAGTTAAAACACACACAAGTGAAAAATTAAATTCAAATGGCTTAGGATAAGTATTTTTTAACTTCACAAACAGGTTTTGGGATCTGAATCAATTAACTAATGTGTAAAAAAACCTCTGTATTTATATATGCTCCCAGAATGGTGAACTGTTCATTCCTTATTCACTAAATCACCACTCTTATTTTGGATGCATTTAACCCATAATTTCTTAGTAGTCAAATGTAAAATAGTCAGGAATGTGTAAACAATAAATTAGTTGAAATTGAACTAACTGGTCATGAATTTAGATTAACTAAATTATGTAGTCTTGCATCATTTTGTTAAAACCACAGGGAGTAACAGAGTTAAACACAGCCAAAAAAATAAGTTGTGATTTAAGCAGGTCATAAGTATGAGCATTTATCACCAAAGAAAATTGCCTATAGCAGTTATGAATCATGAACTGCAAAATATCATGTCTCAGTTTCGGGAGTTGAGAAGCATAGTCTCCTAATAGTTTTCAAGTAAGTACTCTTAAATAGGGTGATGTAGGAATATACCTTGCACAGTTTATGGTATTTAGTAAGGGAGAAATAAAGGTGTTCATCACCATTGCTTGTACAATTTTTAAACAGTTAACTATATAAAGATTTGTATTAGAACTGAAGAAAAAATAAAAGGAAAATTTCTTATACAAATCTTACATAACTTTTCTGGGGCATTTTTATTTTTAGATTTTTAATGAACAACTTTTCTAAAATAATTGGCTGTACTATCCCTACTGAGTATTTTTTAATCTTTTTTTGGAACAGTTATAGGTGACATTTAGATTTTGCTTTGTATTTATTTAATAAGTATATATGAAAGAATTTCTGAAATGGTTGGAACAGAAAAATTGAATGTGCATTTCCTGGGAATGGTGTGACTTTTAGAAGGTGAGTACTTTTAGAAGTACTACCTGCTGAACAAGTTAGGAGTTGAAGGAAATATCTCCTTTCATGGTGTGTTATAGGGACATTTGTTTTTTCCTATCTTCTTGACCTTGCCACTCGAATTTCTCGGCATACCCTTATTCCTGTTCTACGTGTATTTGTAAATAATTTTTTCCTCATATATTTAATCACCCTGATTTCCTTTTTGCTTCTGTCACTGAATCCAACTGCCTATAGCTTTCACCTTTGAGTACTTGCAGATGATATTTATCTGCTTTTTTGTTTTGTTTTGTTTTTCTAATTCAGATCTTTAGTTAATACAAATCTTTAGCTAGTGAATTTTGGACTTTGAAATTTAGTTCCATCTACCAACCTCTATGCAGTCTTTCCACATAACTCTCTATGAGGTATTTGTTAAAAAGAAAATATTGTTTTTATTTTATGGCTCTTCAAGTTCTTGATTCTTGCTTTTTTATATTGCTACTTTTGGAAATTGATGGTTACATTTATTTGTGTTCTTAATATATCCATTAAGAGTAAGTAAGAGAAGAGGGCAGAAGAGGATATCTGATTCTAATAAGTAGATGTCCACTGATACCCCACTAAGTCTCTTGATGGTTATTCATTCTGCACCTGAATTTGGGTAGTGAGAATATTGTAAATGGACCATTGAAGAAGTAATTTTCACACGCAAGAAGATAGCATCCTAGCTGGGGAATAAAAGAAATCAGTTCATCAAATAGGTGTTTCGCTTACATGCCATATGTCCATGGGGTTGCCAATTTATTGATGTTTTGTTTTATTTTATTTTATTTTATTTTATTATTTTATTTTATTTTATTTTATTTTTAGAGCATGAGAGAGTGCAAGTAGGGGAGGGGGGCAGAGAGAGAGAATCTTAAGCAGTCTCCATGCTAAGCATGGAGACAGACACAGGGCTCGATCCCACAACTCTGGGATCATGATCTGAGCCAAAATTAAGAATCAGATGCTGAATAGACTGAGACATCTAGGTGCCCCAATATACTGATGTTTTAAAGTCAATTTGTAGAAAGTGATCCATTTTGTAAGCCATCTAGAAGTATTAAACTGGCAGATGTTTTATTTGATGTGGCTGTTTTCCACACTAAATTTTAGTAGAAAGATATGGGTAATTTTCAACCCTGACCTTAAACAATTCTGAAGTCTTTACCTCACAGGCCTCAGAGGAACACTGCATTTCAGACATCAGATTTGGTACATAGTCATTGTAATCTCTGAAGGGAGTTGTAATGAAGGCCTCGGGCCCTGCTGGCTGGTCATGCTCTTTCATATAGTTTATTTCTAGCACAGGTGCCTCATTCCTAGGTCTTTTTATCTGAGGCCTTGGAGAGGAGGTCATCTTCAAGCATCTCCCGAGGTTTCCCTAAGGGGGAAGAGAGAAACCTTCAAAACACCTTTCTCCATTCGGACTCAGTACCTAGTACTTTCTCACTCCTAGCCCTTCTCCCTATGCCCCTTCCAGCCTGTAAAATTGCCTTAGCTTTTCATTCTGGGCTCCTTCAACAGTGAGGCAAACCCCCCACATCTTTATTGATCCACTTAATCCTTCACCAGTGTGTCTGATCTGTGGGGGAATAGTGTGATCAGTGTTTCTTCAGGTTTTAGATTAAAAAAATTTTTTTAAGTTTTACTTATTTGTTTTCAGAGAGACAGAGACAGCATGAGTGAGGAAGGGACAGAGAGAGAAGGAGAGAGAGAATCCCAAGCAGGCTGCACACTGAGTATCGGGCTTGAGCTCATGAAATCACTAGATCATGACCTGAGCTGGCTTCAAGAGTCAAGTAGGTTAAGACTCTTAACCGACTGAGCCACCCAGATGCCCCCCTCAGGTTTTAGTTTTAGACTTTTGTTTATTCATTACAGTGAGTAAAGGCTTAACTCATTTATGGTTTATTGCTTTCATTGGCTCCTCTTCCACCTGATGGCTCAACTCTCTTTGTCCTGACCCAGCTGAACTCCTGAAAGATTGTATAGAAAACAGAAATAATTCAAGATGTACAGAAACATGTACATTTTACAATTATTTATCTAAAAATGATACGATTTTCATAATTAGGTTTTATGTTAAAAGGAATATGAGCCTAGGTAAAGTAGCCCATACTTTGTTTATATCAATGTTTAAGTTAAGTCAATTATATTTTGTAAATTAAGTAATTTATAATAATTTTAATTTTCATTAACATAAAAGAGGTCCAAAAAGAAGATATCCTTTGTTAACCAAGCTAAGCTGGTGATTTCAAAATGAAATAATTAGAATTCATTGTTGCTATTTTGGTAGCTAATAAAAATGTTGCTGTTGATTAAAAGAAAATAAGAATTATATGTGTGAAAGCTTAGCTTCTTTTCACAAGTTTCATTTAACTTGGATAGAATCTAAATTGTACACGTCTTAATAACTCAGTGGGTTTAGAAATTCAACCTAAAAGCATGCTCTCCAGCTACTGTATTTTTGTATTATAATTTGAAGCCCACATCTTATAGGATTCCCACATTGATTAAACAAATTTTCCAGTTACTTTTTCCACTATTCTTTTAAGATGTACCAAGGAGGATCAAAGAAGAGGTGGTGAGTATAAATATTTAATATACAGACTGTGGTAAAATATTAGCATTTATTTAGAACTTTAAGTTTGTAATTTTTTTGATGTGGTTAGTCATTCATCCAGAATCCCTATGCTTATAAACTTATGAGCTTTGTTTCTTGCCAGGGAGGCAGGGACTAACACTGAGATAACCGAGTAGGCATTGGGTTTCTAGGCTTTTGTTTTTCTCTACAGTCTTGAAAATTAATGGAAGAAAAATCTCATATTTCCATCCATTTGAACGAATATCAGTTCTCTATATTGGACTTAGGTAAATATCTGCTCAGAAGTAGCAAATGTTGTATGTTTAAATTAATGAGCTATTTATTAAGGGTGAAGTTGTTTAGCGAGGAGTTGTAATCTTTTAACAAGTTCTTAGCACTTACCATGTATGAGATTGCAAACATGAAAGTTAACATTGTCTTCTCTTCCTGCTTCAATTCGGTACTGATTATCTCTTATCCTTTTAGTTTTACTTACTTAAAATCACTATTCACACAGCTATCTAGTTGATCCCTCTTAATGCAAATCTAAATCTGTTATTTATCTTAAGCTGGAAATCTTTTAAAGGCTTCCAGAGCATAGTCCAAGCTATATAGCACAGGACACAAACTATTCCCTGACTTACCCCATTGCTCACTAGTAGCCTCATCATTCATGATGTAGTGAGACATTACTGGGATTATGTCATACTTCTACCTTCTTGCTCTTTCTTTTCTTACTTCTGGAAAGTCTTTGTTTTTCCTTCACTTGACTTAATTTAATTTAAGCCCCATCTTCAGGAAACCTTTCCTGAATCCCAGTTGGGATAAGCATCCCGAACTAGGTATACACAGGATTCTTAGCATTTCTTTGTTTGGCTGGGCAACAAGCATGATTGATAGTCTTGAATTCAGACAGGACTGGGTTTGATTTTATAGTCTGCCCTTTACTATCTGGGTAACCTTAACCTTTCTAAGCTTCCTCTTCTTCATCTGTAAACTGGGATACTTATAATAATGACGGTACTTATTGCATACAGGATTCAGGGAGTTAATGCATGTAAAGTACTTTCGCATAATGCATTACACATCTTAAGCATATGATATTAACAGTATTGTTATCATTATTATAGGATCTCTATCCTAGTAGATTGCTTTCTCTACTAAGGCAGGGATCCTCTCTTGCTCATTTCTGATTCCTCAGACTGTGCACTGGTTCTGGCTCTCATTCGTAATAGGAAGTCAGTAAATGTTAGATGTTTACCAGATTTATCAGCTTAAAATATAATAGGAAAATAGTATTAGTATGTTTTTAAATTAACATATCATGCTCATTCTAGTGTAGAATGGCAGTATAATGAACGTTTCTTATCTTAGGGAGGACAGGAGGGTAGCTTTTCCTACCTTCCAGGGTAATCTCTAATGAGTAGTCTTCTGCTTCTCTCAGCCATTTGTAAGTTCTGGAAAGGAAATAGTACTATGATACTTTTAGTAGTCAATTAAGTGTCTATGATCACTTCTGAACATTTCATTCTAAACAAAAGGCAAATAAGCAATTAGAAAAACTTTTCACATCCTAGAATCTCAAGGGTTATGGATTTCTATTTATCCAAAGTCTATTCAATAGAATAAATCATTTTCTTGAATATGACTTTTGCATTTTATCTTTAATAATACTGTGTTTTTGTAGCCAAGATGAGAGTGGTGCTGAATGTCAATGAGACTCATCAGTCCCATAGGCACAAATGTAGAATTTAAATTTAAGATGTGAATTAAGTATACTAGGTATGGCTAAAGATTTACTATAAAATTCCATTATCCTAAAATCTAGGAGAATGAAATACCATTAGGTATTTTTAATAATGCCATGACTTTTCTTGCCATTTTTGCACTACTTTGCATTTCCTTTCTTTTCCATTCTTTGCAACAAGCATTCAGCATATAATACTGGAATGCATAACTTTATGATGCATACCTACAGTATTTAATTTTTCATAAAGTGATGAGTGATTAATTTTAAAAGATTTGCGATTCTTCTCTAACATCTAATATATAGAAGTTTTAGTACTTTGAAGTTATTAGTAAAGATACTTATCAGGTAATAGAGATATTTATCATCTTGTTATCTCAATTCTAGCTTTTCTGTATCTTTGCCCATACATGTATCTTGATATTTCAGTTCAGTCACATAGGGAAATTACTCTCTGCCCTTTCCTCTGCTCAAGACTAACATCTAGTTCAAAAGGAGCCATGGATGCAGAAGAAATGCTCCCTTGTGGAGTTTAACCATAGTTAATAACTTGAGTGAATGCTACATATTTTAAAAGAAATTGCATGTAACACTGCAAGATATAAAATCAAGTGAACGTGAAAAGCGAGCATTTCATGACATATCAGTGGGATGGCAGGAGAAAGTAAGGCATTTGCTCCTTATCTAAATAATGTCATTATAATTTTCTGTGCTGTTGAGGTTCATCAGGGAATGTTAGAACATGACCTTTAGAGTTAGGCTGCCGTGGGTTCCATACCCCCCTGGTCTTGCTCTTTATTTGGAGTATTACCTTGGCAAGTTAATTCGGAATGGTTGTGAGTAATGTTCCAGAAGTTATGACTCTAAGGAGTCTTTAATCATTAGATGTAAATTTTAAGGTTTTGGGAAGATCTTATTTTAACTTACCTTATGTGTCTAGATAAAAAAAGAAAGGAAAGAGATGTATTTATAGAGTGTTGTATGTAGACAGAGTTGGGACTAACCACCTGTTGGCCCTCACCAAAAGCATGGTAGTTTCTTGGCCTGAGTGTCGTCTTCTAGGTTGGTGTGGCTGAGATGTTCTCAACTCCTCTTGAGATAAAGACTATATTAAGTCTTCCTTAGTTCTTCCCTGCCAAGGATCCTATCTAAGAAATACTGACTGGTTTGGGTGGTTTCAGACTTTTGTCTAAATACGAAGTATATGACGAGTGCATTATTCTCCATTTCTGGCTAGACTCTTATGCTATTCCTCATGTCCTTTCTTTTACCATCAAAAACTGTGTAACCTTTCTGAAACTTATTGTGTCAGAAATGGTGTCTTTTATTAGATTCTTTTTCCCCTAAGACTCCTTCAGTGAATCAGGGGTCTATTACTATTGACTCAATTGTTTTATTTTACTTCTGAAGACTAAATAATATTCCTAATTAAGGCATTTGAATTATAGATATTTTTTATGGTACTAGTCAGTAAATTTCTACTCAATTTATATCTACTTCATTTAGCCAAAATAGTACATCTTAAAATAAATTAATATTGAAACCTAAATATATTCTGTATGACTCTCAATTCCTTGTCTCTCCAAAGCAGTAAAATTGCAATGTTTAAAAAATTGCTATACAGGTAGTGAAAGAGCATAACAGATTGCTTGTCATACAGCATTCTCAGTCAATGTTATTCTCACCTTTTAGTGGAACCTGTTCTTTATCCATGGTGAATTTCTTTTGATTTGAAGGTCTGAGATAAAAAGTATTTTCTTAAATTATGTATCATGAAACTAACTTTTATAAAAATGATGTGTTGGACTTAGAAGAAAACTATATGGATTTACCTTTGTATAAATGCATGAAATTGCTACATTTCTGAATTATAAGTAACAATTATTTTTCCACTTTATTACTTTATTAAGAAGCAGATGGACTCTAATAAAATGTTTCTACTATTTTGTGGAAGTCTAAAGTGTCCTAGATTGTATAGTAGGTTATGGATACTGATTGGCACTATTAGTAATATAATAATAATATATTCGTATTAGATTACTTGCATTAAGTATTTACTAGAATGGTTCTATTAACTTTGAAACTATATAGTCTATATTTTTTATGACTAATATAAAAATTTGAGAAAAATAGTAAAAGTATATATATTCCATAGATTTCACTTTGATTAATAATAAAATATAGGTTATTATGTTAATTCTACATGCATTTGATATAAAGGAAACTTGGTTATATATGTGTGTGTGTGTGTATATATATATATATATATATATAGAGAGAGAGAGAGAGAGAGAGAGAGAGAGAGAGGGAGAGAGCGCCCGGTTTTACTGGAACTAGTGCCATCTTTTGCAGTAATACTATGAATTACATTTTTAGGTTTGAGTAGCAGTATGCTGGCAAATGTTTAGCTGGCTCTGAGAGAGGAGAACTGATTGGTAGTGTTTGCCAATTTCCATGTCATAAGTATTCCCCAGTTATCAAATTAATCTGCCAGTGGTTTAAAAAATAAGCTTAACAATCCATGAGATACTTAAAATTTTTTCTGGTAAACCAGTTTTATGAGCTAGCTTCAGCACAATGATGGATTTAACAAAACATCAAATGTCACATACTCCATTTTTAAGAACAAGCATTTCACATGAAAACGTTACACTAGAAAGTCTTCATCTGCTTCTTCTTTGTCTACACTATATGCTTTGTTTTATTTCTTTTATTACTATCAGCAACCTTTAGTCCACTGACTTAGCAAAATGTTATTGTATAAAAATCCAAGTATTATGTAAAAATCATCACTTTAGGTACATTATAGACAAACTGTAAAAGCCAACAATAAAAAGAAGAAATCTAAAGCAGTGAAAAATGACATATATCTAGAGGAACAGTATGAACAATGAACGACTTCTATCAGAAAAAAAAAAAAAGGACGCCAGAGATATTGGAGTGGCATGTTCCAAGTTCTAAAAAAAGGTCAACCTAGAATAAAAATAATTATGCAATACAAATATTTTCATGTAAACAAAATTAGCGACTTCACACACACACACATACATATATATGCATATATATATACCTGCATATGTATATATACGCATATGTATATGTATACATGCATATGTATATATACATATATACATATACACACATATATGTGTGTGTATGTGTATTCATGAAATGTAAATAATGAATATATATATCTCAAGTCATAGTCTCTATGTAGTACTACTTCTTTTGAAGGCTTTCCCCCCTTATATAACACTTGAGCTTTCTTAGCCTTACTGGCTCATGATTAATCTTTTCCCATCCTTTTATTTTAAACTTATTTTTCTTTTTATATTTATAATATTCTTTACATGGCTTTTAGCTGTATGTTGCTTTTTATCCAGTGTGACAGTTGTTGTCTTTTAATACAGATATTAGCCCATTTACATTTATTGTTACTTAATTATTTACATAGTTGTATTTCAGCCTGTCATTTGCTATTTGTTTTATATTTGCCTCATCCATTTTTTAAATTTTTTTTCTTTTCTGCCTTTATGGGTTAATAAAAATAAATAGAATTTTGTATTTTATTTTGTTTTTTGTTTAAATTTTTTTCAAATGTTTCTTTATTTTTGAGAGAGAGAGAGAGAGAGAGAGAGCATGAGAGCATTAGTGGGGGAGAGGCAGAGAGAGGGAGACAGAATCCGAAGCATGCTTTGTTACCTAGGCTATCAGCATAGAGCCCCAATGTGGGACTCAAACCCATGAAGTGTGAGATCATGACCTGAGCGAAAGTTGGAGGCTTAACTGAGCCACCAGGTGCCCACAATTTTGCATTTTAATATCTCCATTGGGTTTTTTTTAGCTATATACCATTGCATTATTTTTAGTGCTTGGTTTGGATATTGCAGTATAGGCCTTTAACTTATTTGTTACAGTCTATTTTGAATTAATATTCTAATCCAGGTATAATATGGGAACCTCACCACAATGCATTTCTATTTATTTTACTCAGAGCCACTATTGGCATATATTGTATCTTTTAATTTTATAAACCCAATATTAAATTACCATAACTTTAATTTTAAACACATGCTCCTTTTATCATGTATGTTTCTGTGTGTTTCTTGGATGTATAAGTAAATATTTTCAGTCTATTTTTGGAAGGTTTGGACCATTATTTGTTCAAATACTTTGCTTCTTTTCTCCCATCTCGTATCTTCTGTAACTAAATGTTCATGTATGTTGAACTGCTTGATATTGTCCCACACATATCTGTAAAGCTTTCTTAAAATTTTCTTCTTTTCAATTTTAGAATTTCCACTTTGTAGTTAGAACACATCTGTTAGTATTTCCTGTATGTTCACCATAAGACTATTTTATCCTTTAATCATTTGAAAACATTTTTCTTTAATTCTTTGACATTCTTTTCAGTAGTTACTTTGAAGTCTTAGTCTGTTAGATTCAACTGCTTGTAGTCAGTTTCTATTAACTGATACACCTTTCTCTGAGTATATGTCCTACTTTGTTGTTTCTCTTCCTCCACAGAAATTTTGCTTAAAAACTTGGTATTTTAGATGATAGATTGTGTCAACCCTGGATTTTGGTTGTATTCTGAAGACTTGTTGTTGTTTTTGATCTAGTTAGTCAACTTGTTTTTAAACTGCAATCTCTGCTCTCCCACAAAGTACAGCAGCTATTTCTGCTTAGTATTGACAGACTCCAGCTGGTGCTCTTTTATCCTGGTCCAAAGGGTCTTTGCTGTGTTTGTTTGGTTTGATAATCAGCTGAAGATTTAGGCAGATTTTATTTTTAGATTCTGGGAATTTTTAGCTCTTCTGTAAGACTTACACTTTTCTGTATCTTGGTGCCAGAAGTCAGTGAGGATTCAGTGTTCTGATTCTTGAGAATAGGTTGGAGAATGCATTCAGTTTCTTTAAAAGATGTATAGGAAACCTACAAACCTCATGTGGTGTCCCTCTCTTTTAAGATTAGACTCTATTCTGGGCATGTTTTCGTTAGCCCCCTTGTGTCATGTTTGCACATGTATAGTTTAGTTGTTAGCCTGGGGATTTGTTCAGGATTTTTACTCAGATTTTGGATCTCTGTTATGTTTTTTTTTTCTTTCCTTCAGTATTTATTTTCTTAAATTTTCAATTTTCCAGTCACACATTCTTTCCTCTGTCACCTTAAGTTGGAGAGTCTTTGATTTTTCCATTGTTGTAATCAATCATTCATGTGAGTTGAGAAATTAGCCTAGGCTGGAAGACATAATGGAACTTAATTTAAATCTATGTAACAACAGAGTGTCAAAGGGGCAAAACCTGGTAGAACTGCAAGGTTACAAAGATGAATCCACTATTATAGTTGAATACTTTAACATGCCTTGCTGTCATAAATGGACAGATCCAACAGGCAGAAAACCAGTAGGTACCTAATTGAATTCAACAACACTGTCAGTCAACTGGACATAATGGACATCTGTAGACTACTTATCCAACAACAGCAGAACCCACATTCTTCTCAAACTCACATGGAACATTCACTAGGATAGACCATGTTCTGCACCAAAGACACAACTTAAAACATTTAATAGAATAGAAATCATACAATGCTCTCAGACCATCATAGAATTAAGTTAGAAATCAAGATTGAGAAAGATACCTGGAAAATTCTAAAATACTTGGAGATTAAATTACACACTATTAAATAACATATAGATCAAAGAAGAAATTGCAAGAGAAATTTAGAAAAATATTTTGAACTAAATGAAAATGAAAATACAAATTACCAAAATTTGTGAGATACAGCAAAAGCAGTACTTAGAAAGAAAAATGTATAAATTGAATGTGTATATTAGAAAGGAAGAAATATGAAAGATGAGTCACTAAACATTGTACATTAGGAAACTAGAAAAATAACATTAAATCACTAGTAAATGGAAGAAAAGAAATAGTAACTACAGCAGAAATCTACAAAATTTAAAGAGAAAATCAATGAAACCAAGAGGTGGTATTTTTAAAAGATTCATAAAATTGATACATTACTGGCCAACTAAGAAAAATAAAGAATGAGAATATAAATTGCTAATACCAAAATGAAGGAAGGCACATCACTAGTGATCCTATGAATATTACAAGGATAATAGAATACTATAAACAGTCCTGTGCCCACAAATTTGATATCCCAATTGAAAATGGACCAATTCCTTTAAAGGTACAATTTGCCAAAATTCACAGAAGAAGGAATATGAAAGAAATCTGGATATCCCTATATCTATTAAAGAAATTGATAAATAACAGTATCCAAAACCTTCTAAAGAGAAAGCATCATGTCCAGGTGGAATCACTGGTGAGTTTTACTAAATATATAAGGAAGAAATTATACCAAATTCTCTATAATTTCTTTCAGAAGATGGAAACAGAATAAATATTTCCTGATTCATTCCATGAAAACAGTATTACTCTAGTACCCAAAACAACCAGACATTACAAGAAAGAAATGACATACCAATATTTCTCATGAACATACATGAAAAATACTCAACAAAACATTATTGAATCAAATTTAGCAATGTATAATTTTATAAAAAGAAATATGTACCACAACCAAGGGATTTATTACAAGTATTAAAGCCTGATTCAACATTTCAAGATCAATGATGAAATCCATCACATTAATAAGCTAAAGAATAAAAATCAAATGGCCATGCCAATAGATGCATAATTCAGCATTTCATAAAATCACTACTCATTCATGATAAAAACTGTCAGTAAACTAGGAATAAAGGATATTTCCTCAACTTTATACAGTATATCTATAAAACAAAAACTAAAACAAACATCATGCTTAATCATAGAAGTCTAGAAACTTTGCCATTAGGATCAGGAAAAAGGCAAGGAAGTCCCCTTTAATCATTCATTTTCAACATCATACTGCAGACCTAGCTAATGCAATAAGACAAGAAAAGGAAATAAGAAGTATGCAGTTTGGGAAGGAGGAACTAAAACTGCTATCTTTCCAGGGTGACATGATCATCTATTTAGAAAACTCCAAAGAATCAAAACCAAACAAATAAACAAACAAAAAACTTTCTGGAACTAGGAAGCAATTATAGGAAGATTGCAGAATACAAGGTTAATGTACAAAATCCAGTTACTTTCCTATATACCAGCAATGAGAAAATGGTATTTGAAATTAAAAACAATATTGTTTACATTAAGTGAAACACTTAGGTATGACTCTGTCAAAATATGTACAACACTTTTATGAGTAAAACTACAAAACTCTGAAGAGTGAAATCACAAAAGAACTAAGTGAATGGAGAGAGATTCATTCCATGTTCATTGATAAGAAGAATCAATGTTGTCAAGATGTCAGTTCTTCCCAGCTTGTTCTGTAGATTCAGTACAATCCTTATAAAAACTCCAGCAAGTTATTTTGTAGACATCAAAAAGACTGAGAATAGCTACCACAATATTGAAGAAGGAGAAAATTGGAGGGTTGATACTACCCAACTCAAAACTTATAAAGTTACAGGGTGAAGAATAGACAAAGAAAACAGTGGAACTGAATAGAGAGCCCAGAAGTAAACCCACTTAATCTAGTTGACTAATCTTTGATACAGGAGCAAAGGTATTATAGTAGAGAAAAGATAAACTTTTAAATAATTGATACTCAAACAACTAAACATTCACATGCAAAAACAAACAGACAAACAAAAGTGAGTCTAGGCACAGACCTTACAATATTTATAAACAATGAACTAAAAATGGATCACATTTAGTTAAAACTAAAATTTATAAAACTTTTAGAAGTTAACAGGAGTAAATCTGGATGACCTTGTGTTTGGTGATGACTTTTAAATATGAGGGTGGTGGATATATCAGAAATCTATATACCTTCCACTTAGTTTTGCTGTGAGTCTAAAGGATGAAGACTTCATAGAAAAAATTCTATAAAATATATCAGAATAATGATGTAAGTATTCTATATTAGTTTTAAAATTTCAGACTCATCGTATCCATGGGTTAGAATAGACTATAAAAAATGTAATAAACCTCCATCTTGTCCTGATAGGAATTCTCATATTTCAAAATACTGAGCCAAGATATACTCTGTTCAATGGTAGGAAAAATGTAGTTTTAAATATGTCTTTTGAATTTAAAGAGTTAATTAAATTAGTTATAAAACAATATTATTAGAATGAGAAAGTATTAATTATGTAGGGGACGGAACCCTTACCTAGTATATAAGGAGGGCAGTAAGAAATATCTGAAGTTAACAACCTGTAGTAATTGGTATAATGATATTATTTCGAGATGTGGAGGTAATCACCAATTGAACTAAAAAACAAAAGATGAAAAAAAAAATGACCTAAGGAGAGAGGAAGTGGAATTGAGATGGAGATGAAAAGATTTAGACAGGAATTTATTACTCTTCATTGTAAATGCTTCTGTGTTATTTGACTCTTTGATAACCATCTGTTATGAGATCAGAAAAATGAATGAAGCAGATCATTTCAAGGGAATAGTGACTTGCTAGAAATGTCTGTGCCTGTGTATTTTTGTTATATTTTGGTCAAGTCTTCCAATATAATTAATAACCTGTTTGAGGCATGAATCTGTTATCAAAACAAAACAAGTATTATCAACTTTTCACATTATATATTAAGTGAAAAGCAAAATCACTAGGGATAATTTCTAACAATAGCAATTGATACAGGGATTCGTAGCACTCACTCACCTTCAAGCTAATTATTTAAGGAAAATACTTTTCTAAACTGAAGACAACAAACTAGCAGTATGTTTGATTATGTTGAATATCATCCAGCTACTATGTGTAGGAATCATTTGAATATAACCAGGAAAATCCATTCATTTAATAGTCCCTAGGAAGCCTACTTTATTGAAACTTTTAAGTACCTATTGAAAAAAGAGGTTTGTTTTTTTTGTTTGTTTGTTTTTCAGGAGTAGCTATCTAGTATTTAATATTTGGGGGGCAATTTGCTATCAAACCGAGACTACAATTATATATATATATTCATTCATATGTATACATGGAATATATGTGTATTCCATGGTGTGAATGGTGGAAAGAGTTGATTCACATCATAGGGCTAAATAAGGGAGCCAGAAAGAAACTGACTTAAGTTGTTGACTTGAAAAGCTTGAAGTTATTAAAATAAAAATGTTCCAGTGTTAATGGCTCTCTCTACACAGTGACTTTTTTTCCTTTTCTTTCTTTTTTCTTCTCTTCTTCTTCTCCTTTTTTTTTTTTTGTCTCTATTTCATTTATTTCTGCTCTAATCTTTATTATTTCTTTCCTTCTATTGGCTTTGGGATTTGTTCTTTTTCTAGCTTTTTTAGGTGCAAGGTTAAGTTGTTTATTTGAGATTTTTCTTCTTAACGTAGCCCTATATTTCTATAATCTTACCTCTTGGAACTGCTTTTGCTGCATCCCAAAGATTTTGAAGCACTGTGTATTCATTTTCCTTTGTCTCCATGTGTTTTCTGGTTTCCTTTTTCATTTCTTGATTGGTGCATTTGTAGCATGTTTTTTAGCCTCCATATTTTTATGTTCTTTCTAGATTTTTTTTCTTGTGATTGATTTCTAGTTTATAGAATTGTAGTCAGAAAAGATGCATGATATGATTTCAGTCTTTTTGAATTTGTTGAGACTTGTTTTGTGGCCTAACCTGATCTGTTCTGGAGAATAGTCCATGTGAAATTGAAAAGAACGTGCGTTTCATTGTTTTTGTGTGGGATGCTCTGAATATGTTAGGTCTGTCATGTCATTAAAAGCCACTATTTTCTTGTTGATTTTCTGTCTGGATGATGTACCCATTGATGTAAGTGGGATGTTAAAGCCCCCTAGGTGCTCCCATGTTGGGTATGTAGATATTTACAGTTATATCCTCTTGTTGAATTGTTCTCTTTATCATTATGTAGTGTCTTTCTTTTTCTCTTGTTACAGTCTTTGGTTTAAAGTCTGTTTTGTTTGGTATAAGTATTGCTATCCCAGCTTTCTTTTCATTTCTGTTTGCATAATAAATGCTTTTCCATCCCTTCATCTTCAATCTATGTGTTTTTAGGTGTGAAGTGAGGCTTTTGTAGGCAGCATGTAGTTGGGTCTTGTTTTTTTTTTTTTATTCATTCAATCACCTTGTGTCATTTGATTGGAGCATTTAGTCCATTTACATTAAAAGTAATTATTGATAGATATATTCTTGTTGCCATTTTGTTACTTGTTTTATGGTTGTTTTTGTAGTTCTTTTCTGTTGCTTTCTTCTCTTGCTCTCTTCCCTCATGGTTTAATAGCTTTTCTAAGAGATATGCTTCTATTCTTTCTCTTTATTTTTTGGGTATCTATTTCTGGCTTGATTTGTGGTTACCATTATGTTCATATATAAGATGTTGTATGTATAGTAGTCTCTACTACTAGATGTGGTTGTTTAAGTCAGAGTCCATTCTAAAAGCACTATATTTTTTCTCCTCCTCTTCCCACATTTTATGTATATAATGTCATACTTTATATCCTTTTATTTTGTGAATGCCTTAATGGGTTTTTGTAGATATACTTGATTTTACTGCTTTGTGCTTTAATCTCTATATTGGTTTTATAAGTGATTAATTTACTACTTTTATTTTATTTGCATTTACCGGTGAAATTTTTTTCTTTCCTCATTTCCTTGCTTTTGATTAATGTCTTTCCTTTCCACTCAAAAATTTCCTTTAGTGTTTTTTGTAATGCTAGTTTAATTGTGATAAATTCCTTTAACTTTTGTTTGCCTGGGAAACTCTTTATCTCTCTTTTTATTCTGAGTGATAGCCTTGCTGGGTAGAATATTCTTGGTTACAGGTTTTTACCTTTCAGCACTTAGTATATCATGTCACTCTTTTCTGGCCTGAAAAGTTTCTTCTAAAATATCAGCTGATAGCCTTATGGGGTTTCCCTTGTATGAAATCATTTTTTTCTCTCTTGCTGCTTTAAAATTCTCTTTATCACTACTTTTTGCTATTTTAATTATGTGTCCTGGTATGGACCTCCTTAGGTTAATTTTACTGGGGGCTCTTTATTCCTCCTGGATCTGGATATCTGTTTCCTTCCTCAGATTAAAGGAAGTTTTTAGCTATTATTTCTTCAAATAAATTTTCTTCTTCCTTTTCTCTGTCTTCTACTTCTGAGATCCTTATAATGCAAATGTTACTATACTTGATGGTATCAGTGAGTTCCTTTAACCTATTCTCATTTTTTATTATTCTATTTTCTTTTTTCTGTTCAGCCTGTTTTCTCTCCATTACTTTTCCAGCTCATTGATTCATTCTTTTGTTTCCTCTAGTCTATTGTTTATTCCCCTCTAGTGTATTTTTAATTTCAGTTGAGTTCTTCATATCTGATTGACTTTTTAAAGTATACTCTGTCTCTTGGTTGAGGGTCTCACTGAGGTCTTCCACGCTTTTCTGAAATTTAGTAAGTATCTTCATGATTACTTTGAATTCTTTACTTAGGCATGTTGTTTATCTCCATTTCATTTAGTAGCTCTTTTACTGTCACTTTGTCCTATTCTTTCATTTGGGACATATTCCTTTGTCTCCTTACTTTGTCTAACTCTGTGTTTTTTTCTGTTTATTAGGAAACTCAGTTATGTCTCCTG
Source organism: Panthera tigris (assembly GCF_018350195.1). Taxonomy (NCBI): domain Eukaryota; kingdom Metazoa; phylum Chordata; class Mammalia; order Carnivora; family Felidae; genus Panthera; species Panthera tigris. The sequence goes on from NC_056661.1 coordinate 135,666,589, forward strand.
ATCTTGAAAGTAGTGGCTTATGAAAAAGAGGCCCTGGGTGTCCTGTCGTGCAGTGTCCTTTGTTCACTAGAACAAAGTACCTCTGTACTTCAGAGGTATCTTCTGTGTGAGTTGTTTATGCTCTGCTGTTGTGGCTGAGCTTCATTTGCCTTCAGTCCAGTCATCTGCAGTGGCCCACTTTGCTTCTTGTGGTCTGGCTTTGGTTTCTATGCTGTTAAGGGGTCAGTCTGGGGCTTTCATGGGCTTGTAGTTGGTCCTTGCCAGCTGTCAGATCAGATGCCAGCTTTCAGCCTGTTTGCCAGTGCTGTGATGGTATGGAACTGCAGGGTAATCTTGCTGCCTTGTCCTTTGAAAGACTTTTGTTGGGGGGAGGGACCTGCAGAGAAACCAGATGTCAGCCCTTAGTTTGTTGTTTTGGCTGTAGGAGTGCTGATCTATAGGGTGCTCCCCCTACCTTGTTTCCTGAGAGGCTTTATTTGGTGAGCAGGGCTGGCATTCAGAACAGATATCTGTCCGTAGTTCATTTGCTGGGACTGCATATGGCACTCTTTCTACACTGTCAGTTATAAAGTTTAGCTTCTGGGGCTGTAGCCAAACTGATATGCAAGTGGTTGTCTTTTTCTTTCTCCAGGGCAGAAGTCACTTTGGAGTGGCACCAGTCCCTACTAAGGCTGCTTGCAAGATTAGGCAGAGACACAGTGACATTTTAGGAAAACTATTCATTGACGTCTTGAACTAAATATGAAGGCTGTTTGATAAGATCTCACTGTGGATAGTAGATGCTAACAAATATCTTGGCTAATGATAAAACAAAACAAACAAATGAACGAACAAATAAAAAACCCAAAAACTAGTTACTGAAATAAAATAGATTTAAATGCTATTAAGCATTATATGTATTTGCCCAAATTACCTGACTAGAGAGTCCAGCTGCTGCTGTCTCTGGTACATATTCAGGGTGGTCTATGTCCAGATGTCCACATCTTTCTCTTAGACCATCCATGAAGCTTTTGGTAGGTATTACATGCTCCCTTGCTCTAATGATCTGTTCGAAGCACTGTATTTAAGGGTTGGTAATTTTTTTGTCTGCCACTTTGGTAATATGATTAATGCAAGCTAGTAACAGTTAGCAAAAAGTATGTTTAAGGGAGTCAAAATATGAAGTTAAATTTTAAATAAGCTATAAATAGCTGCACCTAAAGTAATAATGCAGGATGGAAATGACTTTAATATCTCTGAATACATAATAGCTAATACCTAAACTGGGATTAGATACCCCACTATGCTAAACCCTAAACCTAAATAATTTATAAAATGGAATTATTTGCATTAATTGCTAGAATACTAGTAGCAGCAGCCTAAAACTCAAAGGACCTGGTGGTACTATGTGTGGTTCTAGAGGAGCCCATTCTTACTCAACGGTTCTTGTCAGACATGACCCTACTGGACATCTTACACTGGGTTTATCAATCCTTGCTGTATGACAGAAACACTTGCCTTCCACCAGCCTCTCTGCAGGCAGGAATGGCAAATGAAAACACTGTCTTCATGAACTAGAAGAATTTTTGAGTATGCTTGGCACACCCCACCATGTGCAGACTTTTGGTTCCATTTTTTCCCTTTCTCTTCTTTCAAGAAGCATTGCAACATAGTCACTGAGTCAGATATGTTCTAGTTCTAATTCCATTACTTAGTAGCTCTGGTCCCTCAAAAAATGGTTCACCTCTTGGAGGCTATTTCTTATTGGTAGAAAATTATAATTACACGTACCCTACAGGATTCTTGTCATGACTAAATGCATGTAGGTACAAAAAATGTTTGGTTTGCAGTATTTGGCACTGAGTGGACACTATTAAATGTTAGTCATTATTTTACTTTTTCTCCTTTCATTTTCCTGCAAATATTACCTAGAGGCATCTATTATATTCTATCAAGGCAATTAAAAATACATGTAATAGGTAATACTAATAGCTGATGCATGAAAACTATCTAAAATGAATCATTGGGTTACAGATAGTCTGTACTACTTAAACTTAAGTATATATTTTAAATATACACTTCTAAAATATCCATTTTAATGTAGATTGTCATTTTATTGATACAGTCATTTGATAAAAAAACAATAGTTGGATAACAAAAGGATCCTGCATTCAGAAAAAAACTCTTTCTAGATTCTATTCTGCTTCTCTGTTTCAGACAAAAGTTCCTTTCAATATTTTGAAAGGAGCAGCGTTTGCTCTCTTCATCTGCCACTGAACTAGAACAAACTTCTAGTGAGTTTTCAGGTTGTTAAATTGTTTTTAAAAACTATGATAATTATATCTAGGTCCTCTTTGGTATATATTTTTTTCTGCAAGTGATTTTTGTTCAAATGTGCTCTCGGTATTCATTTTCATGGCAACTAAAATGCTGTCACAGTGTTCCCAAGATGCTGTCAATGCAACTTTGTAGTAAATAACATTATAATGTCAGTGCACGAATAAGGAAGTGACATGATGTCAAGAATGCACTCAGTGTGGTTGTATCATAAATTCAATGGAAAATGCATATTTATGGAGACCTTCTTAGGATGTCAGAGGAGAGTAATGCAGATGTTATATTACTGAGCAAAAAGAAATCAAGGCAGAGAATCTTTGTTAAAGATGATGTAAATTCTACTGAATGAAGAGAATTTCAAGTCCTGGCAGTCAAGGTGCCTTCAGATTATAAAATGTTATTGTATTTCCTTTGATAACTCTGGGGACTAGCCACACCCTGGCTGCCAAAGCCTGATGGTTTAGGTCCTGAGAGGGTCAATGAATATGAATTTCAGCTTCTTTTATCCTTGAATTACTGTGAATGCTACATATTTCCTACCTTTATGGTGGAAATGAGGCACTTAGGCTGTTGTAATTCTATAAAGATTCCTTTCCTTCCATTCTCTCTTTTAGAATTGAGAAGAGTGGAATTGAGATCTTGGAACTTGGAAAAATAGACTTATGTTATCAGTGGGAAGGGAGACAGAGTAAGTCCAGTGAGATGAGGTCTGCAATGAAGGACAACACAGAGAGGGCTAATCATTTGTATTCACTACACAACTAGTTATTTGGAGGTGAGAAAAACCCTGGAACAGTGTAAACAATCATCAGGACACCAAAAGTTTGAAGAGATTTTCAAAAGGAAAGACAGAAAACCGTAAAAATAAACTTTACATATTTCTGAACAGTATAAGAATAATCCTTGATTAGATTGTGTTACTACTGATTATAAGCCCATCACTTTATTCCTATTCTGGTCAGCAGCACTTTTGGTTTCCTAACTAAACAGTGAACTCCAAATGCTAGAAAATCATTTGTCAGTATGTGTTTTTGTTTGTAAGAAGGGTTGTAGAGTGTTGAGAGATCAGTAAGCTCCATTCTGCTTATACTGAATATTAGTTATGTCATCTTCATAGATGGATGGATGTGAATTCACTTATCGTAAGGATTTTAAGTATGTATGTTACAAGAGATATCAAGATGGCAAAGAGCTGTTGATGGCAAACTGATGAACAATAAAATCAGAAATGTGAAAGATAATAAGCCCCAAATTTTTGAAACCCTCTTCCTTCTTTCCTCCCTTCTTCCCTCTTACTCTTGTTTCTTTCCTTCCCAATCATGTTACAAACGCAACTTCAGTTCAATTAACACAGTTTAAAAGTAGTAATTATAAAGAGTAGGATGTAAGTAGTAATAATAAAGAGTAGCACAATAGCACAAGGAAAACCTATAATGGAGATGTAAAGTGGAACCAAGAATAAGATTTAAAATCTAGAAACTAATGAACCATATGTATACTATAAGTGAGCAATAATTTTAATAGCAGTTCTCATGTTACAGAAAATACTGTTATTTCTATAACTGAGCTGCTGTCTCCCTTCCTGCCATTTGGGACCTGGATGAGATTGCCTGATGATACCACCTTCTCTATTCCTTGGCCAGTGGAATTCCAAAACCCTTCCCTAGAGTTTTGAGAATTCCCAGAGGGCTTCTATTTTATTTTCAACTGTTAGGAAGACTTTATTTAAGGGACTATAGCTCTGGGGGTTTTGAAAGAGGGAAGAGATTGGGCTCAACTTTTAATACAAGGAAAAGCAAGGATTTATAGTCAAGGAGCTGGGGCTTTCTAACAAGATTCTTTCTGAAGGCAGGCCAGGATGGTAAACTATTACCTGGAGATGGTAGGGAATGAAGAATTCAACCAGCTCTAGAAGGTGGGGATTCTTTCCAAACTGACTTGATAGTGTTTCTGCAGAAAATGGGTGATACAAAGACGTACATGGAGTCCCACGTGGAGCACAGTATGGATATACCGCATCATCGTTATTATTTTATCTGTCGATTGACACTTAGGATGCTTCTGTATCTTGGCTAGTATAAGCCTGCTTCTTACCAGTAGAATTTTAGGGCTATATAGGTTTCTTTTCATTTTGTATTGTCTCTGACCCTTTCAGTGAAAATTTTCAGCATTCCTGTTAATCTGTTTCTTCTAAAAACTTGCCTCAAAATTCTCCAGCAACCACCTACTCCTCATTCCATAGCTACTCAGTCCCTTAAAGTTTTTGACAGCAGCCCATTTCCAGGTACCAATGTCCATAATAGTGATCTATTGATATGTAACAAATTATAACAAAATTTAGTAGCTGAAACAACAAACATCTATTATCTCCATAGATTTCTGAGGATCAGAACTCTAGAGCAGTTTAGCTGGGTAGTTCTGGTGAAGGTTTCTCGTTAGGTTGCAATCAAGTGATCAGCTATGATTACAATAATGTGAAAGCTTGATTAGGGCTGGAAAATCTGTGTTGAAGCTCACACGTGTGGCTGTTGGCAGGAAGCTTCAGTTCCTTGATGGCTCTTAGAGGGAAGCCTCAGCTCCTTGCTGTGTGGGCTTCTCCACAAGTGAGTAACTTTATGACATGACACTTGGATTCTTCCAAAACAAATGATCTGATAGAGGCAGAGAAAAAGAGGTGAAGAGAGAGCAGAAAACCACAGTCCCTTTAGACGTAATGTCTGAAGTTACACGTTATCACCTCCACTTTATTCTGTCCCTTAGGAGTTCCTGAGTCCAGTCCACACTGAAGAGGAGACAATTAGTTCTTTCTATTCCTTAAGGGGAAGGACATTAAAAAAATGTGTGGGGCAACTGGGTGGCTCAGTTTGTTGAGCATCTCACTTCGGCTCAGGTCACTATCTCATGGTTTGTGATTTTGAGCCCTGTGTCAGGCTCTGTGCTGACAGCTCCGTGACTGGAGCCTGCTTCGGATTCTGTGTCTCCCTCTCTCTCTGCCCCTCCCCTACTTGCGCTCTGTCTCTGTCTCTGTCTCTCTTAAAAATAAATAAACATTTAGAAAAAAACCCAAATTTGTGAACATTTTAAAAACCACATGCCCTATAAAAGATACTATTTTTTGTTGTTTTCAAGATTTGTTTTATCATTGGTTTTCAAAAGTTGGATATTGATGAGCCTAACTATGGTTTCCTTTGTGGTTCTTTTCTTTGGTATAAGTTGAGTCTCTTGAATTTATATGCTAAAGTTTATTTCATAACTTCAGGGAACTTGCAAACATCATTTGTTCAGATCTTTTTTTTTGCATTCTTTTCTAATTTTCATTTTTTTTTTAATTTTTTTTTAATGTTTATTTTTGAAGGAGAGAGAGACAGAGTGTGAGTGGGGGAGGGGCAGAGAGAAAGGGAGACAGAATCGGAGGCAGGCTTCAGGCTCTGAACTGTCAGCACAGAGCCAGACGCGGGGCTCGAACCCACGAACTGTGAGATCATGACCTGAGCCAAAGTTGGACGCTCAACCGACTGAGCCACCCAGGCACCCCATCTCCTTTTCATTTTTGAACTCTCTTTGCCTTTTTTATGTTCTCCCATCGATTTCTGAGGTTTTATTACTTTTTATTCAATTGTTTTTGTTTGTTTTGGTTGAGTAATTTCTATGGATTTATATTTAACCTCAGTAATTCTTAATTTTTCCTTCCCAGCCAGAACTTCTTTGAGCTTACCGTCTGAACTTTGATTTATTTTTCATGGTCACTTCTGGTTCCAACGACTTACTGGTTGTCCAGGGAGAGGGTTGTTTTCAATCTTGTGACTGTTTTTTCTCTTTCAAGCCAGGTTGAGTCTAAAGTGAAACTCATTATACCTTCCTCACCAAAATACTCTCCCCATAAAGTATTTGATATTCGCAGATTTTTCTAAGGAAATGAGTGGACTGCAAAGAAATTTAGGCTATAAGAACATAACTTTCACCTGATTACTGTTAAAATTCCTTTAGATTTTGGCATATTTTTAACAGTAGTTTTAGTCCCAAAGCTCCTCTATCTTTTCTTCCTTTCTTCTCCTCCAATATCCATTAATTAATTAATTAATTTTTTGCTTCATGTCAAAACAACTTAGCTTTTTTGTACACTAACAAGTTCCTTAGATCCCTTTCTTCTCCATTTTGATCACTCAAGTCAGACAGATATTTAAGGTATTTTCCAAAACATGTATGTTCTTCCATTAAGAGGATTTCTGATACTCTAAAAATTATAATGTTCATCATATTACATCCAAAAGAAATTACCTTCTTGGTTTCAGCAGACCAAGATGCCTCCATGCAATGCCTTAGGGGAAAGGTCACCTTGCAGAGCCAAGGGGATAGGCCACCACCTAGAGCCGAGAGAGCAATACTGACACCCCAGTTGTACGAGGGGGCGGAGTATTGAGCTGAAGAGGATTATTCTTAAGTCTTAAGACATAATGGAATTTGCCTTGCTAGGATTTAGACTTCCTTGGTGCTTAACCTGTTTCTTTTGCCCATTTTTCCCTTTTGGAATGGGAATGTCTATACTGTGCTTGTCTCACCATTGTAATGTGTAAATACATAACCTGTTGTTTCAACAGATTTATGACTGGAGAGGAATTTTGCTTCAGGATGAATCATAACCTGAGTCTTACCCTTATCTGATTTAGATGATATTTAGATGACATTTTGGACTTGGAATTGATGCTGGAATGGGTTATGTCTTTTGGAGCTGTTGGTATGGATGAATGTATTTTGAATGTAATATGGGCATAAATTTTGGGGGTCAGAGGGTAGAATGTTACAAAATGAATCATGTCCCCTGAATTCAGATGTTGAAATCTTAATCTCCAACATGACTGTATTTGAACATGGGGCCTTTAAGGAGGTTATTAAGGTTAAATAAGGTTATAAGGGTAGTGCCCTACTCCAATAGGAATAATGTTTCTAAGAGAAGAGGAAGAGACAACAGAACTCCCTCTATCCATGCACATATATATGAAGAAAAAGCCATTTGAGGATAGAATGAGAAAGGGGTTGTATATAAAGCAAGATGAGAGATCTCACCAGAAATCAACCCTATTAGTACCTTGATCGTGGACTTCCAGCTTCCAAAACTGTGATGAAATAAATTTATCTTGCTTGAATCCCTCAGTCTTTTTTTTTTCATGTTTACTTATTTTTGAGGGGGGGGGGGAGAGAGAGCACAAGCAGGGGAGGGGCAGAGAGAGAGATGGACAGAGGATCTGAAGCAGGCTCCTCAATGACAGCAGAGAGCCCTATGCAGGGCTCAGACTCACAATGCATGAGACCATGACCTGAGCCGAAGTTGGATGCTTAACAGACTGAGCCACCCAGGCACCTCAAGCCCCTCAATCTTTGTATTTTATTGTGGTAGCCATGATGGACTAATATAGTAAGTTTTCATTTTGGGGAGGTAAATATCTAAGAGATGGATTGCTGGGTTATATAGTATGGGTATGTCTAACTGAATGAGAAAAAGATAAACTGTTTTCTGCAGTGCCTGTAATATTTTCATCCCCACCAACAATATATGGGATCCCATTTAGTTTGTATTTTCACCAGCACTTGATTTGTCAGTATTTTATGTCACTTTATACACCATTCTTATAGGGTGTATAGTAGTATCTCATTGTGGTTTTAATTAGCATTACACTATTGGCTAATCATGTTAAACATATTTTTATCACCTTACTTGGCATTTTGTATTTTCTTTGGTGAAGTTTTTCATGTCCTTTTCACAGTTTATAATTGATTGTTTGCTTTCTTATTGTTGTATTTTGACCACTTGTGATGTACACTGCATATGAGTTCTTTGTAAACATGTTCTTCCAGTTTGATGCTTATTTTTCCTCTAAACAGGGTATTTCACAGAGCAAAACTTTTAAGTTTGATGACATTCTGTTTATCAGTATTCTTTTTACTTTGTGTTATATTGAAGAACTCTTCACCTAATCATGAAGATTTTCTTAAATGATTTTTTCTAAAAGTTTTAGTTTTCTGTGTTAGATTTAGATCTGTGATTCTTTTCGAGTTAATCTTAATATAAAATGTAAGGATAGTTTGAGATACATTTTGTGCAAATTATGTACAACTGGTCCAACATTATTTGTTGAAAAGACATACCTTTATTGAATATCTTTTGTGTGTTAATCAGACATGAAATTGATATATTTATATGTTCCTGTTTCTGGATTCTATATTCTATTTTTTTTTAATGTTTATTTGTTTTTGAGAGACAGAGAAACAAAGTGGAAGCTGGCAGTGGGGGTGGGGGGGTTGCTGGTGGGGAGAGAGATGGAGACACAGAACTTGAAGCAGGCTCCAGGCTCTGAGCTGTCAGCACAGAGCCTGATGCAGGGCTCAAACCCATGAACTGTAAGATCATGACCTGAGCTGAAGTCGGATGCTTAACCAATTGAGCCACCCAGGTGCCCCTCTGTATTCTATTTTTGATCTATATGTGTGTCCTTTCACCATTTCTACAGTGGATGAATTACTGTATCTTTAAATGTCTTAACATTGGGTAGCATGACTTCTTTAAATGAATTTTTCTTTACCAAAATACATTAGCTACTTCCTTTGCTCTGATGACTTAATTATCCTCGTCCTTGAAATTTCTGCACCCTATAGATTTTATAATCAAGTTATGCAAAAAAATCAATTTTTATTGATATTACAAGAAATGTATTGATCAATTCATGGATAGGTTATGATTGTTATTTTAAGTCTTCCAATCCATTAACTTGGTATGCATCTCAACTTATTTACATCTTTAAAAAAATTCTTCCATCAGTGTTTTGTAGTTTTGAGTTTTCATATCTTGCACATATTTTATCAGATATATATCTATAAGCATATCTTTTATGTTATAATTATTTTAAGTGATTTGGCATTTTTCAGTTTTGCAGTTGTATATTTACATAACCATTACTACTTCCTTTTTTTAAGGAACAGGTTTGTCAGTGTATAATTGATATTTTGAAAACTGCATATATTTTATGTATATAATTTGATGAGTTTGTATGTATGCAAACACCAATGAAACCACCACCACAAGCAAGCTAATAGATGTATTCATCACCTCCAAAAGTTTCCTTGTCTTGTGTGTGTGTGGTAAGAACACTTAATATGAGATCTACCCTCTTAATAAAATTTTAAGTGCATATACAGTATTGTTGAATGTGGGCATTACTACTGCTTTCTTGTAATTTGTGTTAGCATAATGTATGTTTTCTTCATTCTTTTATTCTTTTATCCTACCTCTGTAATTTTACTTCCAAGTAAGTTTCTTGTAGACAGCACATAGGTTGAATTTATGATCTGTTCTTATAATCTCTGTTTTTAAGTTGGTTTCTTTTTTAGACCATTTTAATTTTCTATAATTATAGATATGCTTGAATTTGGAGTGATTGCTTTATTAGTTCTTTTCTGGTTGTTCTATTTTTCATTCCTCTATTTCCTTTTTTTTGGTTTATGTCATTTTAATTTACGATGATGATGTCTATAACTCTGTAATTTTTACTGTTTTTTCTAGTAATAACAGAATTCACACTTTACACAGTCTATTTTGAATTAACATTTTACCACCTTAATTTGTGTGGAGAAATCTTAGCACCATAGAGGTCCTTTAGTCTTCTATATTACATACACTTACATGAAAACCGCATTTTACAATTTCATAATTTTTGCTTTCAACCATTCGATGCATTTTAAAGACCCTAAGAAGAAATCAATATTTTCTTCATCCATAGTTTTACCAATTCTCTTATACTTTAATTCCTGATTTTCCAAGGATTTTACTTTTCCATTTACCTTCTAAAAATTTTCCTTTAGCCATTATTTTAGAATGGGCTTGCTGACCATGGATTCTTTTGGAAATAGACCACAAACTGGGGCTTTGAATAGTTAAAAGAAAAAAAACCTAGATGGTAAATATATGAAGAAATCACCTAAAATTACATTTAGCACATGGTTGTGGCTCACAAGTTTGTTCTGAATTGGAACAGCAATTTTTATGTATATCACTTTCAAATTTATTGAACCAGTGTTACATCAGCTTACATTACAAAATGTTGACACAATTGATTATACTATTAGGAAGAGTATTTAAGAAACATAAGCAAAAACCAAATATATCCACAGTATAATTTCATGTAGCATTCTTAGTCTTTTAAGTGTTATAACACCTTGGATATTTTTTTTCCAATATAATCCTGAAGTAAAAGTTGCCAAATATTTTCAAAAATTGTTTCTCAGTATTATACTGATGCTATATGAATCATAGTAAGTATGCCAAAACGTTAAAGGCTGTTGCAGTCTGAAATGTTTTCAATCTGTCATTTACATATTTTTATTTGGCATATGTTTAGGCTAATTTTCTTATGCCTGGTGCAGGAGTTCTACTAAAACTATATAGAATGCAGTGTCTCTGAACTAATGTATAAATGAAAGCATTATATATAGCTCCCTTGCCCTGCTGGGGAAGCTTTCCAGGTGAATGTTGTTTCCCCTGTGAGCAGAAGTACAGAACTAATAAACTCCATGTTTCCTCAGGGATAAAAGCAGCTGAGGGTGGAATTTTAGGAGACAGACCATAAAAGTGCCATGTTGATGATTTGACTTTTAAATCTGATAAGCTACATGGTTAGTTAACCCAAGTAAATATGACATAAATATCTTTTTTTATCTTCTTACAGAATTAACAGTTATCAATTTTGTGTCTCAGAGGATTATTCTTAAAAATCTGTACTTCAGATTTAAAAAGTCAAAACATAATTACTGTATTGATTTGGTTCTTAATCAGTAAAAATGCTGTACATGGTGTTATTAAATACAATCAGCATTTATGTCCCCATTCACACAACTTGTAAGTAATAATGCTGCTTCTGCTGCTAATTTTTTCAAGGTGTTATTATAATGATTAAATCAGTGAATAAATGTAGTCTTAATATTGTGCCTGGCACATAGCAAGCCAAAGAAGTAATGTTTATTATTGTTATCTCATTTTGTGTGTTTGTTACTGTTTCTTTATGTAATGAATTATCAATAGTTTTGAAGTATGTGTGAGATATTATGATTTTATCTATATTTTAGAAAGAAGAATCTATATAATGAGATTCAAACACACTGCGATTTTGTTGGGATTCTGTAAGAAAGTAAATATCCTGATTAGATAAAAACCTCCAAAAAGGTTCAGTTTTTTGCTTCATCAAACAGGCTGTGAGACTTGTAGACACATGCACACACAAAAAAATAGTAATAGAATTATCCATACAGTTTTCATCTCATTTAGACATTATGTGGACAAGCAGGTAAACCTCATTTAGAAATCAGCAATTAGTATGTAGCAGTTTGCTTGCTTAAAACCTCTTCATTTGTAATGAAGCTAATTAATCACATCCACAAAGCTAAAATTGGGTCACAGGATAGTAGGATATTCTAGAACAAGGAGATAATGTCATCACGATTTGTTAGGGTTAAATAGTATACTCAGAGTGTCACATGTCACTTCTCCAGGCATTTTGTAAACACACTGCAAGGTGTTAATAGTTTAGTGTTGTCACCAGGTGTATTTTTTCTCATCAGATTTTCCCAAAGTACAATTTACATAGAATGAAATGCATAGATTATATATGTATCGCTGAATAAGTTTTGACACGTTATATGACTGTGTGACCCCTGTGAACAATACTTTACATACCTTTCCATCATCCCCAAAGTCCCCTTGTGTTCATTTTTTGTCATCCTTTTTTTATCCCCAGTGCCAAGCAACCACTGATCTGTTTTTTTTGGTCACTTAGTTTTACTTGTTCTGGAATTACAAATAAATGGATTCATACGATGTGTGACTTCCTTTACTCAACAGTATTTTTGAGATCCATCTATGGTATTATGTGCATTAATATTCCATTCTGTTGTTCTGTAGTCTCTCTTTATATAAATAGACCAGTTTATCCATTCACCTTTTGAATTGGGTTGTTTCCAGTTTGGGGCTATTATGAATAAAGCTGCTGTGAATATTCATTTACAAGTTTTTGTATATACATAAACATTTCTTTCTCTTGCGTAAATAAGTAGAGATAGAACTAGTGGGTCATATGTACTAAGTTTATGTTTACATTTATAAGAAAGAAATTCACAGAGTGGTTATGACCTTCTCACAAACAATATACATGTTTTGTCATAGTGTGTGGCTTTCTTTTACATTCTTATAGTGGTGTATTTAAAGACCAGAAATTTTTAAATTTGAGGCTATCCAATCGATCAATTTTTCTTTTTTTTACTGTTAGTGTATTTTGTCTACCCTAAGGTTGTGAAGGTGATTTCTCATATTTTCTTTTAGATGTTTAGGTAATTTAGCTTTTCTATTTAGGTCTATTGTCTGTTTAAATATAATTTTTTTTGCTTGGTGTTTTCTTATGAATACCTACTCATTTTAATGGTACGTTTTTGAAAGGAATTGTCCTTTCCCCATAGAACTACATTGACATCTTTGTCCAAAATGAATAGATGTTTTTGTGTCTATTTTGGGACTCAGTAATGTTCTTTTTATGTAGATATCTATCCTTACCCGGATATGACATGTTTTGAATATTACAAATTTGAAGTTAACTTTTAAAATTAGATACTATAAGTCCAACTTTGTTCTTTTGCAAAATTATTTTTGGCTTTCTACTAATTTTATCTACATATAATTTTAGAAAGAGTCTGTCAATTTTTTTAAAAAAAATTGGGGTGCCTGGGTGGCTCAGTCGGTTGAGTGACCGACTTCAACTCAGGTCATGATCTCGCGGTCTGTGGGTTCGAGCCCTGCGTCGGGCTCTGTGCTGACAGCTCAGAGCCTGGAGCCTGCTTCTGATTCTATGTCTCCCTCTCTGTCTGCCCCTCCCCCGCTCATGCTCTGTCTCTCTCTGTCTCAGAAATAAATAAACTTAAAAAAAATTAAAAAAAATTAATTTTGTTTTTTTAGAGAGTGAGAGAGAATGAAAGCAAGAGGAGGGGCAGAGTGGGGGGGGGGAGACAGAGAGAGAGAGAGAGAGAGAATATGAATCTTAAGCAGACTCCACACTCCCGTGGACCCTGATGCAGGGCTGTATGTATCCCACGACCCTGGGATCATGACCTGAGCTGAAATGAATAGTCAGACACTTAACTGACTAAGCCACCTAGACATCCCCAAAAGAATTGCTGAAATTTTGATTGGGATAGCATTAAATCTATATAGTAATTTTCAGAATAATTAATCTATTAGCCACAATCAGAACTTCAATTTTATGAATATTGTCTTTTCAAATTATTTAGAACCCTTTCTTTGTCTTATCAGTGTATATTTTTCAATTGTTCAGATTGTTCACTTATTCTAATACTGTATAAAAAGTAACCTCAGAGTTTGAAATTTTAAAAGCAGCCTTTATTTTGTTCATGAATGTGCAATTTGAGCAAAGCTTAGAGGGGAGAGTTTATCAGTATTCCACTCAGTATGAGCTGTGGTATCTCAAAGGCAGGAGGATGGAATCATTTGAAGGCTCATCACTATAGATCTTGCAGTTGGTACTAGCAGTCACCTTGATGTCATCTGTGGCTGTCAGCCAGAGCACTGGCACACATCCTGTCTGTGTACTGTGGGATTCCTCACTAACTTGTGGCTGAGTTTCAAGTGAGAGCTAGGTCAAAGTTGATGCCTTTTTATGACCTATCTATGAAAGTCACATGCCATCATTTTTATCATATTCTATTAGAGAAGTTTTGTCATAATCTATTAGGAAGTTTCACTGCCTGTAGGAAGGAAGCACAGATTCTCTTTTGGTGGAAGGAGTGGTCAAAATCACATTGTAAGAAGTGCTTGTAGTCAGATACATTATTGCATTCATTTAGGAAAATAAAATCTACTTTATTAGTGTAGAGGTCTTTCACACATATTTTGTAAGTATTTTAGGACTTGATCCTCTTGTAAATTATAATAGTTTTTGTTCTAGTATTTAGAATAAAATTGTGTTTTTGTACCTTAAGAGTTTGATAAATATATTGTTTTTTGGACATTTTCAAGAGTACTGTTAGAAAGGAAAACATGAGCATAACAAGGATGTAAACAGGAATTCAATAAAAATTTTAGCAGCCTAGAGATGGCATTTTGGTGATGGCATTTTGGGCTACTAATTTTTTACTTGCCTGTTGGTTCTACGTGTTGGGCTCTAGCCACTCATTTAAATTGTTAGCTGCTTGTTTTGAAAATGAAAATGGAAAACTTTTTGATACCTCTCTTCTCAGAGAGCTTGTATAATCTTGCTTATATGCATAGGTTTTCTGTGCTACAAATAATAGAAAATTTCATATTTAAATATGCCAGGAAGGGGTACCTGGGAGGCTTATTTGGTTAAGCGTCTGACTCTTGATTTCAGCTCAGGTCATGATCTTGCAGTTTGTGCGTTAAAGTCCCACATTGGGCTCCAATTGAACAGCACAGAGCCTGCTTGGGATTCTCTCTCTCTCCTTTTCTTTCTGCCCTCCCCACTCGTGTGCATGAGATTGCATGTGCTTTCTCTCTCTCTTTTTTTCTCTAAATAAATAAATAAACTTAAAAAAATAAAAATGTCAGGAAAAATCTTGATAGCTGCGTAAAGATATTAGTATGTCTCATTAACTGAACAGTTTCATTTTGGTTAAAAATAGCAAGAAAAAGACTTAAGTTTGTATGTCAAGTATTCCTTTTCTTTTGGCAAGATATCAGACATACTCTGTAAGGTTTTGGTGACCTTGGATTATAAGAATAACTTACTTTGCTAATCATGACCTACTTCCAGCTGTTAAAATCTCTGGTCTAATCTGTATGAAAACATTAATCTCGTGCAGTCCAGTGTATCCCTCCATTTCCCCTTCAGTTTTGGGCATTGGCTATTAGCAGAAAAGGGTGAAGATCTCGTTAAGGTGGTATCTACTGCAACCATCAGTCTGATAGATGGCTAAACGTGGATCCTTGTGTGAGGCCTAAGTGATTTCTTCCTATGCTCCCCATGGGGAACTTTGCACCATGCAGTATAAGCAGAGGCAACGTACAGTCCTAAATTTTAGGGGAAGACTTACATTCTTCCAGCTTTATATACTTGTGTCTCTTACCACTTCCCTGCCTGTAATAGGACACAATTTAGAAGTGGTTATTTTCTAGATGATCCAGCATTGCTATCTTCCATATTTTTAACTTGTCTCGCAGGAAATTAATATATCCTTGTCAAGCAAATAATAATAATTCAGTTTACCATAATGATGCCTCTTTTTTCCGTTATAGAATGTTTTGGTCTTCCACCTGCCTTCACACATCTCCAGGAATGAAGATTTATATTTTTACTTATGCCCCAGGAAAAATATTCAAGGTGTTCCTTCTTGTAGGGCCCTCAGCCTCTATGAGTGATTTGCTTGGAGTCTCCTTACTTGAGTCTGGTAGGAAATAATCCTCTTCATGTAGGATAAAGGAAAATACCACCATATTCTTTTTGGGTTGATACCTTGCGGCTATGAATTCCCTGATTTATTTTGTCAATTTTAAATAATCTTTTTATGTAGGTTGAAGGTGAGTTATGGATGGTGGTTGAAGGACTGTTTTGGTCACTTTTTAAAAATCATAGTGGAAATGTCTTATTCTCTTTCTGCCCTTACTTTTTGTTCTTGTAGAAATACTGGGATGGCATAAAATATTCCACTCAGAATTCTGTTACTTAGTTTACAAGATAAAGTCTGCTAACAAGACACTGCAAATGATTCCCCTATACCTGTTGTTTACTTTTTTTATTCACAGAAATTTGTATCCCCTTCTACATTTAACATGCTTTTCTACATTAAGTATTGGTTTATTATTCTTACTTGTATTGAACTATGGCAGTATATTTTTTCAATATTAGTCAAGTTAAATTCTAAGTGTTAACAAAAGTTTAGCGCCATACCTCTAAAAGGTTCATGAGTGAGCCTCTGCGCAATAGTGGGAAACAACTGTGTATGCTGTACCGAGTGGACCTTCGGATCCAGCAGAAAGAATAGTTGAAAGGACATAACTATAGACCTGGCTTGGCTGCTTTCTGGTTTCATGACCTCTAGGCCATCAAGTAAGCATTCAATTTCTTCCTCTGTGGAGTGACCCTTTGTG
Organism: Panthera tigris; assembly: GCF_018350195.1. Classification (NCBI taxonomy): domain Eukaryota; kingdom Metazoa; phylum Chordata; class Mammalia; order Carnivora; family Felidae; genus Panthera; species Panthera tigris. The sequence goes on from NC_056661.1 coordinate 135,683,060, forward strand.
TTACTACCAGTTTTCAATACCATGATTTTAAGTTTTCCAAGAAAGACTTTACTTTTATAAGAAAACAAATTTTCCGAGTGTTTTTGAAAAAAGAATCTTAGTTCTTACTAGTGTAAACTTGACTGTAACTAGCTTGGTTTGTGAGTTTTTTTTTTTTTTTTTTTAAGCTGTGTCACAATAAAATCCAAAACTGTTTCATATGCATCTTTTATCCGCATGACCAGCTCAGTACCTGGGAACATACTGGGTACACAATGTATGTTATTAAAGGAAAGAGTAAATAAATACATTTCACTTGGAGTGAAATTCTGGGATTTTCCTAGTTTTCTGTTATGCAGTATTAGTAATTTCCTCTAAGTGAATAGATTTATGTATGTATCATTGATATCTTTTGCCTGTGATTCATTATTATGTAAGCAGTATGAAGTTCATTCCCTACCAAATGTATACTTCTGTGATATTTAGAACAATATATTTGGTTTTTACATTAATATACACCAACTGAAAAGTATTGAGGGTTATATATATGTGCATCAGTGATTATATATGAAGGAATTTAATTTTAATTCAATCCTCCTAAAATTATTTTTTAAATATACTTTTTGTTTAATAAGAGATGATTTTAGGAATATTTTATCAAGTAAAAATAGATTGTGGCGTTTGTGATTTGCTCTCCTTTGGGTGCTTCTAAAGCCCTCCCGTTTACTATCACTTTGATAGATTGTATAGCTTCTGTCATTGCTTCTTGACACCTGAAGATTATTTCTACAAATTAGGCTCCAGTGGAGAAATAGATATAGGATATTTCAAAAAAGAAGTCCTTTGTGACCTATGCAGTTCAGTACTATCTTAGGATTTATAACAACTTTGTGGAGAAGAATCAATAACTTTAACTTGATTCTAATAATAAACACTTTGTTTTGATGAAGAAAATTCCACTTGCTTTATGTTCCAAAAGGATAACATTAGACAAGCTATTTTCTCCGAGGTATATAAAGGAGTCATTCTAAGCATTAAAGTCAGAAGCAAATTCATTGATCCTCAAAGTTGGCCTAAGGCATCTCCTAAAAACTATCATAAATCCCATTTGTGTTTATTTTTATAGTTCATCTCAGCAGAATTTTTCCAAAAACAAAACATGATTGACGTTCCATCCAGTTGTGAACTTCTGAGCTTCAGGCTAGAATGCCTTTAACCTTAGGAGGTGAGCTGTCTTCACACTTGTATGAGTCTACAGAATTTATAGCTCTTTCCTCTACTTTTCTCCAAAGAGGTTAGTCTCATCTCAGGAAGCAGATCCTTGCCTAGTGAATGAGTAAGGTTGGTAGTTAGAGTTAAGCCCTTGATAGGTCTCAGTTTTGAAGACTCCAGTGTTTCCAAACCTCTAGTAAAGTCAGCCCTTCAGAGTCCACTGAAGGCTATTAAACCTTGTTATTAACAACTCTTATTGTATATACTGTCTATTAGTCCTTAGTATTTTGCTGTCTGAGAAACTTTATCTTTCATCTCTCATTATTGTAGGAGGCACTTGAGGGGACATTAACTCCAACCTGATAAATTTTTTCTAAATCACTCTATCTCCTTTCCTACAGCCTCAGACATTATTCATTACAGTATCTTTAAACAAACCTCCCATACCAGACACAGATGGCTTTTTGATTTAAAGACTGATCCTGAGGGAAGAATTATGTTTTCATACCTAAAAACATAGCATCTGGGAATTTCATGGTATTTTAGGTTAATATTCCTTCCCAAGAGATACTATGGACTGTAGCCAAAGTGATTATTTAAAGAATTAAGAGAATTCTGTGCCTATTTTGAAAAGGAGGTACAATAAAGAAATGTTTATACTACCAGATACATAAAATATTAAAAAGAAGAAAATAATGAGGCATTTTATTGAACTTGTATAAGGACAGATTGACAATAGAATGGAAGTGTATAGGAAAGTAATTTGTAATAGAAGGAGGAATAAGAAATTGATATAAGAGTTGTACGTTAGCTAGAAATGGAAGGAATAGGGTTTTTAAAATAAATGACATTAGGAAAATTGGAAAAATATTTGGAATCATGCCTCTCTCATGAAAATAGTATATTTCAAGTAAATATTACGTAAGTAACTAAATGTAAAGCAACAAACAGCAATATAGATGAATACTTAATCTGTGAACAGTATTTTTAAAATATGTAATCCTTTTTTCTGTCTCAAAGAGGAAAATATATGTAGTTGCAATTACATAAAGTTATAAAGCAGTGTGCTTCAAAAGTTGACATTTTTAATATATAAAGTTCATACAAATCAATAAGACAAAACCCCTTAAGGACCAATGTAGACACCGTAAAGACAATGAACAGAAAAATTATAAAAATAGAAATGCATATTACCAATAAATACATGAAAATTTGCCACAAATGCAGTAAAAGATTAAAATGAACAACAGAAGATAAAAAGCAATAGTAAGATTTAAAAATGTCTGCTGAATTAAAAATGTGCTTAAAATATAATAATGCTAGGGGCGTTTGGGTGGCTCAGCCAGTTAAGTGACCAACTCTTGATTTTGGCTCAGGTCACGATCTCATGGTTTGTGGGTTCAAGCCCTGTGTTGGGCCCTGTGCTGACAGCACGGACTTTGCTTGGGATTGTCAGTCTCCCTCTCTCTGCCCCTCTCATGCACACTCTCTCTCTCTCTCTTTCAAAAATAAGTAAACATTTAAAAGAATGGTATAATGTTAATGAAGTCATGGTAAGATAGTTTCATACATACTACTAATGGAAGTGTAACACTTAAAGTTAATTTGTAACACTGAAAGGTAATGGAAATATGCATTAGTATAAGTGCACTCACTCTTACCCAGTGATTCTTTTCTAAGACTCTAGCCCAAAGAAATATGTAAAGAAAGATATCCATTTCAATATTATTTATAATGATAAAATTGCAGAAATAATTTGGATATTCAATACTTGAGTGGCTAAATAAAGTATGGTATTCCAATATGAAATAGTATTATGTAGCTTTTAATAAATATATTTGTAAGAAGAATATCTTATTGAGATGGAAAATGTTCATTCTATAATGTTATATGAGAAAAGGATATAGCATGCTGTGTTGAAAATCTATAAGCATACTTTTGTACTCAATTCAATTAGGTAAACCCACAGAAGTATAATTATTATGTATACATATTTTAATGCTTTTTGTACATATTGTGCAACCTCTATCGAGAAAGATTATGGTAAATTGTATGCCTATCAAACAGTATATATATCTTCTCACATGCATGTCTATTTCCCCCAGTCAAGGTATTAAAAGTCTTTTTTTCCTGTTTGCCAATACTTAGGTAAAAGCAGTGCTTTATTATTTATAATTAAACTTAAAATGAGGTTTCCATATTTTATAACTTTTTCTGTGCATTTATGAGTTGCCTGTTTGGGATTTATACATTTAGTATGTATTTTATTTTTTTTCCTTTTTTATTGGTAAGAATAATACATATTAATGAGAACATGCCTGATCTCATGTTTCTCTACAATTTTATATGAGTCAAGATTTAATAGTGGAGCTTGAATTATTGATTCAACGTATGTTTTTGAAAATACTTTTATTTACAAAGCACTCTTCAAGATGCTGTTTGGATGATGCATCTGAATATGGTATAGTTCTTAACTAAAACTGGCTATAATATAAACAGAGAAATAGATGTAAACGTAAAGTGCTAAGCCAATACAGAGTCATGCTGTTAATACTGACTTTGAATATGAAGGATGATTTAATTGATTTATTCTTAAACTGAACCTTAAAAGGCAGCAAAATGAAGGTTGTTCCATACTGAAGACAGCATGCAGTGAGAGGAAAAGCACCTGTGGTAAGGCCAAGGGGTATGTCTCCTAGAGAGATCTGACTTTTCATCCTTTCAGTCTGTAAGTTGTGTTCACCTTGCGAAGTCTTCACTACGGATATGGACTCTCAGGTGTCAAGATTCAGATACTCCATAATATTAGTGTGCTTAGAAGTAATTGTATTCAAGGAAGCTAATGTACTGTCAAAGGTCAGAAAAACCTAAACAGAGAAACAAAATCAGGACTTCAGTTTGTTCATTTATAATAAGAAATGTAAAAGTGAATTAGGTATTTGTGTTGCTCAAACCAGTGCATTCAGTAGTATTAAGCATGCTATACTGAATGGCTTGAATACTCCTACAATGAATGGAATCAGAACAAGGATATTAGTCTTAAGATTCGTTGTTTAATAGCACTGTGCTACAATGTGCTACTATGTTCCTGCAAGTTATGATCAATGTTTACTTCTATGTAAAGCTTTTGGCCAGTAGTTCATATCTGGGCCCTGGTAGAAACTAAATGCCTATATATAGAACACCAACGAAATCTGCATTCTTAATAGCCCATAAGTGAGCTGGATATCACTCAATTCACCAAGCCACAAGTTTTAACAAGCAAAGAGGTATTTTATCATTAAGTTGGTATATATAAGATCACATTTAGGCTGATTCTTAAGGCTGGAATAAAATTCAAAAGCATGTAGCTGATATTCTCTATGAACCTCTTCATCTTCTCTTGCCATATTTCCCTTAATCCTTTCCTTCTTAATTAGGAAATTATATTTTTTAAGCCTAATTGAAAGGATTAGAAACCAGACATGGCAGATAAGTAGTGTTGGGAAACAATTCTTCATGACATTTCTGCATGTCTTGGGTTGGCTTTTGTTCTGGACTGTCTTTACAATGATTCTTGTAAAGCAAGCAACCTTAGAAAATAGAAATACTCTCCCCCTCCAGGACAGAGGAAAGATTTGATCCCTGACCATGATAATAATGAAGATGGTATCTTCTTTATATGCAAAGATGAGCAAGGTTTTCTAATAGTTTCCTTGATTTCTAATAGTTCCTAGGATTTCCTCAGTTTGGAATTCCTCAGCCATGACACAGATTTAGAGCAAGGTTTTCTAATAGTTCCTTGAAACACTAGGATTTCCTCAGTTTGGAATTGCTCAGCCATGACACAGATTTACTGTGTATACAGCTACCAACTGGGTCACTCCATGTCATCTCTGTTGTATTTGGAGGGCATGGGTGACCAAAATGGACATAAAGCTCATGCTGCTTGCTGTGATGTGAGTAATGACAAGAAGTCTTGTCCTCTGTTGTTATCAAAGTTACCATGAAACATGTCTTCTGTTAGCTTAAAAGTAGGTTAAAATCTCAGCCCCTTAAAAGTTCTTGAGAAGGTAGAGGGTTAAGTCTAAGAGAGCACTCAAGTTTTCATCACTGATGACTGGAAGTTTTGTTACTTGGTTTTGTTCACGTGTGGGAAGCACACATGTAAATGGTTTCATTTACGGTGAAAACATTCATTGGGCTAGAGAGCATTATCAACTGAGCAGATTGTTGGGTGATGAAAAACTAAATTTTGGGATTCTTGAGTTTAAAATATGAGCAAAGTGTCCAGCTTTAAATGTTTGAAAAACATTTGGGAAACTCTTGATAGAAGTGTGGAACACTTGAGTGAATCATCTGCATAAAAATGTAGGTAAAGCCTAATGAAGTAAATGCATTCCTGAAATTATCTTATAATCTTCCTCAAGAATACATTTGGCTCTAACATGTATCTTCAATGAAGGTAGGGATTTTAATAGCTTTGCTATTTAGTATTTCACAATTATATTTTTTCTTACAGAATTAGGATGTGGCTGATAGCCAATGGGTAAAATCAGTTGCCAAAACCTCTCAATTCTATCTTCATATCATCTCTTAAATCTGTCTTTTTCTCTTGATTTGCATTGCTCCACTATGGAATTAATCCTTTACTCCTTCTCATTTAGATACTTTAAAAAGCCTGTAATGACTTCCTTCTCTTTGGTCTCAACTCTTGTCTACTTTTTGAACTCAAGATACTCCATTTTTATGCAAGATCCATACTGACCATGTCACTTGTGTTTTTATAAACCTTTGAAATTTTTTCATTGCCTGATTTATAGAACCGGACTTAACTGGATTATCAAGGTTCTCAAAAAATGTGGTCCTCTTGTTTGATTTCCTTCTAGGTTTCTGACCTCATTTTATTGCACACTGTTATTCTCTGAGACAATTAGACTATGTGAAAATTTTTCTTAATCATTCTGATTTATGATACTAATCTAATTTTTGTCTTTTGATTGTTATTGATTACTATTAAGATTTGTTTTTATTCTTACATATTATGGGTTTCTGGAAATTATTAAGCTTTACATACATAAAGTGCCTATTATGGTATATTGTACATGTTAAGCACACAGAAAAATTTACATAATGAATGAAAAAATTTGGTTTATATAATTGCTATATGTAAACATTAAGAGATACTAAGTTATTCTCATTCATTGATCAATTGAATATGCTAGTCTTGATGTTTACAAAGTTATATCTTAATTAGTGTATAGGTATCTGCACATATATACATACTTATATATTTTTATTTGAAGTCTCTGTATTTATAATATACCCTAACCCCAACAGGTCAACATCATTGATTATCTAAGAGTCAATGTTTTATTGCCTAAACTCACATATGAAAGTAATGGAGAAATAGTTTCAGCTTATTCTGAAGTATGTTGAGAAAAGATTGATGAAAATATACCACCAACTTACGTTTTAGGTAGATGGGAATGAGATATGACAGGAAACATTGGAAATCCTGTGTGATTTAGATATGTGAAAATCTAGAAAACCTTAAAGATTTCCAGAATGCTTTAAAATAATGTTTCTGAGGGGGTGCTACACAATTAATTTATAGAGCTAAATGGGTGAAACTGTCTAAAGTGTATACAACATGTGCTGTTGTATCACCACACTTTTAGCAAAAAGACAAGTTCACATAGGTAGTCTCTAACTGCGCTTTTAAGTCTCAAATTAGTTACATAAATCTAGGAGGAAGCCGTATTAGACACTGCACACATGGATAAATCATGCAAATTCTTTTGATGTAAAGAGTGAACATTCAGCGATTTTGGAAAACATTATAGATTCTCAATGACACTGTAGAAGAATGGATTAATTATAATAGTCACAATATTTTCTGTGGAATATTATCACATATTTAAATGGAGTTACTTGATTGTTGCTCTTTAGGTCAACAGATTCATTATTAGGAAATATAAAATTTTTTAAGTTGTTTACAGCAACAAATTATAAACATTGTTTTATTTTACTTGAGAAGCATATGATCTAGGGAATACAAATAGCTGATATATATAATTTTCAATGTGTCAATAATTCTTTATTAAAAAATTCCTTAGCACATATATTCTGGCTATGTTACATAAAAATCTGATGATAAATATATACTATCTGTGGATTAAAAAACAATGCTATCCTTTTGGAATAGAATAACTTTGGGTTTTTGGCAATATAATGATTCTATTATTAAACTAATGAATAAAATATATTATTTAGGGGTGTCTGTGTGGCTCATTTGGTTAAAGTGTCTGACTCTTGATTTTGGATCAAGTCATGACCTTGTGATTCATGAGATCAAGCCCTGCATTGGCAGCACAGAACCTGCTTGGGATTCTCTCTCTCTCCCTCACTCTCTGCCCATCCCCTGTGTGCATGCTCGCTCTCTCTCTCTCTCTCTCTCTCTCTCTCTCTCAAAATGAATAAATAAACTTTAAAACTATTATTTATCATACCACTATTGGATTTCAGGTTCTTAAATAATGTATAATCTTTAATAAAGCCACACAAAGCAATGGTTCCTGTCCTCTTTTTATAGATACAGAAACTGGCTTGAGGGTGATATAATGAAGTTAAGATTACACAATTACTTAAGTGTTCAATTCAGGCTTTCAACTGATATCTATTAGGCTGTTTGATTTGCTTTTAAGCTTGAATGCAGATAGCAAATGGTGATCACTGTGGTGTTGATGTTTCTAAAGAGAGAGGCCCTCTTAATAGTAGGTGAATTTGAAGGCTTTACAATTTTATTTAGGTATGAGTTGGCATACATTTCAAGTCAGGTGTATTAGGGTTAGCCACAGAGATAGAATCAGTAGGGAGGTGCCTGGGTGGCTCAGTCGGTTGAGTGTCCGACTTTGGCTCAGGTCATGATCTTGCGGTCCATGAGTTTGAGCCCCACCTCGGGCTCTGTGCTGACAGCTCAGAGCCTGGAGCCTGTTTCAGATTGTGTGTCTTCCTTTCTCTCTGACCCTCCCCCATTCATGCTCTCTCTGTGTCTCAAAAAATAAATAAATGTTAAAAAGAAATTAAAAAAAAAAAGAAACAGAATCAGTAGGATATACTTGTGGCTATTCAAGTTGACACATAAAATTAACCATAATACCAGAACAAATACATATTTTTGACAACTACCTGAAGTCATTGCCTTGAAAGAGTATATACATTTTGATAGACTAAATAATGGGGAAAAAGGTAGTAATAGATGAATATAGAGATAATAAGTAATAAAAATAGGCAATAAATAAAGGGTAAGATTATTTGTTTTTGACCTAATTCACCATAAGGTATAAATGACTGTTATGTTAAATTAATATTGATTAAATATTCCAAAAGAAATTCGCCTTTTATATTCACTTCGATAATCTAAAGGAGTACTCTGAAATGTTGGATTTATAGAATTCTTTTTTTCTCATCTCTTTCATAGGAATTATGGTCTCTAACATAAACTGTGTGTTTTTTTTTATAATACATATTTAATTTATTAATATTAATTCCATTATCTGGAATATATATTTAATAATTAAAATTTAATTAACCTTTTGGATTCTCAATTTAAATACTTTTGATACTAACCTTCAATCACTTTTTAAAAAAATTACATGGCAAACCTGTTAGAGATGTTTTTATATATTTGAAAATAATTGTGTTTCTCATATTCCATTTAAAAATAATTTTAAACAAAGGTGTTGACATCTCTCTTGTGTTACAAAAAATAAACTGCAATGATTTTCAGTAGATTTTTTAATCACTCCATTAAACGATTTATTTTATTTATTTATTTATTTTTAAATTTTTTTCTATGTTTTTTTTATTTACTTTTGAAGGAGAGAGAGACAGAGCATGAGTGGGGAGGAGCAGAGAGAGAGGGAGACATAGAATTTGAAGCAAGGTCCAGGCTCTAACCTGTCAGCACAGAGCCCAATGTGGGGCTCGAACCCACGAACTGTGAGATCATGACCTGAGCCGAAGTTGGACGCTCAACCGACCGAGCCACCCCGGCGCCCCACCATTAAACAATTTAAACAGAACTATTTGAAATAGTAGAAATGAATCCATTTTAGACGTAAGTTTAATTATTAAAATAATGAAATATTAATAATGATTAATAAAATAAACATGATTTTGGTCCTGTGGTATCATAGTTCAAAGCATAGTGTCTTATGGCAGTATCTTTGCCCTCAAAAGACTTTTTAAAACACTCATGTACACTGAAAATTGCTAGTTGACAATGAAGAGTACATTTTCCAAAGGGGTTTGATAATTCCTATTCACAATATCTGGTGAGGAAAGAAAGATTCTTGGTATACTGGATGTGTCATTTGGCTTGTTTAATGCAAGGATTGTATCTATAAATATTGCTGAGATATATATCTGGCTTATTCATGTCCAAAAATACTTGTAATTAGTACATTGACTTTTTAAAGGTGTTTTATAATTGTGAAAACACATTTAAGCTTATTTTTGGTGAATGTGTTCTTATCTTTCAGACCATCTCTTATTGGTCAGGATGTGGTCTTGACCTTCAAAGCAGGTAGTAAGGACAATAAATGTTGAAGTTTCAGTGATGATTTGTATCAGGTAAGAACTTCCCTTTTAGCTTCATTTCTATCTCACAATAAAATCTGTTATGTATTAGTTGTTTCAAAATTGGCATTTAAAATATTTTTCCACCTATTAAGTTTATTTATTTTAGTACCTCCATTGATCTGGTGACATGTTATGGTCTCATTTCTCTTCATTGGAAAAACAACTTGACTTCACTTTTTAGCATTCACATGTCCTTTAAAAGCAATACTGAATTTTCCTCTGAGACAGTACAGAAAATATTGAAAACAGCAGGAGGTAGAGTGGTAAGAACCTCATGTCACTAAGAGGGATGAGAGGCCAAACTAATATATATGAAAATACTTCTGTATTTAAATTATTTTCTTGTGAGACACATATTTACTAAACATTTATAATGGACATGACATTGATGTAAAAGAGAAAAATAAGAAAATATCCATGTTTTCATATGGTTTTTAATAGAGATTTACAGAATAAAGAAAGCATAACTAATTCCCAGGACTGAATTTTATTCCCACAAATTAGATGTACATAACAGGCCATGAGAGTTCAGGGAAAAAAGAAGGGTCTGTTTTGCTGATTTATCTATGTAAGAATTTGCAGTTATGCTAAACATACTCCTACCTTATGATCCATCCATTCCATCACTAGATATTTATCCAAAAGTAATACTCTTAAGAGTAATGTGAATAATATACCTACCATCCAAAAAACTGACAGTGAAACATAAATAGTAATTTGTACAAGAAAAGACTCTTAACTGTAGAGAACAAATGGGGTTGCTGGAAGGCAGGGGGGTGGGAGGATGGGTTAAATGGGTGATGGGTATTAAGGAGGGCACTTGTGATGATCACTGAATGCTGTATGTAAGTGATGAAATCACTAAATTCTTCTCCTGAAACCAATTTTACCATGTGTGTTAACTAACTAGAATTTAAATAAAAATTTGAAAAAATTATTGTGTATGTAGTTTGATATTTTTTAAGATAATGTAAAAGATTAAAAAGTTCTGTACAGAATGGCAAAAATTATAGAAGACATTAAGGGAAGTAAAAAATAAAACAAATTTCCGAATAATGACTCCATTGATAAAAAATTAGGAAGAAGTGGATTAAACATTGAGCACCGAAGATTCAAGTGTTGATAAATGACTTTTCTAATATGATACACAAAAATAACTTTCGAAAGAAGCTATTAAAGTCTTTTTATTTAAAAAAATTTCAAACAACAGAAATCTCAGGTTTGGGAACGATATGGAGGTAAAGAGAAATATTCTCAATAAACTCATAGACTCTCAGCACATGACTAATTACTTTTATGGCCAATTGTATTTTAAAATATTTTATAATTGCTATAAGATTAAAAGGGGGATGGGATTCTACAAAGTGAGAGTTCTGACTCACTTTAGACAGGTGCTTTAATCTCATGACCTGAGGTGATTAACCTTCTATGTTTGTAAGCTCAACACATGTTCATAATAATAACACCAAAGGAATTAATGATATATGTTGATGTAAGTTTCTAAAGGGTAAAGACATAATGTTGTAATGGTGAAATATTTATTCTCAAATTTAATTGATATTAAAATAACTGTTAGAAATCTGTAGGCTTCTCTCTCCTTCCCTTCCTTATTGTTTGGATTAATATGAAATACTTATTAAATAAAGAGCTCATATTAAATTACACCTCCTCTTCTAGATCATTATATTTTCCAGGAGATGGCACTACTGCACTTTCCGTTATAGAGTATATAACAAATCTATAAGCCCAAGGTTATTTTAGCAATGCATTATTTTATATTGAGTGAATTAAACATTCTATTTAGTTCATTATATTATCTTCAATTATTTGTATTGCACATTGAATTTATTAGTTATTTCTCTAGATCTATATTAAAAGTATGAAGTTGTTCCACCTCAGGGTTATAATACATAGTTTTAATGAATGATGTGTTTCATTTTGCAATTAAATTTAAGAAATAATCTAACCTTATCAAGGAGAACATAAAAATATTTATCAATCAAAATGTTATAGGTCACATGTTTAATAAATAATATTAATCTACAGCAGTGCTAGTGAAGATCAAATTCAACATGATTTAGTTTTGTGACAAGGTACCTGGACTTTCATCTATTATTATGTAATTTTTGTAGTTTTAGTAGACCTATATTTCCATATAAAGAATATGGTTCACATTAATAATACATAAAGTGAACCCTTTTGATGATTCAGTACGTAAAACCTTTTCTTGGTATTTTAGCTTTTGTTTCCTTTGTTCTTATTGTATCCTACTGTATTTTTATATGACCATATGTAGGGTATTTCCTTGTTAAACATCATGAAGAAAATTGGATTCTTATTTACTAGTCTAGCTCAGAGAAATATTCATTTAACATGAGTTCTCAGTGTTGGTATGATTATAAAATAAAATTTTTGAACTTGAGGAGCTCAGAGTCTTATATGAAGCTGGTGTGTGAACTTACATTTATTAGTTTTTTTGTGATGCTGATGATTGAGCAGATGAAGACCTTACTGCTTTTTAAGAATTTGAAAGGTATCTACAGAAATCTTTATGGTCTCCAAAATAGTAGTTATGGTAGTCAGGAAGAGTAACCATTAAAACATACATCAAGAACCTTCTTCATAAAAAACAAACAAAAAACAAAAGAAAGAAAAAATAAGAAAGAAAGTCCCTACTCCAGAAAATAAGACTCTGCCACAGCTCAATTTTGACCATGAATCCCAAGGAAATTCCTTCCCAGTTTAGCTCCTTTCAGTCTTCTTGTCTCATCTAAGGGAGAAAAAAAGAAAAATATAGTTAGAGGGGTCAGGTTTTCAGGAATATAAATCAGGAATGCTGGGGCCATAGAAGAGAACCCAAGGCTGGGGAAAAATAAAAGCAATACCTTTGAACAAACATTTGTGAAGGTCAGAACCTCAAGATATAGGCCCAATGAAAAACTGAGATTTAATAGGTGATTATTGAATGCTTTTTTCACCCACAACTTACTACCACACTACAGAACTCTAATGTAATAGTGGGGGATTGCAGGTGAAAGAGCTGCAAGAAGCAAATTCTTTCTGAGAGTACAAAGGGGAGCCCAATATCAGCAGTGGAGACAAGAACAAGGACACTACAGGAATTTGAAGTTGCTGGAACCTAAGGCTACAATAAACATTAAAATAAACATAATCTAACTTCTACCTGGATTGATGTAAATTATTTTCCTTTTTAATGTTTGTTTATTTTTGAGAGAGAGCGAGTGAGCAGGGGAAGGGCAGAGAGAGGGAGACAGAATCTGAAGCAGGCTCCAGGCTCCACGATCCCAGCTGTCAGCACAGAGTCTGATGTGGGGCTCAAACTCTCAACCCATAAGATCATGACCTGAGCCGAAGTCAGCTGCCTAGCCAACTGAGCCATCCAGGCGCCCCGTTGTAATTCTCACATTAAATAATAGTATTTATGTGAGGTGGTGGATATTAATCAACTTCATTGTGGTGATCATTGTGGTGTATGTATATTAAATCATCACACTGCACACCTTTTAACAGTTTTAGAAAAAGGTTAACTTAACCTAGGTCCCTGTGGTCCATACAGCAGGTCCAGCTTTCAACAACAACAACAAAATAAGTCATGCTGAAAAAGCAAAACAAATGACACACACACAACTAACAAGGAAAACAAAACCCTCTTGAAGACACAAAGCAGTTGTGAGAACTAGGCATGAGAACCATGACATAGAGGTTGGAATTATCTGGCAGGGAATTTAAAAAGCTATGATTAATATCTTTTGGACTCAAATGAAAAGTAGAGAACATGTAAAAGCACATGGTCAAGATAAGACATATGGATAATTTTATGAAGAATCAGAGGATTTACTAGAAAGCAGAAACTCTGTAGCAGAAAATGAGACTGTCTTAGATGTACTCATCAGTAGACCTGATGTAGCCAAGGGAAGAATTAGTGAGTTTGAAGACAGGTTAATAGAAACCTTCTAAACTGGAATGCAACGTGAATAGTATCTATTCCTAGCAGACCTCACTTGCAATGTTAAAAGTTATGCAGGCAGAGTGAAAATTATATGGGTCAGAAACTTGGATCTAATAAAAGAGGGAAAAGCGAGAATAAATGAAGGTAAAAGAAAATGTTTTTTATACTTCACTGATCTAAAACATAATTATTTGTTTTAGCAATAATAATAATAGCGTATTAAATAATTCTTGCATATAGATATATAAAATGAATGACAGGGATTAAAATACTCTAATAAAAGTTTCTACATAAAAGATACACATCAGTAGAGAGCAGTACAATGCTACTTGAAAGATTAGATTGATTAAAAATATGTATTGTAAACTATAGGACATCCATTAAAAATGCTAAAAAGAAATCGTTATAATCTAAGACAGTATATATGCTAATTTAGCACACAAAATGGTCAATTAAATGCAGAGAAGTCTGAAAAAAGAGGGTAGAGGGGAAATGAAGGGTAACAAGGGAATGACTTCAGCAAGATGGCATAATAGGAGTTTTCTATTGTCATCCCTCCACAGAACATTGATTTTGACAACTACTCATAGATCAGAATACCTTTTTGGGAGTCTGGGATTCTAGCAGAGAAGTATGAACATGTTAGTGAAGCAAAAAATGTGAGAATACATGTACTGAAAAGGGTAAGAAGGACAGTTTCACTTTACCCATATCTTTACCCTAAGGCTGCCACAGATCAGTGCCGAAGGAGACATCCTCTACCCATAATTTGTCCCATGTGGGTAAGTGAGAGTGTAATGAGTGATTCCTTGGGTTTCCCACACTGTATGGAATGATGCCCATAAAACCCACATTTTTCTCCTCTTACCCAGAATTTGGAGATGACTGGCATAGCTGAAAGACAGGGAGATCCTGGGAGCAAAGAAATGGGAAATTACAGCAGCCAAGGATCAGAAGAAGGAGCAAGAGAGGGGCAGAGAGAGAGGGAGACACGGAATTTGAAGCAGGTTCCAGGCTGGGCACTGTCAGCACAGAGCCCGACGTGGGGCTTGAACTTATGAACTGTGAGATCATGGCCTGAGCAAAATCAGATGCTTAATAGACTGAGTCACCCAGGTGCCCAGAAAATTTCTTTTAATGTGATACAGTTCTCTGATGATGGAGTCTAGTTGATTTACAGAAATGCAATTTATTTGTTTCCCCTAGAGCTAACAGATCTGTGCCTCGGGTAAGTCACTTTGCCACTTGCTCACCTAAAAAGGTATGAGAGTAACTCCTGATCCCCATTCACTCTTTATGAGCAGTGAGCAATCAAAGGAGATGGTATACAAATAGATGTGGGGCTCATGCCAAGATAATGAGTCAAAATTGTTGCTTTATTGCTTTTGAAGTTGAACTCGAGCATGCAAACCTGATCCTATTCAAACATCATTCTCTCACTTTGAGGAAGACAGTGCTGGAGATGCTAATTAGTGGGTCTGCTTTCCCCCTTCCAGCGTCTTCCACTCTGAGCAAGTGCCCTCCATCTTCAACCCTTTTTGAAGGGACAGACCCAGGTGGCCAGGTTTTTTACCTTATAACCCACTTCTCCCAGCTCTTCGGACCCAGGGTGGGTATAGAGTAAACCCAGTGAGAGCAAAACCACAGACCCTAGCCAGTGGCTGGCAGCTTGGCTCAGTCAATTATATTTACTCTTCAGGGAGCCTGAACCGAGTAACACCAAAAGGCCAATTACTGGTAACTGAAAAACGCCCCCAAAACTGGAGAGGAGTGTCAACATTTTGTTCATTTTATTTCATCCTTTTCCCACTTCCTTCTCTTATGTTTGCATAACAAATCTTAGATATTGTGTTATTTCACCTCTGAATATACATTTATTATACACTTTAGTATTAATATTAATATTACACTTAATTATACATTTCTAACAAGGATTCTTTTTTTAAACATTTTAACAGATTTAATAGTGTAAGGGAGGGAAATAATTTTCCCTCTACCCTTCTGAGTTCTTAGCTGAGACCCATATAATAAAAGATTAATAAGAGAAAAACAAATAGAAATTTCTTAACATGTTTACTTCATGTTTACATAGGAGAGATCCAGGGAAAAATGAGTAATTCTCTTAGGTGGCTTAGAATTCAGACTTAAACACCATCTTAATTGGAAAAGGGGAAGGGAATATCGACCTTTTGGGGAGAGTAAAAGGACTTGGGGAAAGATGAATGGGCCCTTGGAAAAAAATAAATGGAGGGTATAGTTTGTGAGGAACCAAACAGGAATTTTGTAGCTGAAGAGTACAGTGAATAACATTACAAATGCAATGAAGAACTTTAACAACAAACTTGTGCAATTAGAAGAAAGAATCTGTGAACTTGAAGAGAAATCATTTGAAATTATTTAGAGAAGAAACAAGACAAAAAGAACAAAAATGAAGAAAACTTGTGGAATTTCTAGGACATCATAAAGGGAGCTAACATTTGCATTGTGGGAGAGTCCAAAGCAAAAGAGTGAGAGAAAACTTATTTAAAGAAATAATGGCTGAACATTTCCCTTGTCTGGGAGAGATGTAGAAATCTAGATACTTTATTAAAAGTCTTCAAACAGGTTGAACCCAAAGACTTTACCAAGACACGTTATGACCAAACTCAAAAATCAAAGACAGAATTTTGAAAGCAGCAAAGAGAAAAAAGGCTTATCATATACAAGGGAACCCATATAAAATTGTCAGCAGATTTCTCAGCAGATGCATTGCAGACTAGGAGAGCATGGGTTGATATATTCAAGGGGCTGAAAGAAAAATAAATGTATTACCCAGCAAAGTTGTATTTCAGAAAGGAAGGAGAGATAAAAGCTGACACAGTTTATCACCACTAGACCTACTTTACAAGAAATACAAAAAGGGGTATTTCAAGCTGACACAAAAAGATGCTAATTAGTAACATGAAAAAATATGGTATAAAACTCACCGGTAAATATAAGTGATAGTCAAATTCAGAATACTTTGTGTAAACCAATTTTAACTCTAGTATAAAGATGAAAAGACAAAAGTACTAAAAATAACTGTAGCCACAATAATTTTTAAATGGATACACATACAAAACGATGTAAATTGTGACAGCAAAATCATAAAATGTAAGAGGGAGAAGTAAAAATGAGGGGTTTTCGTATATGAATGAAGTTAAGCTGTTACCAGCATAAAATAGAGTTATAAGGTGTTTTATGTAAGCCTTATAGTAACAACAAAGCAAAAATGAATAGTTGATACATAAAAGATAAAGTATATAGCATATCAGTGTAGAAAATCATAAAATTCCCAAAAACAGGAAGAAAGAAACTACAAAACAGACAAAAATCAGTTAACAAAATGACAATATTAACTCCTTGCCTATTAATAATTATTTTTTTTAAACCAATTACTTTAGGGCGCCTGGGTACTTAGTCGGTTGAACAGCCAACTCTGGATTTCAAATCAAGTCATGATCTCATGGTCATAGGATTGAGCCCTGTGTCAGATTTCATGCTGGGTGTGGAGCCTGCTTGGAATTCTCTCCCTTTCTGTCTGCCCCTCTCTCGATTGCTTGCTCTCTCTCTCTCTCTCTCTCTCTCAAAAAATAATTACTTCAGTATAGATGAATTAAATTCTCCAATCAAAAGGCATAGAGTGGCTGGATAGTGTTTAAAAAAATGATCTAACTTAATGCTGCCTACAAAAGAAATAGTGATATAATATTAAGGGACTTCGGTACTCCTATTTCAACAATGGATAGCTATTCAGAGAGTTAATCAGAAAATGTTGACTTTAGCTACTCTTTAGACCAAATGGACCTAATAAACTTACAGAACACCTGTCCAATAGGAGCAGAATGTACATTCTCAAGTGCTTACAGAATGTCCTCCAGGATAGAACATATGGTAGGTCACAAAATGAGTCTTAATAAATTTAGGAAGATTAAAATCATACCAAGTGTCTTTTCTGATCATAATGGTATGAAAGTAGAAATTAGTAACAGGAGAAATATTGGAAATTTCTCAAATATGAAGTTATTAAACAACACATGCCTAAATAACCAGTGGGGTCAAAGAGGAAATTAAAAGAAAATATGTTGAGGCTAATTAAAATGAAAACACAGCATACCAAAACACATGGGATGTAGCAAAAGCAGTTTTAAGAGAGCAGTATATGTCATAAACAGCTTCATTAAGAAAAAAGTTCTTAAAACAACCTAACTATACACCTTAAGAACTAGAAAATAAGAACAAGCTAAGTCAAAACTTAGAAGAAGGAGGGAACCAGAAATAAATGGAATAGGGATTAGAATAATAGAAAAGATCTGGGGCGCCTGGGTGGCTCAGTCGGTTAAGCGGCCGACTTCGGCTCAGGTCATGATCTCATGGTCCGTGAGTTTGAGCCCCGCGTTGGGCTCTGTGCTGACAGCTCAGAGCCTGGAGCCTGTTTCAGATTCTGTCTCCCTCTCTCTGACCCTCCCCCGTTCATACTCTGGCTCTCTCTGTCTCAAAAATAAATAAACGTTAAAAAAATTTTTAAAAAGACAAGATCAAGGAAATTGAGGTGAAAAAAACCCACAAGATTGACAAATCTTAATCTAGAATTTAAAAATAAGAGAAAATTAATCAGATAATAAAATAAAAAATGAAAAAGAGACATTACAACTAACAATGTACAACATAAAACATTATAATTCACACCAACAAATTGAATAACCTAGAATCGGATAAATTCTTAGAAACATACAGCCTACCAAAACTGAATCATAAAGACACAGAAAAATCTGAATAAAAAGGAGATTAAATTATTACTCAAAAATTTCCCACCAAATAGAAGTTAAGGATCACATGGTTTCACAGGTCAAGTCCACCAAATATTTAAGAAGAATTATAATCAGTTCTGAGATTTTTCCCAAAAATTGAAGAGGGAACACTACCAAACTCATTTTTCCAGGCCAGCATTACCTTGATACCAAAGCTAGGCATGAACATAGTAAGAAAAGAAAGTTATGTGCCAATATTCCTGATGAACATAGATGCAAAATCCTTAGCAAAATATTAACAAACCAAATTCAACTTTACATTAAAAATATCATACACCACAATTGAGTCAGATTTATCTGTGGGATGCAAGAATGGTTCAACATCCACATGTCAATAAATGTGACACAGCACATGGAAGAATGAAGTAAAAAAAAGTCCTTGGATCATCTCAATAGCTGCAGAAAAAAAATATTTAACAAAATTTAACACTCTTGTATGAGAAAAATAACAAATGCGGTAAAGAAGGAATATACTTCTATATTGACAAGCCCATAGATTACAGCTTACTTGTCAATGGTGGAAACTTGAGAACTTTTCTCTAAGGTCAGGAACAAGACAGAAGTGTCTAGTCTTACCACTTCTATTTAATGTAGTAGTACAAAATCTTAGCCAGAGCAATTATGCCAGAAAAAAGAAATAAAACTCACCAAAGTTGGAAAGGTAACATTCTCTGTTTCCAGATGACATATTACATATACAAAACTGTAAAGACTATAATAATAATAAAAATAAAACTGTTAAAATTAACCAACAAATTCATAGAGTCTTTAAGGTTCAAATGACAAAATCTTGGGATTTAAAAAATTTTATATTCTGCTTTTTATCTCATGCTCTGAATACTGAATGGATATGAATGACTCAGCCAGTTAGTCCAGATTTTTATAGAGGATATATCTATTTCTATCAGTATTTGAGATTTGCTTTTTTAATCTTCCGTTTTCTTTAATATATTTCTTCAGAGCGAATAAATTCAGCCTTTTCTAGTGTGGATGTTTTCTCTTTTTGAATTTAAAAAACCTTTACCAAATTAAAAAAAAATCTTTTTGAGCATGCAAAATCAGCATATAAAAAAGTTGCATTTCTATACA
Organism: Panthera tigris; assembly: GCF_018350195.1. Lineage (NCBI taxonomy): Eukaryota > Metazoa > Chordata > Mammalia > Carnivora > Felidae > Panthera > Panthera tigris. The sequence continues at coordinate 135,702,764 of NC_056661.1, forward strand.
CTAATGATGAGCTATCCAGAAAAGAAATTAAGAAATAATTCCATTTACAACATGTTTAAAATAATAAAATACTTTGGAATAACTTTAACCGAGAAAGTGAAAGACATGTATGCTGAAAACTATAAAATATTGATGATAAAAATGACAGGAGGCAAATAATATATCCCATGTTCCAATAATACACACACATACACACAAATCTCCCATGTTCATGGATTGGAAGAATGAATGTTGTTAAAATATCCTTACTGCTTAAATTGATGTGCAGATTCAACATAATCTCTATCAAAATTCTAGTGGCATTTTTCTCAGAAATAAAGAAATCCTAAAATGGAATGGAATGGAATGACAAAGATTTTGAATAACAAAAGCAATATTGAGCTAGAAGAACAGAGATGCAGGTAGCACACTTCTTGATTTCGAATATATTTCAAGACCATACTGATCAAATAGTATGGTACTGTCATACAAATAGACGCATAAACCAATGGAATGGAATAGAGAATGCAGAAATAAATCCTTGCATGTAGGGTTAACTACACAGAAAAAGATGCCAAGAATACACAAAGGGGAAAGGATAGTCCCTTTTAAAAATGGTGTTGGGAAAAGTGAATATCCACATGTGCAAGAATGAAATTGTAACCTTATCGTACATCATATACAGAAACCAAACAAAGTGGATTAGGTGATTAAATGTAGGACTGAAATCATAAAATTCCTAAAAGGTAACATATGTCTAGAAACTCCTTGACATTGGTATTGGTGGTGACTTTTTTGGATTTGACAGCAAAAGCTTTTGTAAAAAAAGCTAATATAAACAAGTGAGGCTACATCAAACTAAAAAGCAGTCCCACTTCTGGGTACACATGCAAAAGAAGTAGAATCAATGCCTTGAAGAGAGAGATGTACTTCTACGTTTATTGCAGGATTATTTACCATAGCCAAGATATGGAAACAGCCTAGGTATCTGTCAGTGGACAATGGATAAAGAAAATGACCAGCCACCTAAGTGCCTGTCAATGGACAATGGATAAAGAACAGTAATGATAGAATATTATTCAGTCTTTAAAAAAGTAATTTTGCCATTTGTGACAACATGGATAATCTAGGATACATTACCTTAAGTGAAGTAAACCAAGCATAAAGACAAATAATTTATGATTTAACTTACATATGAAATATAAAAAGTCATAATCATAGTAGCAAAGACTATAATGGTGGTTATCAGGTGTTAGAGGCTGAAAGAAGGGAGAAGGTGTTCATTAAAGGATACACATTTTTTTTAAGATTTTATTTTTTTAAGTAATCTCTGTCTCCAACATGGGGCTCAAACTCATGACCATATATACTCAAGAGTCATATACTCTCCTGAGTGAGTCAGCCAGATGCCCTGAAGGGTACAAACTTTGAGTTCTAAGATAATAAGTGCAGCAGATATAATGTACAGCACAGCAAATAAAGGTAATAATCTATTATATATATATATATATGTGTGTGTGTGTGTATGTATATATATAACACACATCATGTTTTGCTCCTTGAATATCTGCAATATTTACTTGTGAATCGTATATCAGTAAAATGGGGGGCATCAAATTCAAGAAGTAAACTATTACAAATATTTATATACATATAGCCATAATTAATTTAAATATGGATGGCTTAGCTACACCAATTTAATCAGAATTGATCAACTGACCATAGACAAATATATCTTACCTACAAGAAACCTACTTTAAATATGAATATTCAAATAATGTGAAAGGAAAGAGATGGAGAAATGTATAGCATGGTAACACTAATCAAAAAAACTGGAGTAAGTATAGTAATTGCAAAGCAGATTTCAGAACAAATAAGATTATCAGGATAAGGAAGAGCATTATATAATAATAAAGGGGTCAATTGTCCAAGAGGACACAACAATTTTTAATGTATATGCAACTAATAAGAGAATCACTATGCATGAAGTAAAAATGGGTAGAACTTGAGAAATTGTTGAATCACCATTATAGGAGACTTCAACATTCTTCTGTTGGTTATTGGCAGATTCAACAGGTAGAAAACTTTTAAGGCTGTAGTGGAACTGAACATCACTATCAGACAGCTTGATCCAATTTGTATTTCTAGAATGCTTCACCAAACAATGGAAGAATACACAATCTCTTGAAGCTCACATGAATATTCATAAAGATAAGGCACATTCAAAGCCAGAAAGCACACCTTAACAAATTAGAATAATAGAAATTATACAAAATATGCTCTCAGACCACAATTAATAAGGAATCGATAATGAAATGAGGCTTTTTTTTTCTTTTTAGCGTTTATTTATTTTTGAGACAGAGAGAGACAGAGCATGAATGGGGGAGGGTCAGAGAAAGGGAGACACAGAATCCGAAGCAGGCTCCAGGCTCTGAGCTATCAGCACAGAACCCGACGCGGAGCTCAAACTCACGGACCGCGAGATCATGACCCAAGCTGAAGTCGGCCGCTTAACCGACTGAGCCACCCAGGCGCCCCAAAATGAGGCTGTTTTTAAAAGTATACAGATTTGGGATGCCTGGGTGGCTCAGTCGGTTAAGCGCTGGACTTGGGCTCAGGTCATGATCTCTCAGTTCATGGGTTCGAGCCCTGCTTTGGGGTCTGTGTTGGCAGCTCAGTGAATGGAGCCTGCTTTGGTTTCTGTGTCTCCTTCTCTCTCTGCCCCTCGCCTGCTTGCTCTCTCTCTCTCTCTCTCTCTCTCTCAAAAATAAATATTAAAAAAATAAAAGCATGCAGATTGAAAAGAAATTAAATAATGTTTACAGGAAACATGATTATCTTTGAGAAAATCTATATAGGGAACTCTCCTAAGTATTTTTTTTTTTTAATTTTTTTTTTCAACATTTTTTATTTATTTTTGGGACAGAGAGAGACAGAGCATGAACGGGGGAGGGGCAGAGAGAGAGGGAGACACAGAATCGGAAACAGGCTCCAGGCTCCGAGCCATCAGCCCAGAGCCTGACGCGGGGCTCGAACTCACAGACCGCGAGATCGTGACCTGGCTGAAGTCGGACGCTTAACCGACTGCGCCACCCAGGCGCCCCGAGAACTCTCCTAAGTATTAAGCAAGTACAGCAAGGTTGCAGGATACAAGATTAATATACAGACATCAGTTTATTTTCTTATAGGCCAGCAATGAACAGTTGGAATTTGGAATGAGAAAGAAAATCACAAAGATGTAAATTAACCTACTCAACACAAGAGTAATCATGGTGCACATTTTTATGCATTCCAATATTACCTAAGAGCATCTGTTGGAGTTCTAGAACTACACTGAAAAAAAAAATCCAGTAATCTCTTCTGTTTTTTACAAAATCTTTGATAAATTTTCCTGCTAGTATCCCTCCTTGTTATCATAAATTATTTCCAAGGATTATTTTTATTATAAAACAGCCATTATTAACTTCTTCCTGATTATTTTATAAATGCAGTACTGTTCTTAATTATCTATATAGATTTTCTTGAATTTGTTTTATAAGGATAAACCATAAATAACTGATCAATTTCTATAAACTTCTCTTAATGTTCATTTATTTTTGAGAGAGAGAGAGAGACAGAACACGAACAGAGGAGGGGCAGAGAGAGAGAGGGAGACACTGAATCTGAAACAGGCTCCAGGCTCTGAGCTGTTAGCACAGAGCCCGATGCAGGACTTGAACTCATGAACCATGAGATCATGACCTGAGCCAGAGTCAGATGCTTAACTCACTAAGCCACCCAGTCATCCCAATAATTGATTAATTTCAAGGTTTGAACTTCTGCTACAAGTTTTCTTCAGGAATCTTGTATGGAATCTTTAAAAGCCTTTATTGTTTAGCTATTCATTCGGATTACTAGGAAACTCACTGAAGGAAGGTGCTTTCACTAGATTTTAAGAACAGTACTTATAAAGATGGGTAAATTATGTTCTTTAGGAGGCCATCAAAATTTAAATTCCTGTCTTATCTGCAAATGACCTTTCTCACCACCTTTAAGAAAAGGACACTATAAGCCAACGACCAGCCCAGCTTTCCTGGAGGATTTTGTAGGCCATGGCTCCATCTGAGTTTTGTATGTAGATTTTGTTTTCTGAAACTTTATCAAATTTGTTGATTAGTTCTGAGAGTATTTTGGTGGAGCTTTCATGATTTTTTATATCTAAGGTCATGTCACTTTGCAGATTAAGATAATGTGATTTTTTTCCTTTCTAATTTGGCTACCTTTTATTTATTTTTCTTGCCTCATTGCTCAGACTGTGACTTAGAGTATTAGGATGAATAGGAGTGGTGACAGTGGGCGTACTTGCCTTGTTCTTGATCTTAGAAGTAAAGATTTGATATTTCAGTATTGATTATGATGTTAGCTGTGGTCTTGTCATATATGGCCTTTGTTATGGTGATGTATGTTTTTTCAGTTCCCACTGTGTGGACAGTTTTTGTCATAAATGGTTATTGAATTTGGCCATATGTTTTTTTTTTCCTTCATCTATTGAAAGTATCCTATGACTTTTATCTTTCATCCTATTAATGTGGTATATCACATTTATTAATTTGGGTATATTGAACCATCCTTGCAATCCCAGGATAAAACCCACTTGTCTGTGGTATATGATCCTTTTTTTTTTCTTTTTAGTTTTTTTTTATTTTTTTTATTTTTTTTTTTTATTTTGTTTTTTTCAACGTTTTTTATTTATTTTTGGGACAGAGAGAGACAGAGCATGAACGGGGGAGGGGCAGAGAGAGAGGGAGACACAGAATCTGAAACAGGCTCCAGGCTCTGAGCCATCAGCCCAGAGCCTGACGCGGGGCTCGAACTCACGGACTGCGAGATCGTGACCTGGCTGAAGTCGGACGCTTAACCGACTGCGCCACCCAGGCGCCCCTTTAGTTTTTTTTTAAATGTTCTGAGAAAGAGCTTGAGTGAAGGAGGGGCAGAGAGAGAGAGAGGGAGATTCAGAATCTGAAACAGACTCCAAGCTCTGAGCTGTTAGCACACAGCCTGTGCAGGGCTCAAACTCAGGAATGGCAAGATCATGACCTTGGCTGAAGTCAGACGCTTAACTGACTGAGTCACCCAGGTGCCCTCCCCTCCACCTTAATGTAGTAATGAATTTGTTTTGTTTGTATTTTGCTGAGAATTTCTGCATCTGTATTCGTCTGGAATATTGGCCTCTAGTTTTCTTTTTTTTTTTAATTAAAAATTCTTTTAACGTTTATTTATTTTTGAGACACAGAGAGAGACAGAGCATGAGTGGGGGAGGGTCAGAGAGTGAGTGAGACACAGAATGTGAAATAGGCTCCAGGCTCTGAGTTGTCAGCACAGATCCCAACCCAGGGCTTGAACCCTCGAACTATGAGATCATGACCTGAGCTGAAGTCAGACACTCAATTGACTGAGCCAGCCAGGTACCCTGGCCTGTAGTTTTCTTGTAGTGTCCTTATCTGACTTTGGGATCTTTGCTTTCTGACTGTATCATTTTAAGAGCTTTTTCCAAAAAAACAGAACAAAACATAATGGGTAAATAGTATCTGTTATTTAGTTTTTGCAGTTGGAACCTAATTACCATTAGACTTAGCTGGCTTGATGCATAATGAATTATTGGAAAATACCTTATTTAAGCTTTAGTAATGATATTAGTATTTATTGAATTATGTTTTATATTTTCTAGAGGCAAAATTTTTTTGTAATAGTATGAATGAGTTTTACATTCATTTACATTGCATAGAAGTCCCCACAGACTGAAAATTAATAATCACTTTAAGCAGAACTGAAATGGAAGATCTAAAAATAGCTTTCATCTTTGAGTTACAACACTAATATTCAGTGCTTTGATGGTTCGAATTCACTATACTCTCTTTGGCCTCTTATCAGAAAGGAAAAAAATTCTCAAAACTCAAAACAGCAATATTTTAAGCAATATTAAATGAAGAATGGCCTTACACTATAGAGGAAATATTTCACCTTTTAATTAAGAACTAAATTTAATGTACAACTTAATCAAAGTTAGGGACTCCAAACCCTTTACAAAATATTTTCTCTTGAATACAGGTTCTGAGTACTTTCTTGAAATGCAGACTGTTTTTTTTCTTTTCAACATAATGAATATGACATTGACTTTTTCAAGATTTATAGTACCTAGTATCTTTAATTTATAATACTTATAATTTAAATGACTACCACAAGAAATGTGTTTTCAGAAGGATGATTTAACTAATTGACAGGTAATTAATCTTGAAAGGGAGACTAATTAAACAGTTTTCTCTGTCATAAATATGCTCTCATTGTTTTGAAGAGCAGTATGTTACTGCTACTTTTATAATTCATTACAGAATAAGTCAGGAAAATTAAATCATTATAGTTAGTATGGGGTAATGCTTAATACTTGCTACCTAGAACATAAAGATTTAAATGTTTTCATTTTGCAGAACTGTAGACATTTTGGAGAAAACAACCCCATAGTGCACAAAATATTTTAAAATCTCTTTGCGCTTCTGAACTTACTCATTAAATAATTATAATATTATAAATGTTTTAGAAATTTGTTTTTTAAATCTTTTTGTAAAAATACAGTATATAATGCATATAACATACAAAAAAGTGTGTTAATTGACCTTCTGGTATTGGTAAGGTTTCTAGTCAAGTAGGCTATTGGTAGTTATGTTTTTGGGGAGTCAAAAGGTATATGTGGATTTTTGATTGCATGGGGGTTTGGCGCCCCTAACCCTTGCATTGTTCAAGGGTTAACTGTAGTTACACTTTGAATCATTTTATGCTCTGGGCAACAAAACCTTAAAAACACATTTAATTTTTAAAAAGATCTTTCTGAATTTGAAGGTTATCAATACTGTTTCAAGAGCTTTAATTTTATTAGTTTCAACTTCATTTGAAAATAAATAATATTAACGATGTCAAAGGGAAGTGATCTTTGGATATTTACTTTAATAAACAGGTATTTAAAAAATCTATAACAAGCATTCCAAATGTAAATTGCTATTTCCGTAGAATTTAAGGGTGAAAAGAAGTAGTTTATATTCTTAAATAATTTACATGGTCATTTATACTTTTCATAGCTTTATGTATATTTAGAATTTAATAATTGTTTGTTGTTTTATCCATATTACCTCATGTTATCCTTGAGCAGCTTTTTAGGTAGGCTTAAAAATTTTTTTTTCATTGTATAAGGAAGGAAACCATTTGTGAAGAGGTAAAATAGCCCCCAAATCACATAAAACAGAATATTGAAACTGGGTGTATCTAGTTTAGTCCTTTGCTATAGAAAGTGTGGTCTATTCATTAGAAGTGTCAGCATCGCTTTGTTAGAAATGCAAGTCCATACTTCAAATCTATTGATTCAGAATTTGTATTTTAACAAAATATCCATGTGATTCTTTTGCACATTGAAGTTTGAGAGATACTGGTTAAATATCTTGTCACACTTTATTTGTTTTAAAATGTAGATTTTATTATTATTCAGATATGGTGAGGCCAACAGATCATGAGATCATTGCCATTGAAAAGTTTGTTACTCACAGTTCCCAAGAATAGGAATTATACCAGGGCATATAGGAGACCACATGGGGAAGCACCAGCATTAGTCAGGAGGCACAGGGAATGAGGGGGGAATGTGGGCAAGAACCGTTATTGTGGTTTCCCTGGGAAAAGTAAGGCAAGGCAAGATAAGCAGAGTTAGGATTGGCTAGTTTAATTTCACTGTGCTCCCAATATAGAGACTGTCTCTAGTTTTCTGGTACTCGGCCCTGGGGTGAATAGATCAGAAGAATAGTGGTTTAGAGTATAACAACCCTATGACGGAGGTATGAGTATGGGCTCCGGATTGTTTATTTTGCATATAAAAGCAATGTTCAATGGTGAGTCTTTTACCATTTCTAGGAATTAACTTAGTCCTGGGAGGGGCAGTCTCTCTAGGGTCAGTAAGGCCCCAAGATGTGAAAGCATCAGAGAAACAGAAAATAAAAAGGGATGATTAATATATTATCACCTAGAGTAAAAGTTTATCATAATGTAATAAGCAGTGTCCACAAAGCTTCATTATGTAAAATATGGAGATGCAGTTATTGCAAGGTTAATGAAAAGACTGAGTGAGCCTGTCCAACTATCCCCTGGAATTTCCAAGGGTCTGGCTAGGTGAATTACATCCATTCAAGTTTTGGCTATCTACGGGCATTGCCTGGAAGCAGCTTTTTATTTCTGTATGGAAATTGGTCTGATTCCAGTGACTGCCAGGGACTTCCAGGGTCCCAGCAGCAATTTCAGCAGTAACCCATTTCATTGGTCCAATACTGGAATTCGGGCACGGAAAATACTGAAGGCGGAGAACTTGTCCTTACTTACCTGCTTTCTCCCCTCCTTGCTTCAAGCCTACCAGTCCATGTTTTTGGGTCATCCCTATTTGGGGATGTGGAAGAAGAATAGAATGCGATTGCTAATCATGTTATATCAGAATTAATGAAGATGGGAAGAACTAGAGACTCACATGGCACCAGCTGAAGAAAAATAGTGATTATCCACTTGTTGAGTACCTACTGTTATGCTAGGTACTACACTAATGTTAATGTATTTAGTCTTAACATACAAATATGAAAATTAAGGCTGAAAGAGATTTAGTAATTCAACCAAAATTATTGCATGTTGGAGATTGTCTTAAATATCATGTCCCTTTGACTTAAAAGCCCATGCATTTCCTATAGGCACATCTTTAGTGTCACAAAGTAGGTAACAATGCTTAAACAGTTTATGTACTGTTAAGAACTTTTCTGTTCTTATTAAGGAAAGTGCTGATCTCTCTGTTTATGGGTTCATTATGATAGCATCAGTAAGAGATAGAAAAATTTCCTGATTCCACTGAAATGGCTAGGGTTTAACTTTTTTAGGTCAGCTTACTTTGCTATTATCATATTCAAATCTAAATTATTTATCAAATTTGGAATGTTTCCAGGGATGCCTTTGCTTGGCTTAACTGGGTTGATAAATTTATGATATAATTTAGAAATAACATTTAACTCAAGACAAAAGGAATTTCTGTGGAGATGTATAAATATGGGAGAGAGGAGCTATGTGTAGTGTTAAACTAATACTTTAAATTTTTATCACTTTTACTGAGATATAATTTACAGATAAAAGTAAACAACTTCAAGTATATGATTTAATAATTTTGGCAAATATATACTATCATATATGTTTGTCATATATATATATACATATATATATGTATATATATGTATATATATATATATATGTTTGAAAACATATATATATATGTTTGTCAGTCATATTGGCTTAAGCCAACATTCATCTTCTGTAAGAGAATCATATATGTTTCTGTGTGGTAATATGTTGATCAAGATTGTTGTATTCCTTATAACTTGCACATTTCCTGTATTTTTAGCATATTATTGTTACTCATAAACTTTTAGGACAACTCTGTACAATGCCAATTCAGATTTCTCATAAAAGGGTTGTATAGCAGATAAAATGCATTATTATGGAAAAAAGACTAATAGATTACAACCACATTATAATAATTTTTCAAGAAGGGATAAAACATCATTAAATGAAACATTATGATTATCTTACTAAAACAGCCTATAGTTATAACAGATTAATGTAAATTGTTCTCAGATTTTTAACTTACATCAGAATTACCACAAAGGCTTATGAAAACAGATTGGTGGGTCCTATCCCCATAGTTTTTCATTCAGCAATTTATAGGTGGGGTTGCTGTTGCTGGTCTTAGGACCATACCTTGAGAGTCAGTCCATTAGATATGTTTCTTTTTGAGCCATTTAGCAATGTGTCAAAAATCTATTTCTAATGTCTATATAAAAAATTTTTTATTAATGTGTTGTCATTTTAAGATTGGAATGAGTAATAATTTACTTGTTTAAAATAATGACAGAAAATAGGTGAATAAAATATTGTAAAAGAAAAAAAAGTCACCAAAGAGTACATATCATATTTCAGAATAGTCATTCCATTAAAATAATTTCTCAATAAAAATGTTTCAGTTCCAGAAACACAAGCAGTAACACCTAAAGGCAATTCAGAATATTGTATGACTAGGCGTTGCTTATACAACTCTTCTGAAGGAAACTCTTCTCTTCCTTTAAGAAGTCCTGAGGATATATTTTATTTACTTTGATTTTATTCTCCCTGTCTCAGAATATTCACATTTATACATTTTAATGTTTTTGTCTGTCAATTTTATGAAAAATATATCTCATTATATAATTTTTGAACTTTTAACTTTCTTTAGAAGATTATATACTAGATTAATTGGCATAGAACCTCATGTCTTTCATTTTATTCAAGTATGCTTGAAATAGATGTTTCTAAATAGATAATTGAAGAAGAAATTAATTTTCCTTTTGGGGGTATTTTTCACAACCAGAAATTAATAAAAGCTAGGGTTCAATTTTAATTACATGGAAATTATTTGGAATGAAATCTATAAAGTGATGCCAAAAGCATTGCTGTAAAAGAGTGACTTTCTCATTTAAGAACCTGCTATTATCTTTCATTTCCTATGAGATCATACTCTTCATTCCAGTCATACTCAACTCTTCTCTGAAGCTATCCTACTGCACTTTCACTATTCAGCAACATTCTAGCCATGATGGTTTATAAATTCAAATAAATCATCCCTTATCTCTGCAGAACTTCAAGTGTGTCTCTGCTTTCCTCTCACACATCAAATGTTTTCTCTTTTCCTTCTTCACTTAGAAGTAATTTGCTGGTTACTGAAGGATTATTTACAGTTCAAATGCTCCAGAAAGCCTGCCTTTATAATTTCCAACAACATACTTCTCATCTTGTTAACTTTTCATAGAGATTGTTTTATTTAAAATATATTTGGAATCCGATTACATTGACTGTTATAGATCTTTGATTTGCTTAAAAAAATCTTTTTTACTTAATATGCATGCATATTGCCCTCAACAAGAGTATTAATTTTTCAAAGTCAGGTATTATGTCATATGCGATCTTTGTGTTTTCTGTAGTTCTTAGCCATTGCCAAAGTTTGTAGTCATCTAACAGATGAACTAGAATCGTCTGGCTGGGGAAAAATACAATTCTTTAAAATGAAAGTACTTTGTTGAAAGGGAATTAAAAAAATACTTAGTGATATGAAATGTGAGTGGTACGACAAAGAGGAAAGAATCTTTGGAAGTCAGAGGTTTTAAAGAGCTTGTAAAGTTTTTAAAAGCAGGTTATATTTCACCTCCTGAAATTATTTCCATGTAGTTCTCTCTGCGGGGAGGAGTATTTGTTAGTGCTCTCTCAAGATCTGCCTTGTTCCTACAATTATATGCTTTAGACCGATTGCAGAATTGCTATTATCTCTGTTAAAAAAATTGCAGTAAATGGAATATAAAATGGTCAAGATAACTTTGTGTATTAAATTTTATCTCTACAATTACTAAACAGTCTGTTTTTAGCATTAAGTACATGATTTGCATAATAACACAAAGGAGCCTGGCAGCAGAGTTTGTCACTTACTGTGACATCAGTCTGTTTTTATTCTGTAGTACATAATTAACTTAAAATTATTAATTAAAAAAGTAATTATTGCTAATGATAGATGAATGCTTAATAATGAAGACTGTTTTCTGTTTGACTACAACAAAGAGAACAGTAAGATCAGAATTATCTTGCAGAGTTTTGTAAGATTTGATGACTTTACTTTTTGCCCTTGAAATTGTTACGGTGCTTTCTAAACTGAGTATTATGATACATCATATTTGGTCAAAATTACTCAGCATTCTTTTTTTCTTAATGTTTATTTATTTTTGAGAAAGAATGAGAAACTGAGTATGAGTGAGTGAGGGACAAAAAGAGAGGGAGATGCAGAATCCCAAGCAGTTTCCAGGCTTTGAGCTGTCAGCACAGAGCCTGATGGGGGGCTCCAACTCACAAACCCCTTGGATCATGACCTGAGCCAAAGTTGGATGCTTACCCTACTGAGCCACCCAAGCACCCCACTCAGCATTATTTTCTGCAAAAATTTGTGATGCTATATTTTGAGGCCAAAGAAAAATGACAGGTGAATAAATACACCCACACAATATGATCCCATACACATGAACCTATTTGGAGGACTTGTTGCCTAATTTATTATTTGTGGTTAATTGAACTTGAAATGGTTATCACGGCATAACCTGATGTTACTTAGTTTATATTTTGGGACACATTATTATGTCACACTGATGTTCCTTCCGGGCTGGAGTTTGCATGTTGTTTGGCATCATTTAGATAGCATGTACACTGTACTGAATTAGGCAACAAAATACTCTATAAGATAATTCCTTTCAGATCTGATAGCTCCTGGCACTCTTAACTGTTTGTCATCAAATTTATTACAGTTTTACTAGTAAAAACCCATCTACTTTCAATAATCTGAATACTTATAGACTATACTTTAGAGTTGGAATAAATATATATTGTTCATTTGACAAATAAGACTGCTAATGGCAAGTGGCAAAGTACCTGGGATAAAATCAGAAAGTATTGATCCATAGTTGGAAGCAATGCCTAAAAGTAGCTGGAAAATTTGAAGAAAAACCAGGGAAAAAACTATTTGAGTCACTGAGTATATTGGGAAGTATTAGAGGGTTGTGGTTGAAATTCAGTTATATATAAAGAAAGTGAAAGATGAGACCATAAATGGTAATCTCCCCCACCCTGCTTTGGAGGATAAAATGTTCTACTGAATAGCTTATTCAACTGGATGATGAAGGAGAATAGTCTGGAGTTCCTGGCTAGAGTAGACCATTTTCTATGGGACAGTGCCCCAACCACAGTGACTGCTGGAGGGACAGTCTAGCTTTATAGAACATGACCTTTGTTTTGGCCACATGTGGTTGGATCTGTATGGATAAATGAATCAAGGGCAGTTCACTCGTATACAGGTAAGCAGGCACAATCTGATTCTAACTCAGAAAATTACATTAAGACACACTATAAATGGGAGCCCAATGCATCCCATTGATACGATGAAAGTATCAACCCACTTTCCCATTCTGATATTTAAATTGCAGTTTTGAGAACCCACATCTACTATTTCTATTTGATGTACACAGTATGAGCAAACCATATGTCAACTCGATATGAAAAGCAAAATTTTCTGAGGAAAATAACATTTCAATGCATTTTTTGATATTTATGTAAGTATGTATATATGCATATAAATATACATTTTCATAAACTTCTGCCAAATATTAATACTAAATTCTGTTTTAAAAATCTTTGGATATGTATTACTCAGATTATGTCAGGCTAATGTAATAAATTAAACATCAAATATCAGTGATTTTAACCCATTAAAATTTTTTCTTTTTCTCACTCAAGAAAGTTTGATGCATTTTGGTGAGGGATCCACAGACTCTCAATGACTATGAAGTTCACTCCAGTGCTTTTTATTTGAACCTTTGGAATATCAGTGCAGTTAGTGTTTCACTGGTTTGGCCTAGAGGAGATTCAGGACATTCATTGGTCAGAATTAGTTACATGGACCCGACTAACTGCCAAATGCCTGAAAAACTGTAACTTGTTATTGTTGTTGTTGTTGTTGTTGGTGGTGGTGGTGGTGTTGTTGTTTACCAGAAAGAACATGGAATATTTTTTGAACAGACTGTCTTTCTCACACTATATCCCAACCCTGGCTTCTACAGGGTTGGAAGTTTTTATCCTCACAAAGGAGTTAAAATTAAACCAGGCAACTATGCAGCGGTTGCATGGGATGCTGCCAGGGCCCTTTGGAGTTCTTGAGCCTAGAAACTTGGGGATGAGAAGAGGGGTCACAGTACTGGCAAAGGCAGTTGACTCTAGTTGGTAAGAGAGGTCAGGCTCTTTTTACAAAATGGAGATCATGGATATGTGTGAGACTCCATGGTTTTATAGGTACCTCCTGGTACTCCCTTGCCCCAATGTAGCTATGAGTGGGCACATGCAACAACTACAGCTGAGAAGTTTATGGTAATGAAATGTCCCTAGGGATGAATGTTTTATTTTATCACCAAGTAAGCCTCCAAGACCTTCCCAGGTGATAGCTGAGGGGGAGAGGGGAAAAATTATTCTGACACTTGTTAAAATGGTAAGGGAGACTTTCTTCAAGATTGTTGCAGTAGGGGAGAGAGATTAATCTCAACTCCAAATATAGCAAAGACAGCTGGAGGTTCATAACCAATGAAGAGTGTGAGGAAGGTCAATAGATGGAAGGTTACTAATAGGAGATATCAAGGGTAGGGAGATTTTTGCTAAAGCAACAGCAGGGTTCTTGCTGCAAGCAGGTCAGTGGCTTATACATCCAAGGTAAGGGTTGAGGAACTTGATCAGATATCAAGGGTGATAGATATCGAGAATGACTTAGCAGGATTCTTGCTAACTAGACTTTGCAAGAATGGAAACAGAAGCCCAAGTTTGAGGCTTAGTTAAGAACAGTTTTCAGGGAAGTTTAACTGAAGTCCGAGAGAGGCGTTTTCAATGGATAGTGGAGCAGAGAGATTGGACAAACATCAATTGCAGTTCTGAAATACATCATAGTGATAGAGGATATAGTCAGTCTCAGTAACCTCCCTCTTCTGATATTCCTTTCAGGAAGCAAGGCCTATGAGATCATTTTTTCCCATATGTGTGTGGATAATCTGTGTGGTACCAGGGATGGATTCTGGCAGTCAGGAAAATGTGCCCTTCAGATTTTTTAATACATGCAGTACCAATGTCTGATGATCTGAGCTGCTGTTCTCTGAAATCCATCACTGCATTTCAGCTTATTTCGTGGTTCCTATGGACCCTGCTACAAGTCAGTGACTGAGTGCAACAGGGAGACCAGGGCACCCCTGTTCCTGGGAAAGGCAGGATTGCTCTGATGGGCACTTACGGTTCGATAACTTCTGGTCAGTCTTGCCTGAATTCCTTAGACTGCACTGTGATCTGAGATTCTTCTAATAAGTCTTTATCCCTTCCCTCCCCTTCACATTGGTCAGAACTACATTGTAGTCTGATGTCTCTACAAACTTCTGACAGCTTCTTCCTCATTTTTCCTCACAAGCATTTCCCCTCACAAAACACATGCATAACAAATCTCATCCTGGCATCACTAGAATGTGAAATAGAAACCAGTGAAATTGAAGAGTGTTTGTGACCTAATATCTTTCTGGAATTCTTCAAGTCTTAGTTAAAATTTTAAAACTGATTTTTAGTTCAGTTCTTTTATTGTAAACCAGCAAAGGAGCCAATATATGTTTATAGGCTTTCATGGAACAGAATCAGGACATCTCTATGAACAAACACTGGAGCAGAGGCAGGAAAAAAAAAAGTTTCTGGAAAGGATTTGTATTTGCACAGGTGATAAAATTGGTATTTAAAATTAGTTTTCTTTAAATTGTCAAGTAGTAGGTAAGCCGAAACTGATACTTGGGTTTAACATGGCATATATTAACTATTATATCAGGTTATGTTGACGTAGGTAAATACCAGCATAAAGAACTAAATGATGTGTTCTCAGGAATTTGGATATTCCTGTGGATTCCAGATTTACACAAGGTAGTCTAAATGATTGTAGGTAAGAAAGCAGGAATGAAAGACTGCCAACTGGAGCTGAAGAACACCGTGAAATTAAAACTCACAAAATTAATAAGGGAGATTCCATTCCTTTCCCCCACCACAACCTATTTCAAGTTATGTTTTTCTCTTTATAATATTTATTTTTCTTTTAAATGGTGACCTTGATATACACTGTAACCACACATTAAAAATATTATCTACTTTCAAGTCTCACATCTATTGGAAATTTATTTCTGATTATTTTACTATATTTAAAACTAATCTACATGATGACAGTGCTCCACACTTAGAAGTCCAATGCCACTCATATGACATCCAGTCTAGTTTCAGTTTTATTGATAAGGGAAAATATTGAAAACTTAGAAATTTGAGAAATGGTAGAGTATAATGTCAAGTAGACTATGATATATTATCTTTTTGAAATGAAAAGTAATAATTCTTAAACTCTGTCTTAAAATTTCTTTTTTCAGTATATGAAGGCTACTTGAAGATTTTATTTTATTTTATATTTAAATTAATTTTAATTTAATTTAATTTTATTCCAGTGTAGCTAATATACCATGTTATTTACTTGAAGCTTTTAAAGGTTAAACTATGAATGCTAGGTCAGTGTTTATGAAGCTGTATGCCCAGTAATTTTTGGTGGTATTTTGGAAGAAAAAATTATATAAATATGGCAATATCCATTTCACAATTGTTTTATTTTTAAACTATTTATTGAAATATCGTATGCATATCGAGAGACATAAATAAGTATAAAGTTTAATGGATGTCATTACAAATTGACAGATGAAACACAACAAACCAGCAGTCTCATGTCCCTTCCAGTCACTGTTCACTCCAAGAATAAAACAAAATGGACATCCCAAATGCATAAATTATTTTCACCTGTTTTATACTTTACATAAATGGGATCAAAGATGAGGGAGGGAGAAGGAGGAGGAGGAGAAAGCAGCTATAAAAATGCTCTTAGAGCTAATAAGTCATTTTAGCAAGTTGGAAGAATATAGGATCAATAGACAAAATTACCTATTTTTATATACTGGCATGAACAATAGGAAACTGAAGTTAAAAGTCATACTTTGAAAAGACTATATTTTATTGTATGTGATTATACCTCAATGAACCAGAAATAGAAATAACTGTAAATACTCAGTGAATTGCCTTTGAAGTCAAACAGATTCTGCCTTTGTTATTAACCGGAAATTTTAATACAATATTTTATACATTTAATTTCCTTAACTATAAAATGGGTTTAACAAAATATTTGTTATGATTGTCTCATAAATATTTGGTGATAAATGTATATTAGTAGTTTGTGGGCACATTACACACATGAAATAAATATTAATTGTCTTTTATAGTTCATATAGATAATTTACATGGCTCTCTATAGTGGCTTTAAAGTTTCTTAATCAGAAATGCATCTCTTTCAGTTTCCTTGGCTATAACTTAAACTGATGGATCCTGTTATAATGGAGTGAGGGAAGACCCAACCACACTAACCTCAATGTCACCATTCTTGAGAAGCAATCCTGGAAAATCACATAGACCTTACTGTTACCACTTATTCCCAGTTCAGCAATTTGCTACCATAGGAAAATCACACGGGGCTTCATCTTTCATTCTGACTTCATTAGATCTCTTTTTTCCTCTTTTCAGGAGTAGAGGTATCTTTATGTCATTATTATCTTCAGCTGCTTGATTCTTCTTTTATTAAATTTAAATTTAATGCAGCTAAATACTCTGCTAAATCTATCTCAGTATAACAAAATTTAAAGGAACTTTAAGCCATATACTTTTTAACCTTTTCTTAAAAGATAGTTTGAATTATAGTAACTTAATACAGTGTTCATTAAACATGGTTTGTAAAGTTTCCTTGCAGTATTATGTACTGAATAATAGCTGATTATAGTAGTAGAAAAAAAAGGCTAATTAATGAAATTTGCTTTCTTGACCTTTTAATTGGCCAAGAGTCAGTGGATACCATTTTTAACTTTTCGTATATTTGACTTCTCCCCAATTTATACCTCTCAGACATTTCATTTATCACCTACATAAATATATTCATTAATAGTCTTTGTAAAACTTTTACTTTTGTAAACTTTATTTATGAAACACACATAATGATTTAAAAAATTTCCTGCTGTTAACATTGGTAATTTGTCAATAATATTTTCATGAATATTTGTTATCACAAAGATTAAAAGAGATGCCCTTCAAAAGGCGTTTCTGACATAACAATAAACACTTTAAAGAAGGTAGGATGTTAGAAATTTTTGTTCTAAATAACATTAAAAAGTTTTCCTAACTGGAGGTATGCTTCATATCCGTAGGAAAAATTAATCTAATCCTTTTTTTATAATTTAGTAATACATTTCACAGTTAATACTATATAATGTTATAATTAATTTATAGCTTTAAAAAATATTAGACTCTTCTGGGAAATTTTGAGATTGTTTCCAATTATTAATCAAGATTTGGTTGTGCTTGAATTAAATTCCACTGGTGTATTGAAAATAAAATTTAAAAAGAGAATAAGCTTTTACTTAAAAATTTTTGATTATGCTAATATGGGTAAGTAGTAGTAATGGAAGTTTTGGTATACTTGTAATTAGATTTTAATCATATGGATTCATTTTACTTCCTCTCCAAATAAATCCTCTAATGGAATGTTTTCTCCTTAGAGTGTAGTCTTTATATTAAACTTTCTTCAAGATGAATAAATCTCATAATTAAATGAATTTAATAATCAACTCTGATTGAATATATTAAAATGAAATGTACTTTTAATACTTAAGTAATTAAGATATGTACATTTCCTACTTTGGTACTAAGAACAGATCTGTATTTACATACTACAGAACAAACAATCTAGTGTCACATTCATTTCTTGGATCTCAGGGAAGGTCTACCTTTTGCCATTTTTATATGATCTTCATTGATACATCAATAAATATGCATCACTTATTATTTTGGATCACCAAAGTAAAAGAAATTCTCATTACAAAAAGGTCAATAATGAGACTTTTCTCTAAAATAAAGAAAAATATTCTGGATATTTTCAAGTCTTGAATTTTTTAAAGTTCATTTATTATGAGACAGCGTGCACAAGAGAGAAAGGGAGGGCCAGAGGGGAGAGAGAGAGAATCCCAAGCAGGATTCTGCACTGATAGCTCAGAGCCAGATGTGGGGCTCCAACTCATGAACCATGAGATCATGACATGAGCTGACATCAAGAATTGGATGCTCAATGGGCTGAGCCACCCATGTGCCCCAAGTCTTGAATTTTTTTATGCAGTTAAAATTTTCTAATTAAGTCTTTTCTATATCTAGCTCATAGTGCTGAATCATATGGATTATTTTATAGGAAAATAAAAGTGAATTTCAGTGCATTTGATTCAATTTATTAGTAAATACTGCATTTCATTAGCAACATACAAAGTGACAAAATATATATATGTAAATATCATCTATATATTTTCCTGTCATCATCATCTGTCCTTTAATTTTTCATCCATTCATTCATCTTCTATTTTGTGTAAATTCTGAGGGAGAAAGTCTCATAAATAACAAATTTAGCTCATATATTTTCTTAACTAAGTTAATATGAGTATGTAAATTGTCACAGAAGAGAAACACTTTCATTTTTTTAATTAAAAAATTGTTTTAATGTTTATTTTTGAAGGAGAGAGAGACTGTGAAGGGGGGGCGGCAGCAGAGGGAGAGGGAGACACAGAATCTGAAGCAGGTTCCAGGCTGAGCTGTCAGCACAGAGCCCAGTGCGGGGCTTGAACCCATAAACCGCGAAATGACCTGAGCCAAAGTCAGACACTCAACCGACTGAGCCACCCAGGTGCCCCAAGAAACACTTTTTTATGGAATAAAGTTAAGACAAGTTCTTCTGAACCCTCTTTTAATCTGCCTTGTCCTTGGGCCTTTGGCCTGCTCAGTTTATTTGTAGCAAGAGTTCTGTTAAGTCATTTTGAAGAGGATCTTTAACCAAAAAAAAAAAAAAAATCAAGTAAATAATAGTATATAGTGGTTGCAGAAATTATACAGGTATATGAATGTGTGAACCATGAACTTACTAGATAAAATGGTAATTATGAACCTACTAGATAAAATCCAAAGTCCTTAGTAGGCCACACAGTTGCTTTCATAATCTGATCAACCCTCCCTCTTGTGAATTCTCCCACAGTTGCCCAAAATCCACTTTATATCCAAGCCACACGAGAACTTCTTTCTTACTGAACTTGGAGTGTAGTTGTATGCCTTCCTGTCTTTGTTATTGCTGTTTCTTCTGTCTGGACTGGCACTCTGGCAGATCCAGTGGGTTGCTTTTCTTTGTAACTATTTCAACATCTTGAAGGAGGTAATTGAGAGGATGTAACTTCCAGTTGACATGCAGGCTGGACCCAAGCAATCAGAGACTACTCCCCTGTCCTTGGATGTATACTCTGTGTACTGTTTCCACAGTAGAAACCGTTTTCAAAGGCACAGTCTTGAGAGAGCAATGTGTTGTTGAGACCATCTGGACAGTGTTTGTGACTGAAATATTTTAAGGCCTATTTATAAACTTTTAAAATTCTGGTGGGGAGATCTGTTTGTCTTAAGGATGCCCCAAACTAGCCTTGTATGTAAGTTCCTTAGCTTATTAAAATCACCACCTACTAAAAGAAAAATCTTTTACCTTGAATATCTGATCAAATTCCTGATCTCCCACCTTTGATATCTCATCATCCTGGCCTGCCTTCAGCAAGAGTTTTGTTAAGTTGGTTTAACAAGAATCTCCTATCCTTGATGTTCCCTCTTATTTACTCTCTGTTGACTCCACACTCTACTCATTGGCTGTAAATCCCTATTTTTCCTTGTTTTATTAGTCATTGAGCCTACTCTTTCTCACTTATCATAATTGTCTTGACACCCATCACAAATAGACTTGAATAAGACTTCTTTACCAATACTAACAATTGTCATAATAATTTTTTCTTTAGCACAGTTTAAATATGTCCACTGAATTAACAAAATAGTCATTTCAAATATTCTTCAATATTCACCTCATGGTAAGATAATGATTTGAAATATGCTATCCATTTAGTAAACTTCAATTGAAATATAAGATGATAGAGAAACTGAGGGCATAATTAGATATAGTCCATCTTCATCAGCTATTTGGTGTTTATTCAAAAGCTCATAATTTTTTCTAAATAATATGCAGATGAGTAGTTTGCAATAATTTAGTTAAACTATACAAAAAATCTATGTTGAATGAGTTGTTTTGTTCATTGTTTATAATAAGATCACCTTAGGAGTCTGGAATTTTAATTAGTGTTAGATTAATGTCATTAAATGACATAATAGCAATGTCATAAGTAAATGACATAATAGCAATGTCATAAGTTACTTTAGAATGTTGAATGACATAGGCATGACAATGTGTGAGGCATATTACCATTATGTGGATATTTGTGTGTGCCCTTTTTAATTAATTTTAATAATGCTTTTATTTCAGTTTTAGACTAATAAAGCAACAAAGATAGTACACAGAGTACCCATATGCCCCCACTGAATTTCCCTTACTAATTTTTCTCATATTAATATAGTAAATTTGTCATAATTTATGAATCATGTATCTGTATATATTATTATCTAAAGTCTTTGTTTTTTCCAGATTTCCTTTTATTTTACCTATTTTCTTTTACTGTTTCAAAACCTCTTCCAGAATATTATATTGTGTTAATTCATCATGCTTCCTTAGTTTCTCTTGGTTGGAACAGTTTCTCAGGCTTTCCTTGTTTTTGATAACTTTAAGAGTTTTGAGGAGTGCTGATCAGGTATTTTGTAGAATGTTCCTTAGTTGAGATTGGTTTGATGTTTTCATCAGATTGGTGTTATAAGGTTTGAAGACAAGACAGTTAAAGTGACATTCTCACCATATCATATCAAAGTTTACCTGGTATCTATATGGCATCACTTTAGCGTTAATCTTCAGTACTTCACTGAGGTAGATTTTTGTCAGATTTCTTTACTGTAAAGTTGTCCCCTGCCCCATTCCATCCTTTATTCTTTGGAAGGAAGTTGGTGTACACAACCTACATTTAAGGAATGAAGACTCATGCTCCACCCTCTTCAGGGGAGAGTGTCTGCATGTGGTGTTTAGAATTCATCTTCCTCCCTCCCTGTCTCTGTGAATGTCTCTATGTGTGTTTGTTCCTTCCTTCCTTCCTTCCTTCCTTCCTTCCTTCCTTCCTTCCTTCCTTCCTTCCTTTTGTTTCTTCATCAGTATTGTCTCCTAGATATTTATTTTATACTTTGGGTTATAACATAATATACTTTACTTATTTTTTCTTCAAATTATTTCAGCTTTGGCCATTGGGAGATCTTTCAGTTGACTCCTCTGTGTCTATAACATAACCATATCATCACACTTTTTAATTTTTTTTTGAATTCTTTACTTTCTGGCATTGTAAGATGTTCTAGACTTATCTCATGTACTTTCCACCTCAGTCCTAGAATCAGCCATTTCTCTAAGGACTTCTGTTTTTATTTACTGGATAATGGAATCAGACAGAAACCAGGATCTGGGTACTAAATGTGTTCTTTCCTACTGGGGTATCTTTGCTTCTAGGCACTCCCAAATGTAGGAGCATGAAGAAACATGAGTGTATAATAACTTCAGTATACAGACAGTCCCTGACTTTTTCAACGTTAGAATCATGTGAAAGCAACATGCGTTCAGTAGAAACCATACTTTGAATGTTGAATTGCAATCTGAATGGCGTGTCATACTCCTTCCTGATGCTGGGCAGCACCAGCAAGCCACAGCTCTCAGTCAGCCATGCCCTCATGGGGATAAACAACTGATATACTGACAACTATTCTGTACCCATGCACACATTTTGCTTTTTTCACTTTAAGTGTAGTATTTAATAAATTTGATATTTAACACTTTATTATAAAAAATAGGCTTTGTGTTAGATGATTTTGATCAACTGTAAGCTAATATAAGTGTTCTAGCACGTGTAAGTGTTCTCAGCACATTTAAGTTAAGCTAGGCTAAACTATGATGTTTGGTAGGTTAGGTGTATTAAATGCATTTTGACATAATATTTTCAACTTATGATAAATTTATCAGGAAAGAACCCTGTCATAAATCAAGGAAGATCTCTATAAACATACCTAAAAATAATTCTTTTTCTGTTCATCTTATATTAAGCTAAACATGGTTTTTGCTGATGTATCCAATTCTAATCCATTGTCATATGGATGATCAGCCTTCTCTCTCTTGGTTATCTATAATATCCAAATGAGAAACTGGGATCCTACCATCTGCTACCAATTTACTTAATTGTTATTCAATTCTAATACAGTATCAGAATTGTTAACCCCTATTGTCATGGGAGACAACTTTATTTCTTCAATCTTCTTCAGTGAGATTATCTCATACATTGGTAATACAGCGGTCCTTTTGTCACAGTCTGCATTCTACTGTAGAATTCTCTGGCATTCTAAATATTTTTTAAACTTGCATATGTTAAGTTTGACTTTTTCATAGTATCATGTATCCACCCTTATAGTATCTTTTAGGATAGTTCTACTGCCCTAAAAAAAATCCCCTGTGCTTCACCTATTCAACTCTCACCCCTCTTCTGAACTGTTGGCAACCACTAGAATATTTATTATGTCTTTAGTTTTGTCCTTTGCAGAATGTCATATAGCTGCGATTATGCAGTATGTGGACTTTCAGAATGACTTCTTCCTTTCACACAGAAATATTCATCTGAAATTCATCCGTGTTTTTCTGTTTCTTGATAACTCCATTTCTTTTAACTTCTAAATAATTTCCCATTGTATGGGCATCACAATTGGTGTATCTATTCACCTATTGAATAGGATCTTGGTTCTTTTGAGTTTTTGACAGTTATGAATAAGGCTGCTGTAAACATTCATGGGAAGTTTTAGTGGATATAAGTTTTCAAATCAGTTGAGTAAATATCTCAGTTCATGTAGTGCCTGTTCCGAGTATATTTTAAAAATATGACCAAAGGAATGGGAGGTTCTCACTGATATATTAAGCAATATACTGCTGGGTCATAAAGAAGATATTTTTGGGTGGGGGGAAAAACTGAAATCATGGTGCTGGGTCATATAGAAATATTAGTAGGGAAAAAATAAATTGGGATCATTTTATATTCTTGTCATACTACTGAAACTTCAAAATATCAGTATATTTTTCATTCTCTGTAGAAAAAAATTAATCCATAGTGGCTTGTAGAAAATATAAGAAATGTTAAATCCTTTGGTTAATGTGAAAAATTAAATAATTAGTAGTTATTTGAATGAAATTAATAAATATATAATGTAATGCTGAAGCAAAATGTAAATAGTGTTTAAGACACTTTGTAATTAGGAAGGAAAGCTTGATGTAGAGGTCAGTGTTTTTCTCAGATGTCTACCCGATTGAACGATTCTGCTCTTTACTAAAACATTTATTAAATAAAATGCTTTATTTTTATTTCTGTTGGTACTAGTAAGTTATTTTCATAGAAGACTTTAAGTTAGAGAAAAAATAAACTGGAAAACTGCATTTTACATGACAAGAAGTATAAATAATTCCCACTATCAAATTATTAAAGTATACTAAAGTAAGTTGTCTTGAAAATGCAGTGCATTAGGCCCAGTAAACTCATCATGGACATATTATATTGAGTTTTGAACTATTCATTAACTCTTGTAGCTTATCTCATAGAAACATTTTTCTGATAGTTTTATAATATATCAGTGAGAGGATGTAGATGGAAAAAGACTTGAGATGACAGAATATCTTCAATTAGCTTGATCATAAGATTTTTGAAATTGTCTTCATATTTAAAGATCATAAATTGGTAAAGCATAGCTTGAGAAAATGCAAATTACTTAAAATGAGAATAAATTTCTACAGATATTTTTCTAAAATTGTAATGATACGTGAAAGTGATTTTTCTGTATAAATATAATATCTTTCATATTAAAAACATTTTTGGCATTTTACTATTACAGTTGAAATTATATAAAGTGAATTATGAATCTCCATGTCTCCATAGATATAACATATAGAATATTTTATTGATGATTTTTCCTCTCCATCATAAACATTATTCACTGAACAGGTCTCTGAAACAAGGATGCCCATGGCAATCCCTTGGATTTTGCACCCATCAATAATGGATTCTACTTTTATGGACTTTGTGTAGTCTATCAGTTTCTTTCTCTTCTTAAATTTTGCTGGTTTCAGAGTTTTGGCTACTTATAATCTGCTTCACTTTACACACAATTATCAAGTGAATGTACTTCAGTTTTTTACACATCAGTTTGGAGCCTGTGTTCCAAGTAGTTAATCTGAAAAAGACATAAATCCAAAAAAACAGAGTAAGTAAGGCATTGTAGGCACCCATTATGAAACTCATAAATGACATCTTACAAATCAGTTTTCAATCTTCCAGTGATAAATGTTGGTTGCAGTTTTAATCAGTATATTGACCACTGGTAAACCAGAAGCCTTGAGTTCAGTTCCTTTTTTCTTTTTTAAGAAATGCATACTTCCAGATATTTTGAAAAATTAATATATTTTCCATAGGATTTTTTGCAACTCATGCAGTATTTCCCTGACTTCACGTTTAGAAGAAATTTCATTTGGAAAGTTTATCACTCATTTTATTATTCTGCTAGTATTTAATGCTGACCGATCTCTGAACTTTGAGTGACTGTGGCCAATACAGTTAGTTCATGTATTAAAAATTTTAAGAAATGACACTTTTATTCTCTAAACGGTGCTATTGATTAAACTGGATCATTTATTTTTTATTTTATTTATTTATCACATAACCAGGATTAACATGCTGCACTTGGTTTTGGAGTTTAGATGGCTCCTAATAGATTATTTTTCTTTAAAGCTAGCTGATGTTTGCAGAAGAAATTTATGCTCCCAAATGTGTATATTAAAAATAATTCCTAAATCAAAATCTAAAGATGAAAGAAAAATATGAGCCATCACCATTTTATCATCTAAGTGAGGTCCCTGGCAAGATTCAGTTCAAGCATCATCTCTTCTAACAACTTTTTTTCTCATTTCCTTGAATGGGTCCTTCAACTATAGCTCTTTTTTTCAGCTTTTTTCCCTACTTTATCTTAATCCTCTTGTTTACTCCTTACTATGTTTTACTTTTACTTGTCTGTCTTCCCCTTACTACCTTTTAATATCCTTATAGGCAACGTTGTTATCATCTTGTATTTCTAGCAACTGGTCTAATGTCTCCCTCATAATGAGCCTTCACTGTAAACATTTTTTGTCTGAATCTGAAATGATCAGATTTATGATTTTACCAAACCTTTATGTTATCTCTCATTGAGCACCCATTTGAGAAAAATGAAAAATATACATAGAAGAAAACATGGCATAATATAGGCTATCCACAAATGCAGATTTCATAGATAACAAGTAATTAATGTAAATAATATGTAGTAGCCATGCAGAACTCACCGAATATGATGTCCATTTACTTCCTTTCTCCATGACCCATCAAAAAAGTGCACAGTGAGATAGAACATGGCCAAGAACTCAATTACTATTGCAGTCAGTGATAATCCAACATTTCAATACATTTTTCTCATTTTTGCAAAATGAATATAAAGCCAAAGCCATTTTATCGTAATGGAAGCTAGGAAATATAAAGACAATGTATTTTTAGGGGAATTAACAAAGAGTAGAAGTAAATTCTGCCATCTTGACTTGGGGAATATATAATGTAAGGCTAAATCAAAATATAAATAACATTTAGGATGCTTTGTATTTTAAAAATTCTATTTTTTCTTATCTAATAGTCTCCATGGATCATTTTGGGTACAATTTCTGTGGGCACAGGGCCTAAGAAATGGGCAGTACACTGATCCTTTATCCCTTAGAATAGTTTGATAGCTTGTGGTGAATGAAGCATTTTTATGTTTGTTTATTAATTGTAATTCCTTTTGCATGAATGATCTGTACACATCACTTGCCTATTTTTTCTATTGAACCAATGTTTTCTTAGCTTAAATGATACAGACCTTAAAAACTACATTAAGATACATTGTTGCTTTTTATTTTTAATTTAATTTTCCATTTTCTTCAAGTTTATGAATAAATTTACTAATATTTTTCATTAGACTTTGTGGAACTTTAAGACCCTTGGACAATATATTTTTTGTATTGTTTAATATTTTATGAATTACTTGAGCTGACATGGTCCCTGGATTATATAATAGAAAAGTAGTTAATTATTGCAGCATTAATATGTTTTTGTTTTCTAATTAGAATTTAAAAAGAGAAAAATAAATTCCTAAATGCTTGTATAAATGTGAAAAAGACTTTAAAAAGCCATGAGATGTAATGTTGGCAGTTATAGTAGCCACTGTTTTTATTGTGTGCCTAGCCCATGATGACCCCCTCTTCTCTCAAAGCAGTACTGCCTCCTCCCACTTCCTACACTGATGGCCCTTGTCATGTTTCTATCACATGATCTTACATACTGACCAGTTGGACTTGGCTGTTTTTCTGAACTTAAATTATGCAGCTAGTTTAGCTGCACACTGACCATCTTTCAAGTGCATTGACAAGTGAAAAGGATGGATCATGGATGCCAAGAGAAGCAAAGAAGCAAAGAAAGACACAAAGGAGAAGATAGAACTTGGTTCTTAATAATTTCGAATTTTCCAGTTTCGCCTTCCTCTCTCTCTTAGGACAGCTCTTGGCCTGGGTTCTGTCAATAACCCATGGTTGTTATAAAAATTCTATTTACACAATGATTCTTATAGAAAAACCTTTGACAACGACATTAAGGATGGCCAGGGTTCTGGTTAGAGCCTCCTAACCAAACTAAATCCATAGATTGTGTATGTTGCTCTCTAGTTTACTCTGAGAATCTTCTGTGTTGTTTTTTCTGGAATTTCTTGTTGAACTGTGTGTGTGGGAGTGGTTTCCTACTGTTAGCATTTCTGAAGATAATAATTTAAGTCAGAGTGTAAGAAAACATTATGGAGACATATATTCCAGAGACAGGTGGGCAGTTCTTTGAGTCAGAAATCGTATCAGGTTGAAAATACTGATAGCACTCACCATGTGAAAATACATTCACTAGCCTTAATATTAGAGAGTTCAACTAATACATGGATGCAGAAAAAACTGTACGATTCACAAGTTTTTGTTATTTACTGCATGTGGTGTTAAATTTGCAGAATGAATTACTAAATGCATGAGTTCAAGTAACAGATGTGGGTAGACTCTAGTAAAGAGAGAGAAATTAGTTTGACTCTTGAATAAAGAAAACCTTTGGTATTTGTATAAGGCTCCATACAAGAAACTCCATTTAATATGCTGCTTGAACTACCTGGTATAATTGGTCCAGTTATGTTTGCTTTAGGTACAATTGTTTCTTGTACATCCATAATACTTCAATATAGGTGTTTTATTTACTCTGACCAAAAATTCATTGAAGCAAGAAATAACTTATTTTCTTATTTATTTTGGCTAAATATCAGTGAATTAGCAAATTTTTAAATATATCGTGGTATAATTTATGAATTTATATATTCATGTTATAATGTATAACCTTTGTAAATTATAATCCACATTATAATTTATGAAAGTTATAACATTACTCTTCAACCTTCATAATGAAAAGTCTAATGTTTGTGATCATGCTTCCTAAATTTGCATTCATCAGCTTTATCTTAAACCAAGGACAGGAACGAATCTTGACAAAAATGCTTGTTGGGTTCTTTACTTTTTTGAGTAAAACTCAACATATGCAGTAAGACTGTCTTTTAGTAGGCTTCATCATGAAAAAAAGGATTTGATAACCTTGTGAGACTGTAATCCAGGCTAGCCATTACTCAGAGTTTTAAATTTCAAATATCAAATCAATAGCCACTGCTTATATTGTGGAACAATGTTAACATTGCAGTCATGATCATTTCTTCAGTGAAAGTTTTCTGGATTTCCTTATGGGTAGATTTCTTTCAGTAAACATCTCAAAAATGTACCCTTTGAATTATCTAATTCTTATGTATATTATGGCTTAATAAAATTCCCAAGCCAATGAGACTCAGTTACAATTTATCATAAATACTAAATTAGCAGCTTTTATTTCAAGTGTTTGTCATAAAACGAGACAAGATTCTTTCCACAAAATCAGGGAAACACATAGAGCACGTTTTTCGAAGAGTTTTCATGTGTTCAGACCTATCAATTGGTTTAGGAAGGAGTCTGCTATCCCACATCACCTCTTAGCAGTTAAAGGATGTGGCATGAAGAGTCTGTACTTGGAGAGAATACATTAACACTACATCATTGAAGGAGTGTTTATTATTATTATTATTATTATATTTTTTTATTTTTTAAAATTTACAAACAAGTTAGTTAGCATATAGTACAACAGTGATTTCAGGAGTAGATTCCTTAGTGCCACTTTCCCATTTGGCCCATCTGTCCCCCCTCCCACAACCTCTCCAGTAACTCTCAGTTTGTTCTCCATATTTATGAGTCTCTTCTGTTTTGTCCCCCTCCCTGTTTTTATATTATTTTTGTTTCCCTTCCCTTATGTTCATCTGTTTTGTCTCTTAAAGTCCTCTATGAGTGAAGTCATATGATTTTTGTCTTTCTATGACTAATTTCACTTAGCATAATACCCTCCATTTCCATCCACATAGTTGCAAACGGCAAGATTTTATTCTTTTTGATTGCCATGTAGTACTCCATTGTGTGTGTGTGTGTGTGTGTGTGTGTGTGTGTGTGTGTGTATACACCACATCTTCTTTATCCATTCATCCATCTGTGAACATTTGGGATCTTTCCATACTTTGGCTATTGTTGATAGTGCCGCTATAAACATGGGGGTGCATGTGTCCCTTCAAAACAGCACACCTGTATCCCGTGGATAAATGCCTAGTAGTGCAATTGCTGGGTCGTAGGGTAGTTCTATTTTTAGTTTTTTAAGGAACCTCCATACTGTTTTCCAGAGTGGCTGCACCAGCTTGCATTCCCATGAAGGAGTGTTTATTATTAAGGGACAATCATAGAGATACAGATCATTGGCCATCAGGTAATCATGAGGCATATTAAAGTAAATCTCAGGATATTATAGCCAGAGTTTAGGGCAAGTGGCCTGAGAAGACTATAGAATGTCCAGTGGTATTTGATGTGTATTGTGCAGATTTACAGCAGTTAGCCCAGAGTAACTTTGTACCAACAAAACAGTTTCAACACTTTAATTCACTTATTCATGTATTTATTCTACAAGCATTATGGTTATACAAATTATGTAAATGAAATTTAAATAAAGTTTCTGAAGGCCTGCATAACCCCTTCCTATTCTTTTCAGTCTCTATTAGAAATTATAGTGTAAACACAAAGACTTATTTTGACTTTTTAATGAAACATATATTTTTTATCTTAAGCTCTTTAATACTTTCTTTTTACTAAAAACCTCATCCATATTGAAATAAAACACTTAACTTTTAGTAAAATCATGATTATTAAAAACAGTCTAAAATTGTTTTTAAAGACCAAAACTTAAGACATCTGTCAGATATATTACACAAATGCAAACATTAAGTTGGATAGTTTGAACACTGAAATTTAACCATGTAAATGCACTGATGTTATAGAACAAGACAAATAGGAACAATTACTATTTTTGATATTTTCCTGTTTTAAAATTTCTACTTTTGAAGGTTTGTATAATATTTTTTTTGGAGCATTTGGTGATCATAAGTCAGGTAAAATAGTTGGATGAAGATAAAACATAATATTTTTGTTCTCAGAATAATTGCTGAGCTTTTGTGTTTATTTCTAACTGACCAAAATAAACTTTTCAAATATATAGGTGATGGATTTTTTTCTGTATTCTATTTTTATGACCAGTCTCCAACTCTAAATGAAAAAAAAAATACATATACATAGTCTCCATAATATAAAATTAAAAAATATTAAAAAAAAATTTAAGGTTTATTCATTTTTCAAAGACAGAGAGAGACAGTGGAAGGGGGAGGGGCAGAGAGAAAGGGAGACACAGAATCCAAAGTAGGCTCCAGGCTCTGAGCTGTCAACACAGAGCCCTTTGTGGGGCTCAAACTTATGGACTGTTTGATCATGATCTGAGCTGAAGTTAGACACTTTAACCCACTGAGCCACTCAGGCGCCCTGAATAAAAAAATTTTTAGACACTATTTTCCTTTTATTGGACAGAGAGGGAGAGAGAGAGAAAGAGAGAGAGAGAAAGAGTGAGCACACAAGCAGGAAAAGGACAGAGGGAGAGAGAGTGAAGGCTGCAGGGAGGAGAGAATCTTAAGGAGGCTCCATGCTGAGAGTGGAACCTGATGTGGGGCTTGATCCCATTACCCTGGGATCATGACCTGAGCTGGAATCAAGAGTCAGATGATCAACCAACTATTTTTATTTTAAAAGCTTAAAGCTGGAATGATTTGAAGTTAGGTTTAATATAAGTATAGTGATATAGAAGAAGCTGGTAATTTAGGAAGAGAATAATGGTAACTTTAAAAAAATCAGGACAGTGGAAGTAGTTGGGAATTTTTGGCTGACCATAGTTATATTTATTTTAGTTTTCTGTTTATTATTTCAAGAAGAAATCCTTTATCTTTCCTACAGATTGTATGGCCAACAGTTTGTGGACTAAGTCAGATATCATAAGTAAATGTAGACCATAATATTTAGTTTGTGGTAATTGATACAATTACTCAATTTAGTAGCTTTACACTTATAAAAATTAAGAATATATACAAACTGAACTTATATCCTTCCATTCAAATTTTCTATAATAATATGAATCAAAAGTTTTCATAATATTGAACATTCAGTAACTTACTAATATTACTATGTAGGATATACATATATATAAAATGGATATAATAATATTATTTAACAACATTACTACTAAGAAATTTAGTGAGAAAATCTTTTTACACCATTAAAAATAGAAAATGAAATATTTAAAAATTATTTAAAATTCTATTCCATGTATATTTTATAATGCAATATAAAATTATTACAAAATAAAAATATGTATTCTTATGTAATAATATATATATTTCTGTTATTTCTCACCCCTTCCTTGGAGCTATTTCTGACAGTATTACTTAAGCATAGGTTAAATAGAAATGTTTCAAATTTTAATGGGCATAAGAATCAGCTGGGATTGTTGTTAAAAATGAAGATTCTGATTTAGTATGTTAATGTTTTCTATTGTCGTGTGACTAATTACCACAGACTCATGGCTCAGAGCAACACGTATTTATTATCTCACAGTCTCTGTGGGTCAGGATTATGAGTGTGAGTTATCTGACTCTTCTGCTCAAGGTCCCAACAGGCTGAAATGAAGGTGTTGCCAGGGGCTACAATATCATAGAAAGCTCTGGATCCTCTTTAAGGCTCATTGGTTGTTGGCAGAATTCATTTCCATTTGGTTTTAGAACCAGGAACCTCAGCTTCTAAAGGCTTCCTATCATATCCTGCCATGTGGTTTTCCTCACAGGACAGTGTGTTTCTTTAAGGCAAATAGGAATTCATCTCTGCTTCTTCAAATCTCTCTGATTTTTCTGGTTCTTTGAATGTACTTCTTTGGTGAAAATTGTTTGAACCATACATTTAATTGATTTCATGTTTAGGTCATACTTGAATATGCTTTTAAAAATTTACTTTAAGGCTTTATTTACTTTATTATTTACTTTATTTATTATTTACTTTAAGACTGTATTATGATTATGAATTCTAAAAGAGAATATAGCTGAAAAATAACAAGAGTTTCTAAAATACAATTTCAACTCTGCACTCAGAAACAAATCCAATGAAAGAAAAAAAATGATCATTTAAAGAAATTATCGGTGCTGTATTATAAGCTCAAATTGTGAAAAAATGCTCAAAGTTCACAAAAAGGGATACATGAATGTTGACAAATATTATACATTGAGCATTGGAAATCTTGAGGCTATTCTTGAAGAACCTCAACAAATTGGGGGTTTTGAAACATGCTAATAAAATAACAAAGTATGTTTGAATCCTTAGAAATAGTAATAATATGAACCCCAAAAAAGGCAGTGGCAATATAATATGACTTATTCAATTAGTGACAGAAATGTATGATTTCTTTGACTTCTTTTTTATGCTCAACACATCACTGTTTAAATATGAGAGTAAAGCATATCCATGGTAAAACGGGACAGAAAGTATGAGTTCAAATTACAGAATGCTGTACATGGGAGACTGATGCTGGCTGTTCAGTGAGAATATTGAATGTTAATTAGGAATACTTCAGTATGTAAACAGTATGTAAATATGCTATGTATAATTCATTGAGGTTCTCCTGGATGATTTTTGAAGTCAGAACTAAAGAATAAGAAAAAAAGCAAACTACTTGAGAGAAGTTAAAAAGAGTGAGTGTGTGAGGGTATAGGTTTGGAAAAGACCTTCCAGTAAGAGGAAACAGTACATACAAAGACCTTGAGCAAAGCAGTATAAGCAAAGACTTTGTCACACAAAGGTGACACATGTGTGCATATGTGAAGTTCATTATGCCTGATCTTTGAAGGTCATAAATAGCTGTAATGATTAACAGAAACCAAAAATCATGTATAGAAGGATTATATATAAAATTTTCTATTTTGATTTTCAAAATAAATGACATGCTTGTACGAGGATGAGTGGCAATCTAGATGCAAATTAGAGATTTTTGTTTGGCCACAAGTTCTATAGAAACAATATGTGATTTTGCTGGTGAAGGCAAGCAAGCAGACAGACATACATATACTGCTCTAAAAATATTGGGCTATAGTTACAACAGAACAGTATCCAAATACGGAGAACATATTCTCTGTGACTTTTTGTTTGTCATTCTGCTGATGGCACATTATATCCTGAAGTAGGTGCCACATAGAAAGAGAAAATTGGCAGATATTCTGTAAGCAGATTTTCCCAGGATTTGGAGGGTTCATGTGAAGAATAAGTTAAGGCAGCTGTGAAAGTTTGGCCTGAAGAAGAAATGGTAAATCAGAGACATTATTGTATCACACAATATCTGGGAAACATTCATTTGGAAGATCATTTATGTAGGGTGTTTTCATAATTTAGAACTAGGAACAATGGGCAGACATATTTTCACTCCAAATAATAAAGGACTTTTCTGGGAATAATAGTATTCCAAATAAAGGAATCCTCTCCACCATACACTTCCTGCCATGGACTCATTTTAGGGGAGACTGATGCACATTTCTTAAGTTTGCTGTATGAAGAATTTCTTCATTGAGATGGAGATTGGACTCTATGACCCTTCTGTCTCTAAGAGGCTGTGATTGTGTTTCTTGTACTGTCTTCCACTTTGTTATGCTACACTGCTAAGAGACTAAAAGCCTGAGGTGGTTTTAAATTGCTTGTCCAGATGCTAGTTTCTGATACTCAGTCAGAACACTAGCTGACTGTGGTTGTTGACTTGGTTTTCTGTTCAGATGAAAGTCTTGAATTTGATGTTAGGGTTATCTCTGTTGGGGACCCTCAGGCACATGACAACATTTTAATAACATGAAAGATAAAGATGATAGTAATTACCCTTTTGTGAACTAGAGAGCGCCCACCATCCTGTGTGTCAAGGTAAACATCATTAGAAAACTATCCCTAACAATACGTGATGTGCATTTATTGTCGTAGATTTATATGAATTTCGAATAGGTTGGAGTGGCACTCTATTTGGTATTTTAACATTTTGGAGATATTGATTATATGAAAAGTTGTCCTTCCTTGTAATAATTTTCTTATTACTTAATAGTCTGTTCTCTTTTTCTGTTCTCATACATGACATTAGACATTTAGTGCTTATAGTATAACATGGTGCCCAAAACACTTTTTTTGTTATGAAAATAAACACACACTTATACCCACATGTATATGTGTATAGATACACATATATATACACATATATATGTACACACATATATATATATGTACATATACACATATTCAACCTCAATCTCTCACATACATATGCACACACATCTTCCTTCTTTTCTTAGTTAGGGTTTGGCTTCTGACTTCATCTTTTATTGGAAATACTTTAAGTTTTAATTATTCAAACCATTATACTAAAGTATCAAACATTGGAGTTATAGGTCAAGCATATTTTGGAATCTGTACCTCAGTGTTTAGTCATGGACCTATTGAGTGAATTAAGTTGGGGCATGTAACAGGCTGCTGTGGTTCTGGACATGGTATCATGTATGATGTAGCAAATTAAAACAATTGTATATTGGTGATATACCCTGGTGATGACCAACTACAGTTACCAAAATTACTCAGAATAATAACATTTGACACTTTATTTCACATTCCTTGAGTATTGTTTTATGTTCTGGAGTTTGGTTTTACTTTGTATTCTCATGCCAATATTAAATTGTCTATAATTTAAGATATTGAAGCCTGAATAAGAAATATTTATATGTATTGGTTAGTTTTAACCTAACCCCTCCCCTCCATGAACAACTAATTTCTGAACTATCCTCTTTAGAAAGGCACTCCCCTCTGGATGTATTAAAATGATTTTATTTAGAAGTTTACAATGCAGAATAAGCTACTCTAAATATTTCTGCTAATATGATACTTAGTCAATCCGTGAGGATATGCCAGTGTAAGGAATCATATAAATCATTTCTCTAGTTGCTGAAATGAGTGTTCATGGTGTGTGAATTGTGAGAAGTAGTGTATAGGAATTCCTACCCTTGTAAGAACATGGTTGTAAGGATGTATCCAGCCTATAACCAGCACCATTTGGAATGATGCCCTGGGTTTGTTATTTCAAACTGGTTTTATGTCCAGAAACTGACTCAGAGGATACCTTCTCACATGACTCTGTATAAATGCTGAGCTGAATTTTACCTCCAGAATATGGCTGTACCTTCCTTGAATGAATTTTTCATAGAAGGTGCTGTTATAGCTTCCAAAGCACAAAGGGCTGTGACTGCAGGGAGATTACAGAAGACCTGCTATCAATGTATTTTGGATCAGTTTGTTCCTAAAGATATGTGTGGTAGTATTCCATGTGAGAATTGGAATTGTAACATTATACGTGGTAATTGTCAGTGGGGAGGCCAATATTCATTACCCACCTCTGTAGAAAGGACTGGTATTTACCAAAAGGAACATATTAAGTGTGAATCATCAAACTGGATTAAGCTCATATGCAGTAGACTGAAGTATCACAGAGTATTTCCAGTGTAGATTGTTCTGGACATCATTCAAAAGATGAAAATACAGCATGTTTGTGATCTTTCCTTAGTCAGTAATCATCCCCAAGTCACTGAAAGTTGGTTGTTTTAATAACACTATAATAAATTTGACATATAACTTAAATGTGCTTGATATAAAATTTTCTAACTTCCTGAATAAACTTTTCTCATTTAGTATTCTTACATTGTTAGATATTAGATATGTAATAAGGGGGTTTGCTTTAGAAGAAAAACAAAACAAAGTAAAACAGTGACAAAAAAGGATCCACCCACTCCAGGACCAAAAAACAAAGCTAAACTAAAAATACAAATCCATGAATCACCACAACTTGTTGTAACACAATGATACCATTATGTAAACTAACTTCCAATGGTAAAACAAATTATTATTTTCTGTTGCTTCGCTTAAATGTATAAGTAGTACTTTGTTAGGGCAGTTGTTTTTGGTATCTCATATTTCACAAGTTAGAAGTGTCTGTGGTTGACTTGGTGAAGCTTAGCAAAGATTTTGCCTTCCAGGAAGGATTTGTTGCCCCAGCTGTTGGGAGCATTGTCTGTAGATATCCTTCATCCTTCAGCTCCCTGGAGCAATTGCCACAGGTTCAGGGAGCTACTTTGGCTGAAGTACTGCCTTTCCCTGTGCAGCCCACCATCAGGTGATTCATAGGAGAGATAATAAAGGTTCGGTCATTTGAAACCAACCCAGGACAATTCTGAGGAGCCATGCTTACCCCAGAGGTTCCCACGGAGCCAGAGGAGGCCGTTACTAGCTGTCACTGCATTTCCACTTGCTCACCTGCTCACATCTGCTCTTCTCCTCTCTTCTATAGCTGTTGATCCCAAAGGCATTCCCTTATAGACATTCTGCACATTGAATTGCATCTCAAATTCTACTACTTGGAGAACTCAACCCAAGACATTGTTCTTTTGTTTCTTTCATCTAGTGTCTTAGTTTAAAGAAGTGTTCCTGTGTGTTACACTTCAGCAATAAGAAGTATGCACATACGTAGTTTTCTTGAATTAATGTATCTTCTGTATTCTCGAGAGAGCTAAATTAGAGCATGCATAATAATAATTTTACAGATAATTACAGTGACATGAAGTTTGGATATTTGTCTTCTTAAATAAATGTATAAAGATGTTTATTCTTCCTCAAACATACTTCTTAATTATATTCCCCAAAATATAAAAATTTTAAAAGTTCAAATCATTTACACTGGATTGAAAACCACTGGAAACACTTGTTAAAATGTAGATGCTGGAAACCCACTGAGATAAAACAAATCAGCCCAACAAATGATGCTTTAGGAGACATATGGGCAGGGGATTCTGAGGTACTAAAATACCGAATAGCGTATGGAAACTTCTGAGAGATGTTCTCTTCTTTGTGTGGTGAACTA
The DNA here is from genome assembly GCF_018350195.1 of Panthera tigris. Lineage (NCBI taxonomy): Eukaryota > Metazoa > Chordata > Mammalia > Carnivora > Felidae > Panthera > Panthera tigris. The sequence continues at coordinate 135,740,065 of NC_056661.1, forward strand.
TAACAGAAGGGAGACTGTACGGCAATCCTGGATGCTCATAGTCAACTGTATTGTTCCTTCAGTAAAGATTATTATATAAGAAGGACACTTTGTTTAATTTTATCTATGTCATTTCCACTTTTATTATTTTTTATTTTTTAAAAAATTTTTTTAACGTTTATTTATTTTTGAGACAGAAAGAGACAGAGCATGAACAGGGGAGGGTCAGAGAGAGAGGGAGACACAGAATCTGAAACAGGCTCCAGGCTCTGAGCTGTCAGCCCAGAGCCCGACGCAGGGCTTGAACTCACGGACTGCAAGATCGTGACCTGAGCCGAAGTCGGACGCTTAACCGACTGAGCCACCCAGGCGCCCCAAATTTCCACTTTTAAAATAAGTAGGATTTACAGTGTGGATTGGAGAATGGAAAGAGACTTCAGAAATTTTATTGAAAACATTTTTTTAAACATACTATTTCTTTACTGTGTGTTTATTGATGCTCTGCTGAGTCTACTTGCAGTACATGCTGGCTCCTGAAGAAGTAATTAGTAGACTATTCTAAAGGTAAAATACACTTCCAGTTTTGTATAAAAGATGTAATCAGTGATTTATATAAAAACTTGTTCTGTTGATAAAAGTGGTTACATGACCCAGTTTACTTCCTCCCAGAGAGAAATAATTATACATAAATAAAACATAAAATAATAAAAATGGCCTTTTATTTATAGAATATTCTGAAGAGAAGTGAAATTACAATGTAATACCTATATGTATAAAGACATATAGTAGTTTATATTAACATAAAGTATTGGGTAGTTTATTATTATGAATAATGATTCCATTAGCGTCCCAAAATGTGTCTTTCATTTGTTAATTGCTTTTTAGTGAAGAAATCGTGCTTAAAGTCTAATCAAACAATTTGTGGTTTCAGTTTTATTTTCTCTTGTTTTTTTCTTCTATGAAAAGTAATGAAAACATGTCAGTGAAACTCTCATCATTCTTTAAATATTTGTAGAAACTCATTGTTCCTTTTAGTCTGTTTATCTCAAAGCTTATGAGCTATAAATATTTTTTCATTTTTCTCATTGGTACACTTTTCTTTCTGAAACAATTCCTTTGATATTTTTATGAATCTCTAGTTAACTTAAAATATACTTCAGAATGAGAAACTGTACTTCTATTCCTGGTGTGAAGAGCTGTCAACATCTTTCTGTGCTGGTCTTGCGTGACAAGCCTCCTCTTTTCTAGAAGAGCAACAACTCCATCCAGATTTTAAACAAATAGGAGTCTTGGGCTTTTGGTTGACGAGCTTAGAATAATGGGTCATATTTTCCCTCACAGTTAGCTGTTGTAGCTTAATATTGATTATAAAATGTAACTTTATTATATGCCCATTACATTATAAGCCCTAAATCAATTACTAATATAGAGGAAAAATGAGTTGTTACTAATTAACCAACAATGGAGGTAAAATGGTATAAAAATTATTTTGTTAATCAAGAGTGTTAAGAAAAAGAAGGTAAAAGGATCAAAAAAGAGATGGGATGTTGTATAGATCATAAATGGCAATATGACAGACTTAATCCCAAGCATGTAAATAATCCTGTTAAGTTTAAATAATCTATAACAACTGGAAGTCAGAGGTTGCCAATTCAGTTTTTAAAAAAAACATAGATCCAGGGGCACCTGGGTGGCTCAGTCAGTTAAGCATCTGACTTGGCTCAGGAAGATAATGATGGTTACAGGAAACCAAAGGTTAAGATCAAGAAACAAAAGTATGGTAAAGATATACCATGTTAACACCAATCAGAATAAATCTGGAATATTTTTTCTCATATCCAACAAAGTAGATTTCAGAACAAAAAAAAATGTCACCAGTGGTAGAGGACATAACCATTATTACGTATATCATGTATATTGAAGCCTGCATATACAGAAAGCAAAATCTCACAGATATGCAAAGAGAAATAAGTAAATCCTCATTAAGAGTTAGAATTTGTATCACTCTTCCCTCAATGATTAATAGGACAAGTAGGCAGAAAATTTAATCTTTTAATGTTTTTTTAAATTTATTTTTAAGAGACAGAGTGGGAGCAGGGCAAGGGCAGAGAGACAGGGAGACAAAGAATCAAAAGCATGCTCCAGGTGATATGACTTGAGCCGAAGTTGGATGCTTAACCGACTGAGCCACCCAGGCACCCCAGTAGACAGAAAAATTAATAACAAACTATAAAAGACTTGAGCGGCCATACAAATTCCAGTATATTTTAAAGGAATAATTTCATACAAAGCATATTCTCTGACTACAGTAGAATTCAACCAGAAATTAGTAAAAACAAAACAAAACAAAACAACTAGAAAATCCCCAAATATTAGGAAAATAAACAGTACATTTTAGATAACCCAAAAGTTGAAAAAGAAAAAAAATGATGGAATTAAGGAAAATATGAAATAAATATAAAAGTATACATTAAAATATTGTGGGATATATCAAAAGCAGTACTTAGAGGGAAATTTGTAACACTAAACACCTCAGGTTCTATATTATGGAATTTGGAAATAAAGAGTAAATTAAACCCAATAAAGAGAAAGAAGAAAATAAAGATGCGAGGAGAACCAATGAGATAGAAAAAAGGAAACCAGTAGGGACTCCAATAAACCCAATTGAATGAAACAAAAGTCCTATATATTGAATGGGAAGAAGTAGAATTCTCATTACTTGTAGATGGCATGTTCATCTATGTAGGAGATCTTATGGACTTACTCTAATAAGCTTAGCAAAGTTACAAAATGCATTATAATTTAATAAAAATTCTATGTGTACAACCAATGAAAAATTAAATATTGAAATAAAAATGTTCACAATAGCATCAAAAATATTCAATACTTTATGATGTGTCTTAAAACAATGCATAATACCTTCATGGTGAAGTTTACTAGGCATTATTGAGAAAATCTTGAAGTATATCTAAATAAAGAGATACGCTGTGTTCATTAATTGGAATATTAATTATTGTTAAGATGTTATTTTTCTTCAAATTAATCTATAGATTCAAGTGAATTCCAATTAAAATTCCAAAAATGTGCTATTTTGTAGAAACTGGCAAGCTGATTCTAAATTCATATAGGACTGCAAATATTCTGGAATAGTCAAAACAACTTTGAAAATGAATTCAGTTATAGTGTAAAGCTTATTAAAAACTATAGTAATCAAGAAGTGTGTTTTTCACAAAATAGAAAAATGGATTAATGGAACAATAGAGAGCCAGAAAATAGAGTTGCACCTATATGGAGATCCATACCCTCATGAACTGATTGTTGGCAAAGATACAAAGGCATTCCCATGGAGAAAGGGTAGTTTTTTAAACAAATGGTCCTGGAAAAATTGACTTTCTGTGTCACTGGCTGTCCTTTACTGTCTGTACTGGTTTCACCATATCCACCTGATTTCTTTCCTCAGAGTGCCATTCTACTTGACCCTCAGACTGCTTTTTATATCCATATTAATTGCTTTATTTCATCCAGTGTAATGGCTTCAAATGTCATCCATCCATGATGGTGATTCTCAAATGTATACATCTTCAGACACAAATATCTACCTGGCATCTCGAGTTTGATGATGAACAGGCATAATCAGTGTAACAAATTGAAAACCAAATGCCTGATCATGCCCCTAAAACTGCATTACCTGGTCTGTTGCAACCCTATTTAATATTCCAAATTTATGTCCATTGGACTATACAGTGTATGAGGACACATGTTATTATGTTATTGCTACAGGTCATCATCAAGAGAGAGTATAACAATATTTGTGAATAAACAATTTGGCTTTATAGAACTTTCCTTCCATCTAATATTTATCCTATTCATACTGATCTAAAGAAAATTTTCTTCCAAAGAATTTAGAACTCATACAAGCAACAGAGTAGGTCTAGTTTGTCTCTGTAGTTGATTTGTGTTGTACCTATTGCAAATATTATTTCAGAGTTGTTCCATATAATAAATGACTTCTTGATATCTGTTTATGATGTAATGATTACTGGAGTTGTAATATAATTAAGGTTGACTATATTAAATTTTCTGTATCGTTTATTGCTATTCACCTGTGTATAATAAATTGTAGTAAAATACTCTTAACATTGGAGAAATAATTGTTTACTGGAACACTTTTGGCCTACATCAGAATTTAAAAAGGGATGCTTCTTTATTTTTTAAAAATTGACATTTGTTTTGCTGATAAAACTGAAATTTATTTTTCATTAATATCTACTTTTTAATGGTAAAATTAACTTTTCCTGATTTTTTTTTGATATCCTCTCCTCAGATGGCATTCAGACTTTATAAGGCTATCTTGAAAATAAAACTCTTCTAAAAATTCTTTTTAAAACAGATGTGAGTTTTTACATGTGTAGCATATTTGATCTAGTATATCATGGATGGAAAAGACCAATGGATATATTCTATATCTGAAAAAAAAATTTTAAAAATCTCTTCACAAAATTAGAATTTAACTTTTTTAATGGAATACAGTGAAATGTTTAATTAAATACAGGTAAGCTGAAGATCAAATTTTAGTTTTGTCACTTTTACTTCATATCCTTAGGATATGACATCTGCTGAAAACCTAAAATTAAATCTCTGGTGATGTAGATAGCGTTAACTTTTAGCTGAGGGGCAAATGACTTGAGAAATTGACTGTATGATCCCTTAGGTAGAAAGTACAATTATTTTGAGAGTTTGAGTGAGACAGTGAAGATGCTCTATTCCAAATTTAATGAATTCACTCAACAGTTAGATTTCTTTTTCTTCTAAAAGTTGGCTCTGGAAATAGAGAAACTTACCAAAGTGACTAAACTCAGAGTCTACGTTATTTATAGTTTTTTTGAGTGAAAGAAAAAAAAAGTAATAAAACTCTCCCTACTTTTTAATTTTATTGCATGAATAGGGTGTAGAACTGTCTGAAATTTTTTACAGTTTGTAAAAAAACCTAAATAGTACCATAAGCCCTGGCAAATTACTTAATTAATCAGAAAGATAGGTATCTAGTTAATGGATTGTGTAAGATTTTTCCCTCCTTTTCCTTATAACATTTTGCTACTGTCATTGCCAGCTTTATGAGGGAGTAGAGGGAGGAGATAGTTGGTTAAGTGTTTAATAGTGAACTGTCTTTACATTTCACTCCTTTTAAAATCAGGCTGCAACTCATACATTTATAATGGGCTGTATTTTCTTGATTCAAATGGTATAACAGTTTTTTTTAAAACCAATATTTCTCTACATCTCTACATACTTTTCCACAGAATATCTTTGGGGGAGTGAGGGGAACCTATGTATAATTGGTGTGACTTTCATATGAACACATTTTTCAGAGATCCTCTAATTTATATTTCATTCTATAATATCAGGAACATTCTCACATGCCAAACAAAACTTTCTTAGATTTATGGTTTCCTCTAGTTTATATATTTTTCTGAATTTTGTGTTGCTTATTAAATATACTTGATTGGAACTGATTAGGAGAATTGATACGAGCAATCTTAGAGACCAGGGATTTGAGACAGTAATCATTTCATATTTGATTATTTCTTTCATAGTTTAACAACAACCTACCAAATGCTATTTATTCAAGTAGCCCATTTATTTATATTTTTCTACTAAAGTAGTTCCTACACTGGCCTTTTTTCTTGAAAACTTCCCCTTTCTATGCTTTTTTTTTTTCTTTCTCCCTTCAGGTACCTTCCAAATGGGTCTAACTATGCTTGAAAACAGCAAGGAACTTCTGGGGGGATTTATCTCCTTGCAAGTGGCTACACAAAATATCTAATTATATGAAGTATTGCCATACCTGAATCTCATTATTGTCCAGAGGCATTCCTTCATCAATCTATCCTCATATTCTTAACCTTGTGATACAAAACATTGCTTCACTCTACTTGAAAAGGTAAGACTTTCATTCTTTTTCATTTATAATGATCATGTTTGTACTTATGGCAATTTTGAAAATAATCCACATTACTCAGATTGGATTGATTCTTGTGATTACTGTCCATAATATTTTGGAATTACATATATTGAATGTGTAAGGATCATCTTCAGGTGTAGAAATTGCAGCTTACAGACATTAAATACTTATTTAAAGTCAAAATGTGGACAAAAAGTGGTTGCCTTATTCTCTCTAATCCTAGATATACTATTGCACCTGAGAGTTATATGGCAGCATTGTCAGACTACCATCATTATCCCCATAATCAATCATCTTCTCCAGACTTGTTTTTATAGTTGAGAAAATAAAATGTAGTCCAAATAATTTGTTGCCTGTCTTCTCAGAGAAATTTATGTTTTGGCTGATATTAGTTATTTCCTGATATCCATTTTAACACAGCAAAAAGTCTTCATAAAATTAAGTTGTTTTTTTTTAATTTTAGATGCAGTCTCATCTTTATACTTTATTTTTTTTAATATTTTATTTTTTAGCATTTTTATTTATTTTTGAGACAGAGACAGCGCATGAACGGGGGAGGGTCAGAGATAGAGGGAGACACAGAATCCGAAACAGGCTCCAGGCCCTGAGCTGTCAGCACAGAGCCTGATGCAGGGCTCGAACCCATGGACCATGAGATCATGACCTGAGCTGAAGTCGGATGCTTAACCAACTGAGCCACCCAGGCGCCCCTCATCTTTATACTTTCTAAAGATGCTGATGTAATGAAATATGGTTTCAAGTCAAACCTTTAGTTATTTGATTAAAATAAATTAATACTGAAAGAATTAGATTTCTCATATAATAACACACCTTGTAACTTCTACAAGGACAAGTTGTTGTCTTTAATTACTTCTATTTTATTACCACAGTCTGAATATCTATGGCTTGTGGTATGTTAACTGAAAAAGTTGTCAAGCCTTCACTTAGATATTAGATTCCCCCAAATATACTTTGGAGACAATACTGATTAAAGGTAGTGATGAGTTGAATATGGTTTGAAAGTTAAATAATATTTCTTGTTTTATTTTGCCTATACTTTTTCTTCACTAATTTCTTCTTTTATGGTTTCTGGAATATTGATAAAAATTTTCTGTGTATCCTCTTCTTCACTCTAGTGATTTGAAAGATATGGATGGTATCATACTATTGGTTTTCTCTATGTTCTGTCAGTTCTTTGTTCCTTTTTTTCCTTTTTCTACCTGCATTTTATTATTATGAATACATTTGATCTGCACTGTGGTGTTTTTTTTTTTTTTTACTTCATTTCATGTTTTAGTAGGAGTCAGAGTTTATAATATTAATTAGTTACAATCTGTCTTCAGTATTACACTTCTTCACATATGAGAACTCTAAACCAGTAGGCAATGCAATTCCTTCCCCCCATCGTATTTTAATTTTGAGGGCTATAAACCCACATCACATTCCTCCTAACATTTTTATTTTTTTTTTTTAATTTTTTTTAACGTTTGTTTATTTTTGAGACAGAGAGAGAGAGCATGAACGGGGGAGGGTCAGAGAGAGAGGGAGACACAGAATCTGAAACAGGCTCCAGGCTCTGAGCTGTCAGCACAGAGCCCGACGCGGGACTCGAACTCACGGACCGCGAGATCGTGACCCGAGCCGAAGTCGGATGCTTAAACGACTGAGCCACCCAGGCGCCCCCCTCCTAACATTTTTATAGACAAGAAATAGTCATTTAATGAAATTAAAATAAGAAAAAAATGTCTAGTATGTTTTCATTTTTTTAAAGTATTTATGGAGATCTACATTTCCTTGTGCAGATAGGTCAAACTCTTATATTTCTTATGCCTAAAGGGCTTTAACATTTTTAGGGGGATAACGCTATTAATGAATTATATTAGTTTTCATTTGTCCCACACTACCATCATGACTTCCTCATTTTTTAATGATACTCTTACTGAGTTTGGAATTCAGGCTTTATAGATTTTTTTTTAAAGTACTTTGATTTTGCCAATTCAATGTACTCTGACAAGAAGTCTAATATGATTTTTGTCAAAGTTCTGTATGTAATGTGTCATTTTCTCTGATTGCCTTCGAGGTTTTGTCTTTGTCTTTGGTGTTTAAAGTTTAGATATTATGTGCCTAGGGCTTTTCATTTTTGAGGGGTGGTTTACTTATCCTGACTGGGGTCTCTAATATTCTTGACTCTGTAGTTTAACTTATTGTACAATTTTTTGAAAAATCGCAGTAATTATCTTCTTTAATACTTTTGCCATGTTTTCTCTCTCTTCTCTTACTGAGAACAATTATACATGTGTTAAACTATTTGATATCTCCCACAACTCTCAGATGACGTTTTTGTTTTTTGTTTTTTGTTTTTTGTTTCTGTTTGTGTTTCAGTTTGGGTAGTTTCTGCTCACCTGTCCTCAAGTGCACAGGTTGATTCTTTGTGCCAGGTGTCACAGTGAATCCTTCAGAGATAGTCTTTATATCTGTTACCAGGGGGTTATTTTTCTAGCATTTTAATTTTATTCTTAGTTTCAATTTCCCATTTGTGCTTCCCATCTGTTCATACACTTTTTTTTCTGTCAGTGTCTCTATGTTAATTATAATTATTTTAAATACCCAGTAGTTCTGGTAGTTTTAACAATTGGGCCATATCCAAGTCTGGGTCTGTTAAGTGCTTTTCGTCTCTTAATACTAGGTGATTTTTGTTGTTGTGCTTGTTGTTGTTATTGTTGTGTGTGTTTTCTAGTATTTGGTTGAAACTTAAACATCATATGTTGGATGTAGATGCTGAGGTAATTTTGTATCTCAACCTGAATATAAGAATGGCCTGTTGTCTCATATGGCTTTACTGTGGGGAAATTGAATGGATGTAGTTAGGAGCTGACCTAAATTAGAGTATTGCTGTTATTATGGTTACTTTGGTGAATTACTGGCTTTATAATTTATTTAGTGTCAACCAGTGCATGAGGGAGGGCTGGATTGCTGAAGAGTTTTTTCTTGGTCTGTTCCACCCTCCACTTTAGGGTTTTTGTAATTATTCTGTCAGAGCCTGTCTTCATGCTTTTATCCTCCCCTCAGCAGAAGGTCATTACTGCAATGCTTGCTAGCATGTACAGGGGCAGAGACATCTTCTCTTTTCCTGCCCTAGACTCAGACACAGGCAGTCCCTGAGTCCCTAGTTCTCTGTAATGGGGCTTTCTGTTTCCCTTAATGGTAGGAGTTATCTTGTGGTCTGGACAATAATTTCACGCCCCTTTTTCATTAGTAGAGGGTATGTTAATTCCTTGTCTCTTAGCTGCAGTAGGTCTTGACGTTTGTCTTAGGGTATAACAGATTTGTTTCCTTTTTATAGCAACTTAAAGCTTTTATCTCCTGGGAGTAATAATACAGGAAAGGCTTTTTTCAAGGCCTTATGTTTTTTACAGTAGTGGTCACTCATATCCCACAGTCTGGCATCACTGATGAAGGCTTTCTTTGGTACCCACCCAGCCTACATTCTTCCTACTGAACATTCAGTGATTTTCTGTGGAGAAGAGCCTATATTACATCTATATTATTTATATCTATATCTGTCATCTATCTGTTGTATCTATATACATATCTGAATTCTTAACTGCCAGCATGGAGACCTGGTCTTCCTCGTGTGCTTTGCTCTGCATGAGTCTCTTGTCAGTGTACCGCTTTTCTTTAGAAATGCCTGTATTTCCTTAAAATTTAAGCAACTTAGGGATGCCTGGGTGGCTCAATTGGTTAAGTGTCTGATTTCAGCTGAGGTCATGATCTCGTGGTTTGTGGATTCAAGCCCCCCGTCAGGCTCTGTGCTGACAACTCAGAGCCTGGAGCCTGCTTTGGATTCTGTATCTCCCTCCTTGCCCCTCCCCTGCTGGCACTCTGTCTCTCTCTCTCTCTCTCTCAAAAATGAATAAACATTAAAAACATTAAAAAAATTAAGCAAATTAGTTGACTTCCAATCTTTGCTCTCAGGCATTTTTAGGGAAACTTGTTTTGTAGATTATCCAGCTTTTTCTTGTTATACTAGAAGCAATGATACTTCTTATACTCTTCATTTTAAGTGGAAGCAAAAAGTCTGTGCCTGGTTTTAGATAGTATTTTGTCTCTATCTTTCATACTCCACTGCAGCTCTGTATCAGTTCAGTATCACCCAGTGTCTACCCCAAACGCTCAGGAATCCAGTCTTAATTTAGTGTGTGAGAATCCCACTTAATCCAATGAGAATAGTGTATCTATCATCTGACAATTTTAATTTCAGCAAGATTCAAAACTGATTCCCAACTTCATGTCATATCCTTTTCTTTGGTATCTGATTTTGATTATTCCATCATCACAATCTAAATCTACTTAACAGGAAGTTATAGAAATTTTATTTTTAAAAACACATCTTTTGTCTATTCTTTTTTACTCTACCACACCTAAATTGATGTATTGTGGTCAAGGTTCTCGACCTTCAATTCATTACGACAATCACATGCTTATCTCTTCTCTAGCTGAAGAAAACAAATTAATCATTTCTCATGGCAGTAGATAGTTTGCCCAGTTCTGTTTTCTGCATGAGCTGTCTCATTCTATGTAAGGTGTATGTCATTAAAAGTGAGCCTGAAGACAATGTTAACATTCGGGTCTTTGAACAGTGTCTGAAGGATAGAACAATGGATGCAAAAGTCATTTAAAATTCACCACCACCTTTAATTAGACTAGTTTAACCTTGCAGGCTCAACAAATGAGCCTAGCTAGATCAAGTGAGGTTTTGTTAGTGTTTCTAATATGATCCTAGATATTAATTTAAGGGCTGTATACAGACTGAGAATTGATGAGGCATGTGATATGGGTGTACTTGTGACTCCAGAGAAACAGTGACTTCTTTAATGAAGAAGAAATGCATAAGGGTTATAGGGGAATCTTTCTCTAGCTTCATGGAGGAATTTAGTATAGATTTGCGTAGACTTTTCCTTGCCTTAATAGTCAGTTACAACATTGAGAGCTAAATTATCTGACATAAGCAGAAGTTAAGTTCTCATTAGAATAAACATTCACTATAAGCCTATCTATGCTGCTTTGCATTTGATTATCATGCTTATTTTCTCTGATTAAAAATGATTCTGATGTTGAAATTGAATGGAAAGGAAATCTTATAGCAAGGGCATAATATTAGGCAAATGTTAAAACTTCTGTTCTATAGATGGAGATTACTCTTTCTCAGCAGCATCTAGAAACATGCTGATTTATTGCTAGTTCCAAAAAGAAATCAGAAATGTTTAAAACATGCTAACTTAATCACATAATGTTAAGTGTCTCTGCATTGGTGCTTACAAAAGTACTGCAAAGTCACATTAGGAAGAGATATTAAGGCACATTCAATATTCTTCTCTAGTTGGAATTACATTATAATGACATAGTACTTATTTCAGACATTTCATCAAGGATTGAAAAGTACATTACTGATAATGAAACTTTCTGTGTCCTTGCAAAAATTAGAATTTAGAGTAAAATCTCATTAATTCAGACATCAGTGTTCCAGAATTGGAAGAAATTTAGACAAGTATTAGAATGATGCTTGAACTCATACTATCTATAAAGTGTTTGCTACGCAAATGCATGTTCTAATAATTACTAAACTACTTAAGAATATACAATTCAAGCAACCCCAATTTCTTCAGGAAATCTATAGATTTAGATTATTTTTATCCATTTATTATAGCGGATTCATAAAGACATGTAGTTCATGCTTTTTCTCACCCAATTTTGGAGACAGTTGACCATTTGGTATGATCACATTACAGGTTTTTTTTTTCTTTTGAATATACTACATTTTAGTTTTCTTACCTTGTAGGGTTGTCTTCCAAATTGTTGGCAGTAATTGAGAGTTCATGTAATTAATTTTCATATAAATATGGAATGCTTTGTAGGAATACATGACTTTCCTCTCCCCTGTGTCAAAACCCAATGGCTAACTAAATGTAAAGTTATTAGAATTAGTTTTTGTACAGTCCTTTAAATTTTGTGTGTTATCCTTTGTAGTTGCTTTGCAGTCTTATTCTATACACTTCTATGAGTGCTATTTCTACCGCCTTCATCATAATGGATTCAAGGAGTAAGAAAACAAAGTTTATGGTAGAAAATGATTTACTATGCCTCTGTTTCCAGAGTACATTCAGCTACATTGACGTTTCTGGCCTCTCTTCTCACTCATTTAATTATGTAATTGGTGAGTATGGCAAAGGTTCTCCACACATCCCCCCTCTAATTTTTAGTAATAGAACATAAAATATATCTTAAGCATCAATGTGTCCCTCTAAAATTAGACTAAATTTGCCACTTTTCATTGCAGTACTTGTGACTATTTGTGTTTTTACCGATGAGATGGGAAGAGTTGATTGTGTTTTAGGACATCATCTTAAAATGGAGGATCGGCTTTGTTCTTTCAATTGTCTTTGTTGCTAGTTAAGTATAAATGAGATGGTGGTCCTGGCATTACTGCAAATCATATTTTGTGTGGTCATGACTTGTTCAGAATGGAAGCATGACAAGCTAAACAGAGCTATAGCATTCATGCAACACTTGCATGGGGAAACCTGCTATGATGTGGGATCTGTCTTGTTTAGTCATTGTTATTTTGCATTTTTCTGTGACAAACATCCAAACATGAACTAAATGATACTATGACTTTGAGAGAAGTTGCAGGGCATGCTTGTCTCAGCCTTTCCTTTCTCTGTCCCTAATTTGTAGATTTGTCTGCCTACAGAGTGGCTGCATTCGGGACTGCTTGCTCAAGGTTAGTTTGCAGATGTCAGCTGGGTTGAGACCAGGAGTAAATTTATCTGATTATGCATCATAGGACTAGAAAACTAATTTAGCTGCAGATCTAAAAGCAGTTTATGAAAACAGCTTCATCATTAATAAACTTCATATTTTTATCTCCATCTGCCCTGACTCGCTTATCAGCTATGTTGAGATCATTGTAAATTAGTGAACATAATTATATAAATATATATAGTAGTATATAGGTAAATGTTCAACAATTGACTCTTCAGGAAAAACATCCTTGATTCTTAGTGTTTGCTGATTTGGGTGGTTGAAATACCCCTCTCATGGCCAATTTAAAGCTATAAATGTGACATCAGTAAAAAAAAATTAGGCAGACAATTACATTAGCACTCCATTATTCAGTATTTCTACCATACAAACATAGGAGATATAAATCTCAAAAAGTTATGTAATAGTAACACATGGCAAAATAATCAGGAAATTATAACCCTAGTATGAATTATCTTCATATTTACCATAATTTATTTGATTACAAGTTTATATAATTTAATTTTTAATAATAGTGTATTTAATAAATCTTGTATTTAACAAGAAATTTTCAAAATTTCTGAAGATTATAAACTAGCTTTCAGGAGTCAGTTTACACCGGCTTTCGCACATATGCACAACACTGAAGATCATATGTACTTTAATTATCATTTTTATGAAAATTCTATTTCTAAATATGATTTGAATGTCATATTCATAATAGCATATTGCACTATTTTACTAATGCTTTGTTTCCATGTTTCAACTTATTTAATGTTAGTCAGGAGCTAATTAATTAATCCCATACACTAGCAAAATGCATAGGTTTTTACATTTCTCTTCTACATGAGCAAAGTAGAATGAGTTTCTCTCTTGAAGTATAATGTTCCTAGTCTTCAGTGATTACCCTTAATAACATCCTAGGGTAATGTCAGATATTTAGCTCTATGAACTGGGTTTCAGGTATGAGTAGGACTAAGATTACAAGCATTAAGTTGTAGTTATTAAAATGCTTAGTTTATTAAGTTACATTGATTCACATTTCAGTTTTTATTAAGCAAGTACTGTTACTTCAGTTATTTTTCTAAATCCAGTCTTCATATTTAGTTCAAGTTCCCAGAAGTTGATCACTAAGCTAGTGGGTTTTTGCTCCTTTGATGAGGAGTTTTCATACTCAATCCTTTTAATATTATTATAGTGAGGCTCACTTTCCTTATGTGTAAAACACGTGAACAGTGATACACTGAAGTTACCTTGTGGAGATAAATTAGAAGACAGTTGTAAAGCAGCTAGAGTAGTAATTGGCACATACCAAGATGTTTCCATTTGATCATTCCTAATTTTGCTTGACTCTCATAATGCTGAGTTTGCATTCCAGATATGAGAGTTGGGTTTTATTTCAGGAAAGCAGCTTACTTAAGAGAAGATTTAAGAAGTGATACTTTAGACTTGTATCCAAGGAGAACTTAATGTCAGAAGGATAAGGCATCTGGACATCAGGTTATAACAGAAGGAGATAATTGGTAATACAGCAAATAAATTGATTTTTAGATTCCTAGTCTAGAAATTCATGAAAAGATCAAGAGGCCAGTTGTTTGTGGTGCCTAAAGGGGTAAATAGTGGCACTAGAGTTCCCAAATGTTTAGGGTGACTAGCTTTTCCACCTCTTGTCATTAAAAGAAAACAATTTATATCTGACTCTTGGAACAGATATAGACTCTAGAACTATAGAACTTTTAGAACACTGACACATCTATCAGAGAACATGTTTAGATAGTCAACACAAATATAAAAGGGGAGGAATCTACTTGTGAGTGAGGGTATAGAAAATAAGTTAACATCAGAATTCGAAAGTTGACATTTCAAACTGTACTCTTGATTCCTTGACTAACCATATGACTTTTCAGCTGGTATTTAAGGCTTTGTTAAAATATAGATCTGAATTTATTTGTTATAAATATTCCTCTCAAGATCTTAGATCAAAGCTTATGAATAATATATAAATACTTATTTTGGGTATATATTTTATAATATCTGGTTATGTTGTTAGAGTGAACGGTGTCAGTATCATGAGGAAATTGCATTTCATATTTATTAACTTTAATTTAGATGAACTATTGCCCTGTAAATAATTGATTTTACAAAATGGAAAACATTATCAAAGAATTAAGCAGATGCTCAGAGAATGTATTTATTCTCCTGGCAGCTAGCTGCCATTGTCAGTGTGTCATTCAAAGCTGCCAGCCTGCCTCTCAGTGTTGACAGTTGCTAGAGGCCTGGTTTTCAATGATGCCACTTGAGTCTAGTCTAAAAACTATGGAACTGAAACAAAACAAAACAAAATTTTAAAAAAGTTGATTTAGTTTTTCCATTTTATTTGGGTAAATACCCAGTAGTGGAATTACTGGATGTGCCTTGTTTATTGCAGCATTATTTATAATAGCTAAGATATGGAAGCAACCCAAATGTCCATTCATAGATAAATGGATAAAAAAGATGCAGTATATATAAACAATGGAATATTACTAAGCCATAAAAAGAATGAAATCTTGCCATTTTTGACAACATGGATGGACCTAGAGAGTATTATGCTAAATGAGATAAATAAGACAGATAAAGACAAATACTATATGATTTCACCTATATTTGAAACTTAAAAAACAAAAGGAAACAAAACAAATGAACAAAGAAACAAGTGGATCTTTTTAAATTTTTTTTTTCAACGTTTTTTTATTTATTTTTGGGACAGAGAGAGACAGAGCATGAATGGGGGAGGGGCAGAGAGAGAGGGAGACACAGAATCGGAAACAGGCTCCAGGCTCCGAGCCATCAGCCCAGAGCCTGACGCGGGGCTCGAACTCACAGACCGCGAGATCATGACCTGGCTGAAGTCGGACGCTTAACCGACTGCGCCACCCAGGCGCCCTGAAACAAGTGGATCTTAAATACAGAGAACAAACTGGTGGTTGCCAGGAGAGTGGTTGGGTGGAGGAATGGTCAAAGCAAGTGAGGGGATTAGGACATAGAAACTTCCAGTTATAAAACACATAAGTCATGGAAATTAAAAATACAGAATAGGGAGTATAGTCAATAATATTGTAATAACGTTGAATGGTGACAGATTGTAACCATACTCATCTTGGTAAGCACTGAGTATTATACAGAAATGTCAAATCTCAATGCTCTATACCTGAAACAACTATAGCATTGTATGTCAACTATACTTCAATTTAAAAAAAAAAGGTGGGGGAGGTGCCTGGGTGGCTCAGTTAGTTAAGCACTTGACTCTTGATTTTGGCCCAGGTCATGATCTCATGAACCTGGAAATGAGCCCCACATGGGGCTCTGCACTGACAGCGCAGAGCCTGCTTGGGATTCTCTGTCTCCCTCTCTTTCTGCCCCTCCCCCCCGAAAATAAATAAAAATTAAAACAAATTTTAAAAAGAACAAAAATTTTAAAAAAAGTTTGAGGTTCTTGTTGTGGAAGAATTTTAGGGATTCTTTACTAACTGGTAAGTTGATGTGAAGACTTTGTGTTAACTGGTTGGTCTACGTGAAGACCTTGGTGCTTGTTGCTGCCTTAGAGAAGAAATGAAGCATAGAAAGTATCATACACAAAGACAAGTCTAGGATATATGTTTAGGTTTGTAAGCTGATATCTCTAATGGCCTTTGTTTAAAAAGAAACAAATGACCATCCATCCTACTGTTTGGCTTTCTCTCCCTACAAAATTACTGAATTGAATAGCTGGTACAGAAATATTTTCTGCCTAGTAGAGCCAAGGGTTTGGGTTGGATATCAGATATTATTCCCTTTCTTTTATTTGTGCATCTAGGTGTTGCATCTTTCCCATAGAGAGCTTACAGAAGTTGCATATGAAAGCATTCAAGAACAAGATGATTAGTCATTAGACTGTATATAAGAAAAAAAAAATCTAGCAAAATTTAAGATTTTATTTACCTTAACATAGGTAAATATACAATTAAAATTAAGTAATGAGTTCATATATGAATACTCACTACCACCTTGGGCCAGTCACCTAAACTAATTTCTGTTTCTTCTTCGGAAAAACAGCAATTATAGCAATACCAAGCCAAACAATGAAAAAAACCATGCAAAAAAGAACAAGGTATCATAGTTATCTGGACTTTTCCCATTATACTTCCTAGCTCTCCTTGAATAAAGATACAAATTATCATAAAATTTTCATCATGATTAATAAAGCTATCTTTATACTTTGTCATGTTCTTTATCCAGAGTGCTGTTGTTAGGACATCTGCCCTGGCACAAGAAACAGAAAGTATGACAAGGAGGCCAGGACCTCAGGCATGGTGCTGGACCTCCTCACATCATCCCCCACTCCCCAGAGCCCTCGCAACACTTCACTCCTAATGTTGCTGACATCTGTTGACATTTCAGTGTGTCAGAAAGATGTATCCTACCTTCAGATGAGAATACTTATATGTTCTATCTATTGCTGCATAAAAACTTACTCTACAACATAGGACTTAAAATGACTGTTGTGTTTTCATACCTTATAACTTTGTGGATCATGAATTTGGGGGCTGGTTCAGCTGGATAATACTTTTCCTGTATGTGATATAGACTGAGGACTTGGTAAGATTCAGCCAGCAGATACAATGGTCTGGAATGCTCAAGGTGGTTTCAGACATGTATGTGGTTCCTTGTTTGGGAATGGCCAAAAGGCTGAAGGCACCTAGGATTGTTAAACAGAACATAGCCTCTCATGCAGGGCTATCTCATCATAACTGGACACTTTTGGAACTTCTGAGCTCTCAAAGAGATTGTCTCATGAATCTGGAAGTAGAAGTGGCCTTGGGTTCTGGGCATAGGATGTCCCATTTGCTCTTTTCTAATGACTAAGTAGTTACAGTGCCTTCACAGATACTAGATTAGAGGTAGACCTCTTCTCTCAGTAAGAGTAAACTCAAAGAATTTGTGATCATCTGTCACATTAGGTATTTGTGGGCACTTGTAGATGATATCATGTCTCAAAATGACCATGCCCATTTGAAGTCTTTACCAAAGGGTTCTTTATTAGAAGGAACCATAGGGGTCACTATATGAATATGTTCAAGCTGTTTATGGACAAACATTTCAAACAAGATTATAAGATTAATGGTTCACATGTAACCTTCCATAATCTTTAATCCATCCCTGTTTTTAAACCCTTTTCGGCAATCTCAGATGAACTGATTCTGCTTTTGACTTTATGTATATGGCTATTTCAATTCTGTTGACCTCAGTCTCCTTATGTCATATTTCTTTTTCTGTCTCAGTCTTTGCTATTAACAATTACTCAAAGTCATTAAAATATTAACTAAATGAATGGCTTGTCATTAGGGAATTGGCCTCATTTCCATAGATCAGTAGTTTTCAATTTTTGTGTGCGTCAGAATCATCTGGATGAGAGCCTCTTATAACACACACCAAAGTTTCTTGTTTGGGGTATGTCCCAAGAATAAGCATTTATAATAATTTTCCAAGTGATGCTGATGCTACCAGTATAGGCACGCAACCTGCACTAGGTTATTTGAGCTCTGATTGTTCTCTCTTGGTTACTTTTCTTGATACCTAGCTACAACCTGTATCCCTTCAGATACATCTTCTGCATTGTCCGTAAAAGGGTTGTTCCTATAAAGAATATTAGAGTTTAAATATATGGAAATTTAGATTATTGGGAGATATAGAAAGATTTATCAATAAATAAAATTTTTAACTTTTCATTACTGTTGATTACAAGTGTTCTAATATATCCTGAATAATCAAAAAGAATGCAAATAAACCAGCTAATGGAAATATTTTTTGAAACAGTTTTGTAATATATTTCTGAGGATTCCTGTCAATTTGATTTGCTTGTAGAACATCATTTTGCATTTGGAATACACTTTTACTTTATTGTTTATTAGTTTAATTCTGTGTCTAAATATACAACATATCTTCTTTCAAATTGATCTTCTGGATACTTTAACTTAGTGAAAAGGTCAATATGGTTGTTCTTGTGTCAGTACCACACTATCTTGATTATTATAGCCTTTTATTAGTTTTTGAAGTTAGGAAATAAGACTTGTCCAAATTTTTTCTTTGTCAGAATTGTTTGGTTATTATGTTACTTGAATTGCCATTGCTTAGAATTTTAGTAGATTGTTAGTATGGGGGGGGGAAGTTGAGAATTAGCTAATGATTATGTTAAATCTGTAGATAAATTTTAAGGGTACTTCCATCTTAACTATATTGTCTTCCAATCCATGAGCATGGGATGTCTTTCTATTTATTAAGGTCTTTAATGTTTTTCTGCAATCATAGTTCTCAGAGTAAAGGTTTTTTTCTTAAGTTTTGTTTGTATTTTGTTGGATTTCTTTCTAAGTATGTTATCTTTTTGATGCTATCGTAAATATAATTATTTTCTTAATTTCTCAATTGTTTATTTACAGTATAGAAACAGAATTGATTTTTATTTATTAATCTTACACCTTGTAACATTGCTGAACTTCTTTGTTAGTCTAATATATTTGTAGTGTATCTTTAAGGATTTTCTATATATATCATGCTGCTTGCAAAAAGAGAGATTTTTAATGCTTCCTTTCCAATATGGTTGCCTTTTATTTTATTTTCTTGCCTAATTTCCCTGGCTAGACTCTTCAGTGCAATGTTGAATAGAAGTGATGGGAAAAGACATCTTTGTCTTGCTTTTGATCTTAGGCAAAAACATTAAGTCATTAAATAAGTTAGTTGCAGATTTTCCTACATTCATTTAATCAAGTTAAGCAGTTTTTCTTCTATTCTGAATTTGTTGAGACTTTCATCACAAAGTGTTGTTGGGTTTTGTCAGATACCTTTTCTGTATATGTTGAAGTGTTCATGTGATTTTGCATTTATTCATTTGATATGCTGCTTTATAGTAACTTATTTCCCAATGTTAAATCAATCTTACATTCCTGGCATAAATGCTTAGCAATATTGTATAACATTTTGTATATATCGTTTTACTGGGTTTTTTTTTTAGGACGTTTGCATTTGTATTTATAAGAGGTATTATATGTAGTTTTCTTGGGATGTCTATCTGGTTTTGTTATTAGGATATTACTATTCCCATAGCATGAGTTAGGGGACATTCACTGGTATTTTATTTTTTAAGAGAGGATGTCTCCTCTTTTATTCCTGATTTTAGCAGTTTTACTCATATCTCTTTTTGTCTTGGTTACTATATTACAAGTTTCTTAATGTTGCTGATTCTTTCAGAAAATCAATTTGGTTTTGTTGAATTCTTCTATTACTTTTCCTATTCTTTAATTTATTTCTAATTTAGTCCTTATCGTATATTTTTTCCTCATTTTTTTGGTTTATTTTGCTCTTTTTCTCCAGTGCCTTAAAGTGGAAGATTAGGTTACTGAACTCGAATCTTTCTCTTATTTGGTAAAAGCATTTACAGCTATACATTCACCTGTGACCACTGTTTTTATTGCATCCCACACATTTTAGTATATTGTATTTTTTTTCTTTGACTCATTATCTGCTTAGGAGGGTGCTGCCAGTGTTTATTTTCTACATCTTTGAGAATTGCCAGCATTTATTTTTTTTAATTTCATTTTATTGTGGATACCATACTTTGTATTATTGAAATATTAAAAAAAATTACTGATGCTTCTTATATGGCTAGCTTATGGTCTGTTCTGGAGAATGTTCCATGTGAACTTGAGAAGAATGTTTATTCTGTTGTTTTGGGGTTAAATGTTCTATGTGTTTAGTGCTATTTGGTTCATTATATTGTTCTGTTTACTTGTTGATCTTCTGTTTCATTGTTTCATCAATTATTCAAAGTGGGATACTGAAATGTCCAACTCTCTCTGTTCATTGTCTATTTCTTTCTTTAATTCTGTCAGCTTTGCTTCATGTATTTGGGGAATTTGTTGCTAGGCTCATATATGTTTTGTAGATTTTTATTTTATTTTGTTTGTTTTGTTTTGTTATAGAGAGAGAGAGCAAGCAAGTGGGGAAGAGAGGCAGAGGGAGAGAGAGAGAATCTAAGCAGACTCCATGCTCAGCAGGGTGGCTGATCTGGGACTCAATCCCACCACCCTGGGATCATGACCTGAGCAGAAATCAAAAGTCAGATGTTCAACAGACTGAGCCACCCAGGGGCCCCTACTCATATATCTTTTGTAATTGTCCTATATATTTCTGGTGGATTAACCATTTTACAATTATAAAAAGCCCCTCTCTGAAATGCCTTTTTAAGTTTATTTATTTATTTAGAGAGAGACAGAGAGACAGAGGATCTGAAGCAAGCTCTGTGCTGACAGCAGCGAGCCAGATGCAGGACTCAAACTCCCAAACTACAAGATCGTGACCTGGGCAGAAGTCGGACACTTAGCCGACTGAGCCATCCAGGTATCCCGAAATGCCTTTTTAATGTGGAATGTCACATCTGGACTTAGAATGGATAATCATCTTGTTCCTATACATTTACTAATTTTTCAAATTCTAAGTCTTTTAGGTCAGTGCTGGGTGTGACTACTAGTTCTAAGTAGAAAATCAATTTGTAACATATTTTAAATTTAAAAGTGCCCTTGTTCTAGTTCAACAGGATTCACAAACAAAGATAAATGTTATTTGCGCAGTGTGGTAAATGAAGAGTAGAAGTATCTGTGTGGGACCAAACCACACAAATGAGTGTATGGTTAATTCTGCATCAAGGAGAGGTTTGTTTTAAGAATTGCTTATGATAAGAGGTGCCTGGTTGGTTCAGTCAGTTGGGCATCCAACTTGGGCTTGGGTTATGATCTCACAGCACATGGCTTTGAGCCCTGCATCAGGCTCTGTGCTGACAGCTCAGAGCCTGGAGCCTGCTTCAGATTCTGTGTCTCCCTCTCTCTCTCTGCTCCTCCCCTTCTGACACTCTATGTGTGTGTCTCTCTCTCTCATAAATAAATAAACATTAAGAAAAAGGAATTGCTTATGATAAAAGGGTGAAGATTAATATGGACTTTAAAGAATACAAATAAAGAATTCCTCAATGGGATGGAGTTAGGTAGAGGTTTGTGGGAAAAAATAATGTGTACAATGGCATGGAAGTGAAAATTTACAAGCACGATCAGGCATAAGGAAGAAAAACTTGACTGAAGTCAAATACTGATGTGGGAAAAACAGTGCAACATAAGGAGGGACAGGATGGAGACTTTCTGGGGTAATTATTCATTTCCACATTTATTGCCTTTGTGTGCCTGGTATTGTGAATCTGTCAGGAGAGGAAGCTATGGCTGAGGTGGAGTAGAGAAGTATTGGGATTGTAGATTTCAAGGGTGACACGTCTCATTTAAAAAAAAAATTAATTCATCCTTTTGTAATCAAAATGTTTTTATAATCTATGGATGTGTCAGATAACAAACCAATTTATCTTTGATTTTGAGTGACTTCAAGAGTCACACCAATAGTAGCTAGTAATTTCTTTATATAGCAGTGAATAAGAAAGTTGGGACAAATTAGCCATTTATATTTCTAGTTGTTGAAATCAAGAGAGTAATAAGAAGCTGAAAGTTTCAGGTGAGGAGCTGGACATGAGGAAAGGTGGTACTAACACTCCCCATTTTTCCCCTCATTTCTTATATTTTGTTAGGTGTTACTTTCAACGTAATAGCATCTGTATTTACCTGTTATTTTAGGGAGAATGGAAAGGGATAAAAAGATGGGAGAATGAAGGGTTATGTGTAGAGATTAAGACAGGGAAAATGACAGGATGAGTTCATGGGAACATGATGTTACATCATGGGAGAGAAACTGATGGTCAGGAGTGAAGGAGTACAAGAAGAGTCCAGATGACAGAACACGTCAATAAGGCACAACAGTGTTTTATTCCATTTATTCTTAAACTATATGATGCTGGCATTCTGCCTAAAACTCTTATCCTTCCTCTGGTGTTGGATTCATAGACGATTGCCCTCAAGAGTTTTTTTTTTTTTTTTAACTTTTTTTAATGTTTATTTATTTTTGAGAGAGAGAGAGAGAGAGAGAGCACGAGCAGGGGAGGGGCAGAGAGAGAGGGAGACACAGAATCAGAAACAGCCTCCAGACTCTGAGCTGTCAGCACAGAACTCGACACGGGGCTTGAACTCACGAGACTTCAAGCCATGAGATCATGACCTGAGCCAAAGTCAGCCACCTACTCTCCTGAGCCACCCAGGCATCTCAAGAGTTTGAGGGTGTTTTATTATGTGAGAAAGTCTAATTATGTATTAGCATATCTAAACCATTTTTAGTTACATTTAAAAAAAAATTAAATCCAAGTTAACTTACAGTGTAGTATTGATTTCAGGAATAGAATTTACTGATTCATCACTTACACATATCACCTAGTGCTCATCCCAACAAGTGCCCTCCTCAATGCCCCTCACCCATTTAGCCCATACCCCTACTCAGTACTGCCAGCAAGATCTGAACCATTTTGAACCATTCATGTATATTGATAACTAAGTTAATTTACTTTCAATTTTAATATATTTAATTAACATAATAAGGTGAATTGTTTGAAAAGTAAACAAAGGACCACATAGAATTATATACAAGTATCTTTCTTATTTCAAAATTGTTGTATTTTCTGAGCTTTAGGATTAAATTAAAGCTATTTTGATTATTAAAGTTGAAATAATTATATGTGCACATTATTAACACAGAGACCATGTATTGACTGTTTCTATGTGGGACTCTAAATTCTAACTTTTAAAATCATTAATTAGTAATCCTATAAGTATTTACTGTGTGCTGACTCTGTGCCATTCACAATTGAGATAGAAGAGAGTCAGCAGTGGACAAGACAGAAAAAGTCTCTGCTTTTATGTAACTTAACTTTTATTAAGGAAAACAGTCCAGAGTAAATAAATCCATGAACAGGGAAATATCAAACAGTAAGTAGCATGAGATAATAAACAGGGAGTATCTGGAATGCCTTTTCATAAGGCTGGCAATAGAATGTCTCACTGAGGTGGAGTTTGAATGAAACCTGACAGGTCTGAAAGAACAGGCAGTATGAAGATCTGGGGTAGGAACTTCCTAGGAGACAGAACAGGAGCAAAGCAGTTTTAAGGGAACTAACACAAGACCAGTGTGGCAAGAGTCAAATGGTCAGAATTGTAGTACATGGAACAGAGACTTGAGAAGGGTTTATGCCAGAGAATCACGGATTCTGTTTAAGAATTTTCTCAAAGAATACATATAAGATATTTTCACTTGATACATGAGTATTTTTATACATGAAATGCTTTGCCCCCCCCTCCCCTGCCAGTTTATATATTGAAAACTCAACCACCAATGTGATGGTATTTGAGATGAGGTTTTTGGAAAGTAATCAGGTTTAGATGAAGTCATGAGAGTGGGGCCACCATGATGGGATTAATGTCCTTAATAAGAAGAGGAAGAGATACCAGAGCTATTTCTTGTGCAGCCATGTGGAAGACACTGAGAGAAGGTGTCTCTTAGCAAGCCAGAAAAAGGGATCGTACTAGAAATAAAATCTTCTGGCACTTTGGTCTTGGACTTCGCAAACTCCAGAACTATGAGAAATAAATATTTTTGTTTGAGCTACCTTAGCAGCACGAACAGACTACCACTAGAGAAAATTTAGTGATTTTTCTATGGTCAGACAGTAAGTAAGTAAGTGATCTATGACTCTTTGACTCTGATCGTTTCTTCTTAGCCAGTGGCCAACATCATCTGTGTAAGTACTCTTAAAATGTTAAGAAGATATTTCTAACTCTTAAATAATCAGACTGAAAGCAATGTCAACAGAAAGCTTCTTTCAACATCAGTTTCATCCAGGAATAATATCTATTATTATTATGGAAAATTTATTTTTTTTTTCAATATATGAAATTTATTGTCAAATTGGTTTCCATACAACACCCAGTGCTCATCCCAAAAGGTGCCCTCCTCAATACCCATCACCCACCCTCCCCTCCCTCCCACCCCCCATCAACCCTCAGTTTGTTCTCAGTTTTTAAGAGTCTCTTATGCTTTGGCTCTCTCCCACTCTAACCTCTTTTTTTTTTTTTTTCCTTCCCCTCCTCCATGGGTTTCTGTTAAGTTTCTCAGGATCCACATAAGAGTGAAACCATATGGTATCTGTCTTTCTCTGTATGGCTTATTTCACTTAGCATCACACTCTCCAGTTCCATCCACGTTGCTACAAAGGGCCATATTTCGTCCTTTCTCATTGCCATGTAGTACTCCATTGTGTATATAAACCACAATTTCTTTATCCATTCATCAGTTGATGGACATTTAGGCTCTTTCTATTATGGAAAATTTAAATTGTGCCTAGGATTAATCTTTTTCACAGATCCATCACTGAATATGAAGATGAAGGGAAATAATTCCTAACCAAATTTCTTTTACTTAGAGTTATAACCTAAATACCATCATTAAAATCTCTTTATCATCAGTTGAGCAACATACAAAGAAAATAGGTTCACAATGAATCGGCCAACTGTATTTAATATAACAATTGCATGGAACATTTTAATACTAAAAATATGAGTCTATCTCTGCTTCCTAATAAAATTATAATTGGGAGACATAAGAAAAATATATGAAAAGATGATTGTACAAAAAGTACGTAAAATGTGTGAATAAGTTGTAAAGATGGAAATGTTAGAGAAATTCAAGAACACATGGGGGTCTGAAAGGCCTGAGAAAACTTTACAAATCATTGGGACATGGACGGTCTCTTAATGATTAGCTATTGTCAGAGAAGAAAAGAGGGTTGTGAGGACAGAGTGACATGTAAAGATGGAGAAATGTGTAGTAGTACTGAAAGCAAATATATGTTCTAAGAGGTAAGCAGAGTTGAGTTTAGAGAGGAATATGTAAAAGAAGAAATGAGAGAGGAAGGATGTTGGCCAGGTAAGATGAAACCACGTTATTGCTGAATGCTCTGCTATGACAAAGTGCATGGAGGATATTTTAAGTTTGTTAGATATAAAATGATCTGGTTACCATAATAGTTGACAAGAATTACATCCATTGTTGAGGTTGAGAGTGGTAGCTTTTTAAAAATTCTTCATATGAATGAAAGCTTATAACTTTAAAAATCCACATTGGGAGATGCCAGAGTCTGTATGGCAAGCAATGGGCATCTAGATATATTTTTTCAAGAAAACAAAATAGAAAATAGTAATATTTGTCAAATCTTAGTATTTTGCATGATTGAAGTTTGTGCTGCAATTAGGAACTGAGTTTTTATTTAGTTATATGGACTGCATACATTAAAGAGTCCTAACATTCACATATCCGTGTGTGTGTGTGTGTGTGTGATGTATATTTGCATGTCTGTGTGTGGATGTGTTTGCATACATATGTGAGCATGTTTATGAGTACATGTATGCATCAGTGCTGAAAGGAGTAGGAACAGGAGTTTTTTGGTTTTTTGGGGAACTATTGTAAAGGGGCACTTGAGGCCACTGCTTATAAAAACCATTGAAATTTACAATTTTGAAAATGACTTCAAATTTCAAGACTATCTTTGCTGAAGTCTTCTAATAGATGATTATTTTAAGTCATTATTGAGTTACATAGAAAGACAATTTAGTAACTATGGATTCCTACACACATTAACTAAAAGACCACATAATTTCTGTGAAAAGAAAGCAATTGCTCTGGTGATCCCTATTAATTCAAGTTAGTTCTTATGGTCTGTATTGTTACAAATAGGCTTCTTGGGACATTTCAGCATTTATTATAAAAATCTTGGGAGAACCAATGATAATGATGCAATTACTGTGTGTCAACTGCCTGGTTATTATATATCACTTATAGTCAATTTTTAATTAAAAAGCTCTCTGAATATTCTGGCATTCATCTTCATAGTGTTAATAAACAGAAGAGCTAATTGCAGTAAAATACTTCAGATTAGGCTTTAGAGAGTACATTTTTATCTAGATCCCTATCTATGTCCTTTTGAAAAGTACATCTTAGAAAATTACGGTTAGACTGTACTTTTCAAGTTGCTAGGAGGAGGAGGTATCTCTGCACATACTTTTTTTTCTTGGGTTGTAGATTTGACTAAAAAAACAGAATAATAGAACCTGGTGTTTGTAAAATTCCATTAAATAGAAGTGCATATGTTACACATACTCTTTATGAAAAGGGATATTAGTCTCAAGTATGAAAGGATTGTGTTGTAACCAGGAACTGAGCTTCCAGACCTGGCCAGATTATACCATTCCGATGGTATTTCTGTGGGTTTCAGTCCCCTTGTGAAAAATTTTAGTAGCTGAGAGGAGCCATTTGGAAAAATGCTTCAACTGATATTTTCAGTTTGAGGATTGGGGCATGAAGTTAACCTGTGTTCTATCCTTTTTTTCAAAAATTATCTATAATTTAAAGAGTGACCAGATAGAACACCTAAAATATTTCTGCGGAAGCTAGGAGATCACAGATTACCTAAATCAACATATAATATGTGGCAAGACTGTTGATAGCTTGAAGGGAACCAGGGGTTCCTGTGGTAGGAAGCAGAGACAAGATGCCACAGTGGCCTCTTGGAATGAGCCAACAGTAAAGGGATCATCAAAACCAGAAATGGGAGGCTTAAATCTTATGTTTACAAAAGTAGTGATGGTGTTCAGGAACTACTGTTCGAATCACCTCTAGACTATATTTAGCTTTGAGGAATAGAGGAGGTGGCTATAAATATGGATTTATACAAGTAAACCATATTTGCAAGTAGAAGTCTCTTTCTGGCTGGATAGTGAAAAGAAAATACTTCCTGACCATAAAAACCCATGATTGCCTAACTTTATTTTTACTAGATTAGAAATAAATGCTAAATCAAATTAAAATAAGATACGTAGTCATAAGCCTGGAACCTAGTCTTATATTTCTCCCATGAGAACACCTTTAATATATTGTCTCAAGTGAAAAAACATCCCATCAAAATAAATAATCATAAGGGATATGTTATATATATAATATATACAGGAAAAAATATTTTAAGTCACAAACCAAGAAATTATTCCATGTAATAGATAAACATTATGAACACTTTTTTTATTGTAAATTTAGGAAAATGATGGACTAAGTCTCAAAAGAAAATACACAGTCTTAAATATAATAAAGAAGGAAGCGTTCTACTCTTGTAACAACAAAAATTTAGTGAATGAGAAAGTACCAGTGGGTATAACCTCCCCTGCCCCTAACCCCTCAGGGTATGGTTAAAGTAGCAGCATGAGGGAATTTACATGGAACAAAGTTTGTAAAACAGTTCCTAATTATATTGCTAGTTACATGTATATGTACTCTGTGTGTTAAAATTCACAAAACTATGTACCAAAAAAGTGCACTTTTGATATAATTATGATAATTAAAAACATAAAGTGGAAAAAAACCACATAGTCTGACACCTGAATACATATCAGTTATTTTTTCAACTTTACAAAATGATCACCTATATTCTGTTTTCATGTTAAATCCACATCTTTCAGTTTCTTCAGTTGTCTTAAGCAAGATATCTTTTGACCTTGTGTTTGCAAATTGAATTACAGTTGAGTTTCAAATATCTGTAACATATTTGAGGTGACTAAAGTATGAAATATAGAAGTTATTTTTAGCGAAAGTGCATTTAAATGAGAAAAACAATTTATTTCTTCTGAAACCATCACTTTGCCTCTGGAAATTTAGCTTCATTATGTCTGTATGGAAAATTAAATTTTGAAAATGATTGCCAAGTAGCATTACAAAGAATTCTGAAATATCTGCTGTTTAAGACATTAAGGTAATAAAGTTTCAAATATTTATGAAATTATCCATATCTATTTTGAAATACACCAGAATCTTTTTAAACACTAATGTTCACTTACTTGATTACTTAAATACAGTTGAGCTAAAAACTTTAAAATATTCACCAGTCCTGCATTTTTTTCCTCATTACCTTCTGATCATTGTTAAAGAAATTACTACATATTTACCAATTCTTTTGATGGTGCATTAAAAATTATTCCAAATACTTACCTTAAAGTTCTTTGGTATCAAGTTTCCTATTATTCTCCTGAAAGAATATTCCATTTGCATGTATTTTCATGATGAATTCTGAAATACAGCTATTTGTTTCCAGGTTCATTTAAATATTTCATCTTTTAATACCTTTTAATACCTTTTTATACCTTTAGAATACCTGAAATGTAACTATTTAATACTAAAAATTTAGACGCTTTATATATTTAAAATCCACACTTTTGAATTAATTTAGAAATAATTTTTGAGTTATTTTCTGGACCATACTACTTATAAAATATTATTATAGGTTCATAACAGCTTTATCTTTTAATATACTTGCTTTGTTTACAACAGGGGATTTATGAAAAGCTTTTCTCCGGTCATAATTGCCTCTATCTCTAGTTCTTTATAGTGTTTTATGTTTTTTTTTCTTTTAGATTATTGTAGAGATATATACTTGTACACAAACACGTCAATTGTAATTCAATAAATATCTCTCAAATATTATAAGCCTTCAATATTATAAACCTTAGTATCTTCAGTTGAGAAAAGAAAGTATTTTCAGTTGAGAAAAGAAAATTTGACTATCCAACATACATCTCTAGTCTTACCTTTGCCCCTGAAATCCGGATAAATGTATTTATTCAGTTGTCTACTCAACATTGCCACTTAGACTGAAAATGAGTATTTCTTTCCTGTTTTATCTTTAAATAGTAGACTTTATTTTCTAGAGCAGTTTTAGGTTCACAGCAAAATTGAGTGGCAAGTGGAGAGGGCTCCCATATATTCCCTGCACCAATACCCATTACTAGCCTCTGCTATATCAGCATCTGGCACCAGAGTGTTACATTTGTTACAACTGATGAACTTATAGTGATGCATCATTATCATCCAAAGCCCATACTTTACATCAGGGTTCACTTTTGGTGTAGTACATTGTATGGAATTTTGACAAATGTTTAGTGATATATATCCATCATTGTATTATATCATTGTATTATAAATTCCACAGCCCTAATAATCCTCTGTTGCAGCCAGTTTTTTGAGTCAGGGGTTGGGTTTGAAAATTCAGCTTTCTTGACATACCCAATCTCAGGAAAGTGGGTGCTTGCCACCACTTGGTTAGCTCAATTGCATCCTCTCTGCCCCTTCCACATTTTCCCAATTCACTTTCTAAGGCTATGTAACTCAGGGGATGGAGCACTGGTCTCCCATATGAACATTTCAAATTGTCCCCAACCAAGGTGATTAACTTTCCCTCCCCCTCACATCAGTTGTTGTTCATCTCAGTAAATTATACCACCACCCCCCAAATTGCTCAAGCCCCAAATCCCAATGGCATCCCTGATCTTCTCTCTTATTAGTAACATCCGAATCAGCAGCACATGCTACCTGCTCTACTTTAAAATGACCCCAAAGCTGACTATTCTCCACAGTGCCCACTCCTGCTGCTGTTAGAAACAGCCACTGTCATTACTGGGCAAAAACCTCCTCATGGGTCTCTCTTGTTTTCCTCCTGACCCCCAAACAGCTATTGAAATATAAAATGTTAATGACAGGAGGTTCTTTGTGATCTGTCCCTGCTGTTGGTGCCACTTCATTGACTTTTGATCTCAAGCCACGTCGGCCTTCCTGCCAGTTCTCAAATCACTGAGGTCATTTTTACAACAGGACCTTCTAACTTGTTATTTCCATTGGTGAAATACCATGTCCTTTGTGTGGAGCCTTTTCCTCATACACTTGCATTTCACGAAACTCCTTCATTTCATTCAGGACTTTGCTCAGATGCTACCTCCTCAGCAAAACCTTCCCAGACTCCATTTCTAAAAAGTGTACAGATAATCTACATCTTCAAGCCTGCTTTATTTTTCTTCATGGTAATTATCACTGACAGATCTTTTATGTAAGTTTGCTTTTTACTTCTTGCTTGACTGTTTTCCCCACTGCAAGATAGCTCCAGGAGGGGAAGAGCTTTGTTTTTTGTTCTCCCATTTATCTATAAAACCTAGAACATAGGAGCGTCTCCAAATAAATTTTCTGAACAAATGTATGTTACCATAGCAGTACATTAATCTACGTACCAGTAGTTTAGTAAACCAGAAACTAGACTCGTTTCTCTACTTGCTAGGCCATTGTTCTTTCTCTCTCGCCACATCTTTTTTCTCAACTTCAGTAGCCAGAAATCTGGTAGAGCTCAGCTCAAGTTACTGTGCATGGTTGAAAGGACAGTGGTAACATTCTTTGTAAAATGGCTTGTAAGTTAGACTTTTCACTAATGTAGTCTAGCATTTCCACTAGTTAGCCTTTAAAAGCTCTTATAATTTCATCTCTATTTATTTTAATGGAATAGAAAGAAATATTTGTGAAATAATATATTATAAACTTTAGGGAAAAGATGCCTGAAATTAATAAGGATGTTGGTTAACTGTAAGATATTGAATTAATCATTAAGTTTATTTATTTATCTATCTATCTATCTATCTATCTATCTATCTATCTGTCTATTTCCATGTAATTATTTTTAGTAATTTCAGAGTTGCATACTGTGAAATCCAAGTATTAAGAAAATGAAATGTGATTCTATTAAAAAGCAGTATGCTAAAATGAAATGTATTAATTTGTATCCATGGCATTACTTTAGAGAGTATAAATAAACCAACGGTGACTACAAATTGAACTCTCCAATATCAAAAGCTAGGTCTTATTTCCCAACATAGCGTGGTACTTGGAACTTAGAAGAAGCTCAAATGAATGGTGAAAGGAGGAATTTAAAATTCTATACAAAAGTTTAGAATTGTTTTTTTTTTACATATAGTATATAATTTCAGTAAATATAATTCTGATTGTTCTTGAATACCACTTTTCTTTATCCAGCAACTATCTAAAGTACCCTAAACTGCATTTTTTTTCCTGTAGGTGCTCATTAATTCTGAGCCTTAAGCATTAGGGTTCAAATTAGAAATCACTAGACAGGGGTAATGACTAAGAAATAGAAAATCTCCAAATGTCACATTTGTGAGTTTCTTCTCTTTTTGCTATTCCTGTCTTTGGATCATGTTCATCTTATAAAATAGTTTTATTCCTCTAGAGATATTTATAATGTTCAGGACTGGCTTTAACATGGAGGGCTGTAGGAAAAACTGACAGAGCATGGTTTAAGGAAGGCTGTGGTATCTCTGGTACTTTAAAATGTTTCTTGCATCAGCCTGTCAAGGTCCAGTTTCTTTTTCATTAGAGAAAATTTATTTCCTTACATTATGTTCTTACATCATCCCAAATGCATTCTTTGCTCCATAGTCATCGGTTCAAATGTATTTAATATTAGGATATGTCCATAGATCTGTTTATATCTTTGAAAAATTTTGGGTTGTTTTCCTGAGTACTGTTTTATATATTTCTGGCTCCTACTTAGATTCCATAATATACATTACCATATTTTGTATAATGTTGTAGCTATTGATACCCATGTCTGTTGTTTACAACTTCCTGTTATCACAAGCAATGCCACACAATGACCATCCTTATACATATCAGTGTGTTTTTTGGAGGGGTTTAAACCCACAGTAAGTTTGCCAAATCATGGGGTAACTTTTCTGAATGATGTCACAGTGATTTCCAAAGTGTTTATATAATATATATCCTATTTTCATTTATCATATTTGAATCCACATTTTGAATTACCTACCTCTCTAATTTCTGACATTTCATTTTTGGGGGGGTTTGGTTTGAATTAGAATTTCTCTGATTCTTTATGATTTTCACTCTTTTTGTGTTTACATGATACAGCTAATGAATAGTAGAGATAGGATTCAAACCAGGCTGTTTGGTTCCAGGATCTGTGCTCTTAGCATCCTTTTTATATTGTTCTTGGCCATTTGGATTGGATTTCCATGTATTTTCCATTTCTATCTTTGTCCATTTTTTTTCCTGATACAGAGATACCTCAGTGAACAAAACACAGTAGCTGTTTCATTGGGGTAGATGGTGAGTGGTGCTGTGGGAAAAAAAATAGAAACAGGGTGTGGACAATGTCAAGTTGTGTGGGTATTTATACTTCTCTATAGCATTTGTCAGAGAAAGAGCTTCTGGTATTGTTATATTTAAGAAACTTGAATAAATTGAGGAATAAACCAGTGAAATAACTGGAGACAGACTGTTTCACACAGAAGAAACAGGTGGCCAAAGTCATAAGGCGGGGGCAGATTTGGGATATTTGAGTAAGGGGGTCCAATGTGGCTGAAACAGGGTGACCAGCAGCTCCCAAGTGGTGGTAGGAGATGAAGACAAGCATGTGATTATGGGGAGGGTGATGGGACAGACTATGTATATATATATTTATGTATATTCACTGTCCTTTGTGACAGTGCAGAGCTTTCTTGGGGTCCTCTTTCTCGCTTTCTCTCTGCCCCTCCCCTACTTGCACTGTCTCTGTCTCTCTCAAAATAAATAAATTAATGTTAAAAATGTATCTTGAAAGATTCCTATAAAGCCCCTAAAATATCTTCTGGGCATGGCATTTGTTCATGCAAGGTAGATTATAACTACCATTTCAATTTCTTCAGTATATATATTTTTTGTAATATATTTTTGTTCTGTTTCTCCGGAGAACCCAATTTTGTATGTGTGTGTGTGTTTGCGTGTGTGTGTGTGTATGGGTGTGTGTGAAGAGATTTTAAGGAGCTGGCTTACACAATTTTGGACACTTTAAAGTCCTACATTTGCCATTTACAAGCTGAAGAACATGGGGAGCCAGTGGTATAATTCAGTCCCAGTCTTAAGGTCTGAGAACCAGGGGAGCAGATGATGTAGATTCCAGTCTGGGTCTGAATGTCTGAATGTTGGAGTCAGGGGCACCAGGGAAAGTATTTATGTTCCAGTACAATCAAGCAGGAAGGGCCAGATCCTTCCTTCTTTGCCTTTTTATTCTATTCAGGTTCTCTTTACTAAACTCACCAATTCAAGTATTAATTTCATCCAGAAATACCCTCACACCCAGAAGTAATGTTTAGCCAAATATGCATCACCCTGTGATGACATGAAGTTGACACATAAAATGACCCATCACAAAAGAACTTTGGCTTTTACTCTGAATAAAATGGGAAGTGAATAGAGGGTTTTAAGCAGAGAATTGACATAACATTAGTCCTGCAAAGAAAGGGAAACTGCTGGTTAGAGAAAAGACTCTATGGAGGTAGGGTGGGAACAAGGAGACCAGCTAGAATGATATTGCAGTGATGACACAGGCAACAGATGATGGTTATGTTCTACTTGACCATGATGCATAATTTTGATACATTGTTGCACACAGTTAGCTGCAGTTCTGTTTATCATTTCTTATGTATATTTGTCTATTTAATTAGGCCTATACATGTTTTTCTAACTTTTCTTCTTTTTGATAAAATTATACTGGCCCGATATTCTGAAGTCTACAGATCTCTCTTAATTTTACTTTTCACTTGTTCTTTTTATTATTTGTACCATCTCATATAAATGGGATTAAATGTACCTTGAAGGGCATCTGGGTAACTTTGTCAGTTAAACATCTGACTCTTGGTTTCAGCTCAGGTCATGATCTGGTGGTTCGTGGGTGCGGCCCGCAGAGGGCTCCTTGCTGACAATACAGAGCTTGCTTGGGGCCTTCTTTCTTCCTTTCTTTCTGCCCCTCCCCTACTTGCACTTTCTCTGTCTCTCTCAAAATAAATAAATTAATTTTAAAAATGTATCTTGTAAGACTCCTAGAAAGCCCCTAAAATATCTTCTGGGCATGGCATTTGTTTATGCAAGGTAGATTATAACTACCATTTCCATTTCATCAGTATATATATTTTTCGTCATTTTTAGTTCATTCTTATGCACTTTTGGCATTTTGTATTTTACAAGACTTCTAGTAATTCTATTTTAAAGATAACTATCTTTAATTTTTCAGTTTTTTTCATTCTCTTTATTTGTGTCTTTTCCTTTTTTTTCTTTATAGAACTTGCCAGAGATTTGTTTAAATTATCCTTTTTTCAAAGTACCATCTTTTGTTTTCTTGATTGGTTTTATTCTTTAATTTATATACTGACTTGTACTTTCTTATTTTATTCTTTCTTATTTCTTTGATGAACCTCCATTCCATTATTCTGTTGTTGGGTTGAATGTGAAACTCATTTCCTTCCTTTTTATTTTTTGATAAATAATGCATTCAAATATTCAAACTTTTTCTGCCTTTTTTATTTTTGTGAATAATGTATTCAAGCCACTATTACTCCTCTAAGCACCGCATTAACCACTTGCATAAATTTTGCTGTGTAATTTATTGTGTATATAAGTATTTCATACATTTTCTCTTGGCTTCATATTTATCTTTGGATTATTAATAGTTTGTTAGTTTTTAGATCTATGTAATTTTCATGGTATTCCTAGTTCATGAATTTCTACTTTTCCTTCTTTAGGGTCTTTATCGCTAAGGTGTTAACACTTGAATCTCTGTATCTCAAGTTTTATTTTATATTCTCCACTCATCATGTCTTCCTGGTATTGTTTAGGGTGAGTTTCTTCGTTTCTTTGCTCCCTAATTTGCTCGGAGGCTATTGTGCTGTTTAACTTCTTTACTGAATAATTTGTTTCAGTTCTTATATTTTTTGTATCCAGGGAGTCCACTTGGTCATTTTTATGACTAATTGTTTTTGTTTCATTTATCCCATATCTTTGCTTATCCCATTACATTTGTTTTTTTGCTTATTAATATTCTATTCTGTCTGGTTCACCAATACTGCTTATTTTGCCCTCGGTTGTGTCAATGCCAAACTTGCACTGGGTGTGTGAAATGGGGAAGGGACATTTCATTCAAGGCCACAAGGGAGAGAGACCAAAGATGCTATGAACTCAATTCCACCAAAGAAAGGGTAGAAGAGATTGTAAGAACTGAAATGAAGCGGGGGGGATCTTAGGCTTTTGTGTTTGTTAACGGTCTTTACCCAAAGGAAAAGTATGGGGCACCTGGTGGCTTCAGTCAGTTAACTGTCTCACTCCTGATTTTGGCTCAGGTCATGATCTCATGGTTTGTGAAGTCGAGCCCCATGTTGGGCTCTGTGCTGATAGCACGGAACCTGCTTGGCATTCTTTCTGTCTCTCTCTCTCTCTGCACCCCACCCCCCCTGCTTATGTGCTCTCTCTCTCAAAATAAGTACATAAACTTTAAAAGAAAAAGGTAAATATTATGGTTATCTTTATGACAGGTGACAACTTTGAAAGTTGGAGCATGGTATCCTCTGAAATTAAGCTCTGACCTTCCACAGAAACTGGGAAATAGGAGCACTGTCATAATATTTGAAATAGATAGTTCCCAGGTTCTTAAAGGAGACATTCTTGGGTTGGAAAACTGGCAAGTGAATTAAAAAAAAAAAAAAGATTTATATCTCAAAGGGGAAGAGAAAGAACTTAGAATTAAAAGTTTTCTAAAGAAATCCCTCTTAACAAAAGGGAGGTCAGGGCTTAGAGTCAGGAAGAAGTCTGTCTAAAGTTAGTACAAGCTGAGGGGGAGGTTAGGGTGTGTTGATCATTTATTCAGTTAGTTGTCTCTCTCATGACAGTGATGATCCACACATATTTTGGTATTTATCCTGAGGAATGCACAGTTACTTCAAATAGCAGCTGCTTGGGGCGCCTGGGTGGCTCAGTCGGTTAAGTGTCCGACTTCAGCTCAGGTCATGATCTCACAGTCTGTGAGTTCGAGCCCCACGTCGGGCTCTGTGCTGACAGCTCAGAGCCTGGAGCCTGCTTCACATCTGTGTCTCCCTCTCTCTCTCTGCCCCTTCCCTGCTCATGCTCTGTCTCTGTCTCAAAAATAAATAAACATTAAAAAAAATTTAAAAAAAAACAAAAAAACAAACAGCAGGTGCTTTGTGTGGTAATGTTTTTTGGGCGGGGTAAAATCCTAGTGTAAGGGACACTAGGGTTTAATGAATGTGAAATGGATGGATGGATGGAGAGATAGATGAATTGATGCAGAATGTAAGATGTTTTCTTACAAATTTGCCAATTTATAAAAACTGCATTGATTAAAAAGAACATAACATTTAGATAGAGTTATTAATTTAAAAGTGTTCACATGTGACTTTATATAAAGTATATTACTTTGATGGTTAGATATTATAAAGTTTTATTAGGTAAAGAAACTAAGTGGTAAAAGTCTATCTCAGAATATCTCTAAGTAAGCTCTCACATGAGATACCTACCAAGAGGGAAAAAAATAAAACTTTATTAAGAAGTATACATTATAAAGGAAACAAGATGTGGTGTTTTTTTTTCTTTACAATATAGGTTAATGATGCAGTTGGTATTAGGAATTTTACTATAGGCAGCATTGTTTTAATGTAAGAGCAGTAAAGTTTGGTCTGCTGGTAGCCCATGATCTCCCACATCTCTGAAAACAAAGACTAGTAGAGGAAATTATTAGTTTCTAATTAATGAGACAACATAAGGTAATGCCAGTTTTTCTGTAATCATAGCATAAGGATAGACAAAGTACTATAAAAGGATATATTTGACGTTAATTTGGTTGTTTTTTGAAAGAAGACAAAAAATGCACTGAAAGTAAAGAAAAAACAAAAAGCAAAGTCAATAAAATTTAATGACCTACTAAGGATTATAGTTCATTGCTTATTATCCAGGTACTTGAGCTTTTTGGGGGAAAAAAGTGTGAAGCCAAAACAATATTCTAAAAGGTTTGTGGTTAAGATCATTTTTATTACTCTGTTAATGTTTGATTGGATGGTGATGTCTTTCAAGGGATTTCATTTGAATGAAAGTGCCTGCTGGTTGATGCCTTTATCTCATAGGCACACTACTAGTCTGTTCTTCAATTGCCTAATCTCTAATTGAAAAATGTTCTGTGTAGCAAGACTTGGACTCTCTTCATCTCACTCTCATTAGTTCTTGTTTTAAACTTTTTTTTTTTCAATAAGGAGAATCATTTAGGAAACATAGATGATAATGCTGAGAATGCCCTTCTCATTGATAAAATGATGCTTGTAATTTCACACATTGCCAGTTTTAGGGAGGAGATAACAGGTTATTTTATTCTGAGTCTTCCCTCCCCATATTATTTGAGGATACATTTAGCATGCCCTCTCCTTTGGCTAAGGAGTTGCAAGAGCAGAAATGAAACTAAATGAAACCAAAATCAAAACCAAACATGCAGGTCTAAGCAATGCAAATTCTGCAGAAGCAATTTATTTCACCTCATTGTGACTGTATTTTTTTTTTCCAAAATAAAATTGGCAGTGCCCTTTGAGTGAGGGCACCCTGCCATACAAACAGATGGACAGGGAAGTAGGTAGCTTAGAGACCATGTTTATTTGTCAGATTTGTTTATAGAGAGCGATGTTCACAGCCAGGATGGTGAATGTTGCTCTCTTAAAGTTTCTCTGCCTTTGGGAAGACTGTTTATTTTTTAAAGCTGAATGTAATTTGAAAAAAAAATGTATCTCTGGTTCATGGTCAGACCTGAGAAAACACAGACTCAGTTAATCACTTTTTCTAGTGGAATAGTATTACAATGAATTATTGAGTGACTATTTCCTATAGGGAACTATCACCAAATCTTTCATAAAAAATAATCATTGAAAGGCAAATGTATGCTTTCAATAAATTAAGGCTAAAAAAGTTGGAAACAGATTTTATAATTTCTCCCTACATTATGCAAGTATGACATATTTGCTTAATAGTGCATCATTAAATTCACTGAAATTCTTTCTTGTCTGTCTATGAAAATGAAAACTGTAAGATAGGAGTCTAGTTCTATTCTTTCGTACGTGGCTATCCATTTTTGCCATCACTATTTATTGAGAAGACTACTCTTTCCCCATTTTGTATTCTTGTCTCTTTTTTAATAAATTAATTGACCATATATGTATGGGTTTATTTTTGGGCTTTTTGTTTTCATTGTTTTCTGTGTCTGTTTTTATGTCAATACCATGCTATTTTGATTACTATAGCTTTGTAATATAGTTTGAAATCAGGAAGTGTGGTGTCTCTAGCTTTATTCTTCTTTCTCAAGATTGTTTTGGCTGTTAAGGATCTTTTGTACTGTCATTAAAAAATCACGATTTTTCTGTTTCTGTAAAAATTACTATAAGAATTTTGAAAGAGATTGTATTGAATCTATAGAATACTTTAAATAGTATGAATATTATTTTATATTTTTATAATATTCTTCCAGTTCTTGAACATGGAATATCTTTCCATTTATATGGTTCCTCTTCAGTTTCTTTCATTAGTGTCTGACAGTTTTTGGTACAGATCTTTCACCTTCTTGATTAAATTTATTCCTAAGTGTTTTACTCTTTTGATGCTATTGTAAATGGGATGTTTTAATTTCTCTTTCTGATGGTTTGTTGGTGTATGGAAGCACAACTGATTTTTGTACATTGATTTTGTATCCTGAAAATTTACTGACTTAATTTGGAGTCTTTAGGATTTACTACATAAAATATCGTGTCATTTATAAGTAAAGACAGTTTTAATTACTTCTTTCTTTCTTATTTGGATCCCTTGTATTTCCATTTCTTCCGTAAATTACTCACTAAGATTTCTAGTACTATGTTGAATAAAGGTAGCAAGAGTGGGCATTCTTGTCTTGTTCCTGACTTAGAGGAAAACTTTCAGCATTCCAGTGTTGAGTATGATATTATATATGTGGGCTTGCCATATATGTTCAGGTGTGTTCCCTCTATACCCAGTTTGTTGAAAGTTTTTTGAACTTTTATGATGAAAAATTGTTGAATTTTGTGAAATGCTTTTTCTGCATCTCTTGAGATGTTGATATGATTTTATCCTCCGTTTTGTTAATGTGGTTTATCATATTTATTCATTTGCAGTTGTTGAATCATCCTTGTATCTCAGGAATACATCCCACTTGATCATGGTATATGATCTTTTAGTGTATTGTTAAATTTGGTTGGTAATAATTTTGCTGAGGACTTTTGCATCTGTGTTCATCGGGGATAATTTTCTTTTGATATCATTGTCTGGCTTTGGTATATGGGTAATGCTGTCTTTGCTAAATGAGTTTGAAAGTGTTCTGGTCTATGTTTGAAAAGGCTTGATATGGATTGATACTAGTTCTTTGATAATTTGGTGGAATTCACCACTGAAACCATCCAGTCTTGAACTTTTCTTTGTTGGGAGATTGTTAATTACGGATTCATCTTTAATATGATTAGTACTAAGTTTGTTCAGGTTTTCTATTTATTCAAGAATTTGTCTTGGTAGTTTGTATATATATCTAGGAATTTATACGTTTCTCGTAGGTTGTCCAATTTGTTGGTGTATAATTATTCATTTTTTATGATCCTATATATTTCTGTGTTATCAGTTATAATACCTGCTTTTTCATTTCATTTATAATTTTATTTATTTCTGACCTTTTTTCTTGGTAAGGCTAGCTAGAGGTTTCTATTTTTTGTTAATCTTTAGAAAAAAAACAGCCCTCAGTTTCATTGATTTTTTAAAATTGTCTTTTTGTCTGCATTTCATCTATTTCTGCTCTGATCTTTGTTATTTCCATCCTTATGCTAACTACAGTCTTAAATTTTTCTTATTTTTCAAGTTCCTCGAGGCGTAAAGTCAGGTTATTAATTTGAGATCTTTCTTTTTTCTTAATGTAGGTGTTGATCAATGTAAACCTGCTTGTGCTTCATTCCATAGATTTTGGTAAGTTGCATTTCCATTTTCATTTGTCTCAAGAGATTTTTTGATTTTTCTTTTATTCCTTCTTTGACCCATTGGTTGTTTAGGAGCATGTTGTTTAATCTCCACATATTTATGATTTTTCAAGTTACTTCTTGTAATTGATTTCTAGTTTCATACCATTGTGGTCCAGAAAGATGTTTGATGTAATGTCAGTCTTTCCAAATTTATTATGTCTTGTTTTGTGGACTAACATATGATCTATCCTGGAAGTGTTTCATGTGCCCTTGAGAAGAATGTGTATTCTGCTATTGTTGATGGAATGTTCTGTATATGTCTGTTAGGGGCCATCTGGTCTAATGTGGAAATATCCTGTTACTATTGTATTGTTGTCTGTTTCTCCCTTCAGATCTGTTAATATTGGCTTTTTATATCTAGATGCTTCTATTTTGGATACATAAGTATTTATAATTATTAGATCCTCTTGATGAGTTGGCCCCTATATGATTATGTAATGACCTTCTTTGTCTTTGTTACACTCTTTGACTTTAACTCTTGGCTTTCAGAAGTAGGTATTTGGGAACTTATTCCTCCACTTAGAGTCTTGAAAGTTGAGGTGCTTGATGTGGGGTCAAAATCCTTTACTACTCTTTAAGGAGAAGCTAGGAGTTGGGGATTCACTCCTACCTTCTCCCTACAGAGTAAAAAGTTTGAGTAGGGTTTATGGTGAGAGTATGTATCAGCCTTTTTACCCTTTTCTGTTTGGGTATTTACTCATTTGTCTGATATGTAGGAGTTGCTCAGCTAGTTTCTGGATCTTTTTCACAGAGGATTTCTCTGTGTATAACCACATATGTTGTATATTATGAGAGGAAGAGAGCTCATGAATCCTGAATATGTCAAAGAAGCTCTTTTAAAAAGCAGTTTATTTTATGCTTGTTTGTTGATTAACCAAATGTATGCCACCAAAATATTAACAGTCATGGGCAGAAAAAAAAAAAAAACAAACTCTTTCTTTAGGAGAGATCATTTAGGTCTCAGAGGGAAAAAGTAAAGCATACGAGCTGAATTTTTTTGTCACAATGATATGTGAATTTTCCCTGTTTTTCCAAGTGTCACAAAGTTTTATTTTAGCATACATAGCTGCTAAATCAGTATTCGCTGTATGAGCAATAGGTATGGATAATCTTTAAAATTAATGGGGTATGGCTATATTTTTGGTGGTTTCTGTGTAGCAGCCACACAAATATTGATATCATCATGACAAGGGTACTGTGTTGTGATAAAGAGATATGGAGCTCCTGGGGATGTTGTGCTTGGCTGTCCTTTCTATCTTATCTCTTTGCGTATGTTTCCTTGCACTGTTCTCCTTATCTCATCCACTTCCTGCCATAGTACTCCCCTTAATGCATAAACTGGAGGCATAGGGAATGAATATCTTCTCTTTTCTCCTTTATCATGTAGCATTTTCAGACTGAGTTGTGGTCTTTCTGATTGCCAGATGCAATAGCACCAGTTAGAGGTATCTCTTCTTTCATACATATTTGAGGGCAATTTATTTTTCCTCTAGTTTGGTGATACTTGCTAGTCTATTTCGCAGATGTTTATGGCCTTTTGGATTCATTATGTAGGAAATTAATTTGAAGAGAAGATTGAAAAAGTAAATAACTTGAGCCAAGGAGTCAGTAAGGTATGCTTGACCAGGTTCTGTTGTTTTGTTTTGCTTCAAGGATATTTTGATTTAAATCCATTTTGACTCTTACTGGGAAATTTGGGCTGATTGATTAACTTTATGTGCTCAAGTTTTTGATCTGTAAGTTAAAGTAAAGCCTATAAACTGTTCAAATAGTATCTCACAAGCATTAGGTATATAATAAGTGCCTGTTATAGCTACCTTGTTTGTGCAAATTTCAAGGTAGTCTGTGCCTTTCAAGCACAGGGAACAGCATTTGCTCTTTGTCAAATTTTTCTTCATTGTAGAAACATTTGTCCTTGTACAGGCTTTTATTTTGTGTACACCTATCAGATGTGCCTAGATAAATGCTTGCTGAATAAATGGACATTAAGACATTCTGTTCATGGTGTTTGGTTTCTTTAGACATCTAAGGATCAGGGCATTGATGATATATTTTCAATTAAAAAAA
The DNA here is from genome assembly GCF_018350195.1 of Panthera tigris. Lineage (NCBI taxonomy): Eukaryota > Metazoa > Chordata > Mammalia > Carnivora > Felidae > Panthera > Panthera tigris. Next base: position 135,782,629 of record NC_056661.1, read on the forward strand.
AGAATGAAAGCAAAATGTTCTCTATTTTTCTGACACTCACTGTGGTTTCTTCTAATCAGTAAAACTCACTTAAGGGATTTGAACTTAAATTTTATATTTAGTAATCTTAAGGAATGAATTCTTCAGAGGTATTATACTATTTTAAGAATGGTAGTTCAAGCAGTCTACAGAAAATTATTGAACATATATTATGGGTATTGTACTGAATTAAGTGCCATAGCCCTTTAACTTATATTCTCGAGAGGGAGACACTTTACACAAAGCAAGAGCAAGTCTGATGACGCAAACACCAGCCTTGGGCACAAAATTGCTTTCTATTATTAACTGTGTGCCCTTGAGGAAGTTCATTAATGTTTTGAGTCTCCTTTCCTCATATCTACAGTGAGAATAACAACCACTTTCTAATTTGCAGCAGATTTAAAAATAAAGCAGGAATGAGACAATAAGGTGATACCACTTTGAAAAGTAACTATTGTACAAGCATATGCTTTTGTATAGGCCAGAAACAGTCTTAGTTGGATAAGGGGAAAAGCAGCATGAGACTTGGGAAGTAAAGGGGATTAGGCCTGATGTCCCCTGCTCTTCCAGAAGGTTACATTAGTAGGTAGCTGGGAGCAAAGGTATTTGTCTCCATGCCAGGAGGAGGGGACAGGGATCCAGGGTACAGTTTACTCTGCTGTATGAAGAAGGTAGCCTGAAATGGACTGGCCTCAACTCTTCTCCATATGGGAGAGAGATTTAGGCTGCTGAGAGCATCATATTGAGAAATTCTGAAGCATATTTATGATGACACTTCAGGAAAGGAAGAAACAATCTAGTCTATGTTTTGATGGAAATGAGGTAAAAATACAAGTGTTTCATAGTGTTAATTAGAGGCTGAGGAAATAGAAGTGAATTCAGCCTGTGTTTTGCTGGCATCAGGTTTATAGCAGAAGCAGCAGCTGCTGCAGTCTGTGGGGATCCCTCTAGGTCACTGGGATTCTAGCTGGTGTCCCAGTGAGCTCTTCCAACCCTGTGGATTAATCATTTAATTTTAACCTGATCCCTGGAGCCTGGCCCATTGCATTTGATCAAGCAGCCATTCCTTGGCAGCCATCATTTGACTTTGTTGCCTGTTGGGCTCTTTCCTGTGTTACTTACTTTCTGTGTCATGGGCTTGCTTTGTTGGCATACACACGGCTCAACATACTCTCTGGATTTGATGTCCTTGCCTCAAATAAGGATATCTATAAATTTGGTTGACAGCATTTTCAGTTTAGAGATTAAGTGTCTATGAAAGAGGAGGAGACAGGTAATTGTCATCACTGGGTAGCAAATGAGCACTTTTAGGCAAAGCTAACAGTTCCTTTGGCACCATGTAAAAGTACTGAGAAAAGCTGGCCTGGTAATAACACAACTCACTGCACCTGAGTAGCTAAAAAATTGATGGCTTGCGAAGTGATCTGTATTTCATTTAATTCTCAAAAATGCCAGTTTGGATATTTAGCTATGAGTTATAAACTTATGAAGCTTCTATTTTTCCCCATTTTTTCCTTTTTATTTCCTTCTCTCTCTTCTCTCCCTCTTTCCCCTTCCATTCTTCCCTTCTATCCTTTTCCTTCCTTTCTTTCTCCCTCCATTCCTCTCACTTTTTCTGTCTCATGTGTATGAAAGAAATAGTAGACAGTGTTAACCAATGCCTGTAGAGACTTGCTTATATATAAAAATTCATGAAGAAACACAGGAATATGCCCCAAAACACTTTACTATTTTATTTTATTGTGTCAAGAATACTTCACATGAAATATGCTTAATAGTTTCTTTTGGCATTTAATACAGTATCATTATCTATAGGCACAGTGTTAGTACAGCAGATCTCTAGAACTTAACTCATTTTGTTTAAATGAGATTTTATACACATTGATAGTCAAATCCCCAATCCTCCTTCTCACAATTGGCAACCAAAGTTATACACACACACACACACACACACACACACACACACACGTGTGTGTGTGTGTATACGTATATATGTATATATATATATATATTCTTTGATTTTATGAGTTTTTAGATACCTGATACAGGTGAAATCATACAATATTTGTCCTTTTGTGAGTGATATATTTTCTTTGAGCATAATGTTCTCATGTGGCATATGAGGATTTCTGTCTTTGAAAAAAATTTTTTTAATTTATTTTGAGAGAGAGAGAGAACGAGTAGGGCAGAAGCACAAAGGGAGGGAGAGAGAGAATCCCAGCAGGCCGACAGCCCAGAGCCTGACTTGGGGCTTGATCTGAAGAACCCTGAGATCATGACCTGAGCCGAAATCAAGGGCTGGTTGCCTAACTGACTGAGCCCTTCAAGAGCCCCAGAATTTCCTTTTTTTTTTTTTTTAAGGCTGAATAGTACTCTATTGTTATGCATATACCATAGTTTTTTGGGGTTTTTTGTTTTGTTTTGTTTTTTAAATTCATTCATCTATCAGTGGACATGTAGGTTGTTTTAACATCTTGGCTATTGTGAAAAGTGCTTCGCTGAACATAGGAAAGCTACTATCTCTTCTAGATCCTGATTTTACTCCTTTTGGATAAAAACTCAGAAGTTGGGTTGATGAATGATATGGTAGTTCTATTTTTAAATTTGTCAGGGAAAAAAAGTAATATGAAAAAAATACTGTTTTTTCACATTTGCTGCACCAGCATTCAACAGTATGCAAGGGTTCCAATTTCTCTACATCCATGCCAACATTTATCTTTTTTTTTTTTAATAGCCATCCCAACGGGTATGAGTTGCTATTATGGCTTTGGTTTGCCTTTTTGTGATGATTAGTGAAGGTAAACATCTTTTCATATACTTGTGGGCCATTTGTATGTCATCTTTGAAAAAAACGTATATTCAAGTGTGATGCTGACATTTTAATGAGATTATTAATTTTTTGCTGTTGGAGGAGTTTCTTATGTATTTTGGAAATTAACCTCTTATCTGATATTTGGTTTGCAAATATTTTGCTGTAGAGAAGCATTTTAATTTGATGTAGTCCTGTTGGTCTATTTTTGCTTTTGTTGTGTATGCTTTTCATGTTATGTCCATGAAATCATTATCAAGGCCAGTATAAGTAAGCTTTTTGTCTGTGTTTTTTTTTCCCCTAGGAGTATTATAATTTCAGGTTTTCATTGAAATATTTTATCTATTTTGAGTTAATTTTAGTGTATTGCATAACATAAGGATTCAGTTTCATTATTTTGTGTGTGGATATCCAGTTTTCTAAACACCATTTGTTAAAGACACTATCCTTTCTCCATTGTGTAAAGTCAGTACCCTTGTCAAAGATCATTTGTCTGTATATGCATGGATTTATTTCTGGAATCTGTTTTCTGTTCCACTAGTTTATGTGTTTTTATGCCAGTACCATACTGCTTTTTTTTTTTTTAATACCAACTTCTTTACACTATGATTTGCTACAATAAACTATTCATCCTAAGTGTGTAATTTGATCAATTTTTAAAAAAACATTTATTTATTTTTGAGAGGGAGAGACAATGTGAGCAGGGAAGGGGAAGAGAGAAAGAGAGAGAGAGAGAGAGAGAGAGAGAGAGAGAGAGAGAGAGAGAGAATCTCAAGCAGGCTCTGAGCTTTCAGTGTAGAGCTCTATGGGTGGCTTCATCTCACAGTGAGCCCATACCTGAGCCAAAATCAAGAAGTGGATGCTTAACTGATTGAGCCATCCAGGTGCTCAAACTGATATATATATGTGTGTGTATGTGTGTGTGTGTGTGTGTGTATAAATCAAACTGATATATATGTCACTATAGATCAGTTTGAATTTTCTAATGGAATCTTCCTGAGATCCACCTGTGTGATATATATTAATAGTTCATTCCTTTTATTGCTCAGTAGCATTCTGTTATACGGATATACTATATATTTTTTTTATACATTCACCTTCTGATGAACATTGGATTGTTTCCAATTTGGGGCTATTATTAATAAAGTTGCTCTGAACATTTACAAAGATTTTTTTTGCAACATCTCTTTTAATTGCTATAGAATTGTAATATACTTTGAAATCAGGAAATGTGATGCTTTTAGCTTTGCTCTTCTTTTTAAAGATTATTTTGGCTTTTTGATTTTTTTTTGTTTTTCCATAGGAATATTAGAATACCTTTTTCTATTTCTATTAAAATTCCTTTTGAGATTTTGATAAAAATTGCATCTATAGATTGCTTTTGCTTTTACATTTAATATTTGAATTACTTGGTTAAATTATCTACCTTTACCTTCAAAATTTTGGGGTGGAATCAACACTCTAGGATGATGAATTATATTTATCCAATGACTTTGACAAATCAGCATAAGGTCATATGTTCCAAGTGAAAAGTACATATAATGGCTAAATTATCTTTATCTGCCTTTCTTGTATTTCCCCTTTTTCATTAGTTTTGCTATGATTCCCTGTGTCCTATTCTTACTTGCTCATTTGCTACAGTGCCCCATGTTCTATACCTAGCCTTTCTGTTTTCCCTAGTGATCAGAATACTGATGACCTACATAAAAGGAAAAGAGCTGTTGTAATCAACTAGTTAACATGAAAATTTTTACAAATAATGGCCATTTGAACTATTGAACCTCTAAATGATATTCTCATTGTTAAAGAAAGTCTCTAAAACCAGTAATTTATATTATTTTCACTTTATTAAAGTCTTTGTGTAGACCATTTTAATCTTCTAAAAGTTTAATAACCATCAGCAGGTGGGGAAGGGGTGTATAATGTCCTAGCCCTTCATCTACTCATCCTACATCAGCCACTCTTACCCACACACCTCCTGCCTGTCCTTTAATAGTAAGTGAAATAAGTTCAAAGTGATCCACCACAGAGGTGTAACTAGACATGTAGATGGAGGTTTATTTCCTTTCTAAAGTAAATGGGTATGTAAAAGAAGACATTCTCCAAAGTTTAGATCCCAGAACAAGAGCTATATAAAGACTCTTTTAGGAAAGAAAATAAAAACAAAACAATCAAAATTGAAAGGAACCTGTTGATTCTCTTCCTATGTAACTTTGTCCAAGAAAATTAATAGGGGATTTTGACATATAGGGGTTAATCTTGATTGGTAATAAGGTCTTTGAGTCTCAAAAATTTAAAGTGGTTGGAAGTAACTCTGCCTACCTGGGAGAAGTACTGATCATTAAAGTTATTTTGGTAATATAATTATCATGATTTCAAGAGATTATCCAACAGCATGTTTTTTGAAGCACTCTGAAATATTCAAACTTAGATTCAAGTTTATGGTTATGAAATACATTGTCCAGTATTTTCCAGGGAGTGGTGCCAACCGTTGTCAGTGAAGTTAGATATATGACTTCCCAAATCACTTCAAACAAAATTACTTGGTCACAGAGCACCTTCCCTATTCCTAATTGCTTATCTTTTATTCCATCCAGAAATTGTTTTAATCTGTATTACTACCTTTATTGCCCCTCTAGATAGAACATTTATTTTTTTCTTTCTTTTCCTCCTCCTCCTCTTCCTCCTCTTCTTTTTCATCTTTTATTTTCTACAAAGGTCTGCACTGACAAAGTTCATTTTGTTTTCTTCTTTATATACTTCTGCATATTCTTTATTATACTGATCTTTTCAAAGATTAGATCAGGGTTCAAAGTCTAAATATACATAGGTAGGATTAAGGTTATATAAAAAAATGATTTTATCCTTAACTAAAATATTATAATATATTAATGTAGAAATGGCTAAATCACATTTTTAAGAGATCCTGTATGAACAAATACTTTCAAATTCCTTTACTGTGAGTTGTGGTTGATATCTGGCACAGAGACCGCTATATACCAGATCATTTGATATGTGTTTTGTAATATATAATAATGAGCTTTACAAGTATTGATTTGAGAGGCTCCTGGGTGGCTCAGATGGTTAAGCGTCCACCTTCAGCTCAGGTCATGATCTTGTAGTTTGTGAGTTCAAGCCCCACGTCAGGCTCTGTGCTAACAGCTCAGAGCCTGGAGCCTGCTTTGGTTTCTGTGTCTCCTCTCTCTGCCCCTCCCCTTCTTGCACTCTCTCTCTCTCTCTCTCTCTCAAAACTAAATAAACATTTAAATAGTTAAAATAAATAAAAATACTAATTCGACAAACTTAATTTTTTTTTCACATTTATTTATTATTGAGAGACAGGGACAGGCAGAGCATGAGCTTGGGAGGGGCAGAGAGAGGGGGAGACACAGAATCTGAAGCGGGCTTCAGACTCTAAACTTTCAGCACAGAGCCCGACATGGGATTTGAACCCACAAACCGCGAGATCATGACCTGAGCCGAAGTCAGATGCCTTACCGACTGAGCCACCCAGGAGGCCCTAATTTGACAAATTTAAAAGTAAGTGTTTCCTCCTAAATTATTCAAGTGTAGGGCCTTTAGAGGAGAAAGAAGGAGAAAGAAGGTCGTGTTCAATAAAGATAGAGATGAATTATAAATCATTCTGTAATCAAAATACTGTAATTGTGTTTTGTAATTTATACTGTAATTGTGTATTTTCAGAAAACATCAGAACTTGGAGGTTTTTTGTGGCCTTCTACTTACTTTTTAACTGCTTAAAATCTTCAGTATTACAAAGATATATTACTGTTCAAATACTTTTTAATTCTTTCTTATTATACCTGTCTCACAGATTTTTCAAAGGTATATTATTCTAATACATTTCTATTCAGTAATTCCCAGTATGTAATCAAACATATTGCCTATTCAGTTTCTGTTTTTCCTTGAACAAGATATTTCAAAGCAAAAATTTGATCTGAATTACCTGAATTGAATTCATCAAATTTTCGCTGACTTTAAATTCTCTAGGGGAATAATTTTTAAATTTATGAACACATTCTTCTCTGCATATCTTTTTTTTCCCACATGTGTTTATTTCATTTAGCTTTTATATGCTGACTATTTACATTTTCCTGTTAGCAAATGTCTAGATACCATAGGACAACTTTGTGGCTCAGTCCGTTGATGGTCCAGCTCTTGATTTTGGCCCAGGTCATGATTTCACCATTCCTGGGATCAAGCCTCCCATTGGGCTTTTGGGCTGATAGCACAGAGCTTGCTTGGACCTTTGTCTCTCCCTCTTTCTGCTCCTCCCCTGCTTATGCATTCTCTCTCTCTCTCAAAACGAATAAATAAACTTCAGGAAAAAAAGAGTTAGATACCACAATTTCATTGTTATTTTATTCAGCCTTGCTATATTGATTCTTTTCATATTAGGAAGAACTGAGACACCAAAATTGCATATTTTCTTTCCTATAAACCAATATTTTCTTTTCATAGGCAAATAGAAACAGTATAGTATTTAAAAATAAAAGCATCTTATTAGAAAAAGAAAAAAAAGAGACTTTTCATGCTAAGTAGATTTTATTTCTTCACATTAGGCCTTAGAAAATAAAACAAACACATCACTGATTTTATGTTATTCTTCCCAGACAAGGAAGTAAAGAGCAATTAACATTGCAAGTAACTCTAAAAGTTATTTTTTAAACAAGAATAAAATGAAGCTTTATTTCTAATGAATTAACAAATTTCAAGTATTCTATAAAGCTTTTTGGTGCGAGGGCAAAATCCAAAATAATTAGGATGATTTGAACTATGCTTCTACATTAATAGTTGTAAAGAAAATTGTCAACCAGACTTTTCTGAAATTACCTCAAATGTAGCAAAAATTTAAATTGCACCTATACATGTGTATATATAAATATATGCATATTTAAAATGAACATGTTATATTCACGAGTATACATGTGTAACCAAATATATATTCTCATAATACTTACACATTAATATCATATATATATATATATTTAAGTTCTAGTTAGTTAAAAGACAGTGTAATATTAGTTTCAGGTATAAAATATAGTCAGAATTCTATCTACATTACATAGTGCTCATCACAGTGAGTGTACTCAATCTCCTTCACCTATTCCCCCATCCCACCACCCACCTCCCCTCTGGTAACCATCAGTTTGTTCTCTATAGTTAAGAATCTATTTCTTGTTTTGCCTTTCTTTTTTTTTTCCCCCTATGCTTATTGTTTTTGTTTCTTAAATTCCACATCTGAGTGAAATCAAATGGTATTTGCCTTTTTCTGACTGACTTATTGCACTTAGCATAATACTCCCTAGCTCATGTCATTGCAAATGGCAAGATTTCATTTTTTAAGGCTGAGTAATATTCCATTGTATATATATACTACATCTTCCTTATCCATAAATCAGTCAATGGACATTTATTTGGTCTGTTTCTATAATTTGGCTATTGTAGATAATGCTGCTATGAACATTGGGATGTATGCATCCCTTTGAATTAGTATTTTTGTATTCTTTGGGTAAATACTTGGTAGTGCAGTGCTGGATCATACGGTAGTTTTATTTTTATATAACTAGAAAATAAGTTATATTTTTATAAGTTTTATTTTTTATTTTTATATATATTTTATTTATTTATTTTTATTTTAGTTTTATTTTAGTTTTGTTTTTAGTTTTATTTTTTTAGTTTTTATTTTTATATATATTTTGTAAGTTTTATTTTTATATAACTATAAAAAGTTATATTTTTTATAACTATATAAATATAGTTTATATTTCAGGTATTTATATGAGAACATATATATTCATACAAACATTTCTTATATTTTTAAAATATATATACTATATTTCAAATATGTATACACATAAATATACACATACATGTGTAATGTTTCTGTATATACCTATGAATACATATATTTATGCTTTTATGAACCTGGTGTTCTTTAGAGTTCTGTGTAATTTATTTTCCATGATAAATTTAGCTTAAATCATGACTTTTATTCTGAGTTATTTCCATTACATTTGGGTAATTGGCTAGGGTAATTTTTAAGTGTTATTATGAAAATGAAACCTATAGATGATTTTTTGAGATTTAGATGAAAACTATCCTGTGAAAACTGTTAATTTGAGAAATTAAAAGAAAAGAAAATGACCATATTAACATTTAAAAAATGTATTCTATCTGAAAATTTAGGACAAATGATACTTTTTCATTTTAAATAATGATATGCTTATTTATATTTATCGCGACACTGTATCTTGTAGTATTTTTTCCTCTTGCCCTAGACTTATTTTAGTTGTACTTAAATTTATTAATTTTTTTACAGCTTTTTTGAGATGTAACAGATGTTGTATAAGTTTCGGGTATACAGCGTGATGGAGAAATTAAATTTACCCATTTTTATTGAATCAAATTACCTTTCCAAAATTAAATGATTAAGTACAAAATCTGATGTAAAATCTTGACTACTGGTATATATATATATGTGTGTGTGTGTGTGTGTGTGTATTCTTTTTTCTTATATTTTAACCTACAGAAGGATTTCTGCTAGTCATATAAAGGGTCTGTTCTATTAAATTAACACATAGAACTCAAAAATATATTATTTCTTCTATAAAGGCAGAACTATTGCTTTATGTCTAAGCCTGGCTAACTTATTATTCTGTCATAGTTGGAAAGGTATATACATTTTTGCTTGGAAAGTAGATGGAGAAAGTTGGCCACTGGAACGAAGAGGAAGCAAGGACCAACTGTCCATTAGTCATGGTAGACACAATGGACCTAAGACAAACTTAACTTTTAGGGACCCATACAAATGTATAATGTATCTTAAAATCAGAAAAAAAAACACATTATCTGAAGAAAAATTATATATATATGTATATATACACACGTATATATGTATATATAATACTAATATATTCACATTTATAACAAAACACCTTTTTTTTATTTTTGTTTTAATGGAAGAATGGCCTATGACTACCATAGTTCTACCTTGGGTAAAGCCCATGCAGTGTATAGTACAATCAGGAATGTGAATAAATAGGGATTTGATGATATGAGGTTACTATCACAGAATTACTTTTTTGAAGACAGACTGAAATAAATATGAGGCTTATATGTTATGAAATTTCCATAAACATGTATAAACTGATAATGATAGCTGAATGAATACTCATGTGGGAAGTCATCTCATCTAATTGGGCTTTGTTGTTGTTCAGTGAAATTGCCTTGGAGTAAGCTGTGCCCTTAGTGCTCAGATAAAAAGACTAACCACAAAAGGCAACGTCACAGTTTTTCTGTTCCATCTATCCTGTGAGTTTATCAAGAACTTTTATGCAACTCTTTATAAGGAGACACTTTGCTTTATTGACTATTTGGGGTGATTTTCCATAGAAAACTAACTCATATCTAGATACTGTGTTTATCAAATGTTTTCATAAAGCCATATTTTCAGGCAGAAGAGGAGTGGTTAAAAAAACCAAAGTGTTTGTATTACTCTCTAAGTGAAATTACAAAAGAGAGAGAGAGAGAGAGAGAGAGAGAGAGAGAGAGAGAGAAAACAAAGAGTAAGGAAACACTGAGAAAATTTGTAGTGAAAATGTCATTTATACTCTCTTGCTCATATCTTTTCTCTAGACTCATTGTTTTTTAAGTGTTTATTTATTTTGAGAGAGAGATAGAGAACAAACAGGTGGGGCAGGGCACAGAGAGGAGACCGGGAATACCAGGCTGGCTCCGCAGAGCCTCATGCAGGGCTGGAACCCAGGAACTGTGAGATCATGACCTGAGCCAAAATCAAGACTCAGATGCTTAACCAACTGAACTACCCAGGCTCCCATAGACTTGTGTTTTAATTGGCAGATTTAATAGAAATATATACTTAGAACATTTAATTTCATTATCATAACTGAGCAAAATCTAAGGGAACCCCCTGCTATATAAAACATTAAACTTTGGGGGCACCTGGGTGGCTCAGTCAGTTAAATGTCTGACTCTTGATCTCAGCTCAGATCTTGATTCCAGGGTCATGAGTTCAAGCCCTGTGTTGGGCTGCATGCTGGGTGTGAAGCCTACTTAAAAAAACAAATAAATAAACTCTGGATCAGACAGGATTTTGAAGATTATTGTGATGGTTAATTTTATGTGAAAACTTGTGTAGGCTGTGATGCCTAGTTGTTAAGTTGTTTTCAAACACTGAAATACATGTGTTGTTGGGAAGGTTTTCTTTTAGATGTGATTAACATTTGATATCAGTTGACTTTAAGTAAAGCACACTGCCCTCCATACTGTGGGTAGGCCTTAACGAATTAGTTGAAGACATAAAGAGCAAAGTCTGAGGTTTCTAAAGAAGAAACTCTGTTTCAGGACTGCAACATAGAAACTACCTGAGTTTCCAGCCTGCTGGCCTACTCTACCGATTTCAAAGTTGCCAGCAATGGCAAACCTGGGTGACCCAGTTCCTTAAAAGCAGTCTCTAATATCAACCAATATGTATATATGTGTTTATGTGTGTGTATGTGTACACATACATGTACATACATCTAGTTAGAATTTAAAAAAACAGCTTTATTGAGGTATAATTGATATATAGAATTTCACATATTGAAATGTATAATTTAAAAAGTTGTGGTGTATTCACAAACCAGATTCTCATTACAATTAAGATAGAGAATAGTGGATATATCCACTAACTATATGTTTCTATTACCCTTATTGGTTGTTTCTCTGGAGAACCCTGCCCCCATTGTAACAAAGAGAATGAACATAAGTGAACTAGGCTTTTTGTGAATCAAACTTGGGATCTACAAGGCCAGGAGTTTGATTTGCCGGTCCTCAGCATCTGGCCATCAGACATGCTACCGAATCTTTTTAAATGTTAAGTAAATGAATCATTATCCTTTTTCCTTTTCTGTTTTCTCAGTATCTCCTAAATAAAGTAACTGCAATGATCTATTGCATTGCCGGTGAAGCAGTTAAATTTTAAATGCCTTGGGACTGGGGACAGTGTTTGTGTTCTTTCTTTTCACTGTCAGGCACAGTTTCTGTATATAATTGCTGCTCAGTGACTATACTTTTAAATATCCTTCCTATTTACTGGTCTCTGATTCCATGTATACTATCTACAAGGCTAAAGTCTGGTGGTAGCTCTAAGTTACACAATGGCACATTTGAAAGTATCTCTATTGTGTAACAAATTCCCTTCAGTGGGGCTCCTTTTAAGTAGCTTGCTACAATTTTCAATTTCAGTTGCAGACACATTAAAGCATGTCTGCAAAATGAATTTGTATAGTTTCTTGTAAGCATCTAAAGGATTAAAAACAGCGTTCTACTTCCTCTTCTTCTTCTTTTTGTTTTTAAACATTGCAATGCTTTTCCACTTACTGTATTCTATTTTCTTGAATAGAGGATCAAAAAATCTAGCATTTTAGCTAATAGTCTTATGGTAAGAGAGGTAAAGTGACCTATTGCCTTCAAATTTGGAGGACTTTATATATATATTTTTAAATGCTGAGATGCCCCTTTTAGTTTATCTTTGAATTTGGACTGCAGGCTTCCCTATGTTTCTTTTAAATTGAATGTTTAGAGTCAATTTTGTGTGAAGCTCTGAGAACTACAGGCCTGCAGAGCTGGAAAAAGAACATTGCCTATCTCTATTTAAAAACACTGATGGCTATCGTTAGGGAATTAAAAAAAAATCTTGGCTTGCTGCCTAAGTTTCCCTCATTCTGTGCTGTTCTTTTTATTCCTTTTCATTCTTTTAATTTGCTGCAGCGTTTGCTGTGCCTTCTTTCTCTTGACTATATCATACTCTTGGTGCTTTTCTTGCCCTGCTGGTCTACTCCCTATTCTGTTCCTGTTTTCTGCTCCCTCTTCTTCTTCCCTCTCCAAGGCTTCTGGAGATCAGGATAGCTATTCTGAGTCTGGAAAATTAGCTTTTCTTTATTTTGAAAAAAATTCAGCTCATAGACAACCTTCCTGTTGGACCCCATGCTGGTCACCTGCTAGATGGCGGGCACTACTTTCGTAGAGCATGTGGGTTCTCTTGGTCTCTGAATGTATAAACCTCCTACAGAACCCTAGGCTTTGAGGGGCAAACTGTGCCCAGGGTGAGTTTGTGGGGGAGATATTGCTCCCATTAACATTTAACCCTGGGAAAGAAATGCAGGGTTCCTTCTGAGCCGTGCATTGGAAGAAGAAATGAGGAAGGGATGTGTCATCATTAGTCATCTATACTTGACGTTTTTTTTTTATTATGGGAAGAAATTGCTGCAATTGAGTAAGAGTTTGTACTTAAACATTTAAATTTTTCTCCAGTTGATAATGGTCTATTTTTATAGTTCATACCAAGAAGGAGGGCCTATTCAGAACATCTTTGATTCCAGAATTTCTCTTTATTTGAGGTGAATTCTTCTACTTTGTTTTCCTCCCTTTTTTTTCTTCCCTTTGTACTTTCTTCCACTCTTGTATAATTATCACATAAATACTTAATAATTTTAGCACGTTTTTTTTTGTTTCTTCTTTTTCTTTTCTCTTTAACCATCTGAAAAAGGTGAAACAACTAATACCAAAGTGAACACTGAATCTGGATTTGGAATGAAAATTTTGATGCTTTCTGTTTTTGTTTTTTTCATGACAATTCCTACCAGTGAACATTGTGTGTTCAGATGTGCAAGGAGAGTGTATTACACATAATACTGTACTTTAAAAAAATACAACCTTCCATGAGTTTGTTTGTTTGTTTGTTTGATTTCTTGGAAAACAATTTACTCATCTAGCACATCACAAGAGATAAGTTGTGTTCGCAATAAGCATTTATTGAACAGATGGTGTTTAACTGAATAGAGTTGAACAAATAAGTATAGTAGATATATTCAAGGCTATGTTCTGAGCTGAAGGTACCACCTACTTTCCCCACTATTTTAAAAATAGTGGTTCATCTATTTAAAATTTTATCATTTTTATTCCTGTCTCTTCACTCCCATCCTTTTGTGATTTTTTGTTTTTAATATATGGTTTAGTTTTTCCTACTTTTTTCCCCAGTTACCATTTAAGAGAGCCTTTTTGGACAGGGATTATTCTAAATTTTAAGGATATAGAAATGAATAATATATTTCATCCAATAGCTCACAGTAAACAAGTATATGAAAGCTGATAATGCAGTAGCATAAATGTACTTAAAGCTCTAAGAAAACCACCAGTGATTACTATCAAACTGCCTATGAATATTAGAATGTACTAATATGCACTTCCATTTATAGGTAGGATGCTGCTATATGTTAGGCACAGTATTATCATGAACTGTATCAAGTTCACATTATCTTTGTGTGTTGATAGGGCATTTTCTTTTATATTTTTTAAAGAAAAATTGCCTTTCTTTTTTAGCAAACAATATATGTTTATTTAAAAGCAAGTCAGGCAGTGTATCCAATTAAAAGACAAAAATAAAAATCATGGAGACCACTGTGACCCTGAAATGACTATTATTAACATTACGTGAATATGAATATGAAGTATCTATCCATGCACTATACAGATAAGATAAACTTGATATTTGAAGTGTAAAATATTTGCTACCTTTAATTATTAATAGTGAAAATATTAGTATTAATTGATGTAAAGGAGTAAAAGAAGCAAGTTAACTGAAGAAATGTTGATAAATAGTCCTTCATCCCATGCTATATATATTCTTCTTGAAGTTTATGGAAAACACAGAATTTATTTTAGTGATATTTGAATTACAAGTTAAATTTTGGACAGCATTGAAGGTTACTACATCAAAGTTATAAAAACTGACAGTTGACTTCTGATGTATTGTTAATTCACTATTAAAAATGACATTGTCATGCTAGTATTTATACAACTATTTTATATTAGTTATATTATTATTTTCCATGGTTTAGGTGCATGACATTTCCATTTGTTCTGTAATAATAATCCCACAGGCACTTCAATTTAGTTCTTTATTTTAAATATATCAAAAGTACAGCACCTGCTCTTTAAGCATTGTAATTTCCATTTCTTTTTTTTTTTTAATGTTTATTTATTTTTGAGACAGAGAGAGACAGAGCATGAACAGGGGAGGGGCAGAGAGAGAGGGAGACACAGAATCTGAAACAGGCTCCAAGCTCTGAGCTGTCAGCACAGAGCCCGACGCGGGGCTTGAACTCATGGACCGCGAGAT
The DNA here is from genome assembly GCF_018350195.1 of Panthera tigris. Classification (NCBI taxonomy): domain Eukaryota; kingdom Metazoa; phylum Chordata; class Mammalia; order Carnivora; family Felidae; genus Panthera; species Panthera tigris. The sequence goes on from NC_056661.1 coordinate 135,797,658, forward strand.
CGTGACCTGGTTGAAGTCGGACGCTTAACCGACTGAGCCACCCAGGCGCCCCTAATTTCCATTTCTTAATGTTTAATTTTTGAATCATTATTTGGTAAGATTTCATTATCACGTTTTTTAAAAAGTGATTGTTGATTCTGTGTTCTCTGTTTAGGAACTTCAGTCTCTTTTGACTTAAATACAAATTTGTCTAGCTATAACATTCTTGAATCATACTTTTTTTACTCACATATCTGTATATGTAGCTCTGCTTTCTTCTAAAATTTAGTTCAGTTATAAGAAATCTGAGAGCAGTCTGGTTCTATTTTATCATATTAGAGGTGCAGTAAATAAATGTATTTCAATTGTATCAGTGTTTCTGGAACATATGACTTTTCCCATCTAACATTTTAATTCTTCTTAGGTTAGGGAAATTTTCTGCATTACAACAGTGAATGCTTTTTAAATATTATTGAAATTATTATTCTTCCTCAAACCCTGTAGGTATTTCTTTGGTTTATCTCTACTTGTGCTCTATTTTTTTTTCTATTCTTATTCTTCTTTTTTTAATGTATTTACTTATTATGAGAGAGGGAGGGATCATCAGTGGGAGAGGGGCAGAGAGAGAGGGAAAGAGAGAATGCCAAGCAGGCTCTGTGCTGTCAGCATGGATCCCAATGGGGGCTAGAACCCATCAACCATGAGATCATGACCTGAGCCGAAATCAAGAGTTGGACGCTTACCTGACTGAGCCACACAGGCATCCCAATTTTTTTTCTATTATTCTTAAGTTTGTTTTTTTGTTATTCATTGCGGTTAATTCAGTACTTTCCTTTCTGTCAGCAATTCAATTTCTAGCACTGTCTATTATGTTTAATTTTGCTTTATTACCTGCCTTGTTGTTTACTGGTATGTTTTTGGTCCTTCACTTGCTATCTTTTCTGGCCCCCACGAGAGGTGGATTACATGGTCATTTTATAACCAAGGAAGTAGTCTCCAGGTAAGGAGGAAACTTCTAGAAAGCCCAAAGATTTTAACACTGGAGTTGGAATTTAAACTCAGTTGGCCTGAAGCTTTTCTTCTACATTTTATCCTGTTGTCTTTCCCCAGATTGTTAACTGGTAATAATTCTTTCTTATTATTTTTAGATGAAATAAATAGAGGCTATAGTTTTACTCATTTGTTATTACTAATTACCAATGTTTTTAATTCCATAATGTGTTTAAAGAAAAGTTATTTTGAACATTAGTATATATGAAAATAGGATGCTCATTTAGTTGCTTATTTACTTAAGTATACTTTGATACACAAAGGAAAAAAGCTGAGAGAAAATATTGTGATGGGTGGCCCAATTCAGTGAAATTTGATGGTTGAGTAAAATAGAGATTTCAAGAATTGAAGTAAGTTGTAAATTTCAAAAATCTGTTAGAGAAGGCAACACACACTGTTTAGTTTTAGTTATGTGTTGTCTTGCTTTAAGAAATGATTATACTAAGGAGCACCTGGGAGGCTCATTCGGTTAAGCATCCAACTTAAGCTCAGGTCATGATCTCGCCTTTCGTGAGTTTGAGCCCCATGTTGGGCTCTGTGCTGACACCTCAGAGCCTGGAGCCTGCTTGGGATTCTGTGTCTCCCTCTCTCTCTCTGTCCCTCCTGTGCTTACACTCTGTCTCTCTCAAAAATGAATAAATGTTAAAAAAAATTAAAAAAATTACTATACCAAACAATACTTTGTAAAATTTTATAAATAAGAATTCATGCAAGAAAGAATTGTGGTCCACAGTCATTGACACTTAAATTTTGCCTTGCTCAAAAACAGTTGGAAGAATTAAAGCAAAATAAGTGTTTTTAAAGTCATTACTCCCAAGGTCATTGGGAGGAGCTGAGCTTCCAGAAAACAGTTGGTATGTCCATCTGAAAAATAATGTCCAAAATCTAGAGACCAGTGGAAAGGACTGAAAAATGAGGGATTCCAGAAAAAGTTAATGTGACATTCATTTGCCAAACATTCTCTTTTTATCAGGGCAACTTGGGGTCTTGGGAAATTTGACTTGAGCAACAACAGTCAAATTGATTGGGGTGAGTCTAGCCAACTTCAATATATATCAGAACACAATGACCAGAAAAAAGTGCTTGACTTGATTACATGAAGAAAAATTCTTAATCTGTGGTACTAGGCAATAATATATCTAGGGGCGCCTGGGTGGCTCGTCAGTTAAGCGTCCGACTTCGGCTCAGGTCATGATCTCACGGTCCATGAGTTCGAGCCCCGCGTCGGGCTCTGTGCTGACCGCTCAGAGCCTGCAGCCTGTTTCAGATTCTGTGTCTCCCTCTCTCTGACCCTCCGCCATTCATGCTCTGTCTCTCTCTGTCTCAAAAATAAATAAACGTTAAAAAATTTTTTTTTAATAAAAAAAATAATATATCTAATTTTACACAGTCTTTTTGCCTGACACATTTAAGAACCATAGTAAAAAATATTGTAGAAAATGTGATAGCACAAGGTCCTTAGGCTCAGAATTGAACTCCAAGCAAAGGCCTTCTGAAGCACGAGTGTGTGTGTGTGTGTGTGTGTGTGTGCGCGCGCGCGTGTGCACGCGCGCATGTGGCCTGTCATATGTGCATGCACATGTGCATAAGTAAGGAGTAAAAGGACATTTGGCCCCTGGTAGTGGGCCAAATTCTTCTTGGACAGCACTCTGAAACACTTCACATTGTAGCTCAAACATAAATAGGTAGACACTTTATTGCCCTCCTCTCACTCTCCCAATCTTATTTAGTCAAATGTAAATAAAGCCCGAATAGATTCTACACGTTTTGTCTATTTTTTTTTCTAAGTTCTAATTTGTAATTCAGATTTTTACTAACTCACTTTTGTTTTGGAAGAGCTGATATGATTCTAAATTTTTATTATATCTTCGTCATTCCTGAAATCTCTAGGAAATATTTGTTTAACACATTGGGGGGCTTTCAAAATACTTAGCGTCTCTTTTTATCCAAAGTTTATCTAGTACCCACAACTACTCAGAACAATGAGAATAACCTAGAATTAGGTGGAGATATTTTTGAGTATCCTTTAAGAAGGTAAATTAGATCTCTCAAAGCCCATATCACCCAGAATATGGATGATGTTTTCTTTCTATCTGGACTCCAAAATTCTAGAGTTAACTTTTGTTTTATAAACATTTCAGATTAATACTCTAAATTAATATTTTATTGGACCAAATGCTCTGCTGATTTAAACCTTCTGTCTCCATTGGCAAATGTCCTATATCTCTCCACACATTTACATCTGAAATTCTAGTGTTTTTGGTAGAATATTCACTATTCTGTAATCATGTTAGCTCATTTATAGCTGGGCTGAAAATAGTCCCATTCTGACTATGACCAGTTAGTGTCCTCTTTCTTTGTCTTCAGTACCACAAGGAAATATTCAAGACTTTATACTATTCATCTCAGTTTTGGGAAAACTCAGACTGGTATAATAAATAGTTTTTCATTGTATTAAATAGGATTGTCAAGCCTTTGAACACAATTCATTTTTTCTGAAGAACCAATTTTATTTTGTGGTAATGAATGGATATAATATGCCTACACAACTGTAAGAGTTCTTTGTGCCAAACTGAGGATCAGGGGATCCATCTTTGGTTTGTTTTCTGTTCTGTTTCCTTTTTTTCTCTCTCAGGGAATACAGCAATTTTTAAATCTGAAGATAGCAGTGAGTCTTGAAGAAGTGTGTTGTATTGCAATTATTTTTTAGCACATAGAGTAAGTGTTTTGATAGTTGATAGTATTTATTCATCTGGAGCTCTGGGTAAAGTTATTCTGCATACAAATAAACAGGCTGATGAAAGAAGCTAGTGCCTGAATCATTTGATTTAAATAGTCACATCGAAATTCTATAATTGTGCTTTACCTGGCTTTTGGATGAAAGCATTTCTCATGCAAAATAGCAAAGGACAGACAACAAATGTATTCAGTATTTTCATTATTTCTAAAAGTTAAAATATATACGTATGTATATTCTATTCACTGGAGACAGAAAAAACAAACTAAAATCTCCAAATGATTACCGAATCTAATTTTAGCTTATAGTTCCAAATTTCTTACCTTCAAATAGAAGAAAATTGATTTTAGCATACCCTTTTCTTTACAGCTAATGGGCAAACAAATCCACTAAAAGTACACAAGTTCTTTGATTACATTTGGGCTGCATGTATAGGAACCAGAAAAGATGAGCATGTTTTTGTACACACATAGGCATGCGTAACTTGGGAATCCTCTTTATGCTAATTTTAAATAGGCAGTTCTGAAAATGTTTTCCAGTGAAGCTTTAGGTGCTAAAAGTCTCTTTTAGTTTATATTTATCTGACAAACTATTTCCTAAAACTAGCATTTCAAGCCAAACAGACTTTGAATTAATTCTCAATCTTTCCACTTATTCTCTGGGTGAGCACGAGTATTACGTAAATTCCCCAATAAAGTACTTAAATTCTCTCATAATCACAAATTTATCATGATGCTTACAGTCCAGGGAGAGTGTTAACATTAATATAAAATATTTATTGTATGTGCTACCTATAGCACACTCTCTAAATGTTATCTTAATGCCAATATGTATATGGTATGGTCACAACTGTACTTTTCTTATAGATTCTCCTTCTACTTTTCCAGTCATTTTTGTATTCAAGTACCAGAAACTTTTGGGTTTTTTTAAATAAAATTAATATACTTACTTCATTTTTTAGAGAAGTGTCAGATTATAGAAAAAAATTGAGTAGAAAGTACAGGCTCCCTATTAATACCGTGGTAAGGTTTGAGGGGTGGCAAAACGATTTTTAATCCTACAATTAGGTCCTAGTCTTTTAGATAGCCTGTATCACAAGCCCAGGGTATTGTGATACTTCTTGGTAAATAAAGTATTGGTGCTTCTCAAACTTTAGCCAAATGTCATACACAAATTCTTTTTTTTTTTTCCATCTTCTGTTTTAAGGGAATTGAAGAATTGGCATGCTATAAATATATGGGATTTTTATTTTTATATGCTAGTTTATGTATATTTATAATTTAGCTTCTGTTTTGTTATTGATTTACGATGACCTTTTAAAATATAGCAAATTATCCAATTTAGAAAGCATTTGGACTCAGAGTTTCTAGACTATTAACAGTTTATTGATATTCCAGATTTTGATTATTCCTTAATTATTTATGAAATCTCTAGGAGGTATTTGTGTAATCCATTTGGAGGCTTTAGAAATACTTTAACATCTTATTTATACAAAAGTTTTTCAGTACCATCAACTTCTCATGAAAAAGAGAAGAATTTAGAAATAGGTGGAGATATTTTGAAGTCCTTTAAGACTCTAAAACAGAAACTTCCGAGTTCATATTAAGAACCCATATACTTTATTTACAAATGAATCATGAAAACCTATAGACAGAGATATATGTTTTATAGATCCCCAGGAAGTTCGTCATATAGCTTATTTCTGAACTGTAACAATTGTCAGTTAGTAATGATGGCTCAGCAGAGGAGAAAGTAGGAAAGGTTTAAAACCATGACAACATTTTTAAAAAGAAGAGCTGTACTGGCCAATTTTGCATACTGGTAAACTGCTTCATTGGCCAGAAGTGGCATCATATATAAGAAGAAAAATAATTATGATGATTATCCAAGTTTTAGGAAAAATACATGCATATATATGTATGCATGGAAGCTGCTTTGTGTGGAAAACATTTTAGAAATATGTGGTTACATAAACTGCGTGGGAACTCTGGTGAACTTGAGACCTCAGGATTTCAGGATAATAGAGGATATATGATGAGTTGTTGTATAAAATAGATAAATTGGCCTGCACTAATTTTGACTTTCAGCAAACTAGATTTTCAACAGGAGTATTATGAACAGAATGAAAGTCATAGAAAAGGAGAGAAAACTACCTAAAATAAGAGTGACATATTTTTTTTTCCAGTGAAATGTTATACATTAGTGGTAATTCTTATTTTTTGGTTTCACTTTCTTTTGATTTGGTTTTGTTTTCTTTTTAACCCTTAAATTTCTTTTAAAAGCATTTGTTCAATGGTAGTCTTGACTTTATACATAGGGCTGCAATCTCTGTATTTCTGGAATTTCTACTCCCTAGTATGTTGGAATAATTTAAAATGTTCCTTTTTTTTCAACTAAATATGATAACTTATTTGTTATGAATTAAAAAAAAAAACCTTTTTTGAAAGGAATTTTGTCTTTGGCTATGCTTTTACAAAATTTATACTATCCCTAAAATAAATTTACAAATTCAGTATTGATTTTAAAAAGGGAATAATCAAATAAATAATCACATTAAATATAAATGGTTTATAAACTCTAATTAAAAGGCAGAGGTTGTAATATTGTATTAAAAATACCCAACCAAGTGCTGCCTATAAAAATGCAGTGCAATTATAAAGACATAAAAATATGAAAAATAAAGAATTGAAAAATATACTATGTACCATTATTCAAAAGAGATCTTTATTAATGGTTATATTAATATCAGGCAAATTAGATTTTATAACAAAGAATATTAGTAGGGATAAAAAACAATGTCACAATGCTAAACTGGTTAATTCATCAAAAGTACATAATGATCCTAACATTTATGCACATAATAACAAATCTTTAAAATATGTGAAGCAGAAACTGATAGAAGTTCAAAAAAATAGAAAAACCCAGAATTAATTTCAAATGTTTGAAATTTCACATCTCTTCTCAATCATTGGTAGAATAAACAGACAAAAAATAACTGACTAGAAAATATTTGAGGGGTGCATTGGTGACTCAGTGGGTTAAGCATCTCACTTCAGCTCAGGTCATGATCTCACAACTCATGAGTTCAAGCCCCACATCAGGCTCTGTGCTGACAGCTCAGAGCCTAGGGCCTGCTTCAGATTCTGTGACACCCTCTCTCTCTGCCCCTCCCCTGCCTGTGTTCTGTCTCTGTCTCTCAAAAACAAAAATTAAAAAATTAAAAAATATGTATTTGAATACTACTACCAAGCAATTTTACCTAATTGATGTTTATAGAATATAATACCCAATATCAGTCAAATGCATATTTTCTAGTGCAGAAGGACAGACTATATTCTGAATCATAAAACAAGTCTCAATGAATTTAAAAAAGATTTCAGGTCATATAAGGTATATTCTCTGACCACAGTGGAATTGAATTAGAAATCAATAACAGAAATATCTCTGGAAAATCCCCAGATCTTGGAAACTAAATAGTACACTTTTAAATAATCTTTAGGTCAAAAAAAGTCAGAAGGAAAATTAAAAAGTATTGAAAATCAAATTAAAATGAAATCACAACATATGAAAATTTGGGGATACTGCTTGGGCAGTACTTAGGGAGAAATTCCTCGCTTAAAATGCCTATACCAGAAAATAAGAAAGGACTGAAATCAACAACCTCAACTTGTATAAGTTATTAAGATATTAGGAAAATAAAATTATATTAAACCCAATATTTGTAGAAAAAAATAATGAAGAGCAGAAATCAATGAAATTGAAGGAGAAAAAAATAAAATTAATTAAACCAAAATTTGGTTCTTTGAGATGAATAACTGATAAATTTTTAGCCAAACTAATAATGGAAAAAAATGAAAGCTTAGAAAACCAATGTCAAGAATAAGAGAGCTGAAATGAATTCTACCATTATTTAAAATATAATAAAGAATGTTATAAAAATGCTAATGCTGATAAATTTGAAAACTTTGATAAAGTAGCCAAATTTCTAGAAACAATTTTTTAAAGCTAACTCAAGAAAAAATAGATAACCTGAGTAGTCCTTTGTCTGTTAAAGAACTTGTACATATAACTCGAAACTTTGCCACAAAGAAATGTTCAGAAATATGGTTTCACTGTTGGATACTAATAAATTAAAAATAATAATAATAATAATCCCATTTCTACACAAACCATTTCCCCCATATTGAGAAGTATGGGATAAAAAAAAATGAAAAGTATGGGATATTCTCTGGATTATTCTGTGAAGGCAGCATTAGACTGATCCTGAACTCAAAGACAGAAATTCTAAATAAGATTTCAGTAAATTAAACCCAAAATGTGTTATACAAAACGTATGATAACTCAAGATTGTTGAGATTTATCCCATATAGGCAAGGTTGGTATAATATTTGAAAATTAAACAGTGTAATTTGTCGTATTAACAAATGACATGACCAAAGTGTTTTGGATGTTGGAAAAATTCTACGTCTTCATTGTGGTGGTGGTTACATGACTATATAACTTTGTCAAAGCTTGTAGAACTGTATCTCTAAAAAGAGTGACTTTTTAAAAAAAGTATTTTTAATGTTTCTTTATTATTGAGAGACAGAGACAGAGCATGAGAATGGGAGGGGTAGAGAGAGAGGAGGAGACCCAGAATCTGAAGCAGACTCCAGACTCTGAGGTGTTAGCACAGAGTCCGACGCAGGGCTCGAACTCACAAACCACAAGATCATGACCTGAGCTGAAGTCGGATGCTTAACCGACTAAGCCAGCCAGGCACCCCAGAGTGACTTTTACTCTAAATAAATTATACCTCCATAAATTTGATTACAGACAATTAATTACCTTTGTCAACTTGAAATTTGTTGTGTATTTAAAAATATTATCCCAAGTATATATAACTAGCTATCTCAAAAATTGTGTTTTTGATATTTTACTTAAATGGCCTGTTGCCTTCTGATTCCCTGACCACAAAATTAATGCTGGCTGACAATTAGTCAAACATTATTTGTATTGAGGTACAAAGCTGAACATAGTGTCTTCTGCTGTAAATCTTTTTGTCCATATGGTAAAGGTACAGTATTGGCACTATAGCCCAGTGTCCATCTGGACAGAGATACATTTACTGCATGAGGTAAAACTTTCAAAATCAACCATCTGTTTGTATGCCATTATTGAAAAAAACCAAAAACCTGTAAATAAAATAAAACAATTTGTACACAAAAAGGAGTGATTACAGAAATAACGTGATATTTAGTTTGCGTAGTTAAAAGCCCTTCAAAAACATATACCACATGTTGTCAGATGCAATATTTTGCTGTCTTGAGAATATACTTTATATTATTGGTGCAATAATATCTAACATATGTATTGATCATCAAGTCCAAAAGTTCCTTACCTATCTTCACTTATGTTTCCTTCACCTGATTGAGGCCAAACTAGGTTTTTACTGTTGTATTTAAAAATATTCATCACTTTGTGGATTTCTACATGTCAGTGAGTAGAGGTGTAGATTAGTAAATGAAGTGTATTACTTATTAGGAGTTGGTAGTTATTCCTTAACTGCATATTACTTCCCAAACAGAAATATAAGATAATTAAATCACAGATGTTGCAGTTATACACATTAAAGTTGAAATCATGATTTTTCCTTTTGTCAACTCTGAGACGTTAGGCAAGTCACTAAATTTGTGCTTCCGTTTCCTCATCTGTGAGGAAACAGTAATCATATTGGCTTATTGGTTGTTATGAGGATTAAATGAGATCAGAGAAGGTAAAGCAGAATTACTACTTGTCATGAATAAAATTAGCATTATTATGGTTATTATCGTAAAAATACTTGTTTCTTACATGAACATGAATGGTGAGAGGTGATGAATCCTCTGGAAGATGTGGAAATAAGCATTGAAAACATTTCTTTTTCATTTTTCCTGGTAGGAGGTAGCTTTTTTATGCTGTCCTGTATCTTGTCTCTGAACTATCTTGCAGTTTAGAGTGGATAATGTGGACCACTTGAGAAATAGAATGCCTTCAAGGTTGGTTATAAAGCAAATTTCTGTCTTTGTTGGCATCTCATGTGTTGCTTACTATTAGACAAAAATAATTAGAGTATTAGATACTCTAATAAGAGCTTCCATGATTGAGGTGAATAGAGTGTTCTTCTTTTGGATAAAATATTTCAATTGAATTTTATTTCAGATGAAATTAGAAGACTTTCTTTGAACAATATCTATAGGTTAAGTTATTAGAATGCAAAGTTCCAGATGATATTCAAGGATAATTTATTTGAGCACACTCTCTACTTAAAGTTTTTCTGTGAAATTAGATTAACAGAATAAAAAATATCCTTTTAGTACTGATAAGCATTAAGAGTATGAATCTTTCAAGAATTTGGTCTTATACAGTTTTTCTGCTTTTGTATGTTTTTTTTCTTTTATAATTTTATTTTTAAATGAAAATTATATATACTTAAGATATACAACATGATTTGATACACATATACACAATGAAATCATTGCTACAGTCAAGCTAATTAACATACCATCCTTTCACATACATTATCATTTTTTGTGTGTGGTAAGAACTGAAATCTACTGTCTTAGTAAATATCTAGTATTCAATATAGTGTTATTAACTATAGTCATTATGCTCTACATTAGATCTATAGAATTATTCATCCTACATAACTACAACTTTGTACCCTTTGACCAACATTTCCGTTTCTCTCACCTCCGCACTCCTGGTAACTACTGTCCTACTACCTGCATTTCAGTGTTTGACTTTGTAAGATTCTACATGTAAGTGAGATTATGCAGTTTATCTGTGTCTGGTTTATTTCACTTACCATAATGTCCTCCAGGTTCATTCAGATTATTGTAAATTACAGGATCTCCTTCTTTTTCAAGGTTGATAACATATCTGTTGTCTAATCACAACTTATTTATCCATTTATCCATCAATGGAACCATATCCATATCTTGGTTGATGTGCATAATGCTATAATGAACATGGGAGTGCAGATGTCTTCTTGAGACCCAAATGGTTTTAAATTGTGAGCAGACAACTATTCTCTAAATGCAATGGTTTTTCTATAGGAATAATAGGTGATACCACTGAATATGTATTTATGTATGTTATTTACCTTTTTAAGGGAAACTCAACAGTTAAGATTATCTGACATGCATTTAATTGAGCATAAGAATTGTGCACCATGGAGAGTAAACATAAAGTGTAAGCATTTCACCCATATTGGTGTAATCTCTTCTGAGATGAGGCTGCCCTCACCCCTCAACATAAAGGAATATGACATATATATAAAATAAATAATATATGAAGTGTCAGTAATTATATATATAAACTTAGTTTTCTTCTACACTGGCTGACTTAAGTATCCTAATCTTGAGATACCCTAGATTTCCAGTTGCCAAAGATGAATTTTTATTCTATACATACTCATGAATATATGTTAGCAAGACACCTAGAAAATTCTAATATTAAGCTTATTTTAGGACAATAATAATTGAATTAAACATTTGGTTTACTGTCTTATAAGGAATGTTTTGTGGTTATCTAGTCTGCCAAATGCATTAAGTCAAAAGTGATATGAAACATTATACATTTGTAAATAATAATTCAAATAATCTGTTACTTCAATATTAATTTCCTAGGGCTACCCTAACAACTTGCCACAAATTTGGGGGGAATAAAACAACAGATAATGATTCTTTCAAATTTCTAGAGGTCATCAATCCAAAATGAAAGGTTGTTAGTAATGGCATGCCCCTTCTGAAGATTCAGGGGAAAATCTTTCCTTGCCTCATCCATTTCTGCTGACTCCAGGAATTCCTAGGCTTGTGGTAGCATAGCTCTGACCTCTGCTTCCATCTTCACATGCCCTTGTGTTCTATGTCTTTCTCTCCTTTTCTTTTAGAACTCCCTCTTGGGCCCACCTTAATTCAGAAGGATCTCATCTTGAGATCATTAATTTAATCACATCTGCAAAGTCCCTATTTTCAAGTAAGGTTGTGTGCAAGGGTTCAGAGGACCTATCTTTTTTGTGGGGGGGAGTCACCATTCAACCTATTCCACTTATTCAACTGTTTGATCTTATTCCTACCATATTCTCCTTCAAAAGAGATTTACCTATGTTTTGCACATCTAATTTTGTACACAGGCCCATAAACTAGTTTCATCCAAAGTGTCCTAATAGTATTATGTAAGTCTTGATGTGAACCTTGGTGCAGGTGAATCTGGAGTTTCCTCATGTAGCATCAGTGCAGCTACTGATTTTCACAAGAAGGAAAGATGTGATTGAGTGTTAGATGTTTCTGTGGAACGTGCAAGTACAAATACACTTTAGATTTAGTGATTTGGACTTTATCCATAATTGACAAAGTTGGAGGAATCGGCTCCACAAAGATTGTGAGCTCAGTTTTAAAATCAAAACAATTTTAATGTAAAAATTAGCTGAAAAACACAAAGGAGACACCTGAACATGAATCATAGGAGAGTGAAGTTTCCATTCCTTGCTGAAACAAATCACTTCTGCTCTCCTAGCTAGTATATACATGAGTCACAGGGTTTCTCAATTTATGAAATAAACCCATTAATGTTTTGTAGTTAGATTTTTAAAAAATGTCAGTGATCCTAAAAATCCTTCAAATACTTTCACTGGCAAACTTCTGATATTTTTGGATTATATATTGGTGAACTGTAGGAATGCCTGTTAAATTTCTGCCACCATAGAATAAAAAGAGATCCTATGATGAATATACAAAATACATATGTTTGGCATATAGTTAAGTGTTTTCTGGCCAGTACATTTTAGGGACAAGATTTTAATGAAAGTCAAGAGAGAGAAGAAATCCTTTCTAAGCTTTCACTAGTTTCAGAGATTCACTAATTCCTACATTTAGTAAGATTAAGAAGTGTGTAGTTGTTAAGATTAATATGGTATTGGAAATTGTCACTTTATAATGGGTATATTAAAATAATGTTTCCTTAATAACAGTAATTATTAATATGTTATTAACTAGTATAATGAAAAGAATATTCTTGGGGCAGATGACCTGGTTTGAATCTGGCTTCTTTCTAATAGCATGATTTTGGGCAAGTATCAAATCTGAATTTCGGTTACTAATCCAAAATAGGAGTAATAACATTTACTTACCAATTCTTCGGAAAGATAAGTAAGATAATATAGGTAAAGCCAACTAATGGTGATTAGCTTATAGAATGTTAACAATGAAGTCATTAGGTTAAAATTTCAGTATATGCATATGGAAATTTGTATTAATTTTAATTTGCCAGACTCTGATTTTACCAAACTTTAGTAACTAATAATAGATAAGTTAGTGATTGAATTGCACATTCATATTCTTTTTAATGGCAATATTTAAAATATTCTAAAGGTCAGTTTAGAGTTTTCACTAAACTCCTGAAATCAGAGCATAGCAAAACTAGCAGCCTTTCTATTTTCTATTGCAAGGAAGAGTCTGAGTCAGGACCCTCCTATCACAGACAGTGTTGTAGTAGACTGCTATTCATGAAGAGGAAGAAATATTTTTTGTTGGTATTGATTTGACAAACTTGAGCTTGTCGTGAAAGAACAAAATGTGTGGAAACTTTTTTTTACATTTCTTGTTTATGACTGGTCTACTTTAGAGAATAGGTAACCTGTACTTACCTGGCAGGGAAGATACCATGATCATGAGAAAAGGTAACCTACATCTTTTGCTGCTGTTGATCAAAGACTGATTTTTTTTTTAAATTGACAAAGCATGAAAATTATTTTAGTTTCTTTTGCATACCAAGAGCATAGCAGATTAGGGAAATGCTTTTAATCATTGAAAGAAATGACCTTGATTCTGTTATTCAACTCTATTTCTGTGGGCTTATAGAAATGGTGTGACCTGTTCTGGAAGGAAGGTCATTGTACCATGTCTCCTAACCTACTGTGACATAAAACAATTTTGCCTAAAATAATTATCTCAAAATTTATTGATTTTGTATGTGGTCAGCACTTGCAGTTGGAAATGATTTAGAGGAAAACATGACATGACTGCCCTTAAAGAGCTTAAAATTTACTGGGGACATAGCACAAGAAATTACTAGAACTCATTCTTTAAATTAACTTAATCAAGTATATTAGGTAATCACTATTCTTGGCCTTTAGAGAAAGTACAGATTAATATATATTGCAATAGTTTCAAAAAATTATCATGAGGGTTAGCAGAATGCTAACTGAAGGTAGATATTGAAGAATGGGTAGGGTTTATATTGATGATGAGGGCAAAGAAGTGAAATTGAAGTCCTGGTGAGAGCCATCATACTGATGGTATATTCTCAGCTCTGTGATGAAACATTGGCTGTGCAGAGGCTTCCTGTTATCTATGCACAATTCTTGTTGGACATGAAGAAACAGACTTTAATATAGGCAGAGTTGTATAAGCACAACCTACAGGCAATGGAAATTCATTGTAGAATTTAGAAATATGAAATAAGTTGAAAAAAAAGATACTTAGAAAGCTATTGCAGTGCCATTGTTTGGAATACAAGGATACAGGATTTAAATATATGAAAGGCCATTGCAGTTATCCAGGCTTGGTATGATGAAAATCCAAACTAGAAAAATGGAAACACAGGGTGCCTGGGTGGCTCAGTTGGTTAAGCGTCTTACTCTTGATATCAGCTTAGGTGGTGATCTCGTAGTTGTGAGATAGAGCCCTGTGTTGGGCTCCACGCTGAATGTGGGCCGTTCTTGGGCTTCTCTCTCTTCCTCTCTCTCTGCCCCTCCTCTGCTCACACTCTCTCTCTCAAAATAAGTAAATAAAAATTAAATAAAAAAATAAAATGGAAGCAGAAATAGAACATTGTATTACACATAGAATAATCTTTTTAGGTACGTAAAACAAATGTTCACTAAGGAGATTAAAATCAAAACGACAACGACAAAAAATCGAGGTACCATAGATTGAATTAAATAACAGTCAAGAATGAGAATCCAGATGTCCTGGCTCTTAGTGCTGGATGTTTTTCAGTAAATAATAAAAATGAGTCAATAAAAATTAATCTGTAGTGGTGATTTAATTTTGGTAAAGAAATGAATTGCAATTTTAATTTGCCACTGTTAACATTATCTCTCTCTTTGTACTCTTAAGTCCATTGATTATTTTTTGCTCTTGATAAGAAAGAAAACTTCATCAGATTATTTTACTGATAATACTAAAGATAATTAGAATTTCTCAGAATCACAAGTTTTAATGTATCTTCTTCAAAGGATGTTAAGAACCAATGATTATGAAGTAACTACTGCATTAAATGGCATATATTATTGTGGAGCATTATGATTCAAATATTTATATTTGTAAAATATGTATTATAGTCAATATGGGTTTTATTCAAACTTTTATTATATTTTGCTTTCTGTCAGTTCCTTTAACTTTCCACTTGTCCTCCGGTGGCCTGGAATATCCTTCTTGCTCAATCCCTGAGGTTCCCTTATCTTAGCTAATTCTTACTAATTTTTAAGACTAAGGTTTTGCATCTGTAAAAACATTTTCCTGATCCCCTTCAAGTGGGTTGAGGCTTCTTACTCCAATATTATCTTACACACCTTTTTATCTTTTGTAATAGTAATCATAGTTATATGTGAAAACTCCAAGCTCTGTAAGATCAGGGCTTGTGTATCTTTTCCACCACTCTCTTCTCACTATTTAAGTAGTACCTCTGTTTGTAACTGTGGAATAGGATTGTTGAAGGAATAATGGAATAAAGACTAACTCTCTCTTTCTTGTGGTCAGGGCATCCTTTTGTTTTTTTTATAAATTAGTTCTTTTTTTAAATTTTTTAAAAATGTTTATTCATTTTTGAAAGACAGAGAGAGAGCATGAGTGGGGAAGGGGCAGAGGGAGGGAGACACAAAATCTGAAGCATGCTCCAGGCTCTGAGCTGTCAGCACAGAGCCTGATGCGGGCCTTGAACTCATGAACTTTGAGATCATGACCTGAGCCGAAGTCGGGTGCTCAACCCACTGAGCCACCCAGGCGCCCCAGGGCATCCTTTTGTAAGTGCGCACAGAATACACCTCCTTTGTATCCCATGTAGTTGGTGGCTTTGTCCTCTGATCCCCATAGCATTTGTACTAATAAATGCAATACTTGATAATTCCTGTCTTTACATTGTGTTTACAGAGTACCATTTGTGTCTGGAAAATTAGCCTCTTTTCTTGAAGAGAGTGGTGGCATATGTCATTATTCAGCTGGTGACAATGGGTTTATTTCATAATCTCTCTGTTTCATCAACTCTGAAATTAGAGATATAAATATAAATAATTATTATGAATGGAGAAGAACTCTGTTAAACCTAAGTATCTCCCTCATCTCTTTACTTCTTATAGATAATAGAAATGTAACTATTGTATGTATGTATGTATGTATGTATTGTATTTCAGAGTTAGAAAATTCATTTCATGAATAAGGGGATAGACCAAGGCTGAGATTTTTTTTTTATCATGAGATTGTATTGATTATATGCAGCAATATGGTGCATTGCATTAATTGATATATTTTTTTAATTTTTTAACATTTATTTATTATTGAGAGACAGAGAGAGACAGAGCATGAGAGAGGCAGAGAGAGGGGGAGACACAGAATCTGAAGCAGGCTCCAGGCTCCAGCTGTCAGCGCAGAGCCCGACGTGGCGCTTGAACTCACAAAGCTTGAGATTATGACCTGAGCTGAAGTTGGATGCTTAACCCACTGAGCCACCCATGCGCCCCCATTAATTGATTTTTAAAAGTCAAACTACTTTTGCATTCCTGAGATAAAGATTATTGGTCATTGTTTGTAAATTGTATTATGACTTGCTGAATTTGATTTCCTAATACATTTTTTTTTTACAATTGATTACCTAATATTATCTTACTGATTTTTGCAGTTAGATTCATGAGGGTCATTGGTCCATTAAATTTTTTCTTTTATTTATTTATTTTGGCATTTCAATGCAAAAGGTAACTATGACATGTACGTACGTATGTATGTATGTACGTATTCCTTAGGTATAATTGATATAAAAAGATGCACGTCTTTAATGTATACCATTTGATGAGTTTTGTGCACTTTTTTGCATCTGGCTTTGGGATCAGAGTAATATTGGCTCAGTAGATGAGTTGGATGGTGTTTTTTCTCCCTCTGTTTGCTGGAATTATTCATCTAGTAGTGGTATTACTTCCTCCTTGAATTTTGGTGGAATTCATCAATGAGACATCTTGGCCTGGAATTCTATTTGTGAAATGATTTTTTTAATTGATAATTTAATTCATTTATTAGCTATAATTCTATGAAGATTTGTTATCTGAGTTTGTTATGGTATCATGTGTTTTTATAGAAATATATCCATTTAAACAAAATTGTGTAATTTATTGGTATAAAGTTTTAAATAATATTTACTTTTAACTTTTAGTATCCATAGCATCTGTCATGATATATCCTGACTTTGGCAATATACCTCTTCTCTCTCTTATTTTTTTTTTGCCAGTCTAACCAGAGTTTTACCAACTTTGTTGATATTTTCACAAAGCAGCTTTAGGCTTCATTCATTCATCTACTCCATTTGTATTTTCTATTTCATTGATTTTCACTTTTTTTTTTTTTTGGTGCTATTTCCTTCCTTTGCTTTAGGCTCGATTTCCTCTTATTTTCTGATCTCTTGAGATAGATACTTTTGATTTAGGATTTTAGATTTTTCTTCTTTTAGTAAAAAATAAGTATTTGTAGATATATACATATATGTATATATACACACCATAATTAGCTGAACGTATTTGTTTTATATGACAATATCTCATCCCAATCAGTTTATATAAACTTTGTTTCTGAATATAGATCATACTCTTCTTCTTCCTCTCCTTTTTTTGCATGTCTCAAATTTTTTTGTTGAGAAATGGAAATTATAGATATAATATTATAGCTAAATTGAATTTTGAATTTTGTTAAATTCTCTTGCTCTTCTCTCTCTCTTGCTCTCTTCTCTTTTTTTGTTCTCTTTCTTGTCTATTTTATAGCAGTTTTGAACTTAAACTATGGAACTTGCCCTCTTACCCTTGTTTCCTTTCTATAGTTTGCAAACACTTACGTTTCTCCTCAAATACATTGAACCTGTCAGTCTTCCACTTTCTTCCAATTAATTAGTGTGGGTTTGCAAACACATGGTAAGGTCAACCATTTGGGAAGCTATTTTGGCTCTCACTTTCAGGTGGTATTATCTATGTGGTCTCTCTCCACATGTACACACTTCCCAGTCAGCCATGAAAGTATGGAGAGCTTGTCATTTGTCTTTTGTCTATCTTTTCTGATACTAATTTTTTTTTCAGAGACCTCTGAATGCCCTACCTTGGATTGAAAGGTCAAACTAACAGATCTGAATGTTTTCCCAGTTGTTTCCCACTTAGTTTGCTAAATTTCATTGACAGTGACTCTGGTGGTTTATGCTGCTTGCTTAAAACCAAGACCACCCCTCTGGCAGCAGTGTCGCTAGTTTCCATTCTCTGCGCTGGTAAAATCCTTGTCACCAACTGAGTTGGGAGGATGACAACTTGGCCAAAAAGGCCACCTGTTTTTCACTGTTATGATGCAAAGCTGTATCAGTTTTTATAAGTAAATGTTCCTCAATTCTTATTTTCCTTTGAGTGACATCTAGAACCAAAATGGTTGCTTTTGACAATTGCTTGTTAAAGATGGTTAATGGTTGTTAATGACAATTTTGAACAGTTTTATACTGTCATTTTGGGAGAGGATTAGTTAGCTTCCTCAAACTAATGTAGCCAATGTCTGTAGAAGTGTCTATGTCCCATAGAGCAGTGGGGCACTGCTCTCTGCTCCACTAGCCCCCTCTAGCCCCACCAAGATTTCTTGATTCTTCTTTAGAAGAATTGGGTTATCATAAGTGGACATTCTTTTTTCTGGACAATTTCCTTTATGAAAGGAAGATTCATTTGTTTATTTGCTTTTCGATGCCAGAAATAAGAGCAAAGGGTTTTTTGATAAAGAATGGAGTATTGGGATCAGCACAGAAATGAGACCTGAGGTGTACCTACTTGAGGTCTTGATTTTTTCAAGGACAGATCAGTGCATGTTGGTAAAAATAGTATCTTCATAAGCATCTTGATCATGTGAAAATAGTCCACAGAGAGGAAAGAATCAGGGTTAGGAAACTAGATTTCTTTTAGCTGTGTGTTTGGGGGATCTGAGCAGCTCAGTTAATCTCTGAGCTTCAACACCCTCATCACTAATATAGAGAATTTGGACTGTATGATTTGGCAGTCATCTTCCAAACTTGGCTATAGAACAGCTTCATTAGAGGCAGTTTTAATAGAGAACTTTTGGTCTTCTTTCTGAATTCCTGATTTAGTGGGAAAAGAGGGGGAGGTAGGGCCTTTATTTTGTAACAAGTATCTGTAGATTCTCTGTGGAACCGGGATTTGGAGGCACTGCTCTGTGCCCCACTACCCTCCTCCAGCCCCACCAAGATTTCTTGATTCTTCTTCAGAAGAATTGGGTTATCATAAGTGGACATTCTTTTTCTGGACAATTATTTACCATTTCCTGTGGTATTTTCTTGATACATTGTTCTTCCCTAAAATAAATAATGCAGGCCTCCCTCACCACCACCCACCTCCATTGGTTATGGTACCTGGTTCAGACACTGGGTATAGTTTATGTAGGTGTTAGCAGCTCAGCAGAAAGAATGATTGTTTACTTAGTGAAAATCCTGTCACAGCCCTCTCTGCATGGACCAATAATGCATATAAAGCCAGAGAGGTCTGGGGAAATCCCTGCATCAGTCATCGTGCTGTCTGAGAAAGGATGTTTTTGCTTTTGGTCTCCCATAGACTTCTTTTTTAAATTCCTAAGCCTAAGAGAAAAGTAAAAAATACATACATACATACATACATACATACATACATACATACATATCAGGGGGAAAAAACAGAACCAAATAGCATGGTATAAACTTTCTGGGGATATTTATAACTTTGCATTATATTAGAACTCAGTAGAAGAAGCGGGGAAGCTGGCATGCATAGGCGTTAAAATTAAGTTCATGAGCAAGGACAAAAAGAGATCAGTTTGGAAGAACTAACAGACTCTCTCACTTTTGCCTCCTGATGTTTTTATATCACTAGAAGTCTAGGTGGCACACCTCTATAGTTGCTATAAAGCACTGATTATGTTCTCTTAGCTTAGTGACATAGAAAACTAGTGAAGGTAATGAAGGATGTAATTGGTAAAAGTGCCTACATAACATAAAAAAAAAATCATGGACCAGTGTTTTCATAATTATAATAGTTTAATGTTCATACTACTTCTGCCTTTTTAAATGGTATTTTTGCAGTCAATTGCCCTTTTGTGCTTCACACATTTATGAGTTTAGAGAAGAAGAAATAGTGGCTTTCGTTAGATCTTAGGAAACCGACACTCAGAAAAATGACTTGCACAGAGTCATAGGAAAATAAATGGATGATCTGCAAGGAAGACTCAGTTTGAGACAATTAACTGTGATCTCATTCACCAGAGTGGAGACTCTTCGAATATTTGCTAGGTGATGGTCTTAGAAAACAATCCAACAGACAAACAAAAGAAAACAATTCAGGAGAGCTGGTGGGTACCATTTATCACAAAATGCCGAACAATCTGGAACGAAGCTCAGTGTCCTAAATCACTAGTAAATATGCATGTTTTCCCATCTGTTACCCAGTGGCTTTAGAAATGACAGTTATTTGATGAAGGCAGCATATTTTATGAGATTTGCTACTGGATTTTACCACAGTTCTTTGGAAAGAAAACTTTGCAACCATTTTGTTAAGCGTATTATATGAATCTACACATTTAAAAACGTATTTGTGCAATTCTTAGAAATGGCCAGTTTTACCCTTCTTCAGTTTCAATAAGACGTTATCTTCCCCGTGTGCTGGTTCCTGACAAATCTACACACACACTAGCTTTTAAAATCAACCCCATCTCATTCCTTACTCATTGTAGCAGAACAAACGAGACAGAAATTTTGGGTATATTTGGGATTACAGATTATGATTTAAAATACGCTGATAGGGATGCCTGGGTGACTTAATCAGTTAAGCATCCGACTCTTGATTTTGGCTCAGGTTGTGATCTCTCAGTTCATGAGACTGAACCCTGTTTCAGGCTCTGCTCTGTCAGTGGGGATCCTGCTTGGGATTCTCTCTCTCTCTGTCTGCCCCTCTCCCACGCATTCTCTCTCTCTCTCAAAATAAATAAACATTTAAACAAATAAAATGTGCTGATATACCCAAAAGAATAATTTTAAATTAATCATCACACATGAGAGCAGTTTTCTGGTATTCTGTGTTCTTCAAGTTCAGAAGTTTATTCTAGATGAATGCATACTTCTACTCCAGCACACGAGCATCAGTAAGTACATCTTGAGTAAAATGAAGTGCTAGTGAAACAGGATTTACTATTTGAGCCAAAATTATAGGCAAAATTAGAATGTATATATGAGGCAGTTGATTGATAAGATGGAATTATATATTTATACCATATGTAAATGGATTTATAGAACTTTTTTATTTTGAAAATTAGGCCATTTTTATTAGTCTCAGGAATGGCCCCAGTTTATGCTTTTCTGATCTGATGGATCTCATATGCCGGCCTAGAATTCCTGCTTTCCCCAGGTTGGACATCTTGCTTCTGGAGAGCTGCTACCAATTATCTCATTCCACCTTCAAGACCCAGGCAAGGTACATTTGAAGGTCTGGGCCTGTGTCAAATAGCTGCTTGAGTTTTAGTAAGGTTGTGTGTGTAGGGTTTATTGCTGTCTTCTGGCCCATTTCTTTTTTCCTGTGTCCTTTGGCTGTTGACTGTTGCTTTGCCCTTTTGAACTCCCATTTTGTGCCCTTTGGCACAAAGACAGTTATCCCCACAGTCTCTATGGACCATATGCTCTTTTCTGCACTCTGTTGATTACCTCTTTGGTTTTGTTGTCCATCTGCCTAATTTTAGACCTTCTTTGTCAGTGAGAGCCCTTAGATAAGTAAATAATCCCCAGTATTACTGCTGTATTTTCTAATGGTATTATTTTCACTGTTTATTAAGGAGCTAGTTTGTCTGAGTATACCAGATATGCTCTACTCTTGAGTGGCTCTATTGCCTACTTTTACAGGGTTGAAATAACTTAAAGCATCTGTTCTCTGATCTGCTCATCTTTCTCACTGTTGGCTGGGGAGTAGTGTTAGAGGAGGTGATTTTGTGGGGAATAAACAGGTCATCTGACCTAATCCGTTAACTTGACCCTTGGGTAAACAACCTAATGATCCTTGCCTAGAAGGAGGAGACTTTTTGAAATGCTTTCATCAGGATGTTCCTCAGGGGAATGTTCAAGATCTACGACTATGACCCCCTGGAGAATTATCACGTAGGTGATACTACTCTTTGGAGTATAAAACAGAGGTATTTTACATGCTAGCCTTCTGTGAGGAGTTTCTGTGAACCTCACTTAGAAATGTCGTGTATAAATGGGCCAGAGAGACTTATCCAGCAAGAGAAGAAACTTGGGAGCAGCTTCTGACATTTGCCTATGTCTTTAGCATTAGTAAAGCTCAATGCTGGTTAAAGATCTCTGATCCATGCCAGTCTGGTTTGACAATCTGATGTTGTGTACTAGCTTAGGAATTTTGCCTCTAGGATGGGACTGCCTGGATTTGAATCTTTATTCCCCCTTCATGCCTGTGAGCTTTGGGAAAGTTACCTAACCTCTCAGTGATTAATTAATTTACCATAAAATGGAGAATAGGAAGAGTTTATATTTTGAATCAGTACATATAAAATGTAGAACATTGTTGAACATGTAAGTACACTTGAACTTATTGTTAGATATTAAGATTCAGTTTAAAAGTGTGGCCACCATAAAAACCAACATTCATTATGTACTTAGTACATACCGGGTACTGATTCAGGCACTTTAAAATAATTGTTTTCCTCTAACTTTTACAGTTGATCCTGTAAGTAGTGAGAAGAATTTCCACAAATGTGGAGAAGGGGACTAAGAGTAGGGTTTTCAGTTTGCATTCTAAAACATATATAAGGCATGTTACTTCCCACCCCCAAAATGAATGTCCCTAGGTCCCTAATACTCAAAATGCTATTTGTGGTATTGGCATCACCAGGGAGCCTGTTAGAAATGCAGACTTTCTGGCTCTATCACTGACCTCCTGATTCAGAATCTGCATTTTAACAAGACTCCTGAGGTGATATATGGCTGTTAAATTTGAGAAACCTGTTTTAAGTAGTTTTAGATGTTTTTCCCCCTTCATTTTATCAAGTACATCTGCCATGATTTCTAAATAAATATGTTTTTAATCGCTGCAGAGTTTCATTGAACTTTGTGGTTTAATCTTCAGCTACAACGTGGGAGTCATTTCATTCATGTTCAGTGCCAGTACTAGGGAAGAAGGAATATAAGACAGAAAATTAAGGAAATGTTCCTTAACTAAACTGAGTTTCTCTTTGAGTAGTTCTGTTCTTTGCATTGAAAAGCAAAGACCCAGTCACGTGGAATTTAAGTTCATGAATGGCTTTAAATAGAAATAAATTTAGCATTTCCACCCTCTGCAAAATGAGTCTTGTGTCTCTGAAAATGAGATCAAAATGAGATCAGGACCATAAGTACTTTATAATTCTCAAAGCCACTGGTTTTAGGAAAAGTAATTTACTCATATTTTGATCCAAAGTCTGTATTATATTGTATGATTTATGAAAGATTTTGCAGAATTTTTATTAAATCAGGTTTGATTGTAGAAAATTGCGCTTTTTGCAGTCGCCCTATTGATTAGAATACTGGAAGTACTAACAGTTTTGTCTGATAACAGTGCTAAACTTCCATGTGTACTAAATCAATTAGTGAAGCGATGATGATCATATTGTAGCAATACATTTTAACTTAAAATTAGTCTATTTCAACATAATACTCCCAAGGTCTGGTTATGTTGTTGCAAAAGGCAGTATTTCATTCTTTTTTATGGCTGAGCCATGTTCTATAAGTTAGAAGAAGACAGACACTATATGACTTTAGTTATATGTGGAATCTAAAACACACACACGGATGTACAAATGAAACAAAAGTCATAGATACAGAGAATAGATCGATGGGTTGCAAGAGGGGAGGATAATGGACACAGTGGACAATCAGGATGTAAAAGAACAAACCTCCAGTTAAAATAAGTAATAGGGCTATCATTTATGGTGTGATCACTGCACACTGTACTATTGCAATGTATATTTGAAAGTTGCTACAAAGGGAATCTTAAAAGTTCTCACTCATCAAAAGAAAATAATTTGTAACTTTGTATGGTGACATATGGTAACTAGTCTGTGGTGATCATTTTACAACGTATACACATGCCGAATCATCATTACCTGGAACTAATATAATGTTGTATGTCAGTTGTACTTCAATAAAAATAGTGTAATTTTGAGAATCATTAAAACAGTAAAGTAAGGGACAGAAACAAGAGAAAATAGCAACCTCTCTGTTAATCCCCACCTTGCAAAAACAGTAGTCAGTCATTGATCTTAATTTTCAGTCTGCCCCAGGGACGTTGAAAACATTAAACAGCTTTAGGGCTATAAAAATAAATGAAAACCATAAAGAGAACAGAGGCTTTTTTTTCTTCAAAGCTTCCTATAGCATGGATGTCAGCAACTGTCTCTTGAATTTGTCAGACTCAAAGGCAGCCAGGGAAGTGTGAAAACTTTACAGTTGGAGTCGGGGGAGGGGGGGGGATGAAGGCTTCAGGTATGCTCTGATTGGACGTTACTGACATGGAGGTTGGAGGAGGGCAAACTAGAATCACAATATCTTACATATTTGGTTGGCAGAGCCTGTTTGTTTGGCTTTCTCTCCTTGTCTTGAGTTGGAAGCATAGGCAGAAATTAGAGAAGCTGGCAGCTATTAACCATATCCTGACTGTGCTAGGCCAGTTACTGCAGAGGTTGTGGTTTGGCTTCCTGGGCTGGCTGAAGCAGAAGTTGTAGGTCAGAGTTCTGTTTTCCTGTATTATCTGGCCATTGTATATTCATTCTTTCAGGAAAGAATCCAAGCTGTTGACATGAAAGAACTAAAAATATTAAATGTGCTGTTACTATACCTTTTTTAAAAGAAACTTTATGTTTTTACTTGGTTTTAGGCCAGTGCTCTCAAATATTAAAAGCTGTTTAAAAAAATATGTGTAAGCATTTGAATATTTGCATTTGTGCTGGGTAAAATGCTGCCTGTCAGAGTTAAAGGAGAAATAACACGGAGATCCCTATTGTTGAGGTAATTTGACAGCTATTATTTTTGATATCTTTTGGACCTCAGAATAAAGCTGCAGAGGGGATTTTAGAAGAAATTTTTAACAAGATGGATATGATGACTAAATTTATAGTCATCACTGGAAAGATTAGGAATCACCAATGCAACCTTGCAAGCAGTTAAATGATGGCTGAGTGATACAGAAAGATTGGTCAGCACTGTAGTTATCTCTGGCCCAACCTGTGGGACTAACTAGAGAAATGAAGCAGTTAAATCATTTTAACCAACACTAGAACATTTATACTGCTCCAAGCATGGTATTATGGGTTTGGTGAATATTAAAAAGAATAAGATCGAGATCAGTCTTCATAGAAATTTGTACAATAGGTATACATATAGTTATTTTTATCCAGATGCAAAAATCTGTTCAAATATGACACTGTCTTTTTAGGAATGGATTGTGGCAGCTAAAAGTATATTTTAACCAATTAATGGATTATCATGCTACTTTTAAAGGAGAGTAGATGTATGCTTTTTATAGATTATGTATGTATCTCTTTTACCTGCTCTTAGGAGTGTCAAATTCAAGCACATCATCAGACTGTGTCTACCTTGTCAAAATGCTTTTTTATCTTCTTTTTAGTTTATTTAATACCAAGTTTTAATATATTAATTAAAAATTACTATACCACCTATGTTTAGCCAGTTACCAGTGGAAGAATTTATAGTTAATTCATCTTCATTAGTATTAAGGTGTTGGTAACTAAAGATAAATAGCACCAGAACCTGTTCAGTTTATGTACTTCTTAGTTATCAATGAAATTCAGTAAAGAACATTAATATTTCATTGGATTTCTGAAAGCTCTCCTGGGGTTCTGCAATCCCCAGCTCCCACTTTGGGATTCTGCATTCAGAGTTCCAAAATAAAATTTCCACATTCTTCCTTAGCTGCAAATTCATATCTATCACCAGTGTGTGTTCATATAGTTAGTTAACGAACTAGGCAAAGGTAAATAAAATTGTTTGCAAATTGGAGAGACTTAAAGTGTGCTTGAAAAAAATATGTAGGTTGAAGAAGAATAAAGTGAATACAGTTAAACTGGCAAAAATAGGAGATTCTGTTTTCAAAAGCTTTAAAGAGTTTTATACTATTGTGTCAGGCTGGTTTAAATTTATGCTCTCCCAATATATGCAGTGTTTCTTTTACTTTTCACTTGCTTTTGTTCATGTTCCATTTTAATGCTTATTTGGAAATGTAACACTTGAAGAACCAGCAAGTGAGGATGAGCTCTTGCCTTATCTTAAATTTAATGTCTCTCCTACAGCCCTCTTTACACCCCTTGAAACCCCCCGCAAAGTGTCTCTTCTCCAGGGACCCCTCCACTGCCTTGCTCCTACATATCTGACAGCTCTTCTCTCACTTCTCAGACTTTTCCCTTGAATAGGTATGCACTATAACCTCACCCATCTTCAAACCTGACAAAGTCCTGCAACTAATACATCTGTAAAACAAAACAAATAACATTCTAGACATCATCTGTGGATCTATTACTAAAGCCTAGTTTTGGAGTTAAACTACAGACTTCCTCCTTGCCTTTCCTTGCCTGCAACTAAGTAACTTACCTGCCTGAATGATGTACCTCCCATTCTCTCCCCTCCCACCGCCCCCCAAAAAAACACAAAAAACCACACACACACATGTAATACGTTCCTCTACGTGAATTTTCTCACTGGTTTCTAAGAGTAGTCTGTTACATTCAAGCCCATAGCCTTCTACAAACCTCCCTTCCCCGAGTTTTTACCTTTGAGTGTCCATTAGAATGAAATCCTGCCATTTGCAGCAATGTGGATGGAAATGGAGGGTGTTATGCTAAGTGAAATAAGTCAGTCAGAGAAAGGCAGATACCCTATGTTTTCACTCATATATGGATCTTGAGAAACTTAACATAAGACCATAGGGGAAGGGAAGTGGGGGGGGGGGAAGTTACAGAGAAGGAGGGAGGCAAACCATAAGAGACTCTTAAATACAGAGAACAAACTGAGGGTTGATGGGGGATGGGGGAGAGGGTAAAGTGGGTGAAGGGCATTGAGGAGGGCACTCGCTGGGATGAGCATTGGGTGTTGTATGGAAGCCAATTTTACAATAAATTATAAGGAAGGAAGGAAGGAAGGAAGGAAGGAAGGAAGGAAGGAAGAAAAAATAGAAAAAAGAAAAGAGAAAGAAATAAAGAGAAAGAAAGAAAGAAAAGAAAGAAAGAAAGAAAGAAAGAAAGAAAGAAAGAAAGAAAGAAAGAAAGAAAGAAAGAAAGAAAGAAAGAAAGAAAAAGAAAACATTTTAAGGATCCCTTTAAAATAAAAATGTTTGCTCTCAATCATAGGGATGCCAGGTTAGGTTACAACACGTCTCATCTTTAAAATTATAGAAATCTGTTCTTTATGCGAATTTCAAAGAAAAAATTAAAAATTTAAAAATCAGCATTATTTTTCAATGATCAAAATATCCACCCTTTGAACTTTTTATGGAAAATGCTCCATATAAAATATTCCCGTGGTTGTTGAGTCTATAGTGTGCTGGGAGCAACTTTCATTATGTTCCCTGTGAGAGAAAGACAGACTGTCCCAAAGAAAGATTAATTTTGTTTTCTTTAAACTTCATTAAAAAGAAGAAAAACCTGAAGATGAGGAGAAAAACACTCATGTGGCTCTAACAGTATTTAGAAACACTACTAAAAGGAAAGAAATAAAATGTTAATGTTTCTATGGACAAAATACACTTTATTAAAGCCTACATATTTTCAGTGATTTGAATTTTTTGCTGGCTTGCAAACAAGACTAGTTTGTATATATATGTCACACCTTGAGAATTATTCAATTAGTTAAATAATTAACAAGTAGATGTCTTATTTGTCAGAAATCATTATTTGAAAATGACTAACAAGCATTTTTAATAAATTAATTTACATCTCCCTGGTGTGGGAAATGTCCACTTGCATTTGGCCTACTCCTGACAAAGAACACATGCACTCTAGTTCCTGGTGTAAACCAGTCAACAGTGAGAATGACTTTACTAAAATCCACTGTTTTCTAATGAGTCTCTCGATCAACACAGTCCAGTAGAAATAAAATGCAAGACACAGATGTGAACCACACATGTAATTTTCAATTTGCTAGTAGCTATATTTAAGCAGTGAAAATAAAACATATATTAATTTTAGTATATGATTTATTCAAGCCAATACATCAAAACTTTATTCTTTTACAATGTGTTCGATATAAAATTATTGAGACATTTTTCATTCTTTTTTTTCCCTACTAAATTATGAAATCCAGTGTGTATTGTGTGCTTACAGGACATCTCAGATTAGACTAACTCTATTTCAAATGCCAATACCCACATATGTAATGGCTCCTATATCAAACAGCCTAACACTTCCATTTATCTCAAATTTTCAACTGCTATTGATAAACAATTTGATTAAAACTTCTCAAGTTTGACACTACACAAGCATATATGTGTAGAGAAACTGGAGCAAATAAAATGTAGAGAAATTAAAGATCTGTTTTGCTAAAGTAAGTAATAGAGGCCGTTTTTGGCATAATTCAATAACCATATTTTAGTTTTATTTCCAATTTATAGCATTTAATTTTTGTTTGATGCCACTGTGGCTCTACACTAAGAAGATTATCTTCTTTCAGATGGTAATTTGATCTGTTTTAACAAATGTTCTTGAATTACACTAGATTTTTGAAATTTTTGCAGTAAAAATTACTATTCTAAAACAAAATTTAGAATAATATTTAAGGGAGTTAGGCTTTGTAGTAAATAGAGAAAATACTGGAGGATGTAGATTTCATAGTTACAGGGTCAGCCTTTTAGTTAGGAAGTTTTAGCAATCTGAGAAAATAGTTGCCAAAAAGGAAGGGAACAATCTAAGGATACCTGGAGTAATACATAAATCTGTGTATTAAAGCAGTTTGGTTGATTAATTTGGTTATTGTGTGTCTGTGTGTCACGTTTAACAACTTATTGACTTCCTACAGACTACTTGATTCCTGAGAACTTTTCTGCTGTTGTTTTTGCTATTTTACATTTCTGTTTTATTTAGTGACCCTAACTAATCTTCACTATTGGTATCCAGCTTGTATATAGTTGTACTTAGAGAATGGATTAGGTTATGGATTATATATTATTGTATATAGTTGTCCTTAGAGAATGGATTAGAAATGCACAACATTTCTGTGTATATGTCAACTACATCACTAAGCTATCTTGTTCAAAATTGTGTGATCACATCAATTCAGTGCTTCATATATTACTGGTTTGGGATTCAGTAAAATTAGATGAATAGTAATTTAGTATAAATGCCAGCACTTGATGGTAAGGCGTGCACACACAGACAACCCCCCATGTGCCATCTACATATGTCTCAACAATAAGTGAAGATTTTAGAAAACCTATGAAATATGTGGCATATGGTCAAGAAAAATGTATCCATGGAGGTATATGAAGCTGAGCATATGATATTCTAACACCCTTTAATCAAAGACTATTATTTCTACATGATTAAAATGACCAATGAAATATATTTATGCCCTTTATGCAAAACTAAATGAGGGAAACAACCTATTACATGTAGTGTGACATGCCCCTTTGAAATCTGATTATCCAGGTCTTTTCTTGGCACACATGATTCACCACTGATTTTTATCAGGCAGTATCATTTTGTTCATGATTTATTTCTGTAAGTATTATTTAACCTAATAGAAGTAAGAAGAGGCAGTATACCTTCTGTACTTGAGACAACAGTTATATACAAATTTAAACATGAAATATAACTAAAGTGCTTCAAATGCTACTTTAAGTATTTTGTCTGGGCATTTCTGTTATTTTCCATCTCTTTTATTCTGAGGATCTCTATAAATTAGTAGTTATTTCTGAAACCTTCAGATTCAATTTAATCCCTCTGTACCTTTTCACCTTCATGTCTTGATTCTCCCTGATCTTAATGATGGGCAGGTTCTTATTCCCTGTGTACATCTCATCATGTCTTCCTTCTGTGCCCTTGCACATAAATATGGGATGACTCTGCTTGCCCACTTCATCTGCTAGTTAACCCTCAAGACTTTCTTCGGTATCAACACTACAAAAAGTCTTCCCTGATGCCCCACTTGAGTTAGATACCCCACTACTTTTATCGCTACCGATGTAAGAATGCTTAGTAGCATAAATAACCCTTCTTCACTAGGTGCTATGAACTCCTTGAAGGCATGAGCTAGGGCTTTGCTATATATGCAGTCTCAGTGTTGAGACCACATTACATTCAGGATTTATTGGAGAAATCAGTGAATGAATGGGTGAGTGAGTGGATGTTGAATGGATGAAAGTACACATGCCATACTTTGCTCACCTAGATTGTCTCCTCACCTTTGTATAGAAGATGCATCAAGAGTCAAATGAGGTGGCAAGAAGATCCACCTCATTTGGTATTAATTTGGGAATTCATTCTGACTTGTTAATTATTAGAGAATTGCTTATTTTCTGGTAAACTCATGTTTATGATTTTGATTGCATTAAGACAGAAAGAGTAATACATTATCAATATGATATTTAGCAGTTTTTGGTTTGTTTTGTTTTCTTCTGTCATGTTATAGAACTTGAATGACTCTGAGCTCATTTTTAGCTATCAGATGTATTAGTGTAAAATATTTAGATTTACTATTCTTGATCATAATTGCTTTAGAAAAAACCAAACCGTTTTGTTAGAAGACTTTTGGTTGGATACATGTGCTTAGTTTGTATATGTGCATGTTTATGCCCAATCTAAAGCCAGAGTAACTGCTTTTGTCTTTTAACATCATTAGTTTTCTCATAGTGCCATTGTTTCCTTAATAGTTGAAGAAACATTCCAAGAAACACTAAAACTGTCTCTGTAATCATTGCATTGAGTGATTCTCAGAGCTGCACATTTGTTTGAAAATAACTAATGATGTTGGACTTCTTCCAGGCATCATACACATTTGGAATATTTATTTTTATTCAGTCAAAGAGTATAAACACATGTCTCCTTTCTTAAAGAAAAGCTGTCTCAGTTCACCTCATGCATGGACTTAATAAACTCTCCACAATAAAGTAGTGTTGATTATTGCTTTGCACAGTTGTAGCAGCCTCATTAGTTTCACTACATAGCTTGAAATGGTTTCATGCCAAATTAAAAATGTAGGTCATTCAAAGGACTAATGGTGCTAGTTCAGCATGAAGTGATTTCAGGCTCACCTATATCCAAGCCTTTTATCTTATTCTATTACAAACCACTTCTCACAATGGTTGTAATTTTATATGTCATTTTTATGAAATTATATATAATTGCATTATTAGGAACACAGGCCTTATGTGTCTACCGGATTATGGAAATTAAGACAGTAGTTTTCAGTGCCTGATAAAGTACTCAGAACATTTTCCCCTTTAATTTTATGGAATGATTTTCATAATTTCATGTTTTTAAAAAATGCATTCCATAGAACACTGTAGAACATCCCATCTGATATACACATTGACAAATCTCACTAATGAATCAATGACAATAGAAATATTTCAAGCTTCTTATACCTCAATTTATTTACCCTTTCAGCAGTGTTTAGCATCATTGCCTGCTTATGTTA